>NC_143136.1:111744692-112379692 GCF_059928025.1 Delphinapterus leucas | reverse complement strand
CAACCTGAGCAAAGAGCACAATTGCTCACTTTGCAGTGGTAGGCCGTCGTAAGAGGCGTTGCCTACTACGCCTTGCTAAGGTCTGTCTGTTAGGGAAGTTGACACTCTTCGACGCCTTTAAAGGAAAATTTATTCAGCGAAGTTCCCAGTGTTTTGCGATGGTCTCCCTTCGCAGTGCCAATACTGCAGGGACTTAGGTTTGCTGCTAACTAGGCTAGGTGACCTGCATACAGAAGCAGGCTTTTCCCTTTGGAAGCTTGGATCCCGGTTTCTTAAGGGCTGCTTGCAAGACCCTGCTGTTGCCCAGCATGTATCCTCTGCCTCTACGCCTGTGTAGGAAGCGAGTATTTTAGCCTGAGAAGCAGGGCTCTTGCAACTCTGGAGGAGAGATAATCCTGCAGCCCACGTTCGTCCTGGGAACCCGCAAGGCGACCCTTGGCCTCAGTGTAGTGGCTAAATTTCCACCGGGCAAGTTCTGCCTGCCGCAGTTTCCATGAGGTCTGCACCGTCTTGGGGCTTAAATGGAGAGCGAGGAGAGCTGTCAGCTCTCACAGAACTCTGGCCTCCGCACTGTTTGCCATGCAACTGAGCTCAAGACCACACGTCTCCTCCCGGCCTGCTGAGAAACAGGCATCCGTGTAGGCCCTTCGAAACACTTTTTGGCATGTAGACTCCAAGGCGACACACTGTTCTTTTCCTTGGAAAAATACAGTGCCCCAGCTTGCCAACGCTCACGAAGGCAGTCCGAGTCAGTCTCATGTGCTGGGTCACTTGGATTCACTGAGAAAAAGCATCCTGCATTCAGACGAACGTTCTGCTCAGCGTGCCATCCGGAAGCTCACACTTGTCGGCTCTCTAGCTTAAGCAGGAGGTCGAGGTGAGGACCAAACTGAGCAAAGAGCACAGTTCCACACTTTGCACAAGGTGAAGCAGGAAGTCGAAATGAGGACCAACATGAGCAAAGAGCACAATTCCTCACGTTGCACTGGTAGTCGTCGTAAGAGGAATTGCCAACTATGCCTGGCTAAGGCCTTCCCTGGGGTTAAGGAACCTGCCACACTTAGACGCCTTTAAATGAAAATTTATTTAGCGAAGTTCCCATTGTTTGGCGATGGTTTCCCTTTGCAGCGCCAATACTGCAGGGACTTAGGTTTGTTGCTACCTAGGCTAGGTGACCCTGCATACAGAAGCAGGCTTTTCCTGTGCAAGCTTGGATCCCGGTTTCTTAGGGGCTGCTTGCAAGACCCTGCTGTTGCCCACCATCTATCCTCTGCCCCTACGCCTGTGTAGGAAGCGAGTATTTTAGCCTGAGAAGCAGGGCTCTTGCAACTCTGGAGGAGAGATAACCCTGCAGCCCACGTACGTCCTGAGAAACCGCAAGGTGACCCTTGGCCTCAGTGTAGTGGCTAAATTTCCGCCGGGCAAGTTCTGCCTGCCGCAGTTTCCATGAGGTCTGCACCGTCTTGGGGCTTAAATGGAGAGCGAGGAGAGCTGTCAGCTCTCACAGAACTCTGGCCCCCGAACCTTTTGCCATGCACCTGAACTCAAGACCACACGTCTCCTCCCTGCCTGCTGAGCAACAGGCCGCCGTGTAGGCCCTTGCTAACACTTCCTGGCATTGCAGAGTCCAAGGGGACACACTGTCCCCTTCCTTGGAAACCTACGTTGCCACAGCTTGCCAAACGCTACCGAAGGCAGTCCTAGCCAGTCTCATGTGCTGGGTAACTTGGATTCAGTTACGAAAAGGCACCTGCATTGGGGTGAACACTGCTCAGCGTTCTTTCCGGGAGCTCATAATTGCCCCCTCTCTAGCTTAAGCAGGATGTCGAGGTGAGGTCCAACTTGAGCAAAGAGCACAATTCCTCACTTTGCATTGGGTTAAGCAGGAAGTCGAAGTGAGGACCAACCTGAGCAAAGAGCACAATTGCTCACTTTGCAGTGGTAGGCCGTCGTAAGAGGCGTTGCCTACTACGCCTTGCTAAGGTCTGTCTGTTAGGGAAGTTGACACTCTTCGACGCCTTTAAAGGAAAATTTATTCAGCGAAGTTCCCAGTGTTTTGCGATGGTCTCCCTTCGCAGTGCCAATACTGCAGGGACTTAGGTTTGCTGCTAACTAGGCTAGGTGACCTGCATACAGAAGCAGGCTTTTCCCTTTGGAAGCTTGGATCCCGGTTTCTTAAGGGCTGCTTGCAAGACCCTGCTGTTGCCCAGCATGTATCCTCTGCCTCTACGCCTGTGTAGGAAGCGAGTATTTTAGCCTGAGAAGCAGGGCTCTTGCAACTCTGGAGGAGAGATAATCCTGCAGCCCACGTTCGTCCTGGGAACCCGCAAGGCGACCCTTGGCCTCAGTGTAGTGGCTAAATTTCCACCGGGCAAGTTCTGCCTGCCGCAGTTTCCATGAGGTCTGCACCGTCTTGGGGCTTAAATGGAGAGCGAGGAGAGCTGTCAGCTCTCACAGAACTCTGGCCTCCGCACTGTTTGCCATGCAACTGAGCTCAAGACCACACGTCTCCTCCCGGCCTGCTGAGAAACAGGCATCCGTGTAGGCCCTTCGAAACACTTTTTGGCATGTAGACTCCAAGGCGACACACTGTTCTTTTCCTTGGAAAAATACAGTGCCCCAGCTTGCCAACGCTCACGAAGGCAGTCCGAGTCAGTCTCATGTGCTGGGTCACTTGGATTCACTGAGAAAAAGCATCCTGCATTCAGACGAACGTTCTGCTCAGCGTGCCATCCGGAAGCTCACACTTGTCGGCTCTCTAGCTTAAGCAGGAGGTCGAGGTGAGGACCAAACTGAGCAAAGAGCACAGTTCCACACTTTGCACAAGGTGAAGCAGGAAGTCGAAATGAGGACCAACATGAGCAAAGAGCACAATTCCTCACGTTGCACTGGTAGTCGTCGTAAGAGGAATTGCCAACTATGCCTGGCTAAGGCCTTCCCTGGGGTTAAGGAACCTGCCACACTTAGACGCCTTTAAATGAAAATTTATTTAGCGAAGTTCCCATTGTTTGGCGATGGTTTCCCTTTGCAGCGCCAATACTGCAGGGACTTAGGTTTGTTGCTACCTAGGCTAGGTGACCCTGCATACAGAAGCAGGCTTTTCCTGTGCAAGCTTGGATCCCGGTTTCTTAGGGGCTGCTTGCAAGACCCTGCTGTTGCCCACCATCTATCCTCTGCCCCTACGCCTGTGTAGGAAGCGAGTATTTTAGCCTGAGAAGCAGGGCTCTTGCAACTCTGGAGGAGAGATAACCCTGCAGCCCACGTACGTCCTGAGAAACCGCAAGGTGACCCTTGGCCTCAGTGTAGTGGCTAAATTTCCGCCGGGCAAGTTCTGCCTGCCGCAGTTTCCATGAGGTCTGCACCGTCTTGGGGCTTAAATGGAGAGCGAGGAGAGCTGTCAGCTCTCACAGAACTCTGGCCCCCGAACCTTTTGCCATGCACCTGAACTCAAGACCACACGTCTCCTCCCTGCCTGCTGAGCAACAGGCCGCCGTGTAGGCCCTTGCTAACACTTCCTGGCATTGCAGAGTCCAAGGGGACACACTGTCCCCTTCCTTGGAAACCTACGTTGCCACAGCTTGCCAAACGCTACCGAAGGCAGTCCTAGCCAGTCTCATGTGCTGGGTAACTTGGATTCAGTTACGAAAAGGCACCTGCATTGGGGTGAACACTGCTCAGCGTTCTTTCCGGGAGCTCATAATTGCCCCCTCTCTAGCTTAAGCAGGATGTCGAGGTGAGGTCCAACTTGAGCAAAGAGCACAATTCCTCACTTTGCATTGGGTTAAGCAGGAAGTCGAAGTGAGGACCAACCTGAGCAAAGAGCACAATTGCTCACTTTGCAGTGGTAGGCCGTCGTAAGAGGCATTGCCTACTACGCCTTGCTAAGGTCTGTCTGTTAGGGAAGTTGACACTCTTCGACGCCTTTAAAGGAAAATTTATTCAGCGAAGTTCCCAGTGTTTTGCGATGGTCTCCCTTCGCAGTGCCAATACTGCAGGGACTTAGGTTTGCTGCTAACTAGGCTAGGTGACCTGCATACAGAAGCAGGCTTTTCCCTTTGGAAGCTTGGATCCCGGTTTCTTAAGGGCTGCTTGCAAGACCCTGCTGTTGCCCAGCATGTATCCTCTGCCTCTACGCCTGTGTAGGAAGCGAGTATTTTAGCCTGAGAAGCAGGGCTCTTGCAACTCTGGAGGAGAGATAATCCTGCAGCCCACGTTCGTCCTGGGAACCCGCAAGGCGACCCTTGGCCTCAGTGTAGTGGCTAAATTTCCACCGGGCAAGTTCTGCCTGCCGCAGTTTCCATGAGGTCTGCACCGTCTTGGGGCTTAAATGGAGAGCGAGGAGAGCTGTCAGCTCTCACAGAACTCTGGCCTCCGCACTGTTTGCCATGCAACTGAGCTCAAGACCACACGTCTCCTCCCGGCCTGCTGAGAAACAGGCATCCGTGTAGGCCCTTCGAAACACTTTTTGGCATGTAGACTCCAAGGCGACACACTGTTCTTTTCCTTGGAAAAATACAGTGCCCCAGCTTGCCAACGCTCACGAAGGCAGTCCGAGTCAGTCTCATGTGCTGGGTCACTTGGATTCACTGAGAAAAAGCATCCTGCATTCAGACGAACGTTCTGCTCAGCGTGCCATCCGGAAGCTCACACTTGTCGGCTCTCTAGCTTAAGCAGGAGGTCGAGGTGAGGACCAAACTGAGCAAAGAGCACAGTTCCACACTTTGCACAAGGTGAAGCAGGAAGTCGAAATGAGGACCAACATGAGCAAAGAGCACAATTCCTCACGTTGCACTGGTAGTCGTCGTAAGAGGAATTGCCAACTATGCCTGGCTAAGGCCTTCCCTGGGGTTAAGGAACCTGCCACACTTAGACGCCTTTAAATGAAAATTTATTTAGCGAAGTTCCCATTGTTTGGCGATGGTTTCCCTTTGCAGCGCCAATACTGCAGGGACTTAGGTTTGTTGCTACCTAGGCTAGGTGACCCTGCATACAGAAGCAGGCTTTTCCTGTGCAAGCTTGGATCCCGGTTTCTTAGGGGCTGCTTGCAAGACCCTGCTGTTGCCCACCATCTATCCTCTGCCCCTACGCCTGTGTAGGAAGCGAGTATTTTAGCCTGAGAAGCAGGGCTCTTGCAACTCTGGAGGAGAGATAACCCTGCAGCCCACGTACGTCCTGAGAAACCGCAAGGTGACCCTTGGCCTCAGTGTAGTGGCTAAATTTCCGCCGGGCAAGTTCTGCCTGCCGCAGTTTCCATGAGGTCTGCACCGTCTTGGGGCTTAAATGGAGAGCGAGGAGAGCTGTCAGCTCTCACAGAACTCTGGCCCCCGAACCTTTTGCCATGCACCTGAACTCAAGACCACACGTCTCCTCCCTGCCTGCTGAGCAACAGGCCGCCGTGTAGGCCCTTGCTAACACTTCCTGGCATTGCAGAGTCCAAGGGGACACACTGTCCCCTTCCTTGGAAACCTACGTTGCCACAGCTTGCCAAACGCTACCGAAGGCAGTCCTAGCCAGTCTCATGTGCTGGGTAACTTGGATTCAGTTACGAAAAGGCACCTGCATTGGGGTGAACACTGCTCAGCGTTCTTTCCGGGAGCTCATAATTGCCCCCTCTCTAGCTTAAGCAGGATGTCGAGGTGAGGTCCAACTTGAGCAAAGAGCACAATTCCTCACTTTGCATTGGGTTAAGCAGGAAGTCGAAGTGAGGACCAACCTGAGCAAAGAGCACAATTGCTCACTTTGCAGTGGTAGGCCGTCGTAAGAGGCATTGCCTACTACGCCTTGCTAAGGTCTGTCTGTTAGGGAAGTTGACACTCTTCGACGCCTTTAAAGGAAAATTTATTCAGCGAAGTTCCCAGTGTTTTGCGATGGTCTCCCTTCGCAGTGCCAATACTGCAGGGACTTAGGTTTGCTGCTAACTAGGCTAGGTGACCTGCATACAGAAGCAGGCTTTTCCCTTTGGAAGCTTGGATCCCGGTTTCTTAAGGGCTGCTTGCAAGACCCTGCTGTTGCCCAGCATGTATCCTCTGCCTCTACGCCTGTGTAGGAAGCGAGTATTTTAGCCTGAGAAGCAGGGCTCTTGCAACTCTGGAGGAGAGATAATCCTGCAGCCCACGTTCGTCCTGGGAACCCGCAAGGCGACCCTTGGCCTCAGTGTAGTGGCTAAATTTCCACCGGGCAAGTTCTGCCTGCCGCAGTTTCCATGAGGTCTGCACCGTCTTGGGGCTTAAATGGAGAGCGAGGAGAGCTGTCAGCTCTCACAGAACTCTGGCCTCCGCACTGTTTGCCATGCAACTGAGCTCAAGACCACACGTCTCCTCCCGGCCTGCTGAGAAACAGGCATCCGTGTAGGCCCTTCGAAACACTTTTTGGCATGTAGACTCCAAGGCGACACACTGTTCTTTTCCTTGGAAAAATACAGTGCCCCAGCTTGCCAACGCTCACGAAGGCAGTCCGAGTCAGTCTCATGTGCTGGGTCACTTGGATTCACTGAGAAAAAGCATCCTGCATTCAGACGAACGTTCTGCTCAGCGTGCCATCCGGAAGCTCACACTTGTCGGCTCTCTAGCTTAAGCAGGAGGTCGAGGTGAGGACCAAACTGAGCAAAGAGCACAGTTCCACACTTTGCACAAGGTGAAGCAGGAAGTCGAAATGAGGACCAACATGAGCAAAGAGCACAATTCCTCACGTTGCACTGGTAGTCGTCGTAAGAGGAATTGCCAACTATGCCTGGCTAAGGCCTTCCCTGGGGTTAAGGAACCTGCCACACTTAGACGCCTTTAAATGAAAATTTATTTAGCGAAGTTCCCATTGTTTGGCGATGGTTTCCCTTTGCAGCGCCAATACTGCAGGGACTTAGGTTTGTTGCTACCTAGGCTAGGTGACCCTGCATACAGAAGCAGGCTTTTCCTGTGCAAGCTTGGATCCCGGTTTCTTAGGGGCTGCTTGCAAGACCCTGCTGTTGCCCACCATCTATCCTCTGCCCCTACGCCTGTGTAGGAAGCGAGTATTTTAGCCTGAGAAGCAGGGCTCTTGCAACTCTGGAGGAGAGATAACCCTGCAGCCCACGTACGTCCTGAGAAACCGCAAGGTGACCCTTGGCCTCAGTGTAGTGGCTAAATTTCCGCCGGGCAAGTTCTGCCTGCCGCAGTTTCCATGAGGTCTGCACCGTCTTGGGGCTTAAATGGAGAGCGAGGAGAGCTGTCAGCTCTCACAGAACTCTGGCCCCCGAACCTTTTGCCATGCACCTGAACTCAAGACCACACGTCTCCTCCCTGCCTGCTGAGCAACAGGCCGCCGTGTAGGCCCTTGCTAACACTTCCTGGCATTGCAGAGTCCAAGGGGACACACTGTCCCCTTCCTTGGAAACCTACGTTGCCACAGCTTGCCAAACGCTACCGAAGGCAGTCCTAGCCAGTCTCATGTGCTGGGTAACTTGGATTCAGTTACGAAAAGGCACCTGCATTGGGGTGAACACTGCTCAGCGTTCTTTCCGGGAGCTCATAATTGCCCCCTCTCTAGCTTAAGCAGGATGTCGAGGTGAGGTCCAACTTGAGCAAAGAGCACAATTCCTCACTTTGCATTGGGTTAAGCAGGAAGTCGAAGTGAGGACCAACCTGAGCAAAGAGCACAATTGCTCACTTTGCAGTGGTAGGCCGTCGTAAGAGGCATTGCCTACTACGCCTTGCTAAGGTCTGTCTGTTAGGGAAGTTGACACTCTTCGACGCCTTTAAAGGAAAATTTATTCAGCGAAGTTCCCAGTGTTTTGCGATGGTCTCCCTTCGCAGTGCCAATACTGCAGGGACTTAGGTTTGCTGCTAACTAGGCTAGGTGACCTGCATACAGAAGCAGGCTTTTCCCTTTGGAAGCTTGGATCCCGGTTTCTTAAGGGCTGCTTGCAAGACCCTGCTGTTGCCCAGCATGTCTCCTCTGCCTCTACGCCTGTGTAGGAAGCGAGTATTTTAGCCTGAGAAGCAGGGCTCTTGCAACTCTGGAGGAGAGATAACCCTGCAGCCCACGTACGTCCTGAGAAACCGCAAGGTGACCCTTGGCCTCAGTGTAGTGGCTAAATTTCCGCCGGGCAAGTTCTGCCTGCCGCAGTTTCCATGAGGTCTGCACCGTCTTGGGGATTAAATGGAGAGCGAGGAGAGCTGTCAGCTCTCACAGAACTCTGGCCCCCGAACCTTTTGCCATGCACCTGAACTCAAGACCACACGTCTCCTCCCTGCCTGCTGAGCAACAGGCCGCCGTGTAGGCCCTTGCTAACACTTCCTGGCATTGCAGAGTCCAAGGGGACACACTGTCCCCTTCCTTGGAAACCTACGTTGCCACAGCTTGCCAAACGCTACCGAAGGCAGTCCTAGCCAGTCTCATGTGCTGGGTAACTTGGATTCAGTTACGAAAAGGCACCTGCATTGGGGTGAACACTGCTCAGCGTTCTTTCCGGGAGCTCATAATTGCCCCCTCTCTAGCTTAAGCAGGATGTCGAGGTGAGGTCCAACTTGAGCAAAGAGCACAATTCCTCACTTTGCATTGGGTTAAGCAGGAAGTCGAAGTGAGGACCAACCTGAGCAAAGAGCACAATTGCTCACTTTGCAGTGGTAGGCCGTCGTAAGAGGCGTTGCCTACTACGCCTTGCTAAGGTCTGTCTGTTAGGGAAGTTGACACTCTTCGACGCCTTTAAAGGAAAATTTATTCAGCGAAGTTCCCAGTGTTTTGCGATGGTCTCCCTTCGCAGTGCCAATACTGCAGGGACTTAGGTTTGCTGCTAACTAGGCTAGGTGACCTGCATACAGAAGCAGGCTTTTCCCTTTGGAAGCTTGGATCCCGGTTTCTTAAGGGCTGCTTGCAAGACCCTGCTGTTGCCCAGCATGTATCCTCTGCCTCTACGCCTGTGTAGGAAGCGAGTATTTTAGCCTGAGAAGCAGGGCTCTTGCAACTCTGGAGGAGAGATAATCCTGCAGCCCACGTTCGTCCTGGGAACCCGCAAGGCGACCCTTGGCCTCAGTGTAGTGGCTAAATTTCCACCGGGCAAGTTCTGCCTGCCGCAGTTTCCATGAGGTCTGCACCGTCTTGGGGCTTAAATGGAGAGCGAGGAGAGCTGTCAGCTCTCACAGAACTCTGGCCTCCGCACTGTTTGCCATGCAACTGAGCTCAAGACCACACGTCTCCTCCCGGCCTGCTGAGAAACAGGCATCCGTGTAGGCCCTTCGAAACACTTTTTGGCATGTAGACTCCAAGGCGACACACTGTTCTTTTCCTTGGAAAAATACAGTGCCCCAGCTTGCCAACGCTCACGAAGGCAGTCCGAGTCAGTCTCATGTGCTGGGTCACTTGGATTCACTGAGAAAAAGCATCCTGCATTCAGACGAACGTTCTGCTCAGCGTGCCATCCGGAAGCTCACACTTGTCGGCTCTCTAGCTTAAGCAGGAGGTCGAGGTGAGGACCAAACTGAGCAAAGAGCACAGTTCCACACTTTGCACAAGGTGAAGCAGGAAGTCGAAATGAGGACCAACATGAGCAAAGAGCACAATTCCTCACGTTGCACTGGTAGTCGTCGTAAGAGGAATTGCCAACTATGCCTGGCTAAGGCCTTCCCTGGGGTTAAGGAACCTGCCACACTTAGACGCCTTTAAATGAAAATTTATTTAGCGAAGTTCCCATTGTTTGGCGATGGTTTCCCTTTGCAGCGCCAATACTGCAGGGACTTAGGTTTGTTGCTACCTAGGCTAGGTGACCCTGCATACAGAAGCAGGCTTTTCCTGTGCAAGCTTGGATCCCGGTTTCTTAGGGGCTGCTTGCAAGACCCTGCTGTTGCCCACCATCTATCCTCTGCCCCTACGCCTGTGTAGGAAGCGAGTATTTTAGCCTGAGAAGCAGGGCTCTTGCAACTCTGGAGGAGAGATAACCCTGCAGCCCACGTACGTCCTGAGAAACCGCAAGGTGACCCTTGGCCTCAGTGTAGTGGCTAAATTTCCGCCGGGCAAGTTCTGCCTGCCGCAGTTTCCATGAGGTCTGCACCGTCTTGGGGCTTAAATGGAGAGCGAGGAGAGCTGTCAGCTCTCACAGAACTCTGGCCCCCGAACCTTTTGCCATGCACCTGAACTCAAGACCACACGTCTCCTCCCTGCCTGCTGAGCAACAGGCCGCCGTGTAGGCCCTTGCTAACACTTCCTGGCATTGCAGAGTCCAAGGGGACACACTGTCCCCTTCCTTGGAAACCTACGTTGCCACAGCTTGCCAAACGCTACCGAAGGCAGTCCTAGCCAGTCTCATGTGCTGGGTAACTTGGATTCAGTTACGAAAAGGCACCTGCATTGGGGTGAACACTGCTCAGCGTTCTTTCCGGGAGCTCATAATTGCCCCCTCTCTAGCTTAAGCAGGATGTCGAGGTGAGGTCCAACTTGAGCAAAGAGCACAATTCCTCACTTTGCATTGGGTTAAGCAGGAAGTCGAAGTGAGGACCAACCTGAGCAAAGAGCACAATTGCTCACTTTGCAGTGGTAGGCCGTCGTAAGAGGCGTTGCCTACTACGCCTTGCTAAGGTCTGTCTGTTAGGGAAGTTGACACTCTTCGACGCCTTTAAAGGAAAATTTATTCAGCGAAGTTCCCAGTGTTTTGCGATGGTCTCCCTTCGCAGTGCCAATACTGCAGGGACTTAGGTTTGCTGCTAACTAGGCTAGGTGACCTGCATACAGAAGCAGGCTTTTCCCTTTGGAAGCTTGGATCCCGGTTTCTTAAGGGCTGCTTGCAAGACCCTGCTGTTGCCCAGCATGTATCCTCTGCCTCTACGCCTGTGTAGGAAGCGAGTATTTTAGCCTGAGAAGCAGGGCTCTTGCAACTCTGGAGGAGAGATAATCCTGCAGCCCACGTTCGTCCTGGGAACCCGCAAGGCGACCCTTGGCCTCAGTGTAGTGGCTAAATTTCCACCGGGCAAGTTCTGCCTGCCGCAGTTTCCATGAGGTCTGCACCGTCTTGGGGCTTAAATGGAGAGCGAGGAGAGCTGTCAGCTCTCACAGAACTCTGGCCTCCGCACTGTTTGCCATGCAACTGAGCTCAAGACCACACGTCTCCTCCCGGCCTGCTGAGAAACAGGCATCCGTGTAGGCCCTTCGAAACACTTTTTGGCATGTAGACTCCAAGGCGACACACTGTTCTTTTCCTTGGAAAAATACAGTGCCCCAGCTTGCCAACGCTCACGAAGGCAGTCCGAGTCAGTCTCATGTGCTGGGTCACTTGGATTCACTGAGAAAAAGCATCCTGCATTCAGACGAACGTTCTGCTCAGCGTGCCATCCGGAAGCTCACACTTGTCGGCTCTCTAGCTTAAGCAGGAGGTCGAGGTGAGGACCAAACTGAGCAAAGAGCACAGTTCCACACTTTGCACAAGGTGAAGCAGGAAGTCGAAATGAGGACCAACATGAGCAAAGAGCACAATTCCTCACGTTGCACTGGTAGTCGTCGTAAGAGGAATTGCCAACTATGCCTGGCTAAGGCCTTCCCTGGGGTTAAGGAACCTGCCACACTTAGACGCCTTTAAATGAAAATTTATTTAGCGAAGTTCCCATTGTTTGGCGATGGTTTCCCTTTGCAGCGCCAATACTGCAGGGACTTAGGTTTGTTGCTACTTAGGCTAGGTGACCCTGCATACAGAAGCAGCCTTTTCCTGTTCAAGCTTGGATCCCTGTTTCTTAGGAGCTGCTTGCAAGACCCTGCTATTGCCCACCATCTATCCTCTGCACCTATGCCTGTGTAGGAAGCGAGTATTTTAGCCTGAGAGGCAGGGCTCTTGCAACTCTGGAGGAGAGATAATCCTGCAGCCCACGTTCGTCCTGGGAAACCGGAAGGCGACCCTTGGCCTCAGTGTAGTGGCTAAATTTCCGCCGGGGAAGTTCTGCCTGCCGCAGTTTCCATGAGGTCTGCACCGTCTTGGGGCTTAAATGGAGAGCGAGGAGAGCTGTCAGCTCTCACAGAACTCTGGCCTCCGCACTGTTTGCCATGCAACTGAGCTCAAGACCACACGTCTCCTCCCGGCCTGCTGAGAAACAGGCATCCGTGTAGGCCCTTCGAAACACTTTTTGGCATGTAGACTCCAAGGCGACACACTGTTCTTTTCCTTGGAAAAATACAGTGCCCCAGCTTGCCAACGCTCACGAAGGCAGTCCGAGTCAGTCTCATGTGCTGGGTCACTTGGATTCACTGAGAAAAAGCATCCTGCATTCAGACGAACGTTCTGCTCAGCGTGCCATCCGGAAGCTCACACTTGTCGGCTCTCTAGCTTAAGCAGGAGGTCGAGGTGAGGACCAAACTGAGCAAAGAGCACAGTTCCACACTTTGCACAAGGTGAAGCAGGAAGTCGAAATGAGGACCAACATGAGCAAAGAGCACAATTCCTCACGTTGCACTGGTAGTCGTCGTAAGAGGAATTGCCAACTATGCCTGGCTAAGGCCTTCCCTGGGGTTAAGGAACCTGCCACACTTAGACGCCTTTAAATGAAAATTTATTTAGCGAAGTTCCCATTGTTTGGCGATGGTTTCCCTTTGCAGCGCCAATACTGCAGGGACTTAGGTTTGTTGCTACCTAGGCTAGGTGACCCTGCATACAGAAGCAGGCTTTTCCTGTGCAAGCTTGGATCCCGGTTTCTTAGGGGCTGCTTGCAAGACCCTGCTGTTGCCCAACATCTATCCTCTGCCCCTACGCCTGTGTAGGAAGCGAGTATTTTAGCCTGAGAAGCAGGGCTCTTGCAACTCTGGAGGAGAGATAACCCTGCAGCCCACGTACGTCCTGAGAAACCGCAAGGTGACCCTTGGCCTCAGTGTAGTGGCTAAATTTCCGCCGGGCAAGTTCTGCCTGCCGCAGTTTCCATGAGGTCTGCACCGTCTTGGGGCTTAAATGGAGAGCGAGGAGAGCTGTCAGCTCTCACAGAACTCTGGCCCCCGAACCTTTTGCCATGCACCTGAACTCAAGACCACACGTCTCCTCCCTGCCTGCTGAGCAACAGGCCGCCGTGTAGGCCCTTGCTAACACTTCCTGGCATTGCAGAGTCCAAGGGGACACACTGTCCCCTTCCTTGGAAACCTACGTTGCCACAGCTTGCCAAACGCTACCGAAGGCAGTCCTAGCCAGTCTCATGTGCTGGGTAACTTGGATTCAGTTACGAAAAGGCACCTGCATTGGGGTGAACACTGCTCAGCGTTCTTTCCGGGAGCTCATAATTGCCCCCTCTCTAGCTTAAGCAGGATGTCGAGGTGAGGTCCAACTTGAGCAAAGAGCACAATTCCTCACTTTGCATTGGGTTAAGCAGGAAGTCGAAGTGAGGACCAACCTGAGCAAAGAGCACAATTGCTCACATTGCAGTGGTAGGCCGTCGTAAGAGGCATTGCCTACTACGCCTTGCTAAGGTCTGTCTGTTAGGGAAGTTGACACTCTTCGACGCCTTTAAAGGAAAATTTATTCAGCGAAGTTCCCAGTGTTTTGCGATGGTCTCCCTTCGCAGTGCCAATACTGCAGGGACTTAGGTTTGCTGCTAACTAGGCTAGGTGACCTGCATACAGAAGCAGGCTTTTCCCTTTGGAAGCTTGGATCCCGGTTTCTTAAGGGCTGCTTGCAAGACCCTGCTGTTGCCCAGCATGTATCCTCTGCCTCTACGCCTGTGTAGGAAGCGAGTATTTTAGCCTGAGAAGCAGGGCTCTTGCAACTCTGGAGGAGAGATAACCCTGCAGCCCACGTACGTCCTGAGAAACCGCAAGGTGACCCTTGGCCTCAGTGTAGTGGCTAAATTTCCGCCGGGCAAGTTCTGCCTGCCGCAGTTTCCATGAGGTCTGCACCGTCTTGGGGCTTAAATGGAGAGCGAGGAGAGCTGTCAGCTCTCACAGAACTCTGGCCCCCGAACCTTTTGCCATGCACCTGAACTCAAGACCACACGTCTCCTCCCTGCCTGCTGAGCAACAGGCCGCCGTGTAGGCCCTTGCTAACACTTCCTGGCATTGCAGAGTCCAAGGGGACACACTGTCCCCTTCCTTGGAAACCTACGTTGCCACAGCTTGCCAAACGCTACCGAAGGCAGTCCTAGCCAGTCTCATGTGCTGGGTAACTTGGATTCAGTTACGAAAAGGCACCTGCATTGGGGTGAACACTGCTCAGCGTTCTTTCCGGGAGCTCATAATTGCCCCCTCTCTAGCTTAAGCAGGATGTCGAGGTGAGGTCCAACTTGAGCAAAGAGCACAATTCCTCACTTTGCATTGGGTTAAGCAGGAAGTCGAAGTGAGGACCAACCTGAGCAAAGAGCACAATTGCTCACTTTGCAGTGGTAGGCCGTCGTAAGAGGCGTTGCCTACTACGCCTTGCTAAGGTCTGTCTGTTAGGGAAGTTGACACTCTTCGACGCCTTTAAAGGAAAATTTATTCAGCGAAGTTCCCAGTGTTTTGCGATGGTCTCCCTTCGCAGTGCCAATACTGCAGGGACTTAGGTTTGCTGCTAACTAGGCTAGGTGACCTGCATACAGAAGCAGGCTTTTCCCTTTGGAAGCTTGGATCCCGGTTTCTTAAGGGCTGCTTGCAAGACCCTGCTGTTGCCCAGCATGTATCCTCTGCCTCTACGCCTGTGTAGGAAGCGAGTATTTTAGCCTGAGAAGCAGGGCTCTTGCAACTCTGGAGGAGAGATAATCCTGCAGCCCACGTTCGTCCTGGGAACCCGCAAGGCGACCCTTGGCCTCAGTGTAGTGGCTAAATTTCCACCGGGCAAGTTCTGCCTGCCGCAGTTTCCATGAGGTCTGCACCGTCTTGGGGCTTAAATGGAGAGCGAGGAGAGCTGTCAGCTCTCACAGAACTCTGGCCTCCGCACTGTTTGCCATGCAACTGAGCTCAAGACCACACGTCTCCTCCCGGCCTGCTGAGAAACAGGCATCCGTGTAGGCCCTTCGAAACACTTTTTGGCATGTAGACTCCAAGGCGACACACTGTTCTTTTCCTTGGAAAAATACAGTGCCCCAGCTTGCCAACGCTCACGAAGGCAGTCCGAGTCAGTCTCATGTGCTGGGTCACTTGGATTCACTGAGAAAAAGCATCCTGCATTCAGACGAACGTTCTGCTCAGCGTGCCATCCGGAAGCTCACACTTGTCGGCTCTCTAGCTTAAGCAGGAGGTCGAGGTGAGGACCAAACTGAGCAAAGAGCACAGTTCCACACTTTGCACAAGGTGAAGCAGGAAGTCGAAATGAGGACCAACATGAGCAAAGAGCACAATTCCTCACGTTGCACTGGTAGTCGTCGTAAGAGGAATTGCCAACTATGCCTGGCTAAGGCCTTCCCTGGGGTTAAGGAACCTGCCACACTTAGACGCCTTTAAATGAAAATTTATTTAGCGAAGTTCCCATTGTTTGGCGATGGTTTCCCTTTGCAGCGCCAATACTGCAGGGACTTAGGTTTGTTGCTACCTAGGCTAGGTGACCCTGCATACAGAAGCAGGCTTTTCCTGTGCAAGCTTGGATCCCGGTTTCTTAGGGGCTGCTTGCAAGACCCTGCTGTTGCCCAACATCTATCCTCTGCCCCTACGCCTGTGTAGGAAGCGAGTATTTTAGCCTGAGAAGCAGGGCTCTTGCAACTCTGGAGGAGAGATAACCCTGCAGCCCACGTACGTCCTGAGAAACCGCAAGGTGACCCTTGGCCTCAGTGTAGTGGCTAAATTTCCGCCGGGCAAGTTCTGCCTGCCGCAGTTTCCATGAGGTCTGCACCGTCTTGGGGCTTAAATGGAGAGCGAGGAGAGCTGTCAGCTCTCACAGAACTCTGGCCCCCGAACCTTTTGCCATGCACCTGAACTCAAGACCACACGTCTCCTCCCTGCCTGCTGAGCAACAGGCCGCCGTGTAGGCCCTTGCTAACACTTCCTGGCATTGCAGAGTCCAAGGGGACACACTGTCCCCTTCCTTGGAAACCTACGTTGCCACAGCTTGCCAAACGCTACCGAAGGCAGTCCTAGCCAGTCTCATGTGCTGGGTAACTTGGATTCAGTTACGAAAAGGCACCTGCATTGGGGTGAACACTGCTCAGCGTTCTTTCCGGGAGCTCATAATTGCCCCCTCTCTAGCTTAAGCAGGATGTCGAGGTGAGGTCCAACTTGAGCAAAGAGCACAATTCCTCACTTTGCATTGGGTTAAGCAGGAAGTCGAAGTGAGGACCAACCTGAGCAAAGAGCACAATTGCTCACTTTGCAGTGGTAGGCCGTCGTAAGAGGCGTTGCCTACTACGCCTTGCTAAGGTCTGTCTGTTAGGGAAGTTGACACTCTTCGACGCCTTTAAAGGAAAATTTATTCAGCGAAGTTCCCAGTGTTTTGCGATGGTCTCCCTTCGCAGTGCCAATACTGCAGGGACTTAGGTTTGCTGCTAACTAGGCTAGGTGACCTGCATACAGAAGCAGGCTTTTCCCTTTGGAAGCTTGGATCCCGGTTTCTTAAGGGCTGCTTGCAAGACCCTGCTGTTGCCCAGCATGTATCCTCTGCCTCTACGCCTGTGTAGGAAGCGAGTATTTTAGCCTGAGAAGCAGGGCTCTTGCAACTCTGGAGGAGAGATAATCCTGCAGCCCACGTTCGTCCTGGGAACCCGCAAGGCGACCCTTGGCCTCAGTGTAGTGGCTAAATTTCCACCGGGCAAGTTCTGCCTGCCGCAGTTTCCATGAGGTCTGCACCGTCTTGGGGCTTAAATGGAGAGCGAGGAGAGCTGTCAGCTCTCACAGAACTCTGGCCTCCGCACTGTTTGCCATGCAACTGAGCTCAAGACCACACGTCTCCTCCCGGCCTGCTGAGAAACAGGCATCCGTGTAGGCCCTTCGAAACACTTTTTGGCATGTAGACTCCAAGGCGACACACTGTTCTTTTCCTTGGAAAAATACAGTGCCCCAGCTTGCCAACGCTCACGAAGGCAGTCCGAGTCAGTCTCATGTGCTGGGTCACTTGGATTCACTGAGAAAAAGCATCCTGCATTCAGACGAACGTTCTGCTCAGCGTGCCATCCGGAAGCTCACACTTGTCGGCTCTCTAGCTTAAGCAGGAGGTCGAGGTGAGGACCAAACTGAGCAAAGAGCACAGTTCCACACTTTGCACAAGGTGAAGCAGGAAGTCGAAATGAGGACCAACATGAGCAAAGAGCACAATTCCTCACGTTGCACTGGTAGTCGTCGTAAGAGGAATTGCCAACTATGCCTGGCTAAGGCCTTCCCTGGGGTTAAGGAACCTGCCACACTTAGACGCCTTTAAATGAAAATTTATTTAGCGAAGTTCCCATTGTTTGGCGATGGTTTCCCTTTGCAGCGCCAATACTGCAGGGACTTAGGTTTGTTGCTACTTAGGCTAGGTGACCCTGCATACAGAAGCAGCCTTTTCCTGTTCAAGCTTGGATCCCTGTTTCTTAGGAGCTGCTTGCAAGACCCTGCTATTGCCCACCATCTATCCTCTGCACCTATGCCTGTGTAGGAAGCGAGTATTTTAGCCTGAGAGGCAGGGCTCTTGCAACTCTGGAGGAGAGATAATCCTGCAGCCCACGTTCGTCCTGGGAAACCGGAAGGCGACCCTTGGCCTCAGTGTAGTGGCTAAATTTCCGCCGGGGAAGTTCTGCCTGCCGCAGTTTCCATGAGGTCTGCACCGTCTTGGGGCTTAAATGGAGAGCGAGGAGAGCTGTCAGCTCTCACAGAACTCTGGCCTCCGCACTGTTTGCCATGCAACTGAGCTCAAGACCACACGTCTCCTCCCGGCCTGCTGAGAAACAGGCATCCGTGTAGGCCCTTCGAAACACTTTTTGGCATGTAGACTCCAAGGCGACACACTGTTCTTTTCCTTGGAAAAATACAGTGCCCCAGCTTGCCAACGCTCACGAAGGCAGTCCGAGTCAGTCTCATGTGCTGGGTCACTTGGATTCACTGAGAAAAAGCATCCTGCATTCAGACGAACGTTCTGCTCAGCGTGCCATCCGGAAGCTCACACTTGTCGGCTCTCTAGCTTAAGCAGGAGGTCGAGGTGAGGACCAAACTGAGCAAAGAGCACAGTTCCACACTTTGCACAAGGTGAAGCAGGAAGTCGAAATGAGGACCAACATGAGCAAAGAGCACAATTCCTCACGTTGCACTGGTAGTCGTCGTAAGAGGAATTGCCAACTATGCCTGGCTAAGGCCTTCCCTGGGGTTAAGGAACCTGCCACACTTAGACGCCTTTAAATGAAAATTTATTTAGCGAAGTTCCCATTGTTTGGCGATGGTTTCCCTTTGCAGCGCCAATACTGCAGGGACTTAGGTTTGTTGCTACCTAGGCTAGGTGACCCTGCATACAGAAGCAGGCTTTTCCTGTGCAAGCTTGGATCCCGGTTTCTTAGGGGCTGCTTGCAAGACCCTGCTGTTGCCCAACATCTATCCTCTGCCCCTACGCCTGTGTAGGAAGCGAGTATTTTAGCCTGAGAAGCAGGGCTCTTGCAACTCTGGAGGAGAGATAACCCTGCAGCCCACGTACGTCCTGAGAAACCGCAAGGTGACCCTTGGCCTCAGTGTAGTGGCTAAATTTCCGCCGGGCAAGTTCTGCCTGCCGCAGTTTCCATGAGGTCTGCACCGTCTTGGGGCTTAAATGGAGAGCGAGGAGAGCTGTCAGCTCTCACAGAACTCTGGCCCCCGAACCTTTTGCCATGCACCTGAACTCAAGACCACACGTCTCCTCCCTGCCTGCTGAGCAACAGGCCGCCGTGTAGGCCCTTGCTAACACTTCCTGGCATTGCAGAGTCCAAGGGGACACACTGTCCCCTTCCTTGGAAACCTACGTTGCCACAGCTTGCCAAACGCTACCGAAGGCAGTCCTAGCCAGTCTCATGTGCTGGGTAACTTGGATTCAGTTACGAAAAGGCACCTGCATTGGGGTGAACACTGCTCAGCGTTCTTTCCGGGAGCTCATAATTGCCCCCTCTCTAGCTTAAGCAGGATGTCGAGGTGAGGTCCAACTTGAGCAAAGAGCACAATTCCTCACTTTGCATTGGGTTAAGCAGGAAGTCGAAGTGAGGACCAACCTGAGCAAAGAGCACAATTGCTCACTTTGCAGTGGTAGGCCGTCGTAAGAGGCGTTGCCTACTACGCCTTGCTAAGGTCTGTCTGTTAGGGAAGTTGACACTCTTCGACGCCTTTAAAGGAAAATTTATTCAGCGAAGTTCCCAGTGTTTTGCGATGGTCTCCCTTCGCAGTGCCAATACTGCAGGGACTTAGGTTTGCTGCTAACTAGGCTAGGTGACCTGCATACAGAAGCAGGCTTTTCCCTTTGGAAGCTTGGATCCCGGTTTCTTAAGGGCTGCTTGCAAGACCCTGCTGTTGCCCAGCATGTATCCTCTGCCTCTACGCCTGTGTAGGAAGCGAGTATTTTAGCCTGAGAAGCAGGGCTCTTGCAACTCTGGAGGAGAGATAATCCTGCAGCCCACGTTCGTCCTGGGAACCCGCAAGGCGACCCTTGGCCTCAGTGTAGTGGCTAAATTTCCACCGGGCAAGTTCTGCCTGCCGCAGTTTCCATGAGGTCTGCACCGTCTTGGGGCTTAAATGGAGAGCGAGGAGAGCTGTCAGCTCTCACAGAACTCTGGCCTCCGCACTGTTTGCCATGCAACTGAGCTCAAGACCACACGTCTCCTCCCGGCCTGCTGAGAAACAGGCATCCGTGTAGGCCCTTCGAAACACTTTTTGGCATGTAGACTCCAAGGCGACACACTGTTCTTTTCCTTGGAAAAATACAGTGCCCCAGCTTGCCAACGCTCACGAAGGCAGTCCGAGTCAGTCTCATGTGCTGGGTCACTTGGATTCACTGAGAAAAAGCATCCTGCATTCAGACGAACGTTCTGCTCAGCGTGCCATCCGGAAGCTCACACTTGTCGGCTCTCTAGCTTAAGCAGGAGGTCGAGGTGAGGACCAAACTGAGCAAAGAGCACAGTTCCACACTTTGCACAAGGTGAAGCAGGAAGTCGAAATGAGGACCAACATGAGCAAAGAGCACAATTCCTCACGTTGCACTGGTAGTCGTCGTAAGAGGAATTGCCAACTATGCCTGGCTAAGGCCTTCCCTGGGGTTAAGGAACCTGCCACACTTAGACGCCTTTAAATGAAAATTTATTTAGCGAAGTTCCCATTGTTTGGCGATGGTTTCCCTTTGCAGCGCCAATACTGCAGGGACTTAGGTTTGTTGCTACCTAGGCTAGGTGACCCTGCATACAGAAGCAGGCTTTTCCTGTGCAAGCTTGGATCCCGGTTTCTTAGGGGCTGCTTGCAAGACCCTGCTGTTGCCCACCATCTATCCTCTGCCCCTACGCCTGTGTAGGAAGCGAGTATTTTAGCCTGAGAAGCAGGGCTCTTGCAACTCTGGAGGAGAGATAACCCTGCAGCCCACGTACGTCCTGAGAAACCGCAAGGTGACCCTTGGCCTCAGTGTAGTGGCTAAATTTCCGCCGGGCAAGTTCTGCCTGCCGCAGTTTCCATGAGGTCTGCACCGTCTTGGGGCTTAAATGGAGAGCGAGGAGAGCTGTCAGCTCTCACAGAACTCTGGCCCCCGAACCTTTTGCCATGCACCTGAACTCAAGACCACACGTCTCCTCCCTGCCTGCTGAGCAACAGGCCGCCGTGTAGGCCCTTGCTAACACTTCCTGGCATTGCAGAGTCCAAGGGGACACACTGTCCCCTTCCTTGGAAACCTACGTTGCCACAGCTTGCCAAACGCTACCGAAGGCAGTCCTAGCCAGTCTCATGTGCTGGGTAACTTGGATTCAGTTACGAAAAGGCACCTGCATTGGGGTGAACACTGCTCAGCGTTCTTTCCGGGAGCTCATAATTGCCCCCTCTCTAGCTTAAGCAGGATGTCGAGGTGAGGTCCAACTTGAGCAAAGAGCACAATTCCTCACTTTGCATTGGGTTAAGCAGGAAGTCGAAGTGAGGACCAACCTGAGCAAAGAGCACAATTGCTCACTTTGCAGTGGTAGGCCGTCGTAAGAGGCGTTGCCTACTACGCCTTGCTAAGGTCTGTCTGTTAGGGAAGTTGACACTCTTCGACGCCTTTAAAGGAAAATTTATTCAGCGAAGTTCCCAGTGTTTTGCGATGGTCTCCCTTCGCAGTGCCAATACTGCAGGGACTTAGGTTTGCTGCTAACTAGGCTAGGTGACCTGCATACAGAAGCAGGCTTTTCCCTTTGGAAGCTTGGATCCCGGTTTCTTAAGGGCTGCTTGCAAGACCCTGCTGTTGCCCAGCATGTATCCTCTGCCTCTACGCCTGTGTAGGAAGCGAGTATTTTAGCCTGAGAAGCAGGGCTCTTGCAACTCTGGAGGAGAGATAATCCTGCAGCCCACGTTCGTCCTGGGAACCCGCAAGGCGACCCTTGGCCTCAGTGTAGTGGCTAAATTTCCACCGGGCAAGTTCTGCCTGCCGCAGTTTCCATGAGGTCTGCACCGTCTTGGGGCTTAAATGGAGAGCGAGGAGAGCTGTCAGCTCTCACAGAACTCTGGCCTCCGCACTGTTTGCCATGCAACTGAGCTCAAGACCACACGTCTCCTCCCGGCCTGCTGAGAAACAGGCATCCGTGTAGGCCCTTCGAAACACTTTTTGGCATGTAGACTCCAAGGCGACACACTGTTCTTTTCCTTGGAAAAATACAGTGCCCCAGCTTGCCAACGCTCACGAAGGCAGTCCGAGTCAGTCTCATGTGCTGGGTCACTTGGATTCACTGAGAAAAAGCATCCTGCATTCAGACGAACGTTCTGCTCAGCGTGCCATCCGGAAGCTCACACTTGTCGGCTCTCTAGCTTAAGCAGGAGGTCGAGGTGAGGACCAAACTGAGCAAAGAGCACAGTTCCACACTTTGCACAAGGTGAAGCAGGAAGTCGAAATGAGGACCAACATGAGCAAAGAGCACAATTCCTCACGTTGCACTGGTAGTCGTCGTAAGAGGAATTGCCAACTATGCCTGGCTAAGGCCTTCCCTGGGGTTAAGGAACCTGCACACTTAGACGCCTTTAAATGAAAATTTATTTAGCGAAGTTCCCATTGTTTGGCGATGGTTTCCCTTTGCAGCGCCAATACTGCAGGGACTTAGGTTTGTTGCTACCTAGGCTAGGTGACCCTGCATACAGAAGCAGGCTTTTCCTGTGCAAGCTTGGATCCCGGTTTCTTAGGGGCTGCTTGCAAGACCCTGCTGTTGCCCAACATCTATCCTCTGCCCCTACGCCTGTGTAGGAAGCGAGTATTTTAGCCTGAGAAGCAGGGCTCTTGCAACTCTGGAGGAGAGATAACCCTGCAGCCCACGTACGTCCTGAGAAACCGCAAGGTGACCCTTGGCCTCAGTGTAGTGGCTAAATTTCCGCCGGGCAAGTTCTGCCTGCCGCAGTTTCCATGAGGTCTGCACCGTCTTGGGGCTTAAATGGAGAGCGAGGAGAGCTGTCAGCTCTCACAGAACTCTGGCCCCCGAACCTTTTGCCATGCACCTGAACTCAAGACCACACGTCTCCTCCCTGCCTGCTGAGCAACAGGCCGCCGTGTAGGCCCTTGCTAACACTTCCTGGCATTGCAGAGTCCAAGGGGACACACTGTCCCCTTCCTTGGAAACCTACGTTGCCACAGCTTGCCAAACGCTACCGAAGGCAGTCCTAGCCAGTCTCATGTGCTGGGTAACTTGGATTCAGTTACGAAAAGGCACCTGCATTGGGGTGAACACTGCTCAGCGTTCTTTCCGGGAGCTCATAATTGCCCCCTCTCTAGCTTAAGCAGGATGTCGAGGTGAGGTCCAACTTGAGCAAAGAGCACAATTCCTCACTTTGCATTGGGTTAAGCAGGAAGTCGAAGTGAGGACCAACCTGAGCAAAGAGCACAATTGCTCACTTTGCAGTGGTAGGCCGTCGTAAGAGGCATTGCCTACTACGCCTTGCTAAGGTCTGTCTGTTAGGGAAGTTGACACTCTTCGACGCCTTTAAAGGAAAATTTATTCACGAAGTTCCCAGTGTTTTGCGATGGTCTCCCTTCGCAGTGCCAATACTGCAGGGACTTAGGTTTGCTGCTAACTAGGCTAGGTGACCTGCATACAGAAGCAGGCTTTTCCCTTTGGAAGCTTGGATCCCGGTTTCTTAAGGGCTGCTTGCAAGACCCTGCTGTTGCCCAGCATGTATCCTCTGCCTCTACGCCTGTGTAGGAAGCGAGTATTTTAGCCTGAGAAGCAGGGCTCTTGCAACTCTGGAGGAGAGATAACCCTGCAGCCCACGTACGTCCTGAGAAACCGCAAGGTGACCCTTGGCCTCAGTGTAGTGGCTAAATTTCCGCCGGGCAAGTTCTGCCTGCCGCAGTTTCCATGAGGTCTGCACCGTCTTGGGGCTTAAATGGAGAGCGAGGAGAGCTGTCAGCTCTCACAGAACTCTGGCCCCCGAACCTTTTGCCATGCACCTGAACTCAAGACCACACGTCTCCTCCCTGCCTGCTGAGCAACAGGCCGCCGTGTAGGCCCTTGCTAACACTTCCTGGCATTGCAGAGTCCAAGGGGACACACTGTCCCCTTCCTTGGAAACCTACGTTGCCACAGCTTGCCAAACGCTACCGAAGGCAGTCCTAGCCAGTCTCATGTGCTGGGTAACTTGGATTCAGTTACGAAAAGGCACCTGCATTGGGGTGAACACTGCTCAGCGTTCTTTCCGGGAGCTCATAATTGCCCCCTCTCTAGCTTAAGCAGGATGTCGAGGTGAGGTCCAACTTGAGCAAAGAGCACAATTCCTCACTTTGCATTGGGTTAAGCAGGAAGTCGAAGTGAGGACCAACCTGAGCAAAGAGCACAATTGCTCACTTTGCAGTGGTAGGCCGTCGTAAGAGGCGTTGCCTACTACGCCTTGCTAAGGTCTGTCTGTTAGGGAAGTTGACACTCTTCGACGCCTTTAAAGGAAAATTTATTCAGCGAAGTTCCCAGTGTTTTGCGATGGTCTCCCTTCGCAGTGCCAATACTGCAGGGACTTAGGTTTGCTGCTAACTAGGCTAGGTGACCTGCATACAGAAGCAGGCTTTTCCCTTTGGAAGCTTGGATCCCGGTTTCTTAAGGGCTGCTTGCAAGACCCTGCTGTTGCCCAGCATGTATCCTCTGCCTCTACGCCTGTGTAGGAAGCGAGTATTTTAGCCTGAGAAGCAGGGCTCTTGCAACTCTGGAGGAGAGATAATCCTGCAGCCCACGTTCGTCCTGGGAACCCGCAAGGCGACCCTTGGCCTCAGTGTAGTGGCTAAATTTCCACCGGGCAAGTTCTGCCTGCCGCAGTTTCCATGAGGTCTGCACCGTCTTGGGGCTTAAATGGAGAGCGAGGAGAGCTGTCAGCTCTCACAGAACTCTGGCCTCCGCACTGTTTGCCATGCAACTGAGCTCAAGACCACACGTCTCCTCCCGGCCTGCTGAGAAACAGGCATCCGTGTAGGCCCTTCGAAACACTTTTTGGCATGTAGACTCCAAGGCGACACACTGTTCTTTTCCTTGGAAAAATACAGTGCCCCAGCTTGCCAACGCTCACGAAGGCAGTCCGAGTCAGTCTCATGTGCTGGGTCACTTGGATTCACTGAGAAAAAGCATCCTGCATTCAGACGAACGTTCTGCTCAGCGTGCCATCCGGAAGCTCACACTTGTCGGCTCTCTAGCTTAAGCAGGAGGTCGAGGTGAGGACCAAACTGAGCAAAGAGCACAGTTCCACACTTTGCACAAGGTGAAGCAGGAAGTCGAAATGAGGACCAACATGAGCAAAGAGCACAATTCCTCACGTTGCACTGGTAGTCGTCGTAAGAGGAATTGCCAACTATGCCTGGCTAAGGCCTTCCCTGGGGTTAAGGAACCTGCCACACTTAGACGCCTTTAAATGAAAATTTATTTAGCGAAGTTCCCATTGTTTGGCGATGGTTTCCCTTTGCAGCGCCAATACTGCAGGGACTTAGGTTTGTTGCTACTTAGGCTAGGTGACCCTGCATACAGAAGCAGCCTTTTCCTGTTCAAGCTTGGATCCCTGTTTCTTAGGAGCTGCTTGCAAGACCCTGCTATTGCCCACCATCTATCCTCTGCACCTACGCCTGTGTAGGAAGCGAGTATTTTAGCCTGAGAGGCAGGGCTCTTGCAACTCTGGAGGAGAGATAATCCTGCAGCCCACGTTCGTCCTGGGAAACCGGAAGGCGACCCTTGGCCTCAGTGTAGTGGCTAAATTTCCGCCGGGGAAGTTCTGCCTGCCGCAGTTTCCATGAGGTCTGCACCGTCTTGGGGCTTAAATGGAGAGCGAGGAGAGCTGTCAGCTCTCACAGAACTCTGGCCTCCGCACTGTTTGCCATGCAACTGAGCTCAAGACCACACGTCTCCTCCCGGCCTGCTGAGAAACAGGCATCCGTGTAGGCCCTTCGAAACACTTTTTGGCATGTAGACTCCAAGGCGACACACTGTTCTTTTCCTTGGAAAAATACAGTGCCCCAGCTTGCCAACGCTCACGAAGGCAGTCCGAGTCAGTCTCATGTGCTGGGTCACTTGGATTCACTGAGAAAAAGCATCCTGCATTCAGACGAACGTTCTGCTCAGCGTGCCATCCGGAAGCTCACACTTGTCGGCTCTCTAGCTTAAGCAGGAGGTCGAGGTGAGGACCAAACTGAGCAAAGAGCACAGTTCCACACTTTGCACAAGGTGAAGCAGGAAGTCGAAATGAGGACCAACATGAGCAAAGAGCACAATTCCTCACGTTGCACTGGTAGTCGTCGTAAGAGGAATTGCCAACTATGCCTGGCTAAGGCCTTCCCTGGGGTTAAGGAACCTGCCACACTTAGACGCCTTTAAATGAAAATTTATTTAGCGAAGTTCCCATTGTTTGGCGATGGTTTCCCTTTGCAGCGCCAATACTGCAGGGACTTAGGTTTGTTGCTACCTAGGCTAGGTGACCCTGCATACAGAAGCAGGCTTTTCCTGTGCAAGCTTGGATCCCGGTTTCTTAGGGGCTGCTTGCAAGACCCTGCTGTTGCCCACCATCTATCCTCTGCCCCTACGCCTGTGTAGGAAGCGAGTATTTTAGCCTGAGAAGCAGGGCTCTTGCAACTCTGGAGGAGAGATAACCCTGCAGCCCACGTACGTCCTGAGAAACCGCAAGGTGACCCTTGGCCTCAGTGTAGTGGCTAAATTTCCGCCGGGCAAGTTCTGCCTGCTGCAGTTTCCATGAGGTCTGCACCGTCTTGGGGCTTAAATGGAGAGCGAGGAGAGCTGTCAGCTCTCACAGAACTCTGGCCCCCGAACCTTTTGCCATGCACCTGAACTCAAGACCACACGTCTCCTCCCTGCCTGCTGAGCAACAGGCCGCCGTGTAGGCCCTTGCTAACACTTCCTGGCATTGCAGAGTCCAAGGGGACACACTGTCCCCTTCCTTGGAAACCTACGTTGCCACAGCTTGCCAAACGCTACCGAAGGCAGTCCTAGCCAGTCTCATGTGCTGGGTAACTTGGATTCAGTTACGAAAAGGCACCTGCATTGGGGTGAACACTGCTCAGCGTTCTTTCCGGGAGCTCATAATTGCCCCCTCTCTAGCTTAAGCAGGATGTCGAGGTGAGGTCCAACTTGAGCAAAGAGCACAATTCCTCACTTTGCATTGGGTTAAGCAGGAAGTCGAAGTGAGGACCAACCTGAGCAAAGAGCACAATTGCTCACTTTGCAGTGGTAGGCCGTCGTAAGAGGCGTTGCCTACTACGCCTTGCTAAGGTCTGTCTGTTAGGGAAGTTGACACTCTTCGACGCCTTTAAAGGAAAATTTATTCAGCGAAGTTCCCAGTGTTTTGCGATGGTCTCCCTTCGCAGTGCCAATACTGCAGGGACTTAGGTTTGCTGCTAACTAGGCTAGGTGACCTGCATACAGAAGCAGGCTTTTCCCTTTGGAAGCTTGGATCCCGGTTTCTTAAGGGCTGCTTGCAAGACCCTGCTGTTGCCCAGCATGTATCCTCTGCCTCTACGCCTGTGTAGGAAGCGAGTATTTTAGCCTGAGAAGCAGGGCTCTTGCAACTCTGGAGGAGAGATAATCCTGAAGCCCACGTTCGTCCTGGGAACCCGCAAGGCGACCCTTGGCCTCAGTGTAGTGGCTAAATTTCCACCGGGCAAGTTCTGCCTGCCGCAGTTTCCATGAGGTCTGCACCGTCTTGGGGCTTAAATGGAGAGCGAGGAGAGCTGTCAGCTCTCACAGAACTCTGGCCTCCGCACTGTTTGCCATGCAACTGAGCTCAAGACCACACGTCTCCTCCCGGCCTGCTGAGAAACAGGCATCCGTGTAGGCCCTTCGAAACACTTTTTGGCATGTAGACTCCAAGGCGACACACTGTTCTTTTCCTTGGAAAAATACAGTGCCCCAGCTTGCCAACGCTCACGAAGGCAGTCCGAGTCAGTCTCATGTGCTGGGTCACTTGGATTCACTGAGAAAAAGCATCCTGCATTCAGACGAACGTTCTGCTCAGCGTGCCATCCGGAAGCTCACACTTGTCGGCTCTCTAGCTTAAGCAGGAGGTCGAGGTGAGGACCAAACTGAGCAAAGAGCACAGTTCCACACTTTGCACAAGGTGAAGCAGGAAGTCGAAATGAGGACCAACATGAGCAAAGAGCACAATTCCTCACGTTGCACTGGTAGTCGTCGTAAGAGGAATTGCCAACTATGCCTGGCTAAGGCCTTCCCTGGGGTTAAGGAACCTGCCACACTTAGACGCCTTTAAATGAAAATTTATTTAGCGAAGTTCCCATTGTTTGGCGATGGTTTCCCTTTGCAGCGCCAATACTGCAGGGACTTAGGTTTGTTGCTACTTAGGCTAGGTGACCCTGCATACAGAAGCAGCCTTTTCCTGTTCAAGCTTGGATCCCTGTTTCTTAGGAGCTGCTTGCAAGACCCTGCTATTGCCCACCATCTATCCTCTGCACCTACGCCTGTGTAGGAAGCGAGTATTTTAGCCTGAGAGGCAGGGCTCTTGCAACTCTGGAGGAGAGATAATCCTGCAGCCCACGTTCGTCCTGGGAAACCGGAAGGCGACCCTTGGCCTCAGTGTAGTGGCTAAATTTCCGCCGGGGAAGTTCTGCCTGCCGCAGTTTCCATGAGGTCTGCACCGTCTTGGGGCTTAAATGGAGAGCGAGGAGAGCTGTCAGCTCTCACAGAACTCTGGCCTCCGCACTGTTTGCCATGCAACTGAGCTCAAGACCACACGTCTCCTCCCGGCCTGCTGAGAAACAGGCATCCGTGTAGGCCCTTCGAAACACTTTTTGGCATGTAGACTCCAAGGCGACACACTGTTCTTTTCCTTGGAAAAATACAGTGCCCCAGCTTGCCAACGCTCACGAAGGCAGTCCGAGTCAGTCTCATGTGCTGGGTCACTTGGATTCACTGAGAAAAAGCATCCTGCATTCAGACGAACGTTCTGCTCAGCGTGCCATCCGGAAGCTCACACTTGTCGGCTCTCTAGCTTAAGCAGGAGGTCGAGGTGAGGACCAAACTGAGCAAAGAGCACAGTTCCACACTTTGCACAAGGTGAAGCAGGAAGTCGAAATGAGGACCAACATGAGCAAAGAGCACAATTCCTCACGTTGCACTGGTAGTCGTCGTAAGAGGAATTGCCAACTATGCCTGGCTAAGGCCTTCCCTGGGGTTAAGGAACCTGCCACACTTAGACGCCTTTAAATGAAAATTTATTTAGCGAAGTTCCCATTGTTTGGCGATGGTTTCCCTTTGCAGCGCCAATACTGCAGGGACTTAGGTTTGTTGCTACCTAGGCTAGGTGACCCTGCATACAGAAGCAGGCTTTTCCTGTGCAAGCTTGGATCCCGGTTTCTTAGGGGCTGCTTGCAAGACCCTGCTGTTGCCCACCATCTATCCTCTGCCCCTACGCCTGTGTAGGAAGCGAGTATTTTAGCCTGAGAAGCAGGGCTCTTGCAACTCTGGAGGAGAGATAACCCTGCAGCCCACGTACGTCCTGAGAAACCGCAAGGTGACCCTTGGCCTCAGTGTAGTGGCTAAATTTCCGCCGGGCAAGTTCTGCCTGCCGCAGTTTCCATGAGGTCTGCACCGTCTTGGGGCTTAAATGGAGAGCGAGGAGAGCTGTCAGCTCTCACAGAACTCTGGCCCCCGAACCTTTTGCCATGCACCTGAACTCAAGACCACACGTCTCCTCCCTGCCTGCTGAGCAACAGGCCGCCGTGTAGGCCCTTGCTAACACTTCCTGGCATTGCAGAGTCCAAGGGGACACACTGTCCCCTTCCTTGGAAACCTACGTTGCCACAGCTTGCCAAACGCTACCGAAGGCAGTCCTAGCCAGTCTCATGTGCTGGGTAACTTGGATTCAGTTACGAAAAGGCACCTGCATTGGGGTGAACACTGCTCAGCGTTCTTTCCGGGAGCTCATAATTGCCCCCTCTCTAGCTTAAGCAGGATGTCGAGGTGAGGTCCAACTTGAGCAAAGAGCACAATTCCTCACTTTGCATTGGGTTAAGCAGGAAGTCGAAGTGAGGACCAACCTGAGCAAAGAGCACAATTGCTCACTTTGCAGTGGTAGGCCGTCGTAAGAGGCGTTGCCTACTACGCCTTGCTAAGGTCTGTCTGTTAGGGAAGTTGACACTCTTCGACGCCTTTAAAGGAAAATTTATTCAGCGAAGTTCCCAGTGTTTTGCGATGGTCTCCCTTCGCAGTGCCAATACTGCAGGGACTTAGGTTTGCTGCTAACTAGGCTAGGTGACCTGCATACAGAAGCAGGCTTTTCCCTTTGGAAGCTTGGATCCCGGTTTCTTAAGGGCTGCTTGCAAGACCCTGCTGTTGCCCAGCATGTATCCTCTGCCTCTACGCCTGTGTAGGAAGCGAGTATTTTAGCCTGAGAAGCAGGGCTCTTGCAACTCTGGAGGAGAGATAATCCTGCAGCCCACGTTCGTCCTGGGAACCCGCAAGGCGACCCTTGGCCTCAGTGTAGTGGCTAAATTTCCACCGGGCAAGTTCTGCCTGCCGCAGTTTCCATGAGGTCTGCACCGTCTTGGGGCTTAAATGGAGAGCGAGGAGAGCTGTCAGCTCTCACAGAACTCTGGCCTCCGCACTGTTTGCCATGCAACTGAGCTCAAGACCACACGTCTCCTCCCGGCCTGCTGAGAAACAGGCATCCGTGTAGGCCCTTCGAAACACTTTTTGGCATGTAGACTCCAAGGCGACACACTGTTCTTTTCCTTGGAAAAATACAGTGCCCCAGCTTGCCAACGCTCACGAAGGCAGTCCGAGTCAGTCTCATGTGCTGGGTCACTTGGATTCACTGAGAAAAAGCATCCTGCATTCAGACGAACGTTCTGCTCAGCGTGCCATCCGGAAGCTCACACTTGTCGGCTCTCTAGCTTAAGCAGGAGGTCGAGGTGAGGACCAAACTGAGCAAAGAGCACAGTTCCACACTTTGCACAAGGTGAAGCAGGAAGTCGAAATGAGGACCAACATGAGCAAAGAGCACAATTCCTCACGTTGCACTGGTAGTCGTCGTAAGAGGAATTGCCAACTATGCCTGGCTAAGGCCTTCCCTGGGGTTAAGGAACCTGCCACACTTAGACGCCTTTAAATGAAAATTTATGTAGCGAAGTTCCCATTGTTTGGCGATGGTTTCCCTTTGCAGCGCCAATACTGCAGGGACTTAGGTTTGTTGCTACCTAGGCTAGGTGACCCTGCATACAGAAGCAGGCTTTTCCTGTGCAAGCTTGGATCCCGGTTTCTTAGGGGCTGCTTGCAAGACCCTGCTGTTGCCCACCATCTATCCTCTGCCCCTACGCCTGTGTAGGAAGCGAGTATTTTAGCCTGAGAAGCAGGGCTCTTGCAACTCTGGAGGAGAGATAACCCTGCAGCCCACGTACGTCCTGAGAAACCGCAAGGTGACCCTTGGCCTCAGTGTAGTGGCTAAATTTCCGCCGGGCAAGTTCTGCCTGCCGCAGTTTCCATGAGGTCTGCGCCGTCTTGGGGCTTAAATGGAGAGCGAGGAGAGCTGTCAGCTCTCACAGAACTCTGGCCCCCGAACCTTTTGCCATGCACCTGAACTCAAGACCACACGTCTCCTCCCTGCCTGCTGAGCAACAGGCCGCCGTGTAGGCCCTTGCTAACACTTCCTGGCATTGCAGAGTCCAAGGGGACACACTGTCCCCTTCCTTGGAAACCTACGTTGCCACAGCTTGCCAAACGCTACCGAAGGCAGTCCTAGCCAGTCTCATGTGCTGGGTAACTTGGATTCAGTTACGAAAAGGCACCTGCATTGGGGTGAACACTGCTCAGCGTTCTTTCCGGGAGCTCATAATTGCCCCCTCTCTAGCTTAAGCAGGATGTCGAGGTGAGGTCCAACTTGAGCAAAGAGCACAATTCCTCACTTTGCATTGGGTTAAGCAGGAAGTCGAAGTGAGGACCAACCTGAGCAAAGAGCACAATTGCTCACTTTGCAGTGGTAGGCCGTCGTAAGAGGCGTTGCCTACTACGCCTTGCTAAGGTCTGTCTGTTAGGGAAGTTGACACTCTTCGACGCCTTTAAAGGAAAATTTATTCAGCGAAGTTCCCAGTGTTTTGCGATGGTCTCCCTTCGCAGTGCCAATACTGCAGGGACTTAGGTTTGCTGCTAACTAGGCTAGGTGACCTGCATACAGAAGCAGGCTTTTCCCTTTGGAAGCTTGGATCCCGGTTTCTTAAGGGCTGCTTGCAAGACCCTGCTGTTGCCCAGCATGTATCCTCTGCCTCTACGCCTGTGTAGGAAGCGAGTATTTTAGCCTGAGAAGCAGGGCTCTTGCAACTCTGGAGGAGAGATAATCCTGAAGCCCACGTTCGTCCTGGGAACCCGCAAGGCGACCCTTGGCCTCAGTGTAGTGGCTAAATTTCCACCGGGCAAGTTCTGCCTGCCGCAGTTTCCATGAGGTCTGCACCGTCTTGGGGCTTAAATGGAGAGCGAGGAGAGCTGTCAGCTCTCACAGAACTCTGGCCTCCGCACTGTTTGCCATGCAACTGAGCTCAAGACCACACGTCTCCTCCCGGCCTGCTGAGAAACAGGCATCCGTGTAGGCCCTTCGAAACACTTTTTGGCATGTAGACTCCAAGGCGACACACTGTTCTTTTCCTTGGAAAAATACAGTGCCCCAGCTTGCCAACGCTCACGAAGGCAGTCCGAGTCAGTCTCATGTGCTGGGTCACTTGGATTCACTGAGAAAAAGCATCCTGCATTCAGACGAACGTTCTGCTCAGCGTGCCATCCGGAAGCTCACACTTGTCGGCTCTCTAGCTTAAGCAGGAGGTCGAGGTGAGGACCAAACTGAGCAAAGAGCACAGTTCCACACTTTGCACAAGGTGAAGCAGGAAGTCGAAATGAGGACCAACATGAGCAAAGAGCACAATTCCTCACGTTGCACTGGTAGTCGTCGTAAGAGGAATTGCCAACTATGCCTGGCTAAGGCCTTCCCTGGGGTTAAGGAACCTGCCACACTTAGACGCCTTTAAATGAAAATTTATTTAGCGAAGTTCCCATTGTTTGGCGATGGTTTCCCTTTGCAGCGCCAATACTGCAGGGACTTAGGTTTGTTGCTACCTAGGCTAGGTGACCCTGCATACAGAAGCAGGCTTTTCCTGTGCAAGCTTGGATCCCGGTTTCTTAGGGGCTGCTTGCAAGACCCTGCTGTTGCCCACCATCTATCCTCTGCCCCTACGCCTGTGTAGGAAGCGAGTATTTTAGCCTGAGAAGCAGGGCTCTTGCAACTCTGGAGGAGAGATAACCCTGCAGCCCACGTACGTCCTGAGAAACCGCAAGGTGACCCTTGGCCTCAGTGTAGTGGCTAAATTTCCGCCGGGCAAGTTCTGCCTGCCGCAGTTTCCATGAGGTCTGCACCGTCTTGGGGCTTAAATGGAGAGCGAGGAGAGCTGTCAGCTCTCACAGAACTCTGGCCCCCGAACCTTTTGCCATGCACCTGAACTCAAGACCACACGTCTCCTCCCTGCCTGCTGAGCAACAGGCCGCCGTGTAGGCCCTTGCTAACACTTCCTGGCATTGCAGAGTCCAAGGGGACACACTGTCCCCTTCCTTGGAAACCTACGTTGCCACAGCTTGCCAAACGCTACCGAAGGCAGTCCTAGCCAGTCTCATGTGCTGGGTAACTTGGATTCAGTTACGAAAAGGCACCTGCATTGGGGTGAACACTGCTCAGCGTTCTTTCCGGGAGCTCATAATTGCCCCCTCTCTAGCTTAAGCAGGATGTCGAGGTGAGGTCCAACTTGAGCAAAGAGCACAATTCCTCACTTTGCATTGGGTTAAGCAGGAAGTCGAAGTGAGGACCAACCTGAGCAAAGAGCACAATTGCTCACTTTGCAGTGGTAGGCCGTCGTAAGAGGCATTGCCTACTACGCCTTGCTAAGGTCTGTCTGTTAGGGAAGTTGACACTCTTCGACGCCTTTAAAGGAAAATTTATTCACGAAGTTCCCAGTGTTTTGCGATGGTCTCCCTTCGCAGTGCCAATACTGCAGGGACTTAGGTTTGCTGCTAACTAGGCTAGGTGACCTGCATACAGAAGCAGGCTTTTCCCTTTGGAAGCTTGGATCCCGGTTTCTTAAGGGCTGCTTGCAAGACCCTGCTGTTGCCCAGCATGTATCCTCTGCCTCTACGCCTGTGTAGGAAGCGAGTATTTTAGCCTGAGAAGCAGGGCTCTTGCAACTCTGGAGGAGAGATAACCCTGCAGCCCACGTACGTCCTGAGAAACCGCAAGGTGACCCTTGGCCTCAGTGTAGTGGCTAAATTTCCGCCGGGCAAGTTCTGCCTGCCGCAGTTTCCATGAGGTCTGCACCGTCTTGGGGCTTAAATGGAGAGCGAGGAGAGCTGTCAGCTCTCACAGAACTCTGGCCCCCGAACCTTTTGCCATGCACCTGAACTCAAGACCACACGTCTCCTCCCTGCCTGCTGAGCAACAGGCCGCCGTGTAGGCCCTTGCTAACACTTCCTGGCATTGCAGAGTCCAAGGGGACACACTGTCCCCTTCCTTGGAAACCTACGTTGCCACAGCTTGCCAAACGCTACCGAAGGCAGTCCTAGCCAGTCTCATGTGCTGGGTAACTTGGATTCAGTTACGAAAAGGCACCTGCATTGGGGTGAACACTGCTCAGCGTTCTTTCCGGGAGCTCATAATTGCCCCCTCTCTAGCTTAAGCAGGATGTCGAGGTGAGGTCCAACTTGAGCAAAGAGCACAATTCCTCACTTTGCATTGGGTTAAGCAGGAAGTCGAAGTGAGGACCAACCTGAGCAAAGAGCACAATTGCTCACTTTGCAGTGGTAGGCCGTCGTAAGAGGCGTTGCCTACTACGCCTTGCTAAGGTCTGTCTGTTAGGGAAGTTGACACTCTTCGACGCCTTTAAAGGAAAATTTATTCAGCGAAGTTCCCAGTGTTTTGCGATGGTCTCCCTTCGCAGTGCCAATACTGCAGGGACTTAGGTTTGCTGCTAACTAGGCTAGGTGACCTGCATACAGAAGCAGGCTTTTCCCTTTGGAAGCTTGGATCCCGGTTTCTTAAGGGCTGCTTGCAAGACCCTGCTGTTGCCCAGCATGTATCCTCTGCCTCTACGCCTGTGTAGGAAGCGAGTATTTTAGCCTGAGAAGCAGGGCTCTTGCAACTCTGGAGGAGAGATAATCCTGCAGCCCACGTTCGTCCTGGGAACCCGCAAGGCGACCCTTGGCCTCAGTGTAGTGGCTAAATTTCCACCGGGCAAGTTCTGCCTGCCGCAGTTTCCATGAGGTCTGCACCGTCTTGGGGCTTAAATGGAGAGCGAGGAGAGCTGTCAGCTCTCACAGAACTCTGGCCTCCGCACTGTTTGCCATGCAACTGAGCTCAAGACCACACGTCTCCTCCCGGCCTGCTGAGAAACAGGCATCCGTGTAGGCCCTTCGAAACACTTTTTGGCATGTAGACTCCAAGGCGACACACTGTTCTTTTCCTTGGAAAAATACAGTGCCCCAGCTTGCCAACGCTCACGAAGGCAGTCCGAGTCAGTCTCATGTGCTGGGTCACTTGGATTCACTGAGAAAAAGCATCCTGCATTCAGACGAACGTTCTGCTCAGCGTGCCATCCGGAAGCTCACACTTGTCGGCTCTCTAGCTTAAGCAGGAGGTCGAGGTGAGGACCAAACTGAGCAAAGAGCACAGTTCCACACTTTGCACAAGGTGAAGCAGGAAGTCGAAATGAGGACCAACATGAGCAAAGAGCACAATTCCTCACGTTGCACTGGTAGTCGTCGTAAGAGGAATTGCCAACTATGCCTGGCTAAGGCCTTCCCTGGGGTTAAGGAACCTGCCACACTTAGACGCCTTTAAATGAAAATTTATTTAGCGAAGTTCCCATTGTTTGGCGATGGTTTCCCTTTGCAGCGCCAATACTGCAGGGACTTAGGTTTGTTGCTACCTAGGCTAGGTGACCCTGCATACAGAAGCAGGCTTTTCCTGTGCAAGCTTGGATCCCGGTTTCTTAGGGCTGCTTGCAAGACCCTGCTGTTGCCCACCATCTATCCTCTGCCCCTACGCCTGTGTAGGAAGCGAGTATTTTAGCCTGAGAAGCAGGGCTCTTGCAACTCTGGAGGAGAGATAACCCTGCAGCCCACGTACGTCCTGAGAAACCGCAAGGTGACCCTTGGCCTCAGTGTAGTGGCTAAATTTCCGCCGGGCAAGTTCTGCCTGCCGCAGTTTCCATGAGGTCTGCACCGTCTTGGGGCTTAAATGGAGAGCGAGGAGAGCTGTCAGCTCTCACAGAACTCTGGCCCCCGAACCTTTTGCCATGCACCTGAACTCAAGACCACACGTCTCCTCCCTGCCTGCTGAGCAACAGGCCGCCGTGTAGGCCCTTGCTAACACTTCCTGGCATTGCAGAGTCCAAGGGGACACACTGTCCCCTTCCTTGGAAACCTACGTTGCCACAGCTTGCCAAACGCTACCGAAGGCAGTCCTAGCCAGTCTCATGTGCTGGGTAACTTGGATTCAGTTACGAAAAGGCACCTGCATTGGGGTGAACACTGCTCAGCGTTCTTTCCGGGAGCTCATAATTGCCCCCTCTCTAGCTTAAGCAGGATGTCGAGGTGAGGTCCAACTTGAGCAAAGAGCACAATTCCTCACTTTGCATTGGGTTAAGCAGGAAGTCGAAGTGAGGACCAACCTGAGCAAAGAGCACAATTGCTCACTTTGCAGTGGTAGGCCGTCGTAAGAGGCATTGCCTACTACGCCTTGCTAAGGTCTGTCTGTTAGGGAAGTTGACACTCTTCGACGCCTTTAAAGGAAAATTTATTCAGCGAAGTTCCCAGTGTTTTGCGATGGTCTCCCTTCGCAGTGCCAATACTGCAGGGACTTAGGTTTGCTGCTAACTAGGCTAGGTGACCTGCATACAGAAGCAGGCTTTTCCCTTTGGAAGCTTGGATCCCGGTTTCTTAAGGGCTGCTTGCAAGACCCTGCTGTTGCCCAGCATGTATCCTCTGCCTCTACGCCTGTGTAGGAAGCGAGTATTTTAGCCTGAGAAGCAGGGCTCTTGCAACTCTGGAGGAGAGATAATCCTGCAGCCCACGTTCGTCCTGGGAACCCGCAAGGCGACCCTTGGCCTCAGTGTAGTGGCTAAATTTCCACCGGGCAAGTTCTGCCTGCCGCAGTTTCCATGAGGTCTGCACCGTCTTGGGGCTTAAATGGAGAGCGAGGAGAGCTGTCAGCTCTCACAGAACTCTGGCCTCCGCACTGTTTGCCATGCAACTGAGCTCAAGACCACACGTCTCCTCCCGGCCTGCTGAGAAACAGGCATCCGTGTAGGCCCTTCGAAACACTTTTTGGCATGTAGACTCCAAGGCGACACACTGTTCTTTTCCTTGGAAAAATACAGTGCCCCAGCTTGCCAACGCTCACGAAGGCAGTCCGAGTCAGTCTCATGTGCTGGGTCACTTGGATTCACTGAGAAAAAGCATCCTGCATTCAGACGAACGTTCTGCTCAGCGTGCCATCCGGAAGCTCACACTTGTCGGCTCTCTAGCTTAAGCAGGAGGTCGAGGTGAGGACCAAACTGAGCAAAGAGCACAGTTCCACACTTTGCACAAGGTGAAGCAGGAAGTCGAAATGAGGACCAACATGAGCAAAGAGCACAATTCCTCACGTTGCACTGGTAGTCGTCGTAAGAGGAATTGCCAACTATGCCTGGCTAAGGCCTTCCCTGGGGTTAAGGAACCTGCCACACTTAGACGCCTTTAAATGAAAATTTATTTAGCGAAGTTCCCATTGTTTGGCGATGGTTTCCCTTTGCAGCGCCAATACTGCAGGGACTTAGGTTTGTTGCTACCTAGGCTAGGTGACCCTGCATACAGAAGCAGGCTTTTCCTGTGCAAGCTTGGATCCCGGTTTCTTAGGGGCTGCTTGCAAGACCCTGCTGTTGCCCACCATCTATCCTCTGCCCCTACGCCTGTGTAGGAAGCGAGTATTTTAGCCTGAGAAGCAGGGCTCTTGCAACTCTGGAGGAGAGATAACCCTGCAGCCCACGTACGTCCTGAGAAACCGCAAGGTGACCCTTGGCCTCAGTGTAGTGGCTAAATTTCCGCCGGGCAAGTTCTGCCTGCCGCAGTTTCCATGAGGTCTGCGCCGTCTTGGGGCTTAAATGGAGAGCGAGGAGAGCTGTCAGCTCTCACAGAACTCTGGCCCCCGAACCTTTTGCCATGCACCTGAACTCAAGACCACACGTCTCCTCCCTGCCTGCTGAGCAACAGGCCGCCGTGTAGGCCCTTGCTAACACTTCCTGGCATTGCAGAGTCCAAGGGGACACACTGTCCCCTTCCTTGGAAACCTACGTTGCCACAGCTTGCCAAACGCTACCGAAGGCAGTCCTAGCCAGTCTCATGTGCTGGGTAACTTGGATTCAGTTACGAAAAGGCACCTGCATTGGGGTGAACACTGCTCAGCGTTCTTTCCGGGAGCTCATAATTGCCCCCTCTCTAGCTTAAGCAGGATGTCGAGGTGAGGTCCAACTTGAGCAAAGAGCACAATTCCTCACTTTGCATTGGGTTAAGCAGGAAGTCGAAGTGAGGACCAACCTGAGCAAAGAGCACAATTGCTCACTTTGCAGTGGTAGGCCGTCGTAAGAGGCGTTGCCTACTACGCCTTGCTAAGGTCTGTCTGTTAGGGAAGTTGACACTCTTCGACGCCTTTAAAGGAAAATTTATTCAGCGAAGTTCCCAGTGTTTTGCGATGGTCTCCCTTCGCAGTGCCAATACTGCAGGGACTTAGGTTTGCTGCTAACTAGGCTAGGTGACCTGCATACAGAAGCAGGCTTTTCCCTTTGGAAGCTTGGATCCCGGTTTCTTAAGGGCTGCTTGCAAGACCCTGCTGTTGCCCAGCATGTATCCTCTGCCTCTACGCCTGTGTAGGAAGCGAGTATTTTAGCCTGAGAAGCAGGGCTCTTGCAACTCTGGAGGAGAGATAATCCTGCAGCCCACGTTCGTCCTGGGAACCCGCAAGGCGACCCTTGGCCTCAGTGTAGTGGCTAAATTTCCACCGGGCAAGTTCTGCCTGCCGCAGTTTCCATGAGGTCTGCACCGTCTTGGGGCTTAAATGGAGAGCGAGGAGAGCTGTCAGCTCTCACAGAACTCTGGCCTCCGCACTGTTTGCCATGCAACTGAGCTCAAGACCACACGTCTCCTCCCGGCCTGCTGAGAAACAGGCATCCGTGTAGGCCCTTCGAAACACTTTTTGGCATGTAGACTCCAAGGCGACACACTGTTCTTTTCCTTGGAAAAATACAGTGCCCCAGCTTGCCAACGCTCACGAAGGCAGTCCGAGTCAGTCTCATGTGCTGGGTCACTTGGATTCACTGAGAAAAAGCATCCTGCATTCAGACGAACGTTCTGCTCAGCGTGCCATCCGGAAGCTCACACTTGTCGGCTCTCTAGCTTAAGCAGGAGGTCGAGGTGAGGACCAAACTGAGCAAAGAGCACAGTTCCACACTTTGCACAAGGTGAAGCAGGAAGTCGAAATGAGGACCAACATGAGCAAAGAGCACAATTCCTCACGTTGCACTGGTAGTCGTCGTAAGAGGAATTGCCAACTATGCCTGGCTAAGGCCTTCCCTGGGGTTAAGGAACCTGCCACACTTAGACGCCTTTAAATGAAAATTTATTTAGCGAAGTTCCCATTGTTTGGCGATGGTTTCCCTTTGCAGCGCCAATACTGCAGGGACTTAGGTTTGTTGCTACCTAGGCTAGGTGACCCTGCATACAGAAGCAGGCTTTTCCTGTGCAAGCTTGGATCCCGGTTTCTTAGGGGCTGCTTGCAAGACCCTGCTGTTGCCCACCATCTATCCTCTGCCCCTACGCCTGTGTAGGAAGCGAGTATTTTAGCCTGAGAAGCAGGGCTCTTGCAACTCTGGAGGAGAGATAACCCTGCAGCCCACGTACGTCCTGAGAAACCGCAAGGTGACCCTTGGCCTCAGTGTAGTGGCTAAATTTCCGCCGGGCAAGTTCTGCCTGCCGCAGTTTCCATGAGGTCTGCACCGTCTTGGGGCTTAAATGGAGAGCGAGGAGAGCTGTCAGCTCTCACAGAACTCTGGCCCCCGAACCTTTTGCCATGCACCTGAACTCAAGACCACACGTCTCCTCCCTGCCTGCTGAGCAACAGGCCGCCGTGTAGGCCCTTGCTAACACTTCCTGGCATTGCAGAGTCCAAGGGGACACACTGTCCCCTTCCTTGGAAACCTACGTTGCCACAGCTTGCCAAACGCTACCGAAGGCAGTCCTAGCCAGTCTCATGTGCTGGGTAACTTGGATTCAGTTACGAAAAGGCACCTGCATTGGGGTGAACACTGCTCAGCGTTCTTTCCGGGAGCTCATAATTGCCCCCTCTCTAGCTTAAGCAGGATGTCGAGGTGAGGTCCAACTTGAGCAAAGAGCACAATTCCTCACTTTGCATTGGGTTAAGCAGGAAGTCGAAGTGAGGACCAACCTGAGCAAAGAGCACAATTGCTCACTTTGCAGTGGTAGGCCGTCGTAAGAGGCGTTGCCTACTACGCCTTGCTAAGGTCTGTCTGTTAGGGAAGTTGACACTCTTCGACGCCTTTAAAGGAAAATTTATTCAGCGAAGTTCCCAGTGTTTTGCGATGGTCTCCCTTCGCAGTGCCAATACTGCAGGGACTTAGGTTTGCTGCTAACTAGGCTAGGTGACCGCATACAGAAGCAGGCTTTTCCCTTTGGAAGCTTGGATCCCGGTTTCTTAAGGGCTGCTTGCAAGACCCTGCTGTTGCCCAGCATGTATCCTCTGCCTCTACGCCTGTGTAGGAAGCGAGTATTTTAGCCTGAGAAGCAGGGCTCTTGCAACTCTGGAGGAGAGATAACCCTGCAGCCCACGTACGTCCTGAGAAACCGCAAGGTGACCCTTGGCCTCAGTGTAGTGGCTAAATTTCCGCCGGGCAAGTTCTGCCTGCCGCAGTTTCCATGAGGTCTGCACCGTCTTGGGGCTTAAATGGAGAGCGAGGAGAGCTGTCAGCTCTCACAGAACTCTGGCCCCCGAACCTTTTGCCATGCACCTGAACTCAAGACCACACGTCTCCTCCCTGCCTGCTGAGCAACAGGCCGCCGTGTAGGCCCTTGCTAACACTTCCTGGCATTGCAGAGTCCAAGGGGACACACTGTCCCCTTCCTTGGAAACCTACGTTGCCACAGCTTGCCAAACGCTACCGAAGGCAGTCCTAGCCAGTCTCATGTGCTGCGTAACTTGGATTCAGTTACGAAAAGGCACCTGCATTGGGGTGAACACTGCTCAGCGTTCTTTCCGGGAGCTCATAATTGCCCCCTCTCTAGCTTAAGCAGGATGTCGAGGTGAGGTCCAACTTGAGCAAAGAGCACAATTCCTCACTTTGCATTGGGTTAAGCAGGAAGTCGAAGTGAGGACCAACCTGAGCAAAGAGCACAATTGCTCACTTTGCAGTGGTAGGCCGTCGTAAGAGGCGTTGCCTACTACGCCTTGCTAAGGTCTGTCTGTTAGGGAAGTTGACACTCTTCGACGCCTTTAAAGGAAAATTTATTCAGCGAAGTTCCCAGTGTTTTGCGATGGTCTCCCTTCGCAGTGCCAATACTGCAGGGACTTAGGTTTGCTGCTAACTAGGCTAGGTGACCTGCATACAGAAGCAGGCTTTTCCCTTTGGAAGCTTGGATCCCGGTTTCTTAAGGGCTGCTTGCAAGACCCTGCTGTTGCCCAGCATGTATCCTCTGCCTCTACGCCTGTGTAGGAAGCGAGTATTTTAGCCTGAGAAGCAGGGCTCTTGCAACTCTGGAGGAGAGATAATCCTGCAGCCCACGTTCGTCCTGGGAACCCGCAAGGCGACCCTTGGCCTCAGTGTAGTGGCTAAATTTCCACCGGGCAAGTTCTGCCTGCCGCAGTTTCCATGAGGTCTGCACCGTCTTGGGGCTTAAATGGAGAGCGAGGAGAGCTGTCAGCTCTCACAGAACTCTGGCCTCCGCACTGTTTGCCATGCAACTGAGCTCAAGACCACACGTCTCCTCCCGGCCTGCTGAGAAACAGGCATCCGTGTAGGCCCTTCGAAACACTTTTTGGCATGTAGACTCCAAGGCGACACACTGTTCTTTTCCTTGGAAAAATACAGTGCCCCAGCTTGCCAACGCTCACGAAGGCAGTCCGAGTCAGTCTCATGTGCTGGGTCACTTGGATTCACTGAGAAAAAGCATCCTGCATTCAGACGAACGTTCTGCTCAGCGTGCCATCCGGAAGCTCACACTTGTCGGCTCTCTAGCTTAAGCAGGAGGTCGAGGTGAGGACCAAACTGAGCAAAGAGCACAGTTCCACACTTTGCACAAGGTGAAGCAGGAAGTCGAAATGAGGACCAACATGAGCAAAGAGCACAATTCCTCACGTTGCACTGGTAGTCGTCGTAAGAGGAATTGCCAACTATGCCTGGCTAAGGCCTTCCCTGGGGTTAAGGAACCTGCCACACTTAGACGCCTTTAAATGAAAATTTATTTAGCGAAGTTCCCATTGTTTGGCGATGGTTTCCCTTTGCAGCGCCAATACTGCAGGGACTTAGGTTTGTTGCTACCTAGGCTAGGTGACCCTGCATACAGAAGCAGGCTTTTCCTGTGCAAGCTTGGATCCCGGTTTCTTAGGGCTGCTTGCAAGACCCTGCTGTTGCCCACCATCTATCCTCTGCCCCTACGCCTGTGTAGGAAGCGAGTATTTTAGCCTGAGAAGCAGGGCTCTTGCAACTCTGGAGGAGAGATAACCCTGCAGCCCACGTACGTCCTGAGAAACCGCAAGGTGACCCTTGGCCTCAGTGTAGTGGCTAAATTTCCGCCGGGCAAGTTCTGCCTGCCGCAGTTTCCATGAGGTCTGCACCGTCTTGGGGCTTAAATGGAGAGCGAGGAGAGCTGTCAGCTCTCACAGAACTCTGGCCCCCGAACCTTTTGCCATGCACCTGAACTCAAGACCACACGTCTCCTCCCTGCCTGCTGAGCAACAGGCCGCCGTGTAGGCCCTTGCTAACACTTCCTGGCATTGCAGAGTCCAAGGGGACACACTGTCCCCTTCCTTGGAAACCTACGTTGCCACAGCTTGCCAAACGCTACCGAAGGCAGTCCTAGCCAGTCTCATGTGCTGGGTAACTTGGATTCAGTTACGAAAAGGCACCTGCATTGGGGTGAACACTGCTCAGCGTTCTTTCCGGGAGCTCATAATTGCCCCCTCTCTAGCTTAAGCAGGATGTCGAGGTGAGGTCCAACTTGAGCAAAGAGCACAATTCCTCACTTTGCATTGGGTTAAGCAGGAAGTCGAAGTGAGGACCAACCTGAGCAAAGAGCACAATTGCTCACTTTGCAGTGGTAGGCCGTCGTAAGAGGCGTTGCCTACTACGCCTTGCTAAGGTCTGTCTGTTAGGGAAGTTGACACTCTTCGACGCCTTTAAAGGAAAATTTATTCAGCGAAGTTCCCAGTGTTTTGCGATGGTCTCCCTTCGCAGTGCCAATACTGCAGGGACTTAGGTTTGCTGCTAACTAGGCTAGGTGACCTGCATACAGAAGCAGGCTTTTCCCTTTGGAAGCTTGGATCCCGGTTTCTTAAGGGCTGCTTGCAAGACCCTGCTGTTGCCCAGCATGTATCCTCTGCCTCTACGCCTGTGTAGGAAGCGAGTATTTTAGCCTGAGAAGCAGGGCTCTTGCAACTCTGGAGGAGAGATAACCCTGCAGCCCACGTACGTCCTGAGAAACCGCAAGGTGACCCTTGGCCTCAGTGTAGTGGCTAAATTTCCGCCGGGCAAGTTCTGCCTGCCGCAGTTTCCATGAGGTCTGCACCGTCTTGGGGCTTAAATGGAGAGCGAGGAGAGCTGTCAGCTCTCACAGAACTCTGGCCCCCGAACCTTTTGCCATGCACCTGAACTCAAGACCACACGTCTCCTCCCTGCCTGCTGAGCAACAGGCCGCCGTGTAGGCCCTTGCTAACACTTCCTGGCATTGCAGAGTCCAAGGGGACACACTGTCCCCTTCCTTGGAAACCTACGTTGCCACAGCTTGCCAAACGCTACCGAAGGCAGTCCTAGCCAGTCTCATGTGCTGGGTAACTTGGATTCAGTTACGAAAAGGCACCTGCATTGGGGTGAACACTGCTCAGCGTTCTTTCCGGGAGCTCATAATTGCCCCCTCTCTAGCTTAAGCAGGATGTCGAGGTGAGGTCCAACTTGAGCAAAGAGCACAATTCCTCACTTTGCATTGGGTTAAGCAGGAAGTCGAAGTGAGGACCAACCTGAGCAAAGAGCACAATTGCTCACTTTGCAGTGGTAGGCCGTCGTAAGAGGCGTTGCCTACTACGCCTTGCTAAGGTCTGTCTGTTAGGGAAGTTGACACTCTTCGACGCCTTTAAAGGAAAATTTATTCAGCGAAGTTCCCAGTGTTTTGCGATGGTCTCCCTTCGCAGTGCCAATACTGCAGGGACTTAGGTTTGCTGCTAACTAGGCTAGGTGACCTGCATACAGAAGCAGGCTTTTCCCTTTGGAAGCTTGGATCCCGGTTTCTTAAGGGCTGCTTGCAAGACCCTGCTGTTGCCCAGCATGTATCCTCTGCCTCTACGCCTGTGTAGGAAGCGAGTATTTTAGCCTGAGAAGCAGGGCTCTTGCAACTCTGGAGGAGAGATAATCCTGCAGCCCACGTTCGTCCTGGGAACCCGCAAGGCGACCCTTGGCCTCAGTGTAGTGGCTAAATTTCCACCGGGCAAGTTCTGCCTGCCGCAGTTTCCATGAGGTCTGCACCGTCTTGGGGCTTAAATGGAGAGCGAGGAGAGCTGTCAGCTCTCACAGAACTCTGGCCTCCGCACTGTTTGCCATGCAACTGAGCTCAAGACCACACGTCTCCTCCCGGCCTGCTGAGAAACAGGCATCCGTGTAGGCCCTTCGAAACACTTTTTGGCATGTAGACTCCAAGGCGACACACTGTTCTTTTCCTTGGAAAAATACAGTGCCCCAGCTTGCCAACGCTCACGAAGGCAGTCCGAGTCAGTCTCATGTGCTGGGTCACTTGGATTCACTGAGAAAAAGCATCCTGCATTCAGACGAACGTTCTGCTCAGCGTGCCATCCGGAAGCTCACACTTGTCGGCTCTCTAGCTTAAGCAGGAGGTCGAGGTGAGGACCAAACTGAGCAAAGAGCACAGTTCCACACTTTGCACAAGGTGAAGCAGGAAGTCGAAATGAGGACCAACATGAGCAAAGAGCACAATTCCTCACGTTGCACTGGTAGTCGTCGTAAGAGGAATTGCCAACTATGCCTGGCTAAGGCCTTCCCTGGGGTTAAGGAACCTGCCACACTTAGACGCCTTTAAATGAAAATTTATTTAGCGAAGTTCCCATTGTTTGGCGATGGTTTCCCTTTGCAGCGCCAATACTGCAGGGACTTAGGTTTGTTGCTACCTAGGCTAGGTGACCCTGCATACAGAAGCAGGCTTTTCCTGTGCAAGCTTGGATCCCGGTTTCTTAGGGCTGCTTGCAAGACCCTGCTGTTGCCCACCATCTATCCTCTGCCCCTACGCCTGTGTAGGAAGCGAGTATTTTAGCCTGAGAAGCAGGGCTCTTGCAACTCTGGAGGAGAGATAACCCTGCAGCCCACGTACGTCCTGAGAAACCGCAAGGTGACCCTTGGCCTCAGTGTAGTGGCTAAATTTCCGCCGGGCAAGTTCTGCCTGCCGCAGTTTCCATGAGGTCTGCACCGTCTTGGGGCTTAAATGGAGAGCGAGGAGAGCTGTCAGCTCTCACAGAACTCTGGCCCCCGAACCTTTTGCCATGCACCTGAACTCAAGACCACACGTCTCCTCCCTGCCTGCTGAGCAACAGGCCGCCGTGTAGGCCCTTGCTAACACTTCCTGGCATTGCAGAGTCCAAGGGGACACACTGTCCCCTTCCTTGGAAACCTACGTTGCCACAGCTTGCCAAACGCTACCGAAGGCAGTCCTAGCCAGTCTCATGTGCTGGGTAACTTGGATTCAGTTACGAAAAGGCACCTGCATTGGGGTGAACACTGCTCAGCGTTCTTTCCGGGAGCTCATAATTGCCCCCTCTCTAGCTTAAGCAGGATGTCGAGGTGAGGTCCAACTTGAGCAAAGAGCACAATTCCTCACTTTGCATTGGGTTAAGCAGGAAGTCGAAGTGAGGACCAACCTGAGCAAAGAGCACAATTGCTCACTTTGCAGTGGTAGGCCGTCGTAAGAGGCATTGCCTACTACGCCTTGCTAAGGTCTGTCTGTTAGGGAAGTTGACACTCTTCGACGCCTTTAAAGGAAAATTTATTCAGCGAAGTTCCCAGTGTTTTGCGATGGTCTCCCTTCGCAGTGCCAATACTGCAGGGACTTAGGTTTGCTGCTAACTAGGCTAGGTGACCTGCATACAGAAGCAGGCTTTTCCCTTTGGAAGCTTGGATCCCGGTTTCTTAAGGGCTGCTTGCAAGACCCTGCTGTTGCCCAGCATGTATCCTCTGCCTCTACGCCTGTGTAGGAAGCGAGTATTTTAGCCTGAGAAGCAGGGCTCTTGCAACTCTGGAGGAGAGATAACCCTGCAGCCCACGTACGTCCTGAGAAACCGCAAGGTGACCCTTGGCCTCAGTGTAGTGGCTAAATTTCCGCCGGGCAAGTTCTGCCTGCCGCAGTTTCCATGAGGTCTGCACCGTCTTGGGGCTTAAATGGAGAGCGAGGAGAGCTGTCAGCTCTCACAGAACTCTGGTCCCCGAACCTTTTGCCATGCACCTGAACTCAAGACCACACGTCTCCTCCCTGCCTGCTGAGCAACAGGCCGCCGTGTAGGCCCTTGCTAACACTTCCTGGCATTGCAGAGTCCAAGGGGACACACTGTCCCCTTCCTTGGAAACCTACGTTGCCACAGCTTGCCAAACGCTACCGAAGGCAGTCCTAGCCAGTCTCATGTGCTGGGTAACTTGGATTCAGTTACGAAAAGGCACCTGCATTGGGGTGAACACTGCTCAGCGTTCTTTCCGGGAGCTCATAATTGCCCCCTCTCTAGCTTAAGCAGGATGTCGAGGTGAGGTCCAACTTGAGCAAAGAGCACAATTCCTCACTTTGCATTGGGTTAAGCAGGAAGTCGAAGTGAGGACCAACCTGAGCAAAGAGCACAATTGCTCACTTTGCAGTGGTAGGCCGTCGTAAGAGGCGTTGCCTACTACGCCTTGCTAAGGTCTGTCTGTTAGGGAAGTTGACACTCTTCGACGCCTTTAAAGGAAAATTTATTCAGCGAAGTTCCCAGTGTTTTGCGATGGTCTCCCTTCGCAGTGCCAATACTGCAGGGACTTAGGTTTGCTGCTAACTAGGCTAGGTGACCTGCATACAGAAGCAGGCTTTTCCCTTTGGAAGCTTGGATCCCGGTTTCTTAAGGGCTGCTTGCAAGACCCTGCTGTTGCCCAGCATGTATCCTCTGCCTCTACGCCTGTGTAGGAAGCGAGTATTTTAGCCTGAGAAGCAGGGCTCTTGCAACTCTGGAGGAGAGATAATCCTGCAGCCCACGTTCGTCCTGGGAACCCGCAAGGCGACCCTTGGCCTCAGTGTAGTGGCTAAATTTCCACCGGGCAAGTTCTGCCTGCCGCAGTTTCCATGAGGTCTGCACCGTCTTGGGGCTTAAATGGAGAGCGAGGAGAGCTGTCAGCTCTCACAGAACTCTGGCCTCCGCACTGTTTGCCATGCAACTGAGCTCAAGACCACACGTCTCCTCCCGGCCTGCTGAGAAACAGGCATCCGTGTAGGCCCTTCGAAACACTTTTTGGCATGTAGACTCCAAGGCGACACACTGTTCTTTTCCTTGGAAAAATACAGTGCCCCAGCTTGCCAACGCTCACGAAGGCAGTCCGAGTCAGTCTCATGTGCTGGGTCACTTGGATTCACTGAGAAAAAGCATCCTGCATTCAGACGAACGTTCTGCTCAGCGTGCCATCCGGAAGCTCACACTTGTCGGCTCTCTAGCTTAAGCAGGAGGTCGAGGTGAGGACCAAACTGAGCAAAGAGCACAGTTCCACACTTTGCACAAGGTGAAGCAGGAAGTCGAAATGAGGACCAACATGAGCAAAGAGCACAATTCCTCACGTTGCACTGGTAGTCGTCGTAAGAGGAATTGCCAACTATGCCTGGCTAAGGCCTTCCCTGGGGTTAAGGAACCTGCCACACTTAGACGCCTTTAAATGAAAATTTATTTAGCGAAGTTCCCATTGTTTGGCGATGGTTTCCCTTTGCAGCGCCAATACTGCAGGGACTTAGGTTTGTTGCTACCTAGGCTAGGTGACCCTGCATACAGAAGCAGGCTTTTCCTGTGCAAGCTTGGATCCCGGTTTCTTAGGGGCTGCTTGCAAGACCCTGCTGTTGCCCACCATCTATCCTCTGCCCCTACGCCTGTGTAGGAAGCGAGTATTTTAGCCTGAGAAGCAGGGCTCTTGCAACTCTGGAGGAGAGATAACCCTGCAGCCCACGTACGTCCTGAGAAACCGCAAGGTGACCCTTGGCCTCAGTGTAGTGGCTAAATTTCCGCCGGGCAAGTTCTGCCTGCCGCAGTTTCCATGAGGTCTGCACCGTCTTGGGGCTTAAATGGAGAGCGAGGAGAGCTGTCAGCTCTCACAGAACTCTGGCCCCCGAACCTTTTGCCATGCACCTGAACTCAAGACCACACGTCTCCTCCCTGCCTGCTGAGCAACAGGCCGCCGTGTAGGCCCTTGCTAACACTTCCTGGCATTGCAGAGTCCAAGGGGACACACTGTCCCCTTCCTTGGAAACCTACGTTGCCACAGCTTGCCAAACGCTACCGAAGGCAGTCCTAGCCAGTCTCATGTGCTGGGTAACTTGGATTCAGTTACGAAAAGGCACCTGCATTGGGGTGAACACTGCTCAGCGTTCTTTCCGGGAGCTCATAATTGCCCCCTCTCTAGCTTAAGCAGGATGTCGAGGTGAGGTCCAACTTGAGCAAAGAGCACAATTCCTCACTTTGCATTGGGTTAAGCAGGAAGTCGAAGTGAGGACCAACCTGAGCAAAGAGCACAATTGCTCACTTTGCAGTGGTAGGCCGTCGTAAGAGGCGTTGCCTACTACGCCTTGCTAAGGTCTGTCTGTTAGGGAAGTTGACACTCTTCGACGCCTTTAAAGGAAAATTTATTCAGCGAAGTTCCCAGTGTTTTGCGATGGTCTCCCTTCGCAGTGCCAATACTGCAGGGACTTAGGTTTGCTGCTAACTAGGCTAGGTGACCTGCATACAGAAGCAGGCTTTTCCCTTTGGAAGCTTGGATCCCGGTTTCTTAAGGGCTGCTTGCAAGACCCTGCTGTTGCCCAGCATGTATCCTCTGCCTCTACGCCTGTGTAGGAAGCGAGTATTTTAGCCTGAGAAGCAGGGCTCTTGCAACTCTGGAGGAGAGATAATCCTGCAGCCCACGTTCGTCCTGGGAACCCGCAAGGCGACCCTTGGCCTCAGTGTAGTGGCTAAATTTCCACCGGGCAAGTTCTGCCTGCCGCAGTTTCCATGAGGTCTGCACCGTCTTGGGGCTTAAATGGAGAGCGAGGAGAGCTGTCAGCTCTCACAGAACTCTGGCCTCCGCACTGTTTGCCATGCAACTGAGCTCAAGACCACACGTCTCCTCCCGGCCTGCTGAGAAACAGGCATCCGTGTAGGCCCTTCGAAACACTTTTTGGCATGTAGACTCCAAGGCGACACACTGTTCTTTTCCTTGGAAAAATACAGTGCCCCAGCTTGCCAACGCTCACGAAGGCAGTCCGAGTCAGTCTCATGTGCTGGGTCACTTGGATTCACTGAGAAAAAGCATCCTGCATTCAGACGAACGTTCTGCTCAGCGTGCCATCCGGAAGCTCACACTTGTCGGCTCTCTAGCTTAAGCAGGAGGTCGAGGTGAGGACCAAACTGAGCAAAGAGCACAGTTCCACACTTTGCACAAGGTGAAGCAGGAAGTCGAAATGAGGACCAACATGAGCAAAGAGCACAATTCCTCACGTTGCACTGGTAGTCGTCGTAAGAGGAATTGCCAACTATGCCTGGCTAAGGCCTTCCCTGGGGTTAAGGAACCTGCCACACTTAGACGCCTTTAAATGAAAATTTATTTAGCGAAGTTCCCATTGTTTGGCGATGGTTTCCCTTTGCAGCGCCAATACTGCAGGGACTTAGGTTTGTTGCTACCTAGGCTAGGTGACCCTGCATACAGAAGCAGGCTTTTCCTGTGCAAGCTTGGATCCCGGTTTCTTAGGGGCTGCTTGCAAGACCCTGCTGTTGCCCACCATCTATCCTCTGCCCCTACGCCTGTGTAGGAAGCGAGTATTTTAGCCTGAGAAGCAGGGCTCTTGCAACTCTGGAGGAGAGATAACCCTGCAGCCCACGTACGTCCTGAGAAACCGCAAGGTGACCCTTGGCCTCAGTGTAGTGGCTAAATTTCCGCCGGGCAAGTTCTGCCTGCCGCAGTTTCCATGAGGTCTGCACCGTCTTGGGGCTTAAATGGAGAGCGAGGAGAGCTGTCAGCTCTCACAGAACTCTGGCCCCCGAACCTTTTGCCATGCACCTGAACTCAAGACCACACGTCTCCTCCCTGCCTGCTGAGCAACAGGCCGCCGTGTAGGCCCTTGCTAACACTTCCTGGCATTGCAGAGTCCAAGGGGACACACTGTCCCCTTCCTTGGAAACCTACGTTGCCACAGCTTGCCAAACGCTACCGAAGGCAGTCCTAGCCAGTCTCATGTGCTGGGTAACTTGGATTCAGTTACGAAAAGGCACCTGCATTGGGGTGAACACTGCTCAGCGTTCTTTCCGGGAGCTCATAATTGCCCCCTCTCTAGCTTAAGCAGGATGTCGAGGTGAGGTCCAACTTGAGCAAAGAGCACAATTCCTCACTTTGCATTGGGTTAAGCAGGAAGTCGAAGTGAGGACCAACCTGAGCAAAGAGCACAATTGCTCACTTTGCAGTGGTAGGCCGTCGTAAGAGGCGTTGCCTACTACGCCTTGCTAAGGTCTGTCTGTTAGGGAAGTTGACACTCTTCGACGCCTTTAAAGGAAAATTTATTCAGCGAAGTTCCCAGTGTTTTGCGATGGTCTCCCTTCGCAGTGCCAATACTGCAGGGACTTAGGTTTGCTGCTAACTAGGCTAGGTGACCTGCATACAGAAGCAGGCTTTTCCCTTTGGAAGCTTGGATCCCGGTTTCTTAAGGGCTGCTTGCAAGACCCTGCTGTTGCCCAGCATGTATCCTCTGCCTCTACGCCTGTGTAGGAAGCGAGTATTTTAGCCTGAGAAGCAGGGCTCTTGCAACTCTGGAGGAGAGATAACCCTGCAGCCCACGTACGTCCTGAGAAACCGCAAGGTGACCCTTGGCCTCAGTGTAGTGGCTAAATTTCCGCCGGGCAAGTTCTGCCTGCCGCAGTTTCCATGAGGTCTGCACCGTCTTGGGGCTTAAATGGAGAGCGAGGAGAGCTGTCAGCTCTCACAGAACTCTGGCCCCCGAACCTTTTGCCATGCACCTGAACTCAAGACCACACGTCTCCTCCCTGCCTGCTGAGCAACAGGCCGCCGTGTAGGCCCTTGCTAACACTTCCTGGCATTGCAGAGTCCAAGGGGACACACTGTCCCCTTCCTTGGAAACCTACGTTGCCACAGCTTGCCAAACGCTACCGAAGGCAGTCCTAGCCAGTCTCATGTGCTGGGTAACTTGGATTCAGTTACGAAAAGGCACCTGCATTGGGGTGAACACTGCTCAGCGTTCTTTCCGGGAGCTCATAATTGCCCCCTCTCTAGCTTAAGCAGGATGTCGAGGTGAGGTCCAACTTGAGCAAAGAGCACAATTCCTCACTTTGCATTGGGTTAAGCAGGAAGTCGAAGTGAGGACCAACCTGAGCAAAGAGCACAATTGCTCACTTTGCAGTGGTAGGCCGTCGTAAGAGGCGTTGCCTACTACGCCTTGCTAAGGTCTGTCTGTTAGGGAAGTTGACACTCTTCGACGCCTTTAAAGGAAAATTTATTCAGCGAAGTTCCCAGTGTTTTGCGATGGTCTCCCTTCGCAGTGCCAATACTGCAGGGACTTAGGTTTGCTGCTAACTAGGCTAGGTGACCTGCATACAGAAGCAGGCTTTTCCCTTTGGAAGCTTGGATCCCGGTTTCTTAAGGGCTGCTTGCAAGACCCTGCTGTTGCCCAGCATGTATCCTCTGCCTCTACGCCTGTGTAGGAAGCGAGTATTTTAGCCTGAGAAGCAGGGCTCTTGCAACTCTGGAGGAGAGATAATCCTGCAGCCCACGTTCGTCCTGGGAACCCGCAAGGCGACCCTTGGCCTCAGTGTAGTGGCTAAATTTCCACCGGGCAAGTTCTGCCTGCCGCAGTTTCCATGAGGTCTGCACCGTCTTGGGGCTTAAATGGAGAGCGAGGAGAGCTGTCAGCTCTCACAGAACTCTGGCCTCCGCACTGTTTGCCATGCAACTGAGCTCAAGACCACACGTCTCCTCCCGGCCTGCTGAGAAACAGGCATCCGTGTAGGCCCTTCGAAACACTTTTTGGCATGTAGACTCCAAGGCGACACACTGTTCTTTTCCTTGGAAAAATACAGTGCCCCAGCTTGCCAACGCTCACGAAGGCAGTCCGAGTCAGTCTCATGTGCTGGGTCACTTGGATTCACTGAGAAAAAGCATCCTGCATTCAGACGAACGTTCTGCTCAGCGTGCCATCCGGAAGCTCACACTTGTCGGCTCTCTAGCTTAAGCAGGAGGTCGAGGTGAGGACCAAACTGAGCAAAGAGCACAGTTCCACACTTTGCACAAGGTGAAGCAGGAAGTCGAAATGAGGACCAACATGAGCAAAGAGCACAATTCCTCACGTTGCACTGGTAGTCGTCGTAAGAGGAATTGCCAACTATGCCTGGCTAAGGCCTTCCCTGGGGTTAAGGAACCTGCCACACTTAGACGCCTTTAAATGAAAATTTATTTAGCGAAGTTCCCAGTGTTTTGCGATGGTCTCCCTTCGCAGTGCCAATACTGCAAGGACTTAGGTTTGCTGCTAACTAGGCTAGGTGACCTGCATACAGAAGCAGGCTTTTCCCTTTGGAAGCTTGGATCCCGGTTTCTTAAGGGCTGCTTGCAAGACCCTGCTGTTGCCCAGCATGTATCCTCTGCCTCTACGCCTGTGTAGGAAGCGAGTATTTTAGCCTGAGAAGCAGGGCTCTTGCAACTCTGGAGGAGAGATAACCCTGCAGCCCACGTACGTCCTGAGAAACCGCAAGGTGACCCTTGGCCTCAGTGTAGTGGCTAAATTTCCGCCGGGCAAGTTCTGCCTGCCGCAGTTTCCATGAGGTCTGCACCGTCTTGGGGCTTAAATGGAGAGCGAGGAGAGCTGTCAGCTCTCACAGAACTCTGGCCCCCGAACCTTTTGCCATGCACCTGAACTCAAGACCACACGTCTCCTCCCTGCCTGCTGAGCAACAGGCCGCCGTGTAGGCCCTTGCTAACACTTCCTGGCATTGCAGAGTCCAAGGGGACACACTGTCCCCTTCCTTGGAAACCTACGTTGCCACAGCTTGCCAAACGCTACCGAAGGCAGTCCTAGCCAGTCTCATGTGCTGGGTAACTTGGATTCAGTTACGAAAAGGCACCTGCATTGGGGTGAACACTGCTCAGCGTTCTTTCCGGGAGCTCATAATTGCCCCCTCTCTAGCTTAAGCAGGATGTCGAGGTGAGGTCCAACTTGAGCAAAGAGCACAATTCCTCACTTTGCATTGGGTTAAGCAGGAAGTCGAAGTGAGGACCAACCTGAGCAAAGAGCACAATTGCTCACTTTGCAGTGGTAGGCCGTCGTAAGAGGCGTTGCCTACTACGCCTTGCTAAGGTCTGTCTGTTAGGGAAGTTGACACTCTTCGACGCCTTTAAAGGAAAATTTATTCAGCGAAGTTCCCAGTGTTTTGCGATGGTCTCCCTTCGCAGTGCCAATACTGCAGGGACTTAGGTTTGCTGCTAACTAGGCTAGGTGACCTGCATACAGAAGCAGGCTTTTCCCTTTGGAAGCTTGGATCCCGGTTTCTTAAGGGCTGCTTGCAAGACCCTGCTGTTGCCCAGCATGTATCCTCTGCCTCTACGCCTGTGTAGGAAGCGAGTATTTTAGCCTGAGAAGCAGGGCTCTTGCAACTCTGGAGGAGAGATAACCCTGCAGCCCACGTACGTCCTGAGAAACCGCAAGGTGACCCTTGGCCTCAGTGTAGTGGCTAAATTTCCGCCGGGCAAGTTCTGCCTGCCGCAGTTTCCATGAGGTCTGCACCGTCTTGGGGCTTAAATGGAGAGCGAGGAGAGCTGTCAGCTCTCACAGAACTCTGGCCCCCGAACCTTTTGCCATGCACCTGAACTCAAGACCACACGTCTCCTCCCTGCCTGCTGAGCAACAGGCCGCCGTGTAGGCCCTTGCTAACACTTCCTGGCATTGCAGAGTCCAAGGGGACACACTGTCCCCTTCCTTGGAAACCTACGTTGCCACAGCTTGCCAAACGCTACCGAAGGCAGTCCTAGCCAGTCTCATGTGCTGGGTAACTTGGATTCAGTTACGAAAAGGCACCTGCATTGGGGTGAACACTGCTCAGCGTTCTTTCCGGGAGCTCATAATTGCCCCCTCTCTAGCTTAAGCAGGATGTCGAGGTGAGGTCCAACTTGAGCAAAGAGCACAATTCCTCACTTTGCATTGGGTTAAGCAGGAAGTCGAAGTGAGGACCAACCTGAGCAAAGAGCACAATTGCTCACTTTGCAGTGGTAGGCCGTCGTAAGAGGCGTTGCCTACTACGCCTTGCTAAGGTCTGTCTGTTAGGGAAGTTGACACTCTTCGACGCCTTTAAAGGAAAATTTATTCAGCGAAGTTCCCAGTGTTTTGCGATGGTCTCCCTTCGCAGTGCCAATACTGCAGGGACTTAGGTTTGCTGCTAACTAGGCTAGGTGACCTGCATACAGAAGCAGGCTTTTCCCTTTGGAAGCTTGGATCCCGGTTTCTTAAGGGCTGCTTGCAAGACCCTGCTGTTGCCCAGCATGTATCCTCTGCCTCTACGCCTGTGTAGGAAGCGAGTATTTTAGCCTGAGAAGCAGGGCTCTTGCAACTCTGGAGGAGAGATAACCCTGCAGCCCACGTACGTCCTGAGAAACCGCAAGGTGACCCTTGGCCTCAGTGTAGTGGCTAAATTTCCGCCGGGCAAGTTCTGCCTGCCGCAGTTTCCATGAGGTCTGCACCGTCTTGGGGCTTAAATGGAGAGCGAGGAGAGCTGTCAGCTCTCACAGAACTCTGGCCCCCGAACCTTTTGCCATGCACCTGAACTCAAGACCACACGTCTCCTCCCTGCCTGCTGAGCAACAGGCCGCCGTGTAGGCCCTTGCTAACACTTCCTGGCATTGCAGAGTCCAAGGGGACACACTGTCCCCTTCCTTGGAAACCTACGTTGCCACAGCTTGCCAAACGCTACCGAAGGCAGTCCTAGCCAGTCTCATGTGCTGGGTAACTTGGATTCAGTTACGAAAAGGCACCTGCATTGGGGTGAACACTGCTCAGCGTTCTTTCCGGGAGCTCATAATTGCCCCCTCTCTAGCTTAAGCAGGATGTCGAGGTGAGGTCCAACTTGAGCAAAGAGCACAATTCCTCACTTTGCATTGGGTTAAGCAGGAAGTCGAAGTGAGGACCAACCTGAGCAAAGAGCACAATTGCTCACTTTGCAGTGGTAGGCCGTCGTAAGAGGCGTTGCCTACTACGCCTTGCTAAGGTCTGTCTGTTAGGGAAGTTGACACTCTTCGACGCCTTTAAAGGAAAATTTATTCAGCGAAGTTCCCAGTGTTTTGCGATGGTCTCCCTTCGCAGTGCCAATACTGCAGGGACTTAGGTTTGCTGCTAACTAGGCTAGGTGACCTGCATACAGAAGCAGGCTTTTCCCTTTGGAAGCTTGGATCCCGGTTTCTTAAGGGCTGCTTGCAAGACCCTGCTGTTGCCCAGCATGTATCCTCTGCCTCTACGCCTGTGTAGGAAGCGAGTATTTTAGCCTGAGAAGCAGGGCTCTTGCAACTCTGGAGGAGAGATAATCCTGCAGCCCACGTTCGTCCTGGGAACCCGCAAGGCGACCCTTGGCCTCAGTGTAGTGGCTAAATTTCCACCGGGCAAGTTCTGCCTGCCGCAGTTTCCATGAGGTCTGCACCGTCTTGGGGCTTAAATGGAGAGCGAGGAGAGCTGTCAGCTCTCACAGAACTCTGGCCTCCGCACTGTTTGCCATGCAACTGAGCTCAAGACCACACGTCTCCTCCCGGCCTGCTGAGAAACAGGCATCCGTGTAGGCCCTTCGAAACACTTTTTGGCATGTAGACTCCAAGGCGACACACTGTTCTTTTCCTTGGAAAAATACAGTGCCCCAGCTTGCCAACGCTCACGAAGGCAGTCCGAGTCAGTCTCATGTGCTGGGTCACTTGGATTCACTGAGAAAAAGCATCCTGCATTCAGACGAACGTTCTGCTCAGCGTGCCATCCGGAAGCTCACACTTGTCGGCTCTCTAGCTTAAGCAGGAGGTCGAGGTGAGGACCAAACTGAGCAAAGAGCACAGTTCCACACTTTGCACAAGGTGAAGCAGGAAGTCGAAATGAGGACCAACATGAGCAAAGAGCACAATTCCTCACGTTGCACTGGTAGTCGTCGTAAGAGGAATTGCCAACTATGCCTGGCTAAGGCCTTCCCTGGGGTTAAGGAACCTGCCACACTTAGACGCCTTTAAATGAAAATTTATTTAGCGAAGTTCCCATTGTTTGGCGATGGTTTCCCTTTGCAGCGCCAATACTGCAGGGACTTAGGTTTGTTGCTACCTAGGCTAGGTGACCCTGCATACAGAAGCAGGCTTTTCCTGTGCAAGCTTGGATCCCGGTTTCTTAGGGGCTGCTTGCAAGACCCTGCTGTTGCCCACCATCTATCCTCTGCCCCTACGCCTGTGTAGGAAGCGAGTATTTTAGCCTGAGAAGCAGGGCTCTTGCAACTCTGGAGGAGAGATAACCCTGCAGCCCACGTACGTCCTGAGAAACCGCAAGGTGACCCTTGGCCTCAGTGTAGTGGCTAAATTTCCGCCGGGCAAGTTCTGCCTGCCGCAGTTTCCATGAGGTCTGCACCGTCTTGGGGCTTAAATGGAGAGCGAGGAGAGCTGTCAGCTCTCACAGAACTCTGGCCCCCGAACCTTTTGCCATGCACCTGAACTCAAGACCACACGTCTCCTCCCTGCCTGCTGAGCAACAGGCCGCCGTGTAGGCCCTTGCTAACACTTCCTGGCATTGCAGAGTCCAAGGGGACACACTGTCCCCTTCCTTGGAAACCTACGTTGCCACAGCTTGCCAAACGCTACCGAAGGCAGTCCTAGCCAGTCTCATGTGCTGGGTAACTTGGATTCAGTTACGAAAAGGCACCTGCATTGGGGTGAACACTGCTCAGCGTTCTTTCCGGGAGCTCATAATTGCCCCCTCTCTAGCTTAAGCAGGATGTCGAGGTGAGGTCCAACTTGAGCAAAGAGCACAATTCCTCACTTTGCATTGGGTTAAGCAGGAAGTCGAAGTGAGGACCAACCTGAGCAAAGAGCACAATTGCTCACTTTGCAGTGGTAGGCCGTCGTAAGAGGCGTTGCCTACTACGCCTTGCTAAGGTCTGTCTGTTAGGGAAGTTGACACTCTTCGACGCCTTTAAAGGAAAATTTATTCAGCGAAGTTCCCAGTGTTTTGCGATGGTCTCCCTTCGCAGTGCCAATACTGCAGGGACTTAGGTTTGCTGCTAACTAGGCTAGGTGACCTGCATACAGAAGCAGGCTTTTCCCTTTGGAAGCTTGGATCCCGGTTTCTTAAGGGCTGCTTGCAAGACCCTGCTGTTGCCCAGCATGTATCCTCTGCCTCTACGCCTGTGTAGGAAGCGAGTATTTTAGCCTGAGAAGCAGGGCTCTTGCAACTCTGGAGGAGAGATAATCCTGCAGCCCACGTTCGTCCTGGGAACCCGCAAGGCGACCCTTGGCCTCAGTGTAGTGGCTAAATTTCCACCGGGCAAGTTCTGCCTGCCGCAGTTTCCATGAGGTCTGCACCGTCTTGGGGCTTAAATGGAGAGCGAGGAGAGCTGTCAGCTCTCACAGAACTCTGGCCTCCGCACTGTTTGCCATGCAACTGAGCTCAAGACCACACGTCTCCTCCCGGCCTGCTGAGAAACAGGCATCCGTGTAGGCCCTTCGAAACACTTTTTGGCATGTAGACTCCAAGGCGACACACTGTTCTTTTCCTTGGAAAAATACAGTGCCCCAGCTTGCCAACGCTCACGAAGGCAGTCCGAGTCAGTCTCATGTGCTGGGTCACTTGGATTCACTGAGAAAAAGCATCCTGCATTCAGACGAACGTTCTGCTCAGCGTGCCATCCGGAAGCTCACACTTGTCGGCTCTCTAGCTTAAGCAGGAGGTCGAGGTGAGGACCAAACTGAGCAAAGAGCACAGTTCCACACTTTGCACAAGGTGAAGCAGGAAGTCGAAATGAGGACCAACATGAGCAAAGAGCACAATTCCTCACGTTGCACTGGTAGTCGTCGTAAGAGGAATTGCCAACTATGCCTGGCTAAGGCCTTCCCTGGGGTTAAGGAACCTGCCACACTTAGACGCCTTTAAATGAAAATTTATTTAGCGAAGTTCCCATTGTTTGGCGATGGTTTCCCTTTGCAGCGCCAATACTGCAGGGACTTAGGTTTGTTGCTACCTAGGCTAGGTGACCCTGCATACAGAAGCAGGCTTTTCCTGTGCAAGCTTGGATCCCGGTTTCTTAGGGGCTGCTTGCAAGACCCTGCTGTTGCCCACCATCTATCCTCTGCCCCTACGCCTGTGTAGGAAGCGAGTATTTTAGCCTGAGAAGCAGGGCTCTTGCAACTCTGGAGGAGAGATAACCCTGCAGCCCACGTACGTCCTGAGAAACCGCAAGGTGACCCTTGGCCTCAGTGTAGTGGCTAAATTTCCGCCGGGCAAGTTCTGCCTGCCGCAGTTTCCATGAGGTCTGCGCCGTCTTGGGGCTTAAATGGAGAGCGAGGAGAGCTGTCAGCTCTCACAGAACTCTGGCCCCCGAACCTTTTGCCATGCACCTGAACTCAAGACCACACGTCTCCTCCCTGCCTGCTGAGCAACAGGCCGCCGTGTAGGCCCTTGCTAACACTTCCTGGCATTGCAGAGTCCAAGGGGACACACTGTCCCCTTCCTTGGAAACCTACGTTGCCACAGGTTGCCAAACGCTACCGAAGGCAGTCCTAGCCAGTCTCATGTGCTGGGTAACTTGGATTCAGTTACGAAAAGGCACCTGCATTGGGGTGAACACTGCTCAGCGTTCTTTCCGGGAGCTCATAATTGCCCCCTCTCTAGCTTAAGCAGGATGTCGAGGTGAGGTCCAACTTGAGCAAAGAGCACAATTCCTCACTTTGCATTGGGTTAAGCAGGAAGTCGAAGTGAGGACCAACCTGAGCAAAGAGCACAATTGCTCACTTTGCAGTGGTAGGCCGTCGTAAGAGGCGTTGCCTACTACGCCTTGCTAAGGTCTGTCTGTTAGGGAAGTTGACACTCTTCGACGCCTTTAAAGGAAAATTTATTCAGCGAAGTTCCCAGTGTTTTGCGATGGTCTCCCTTCGCAGTGCCAATACTGCAGGGACTTAGGTTTGCTGCTAACTAGGCTAGGTGACCTGCATACAGAAGCAGGCTTTTCCCTTTGGAAGCTTGGATCCCGGTTTCTTAAGGGCTGCTTGCAAGACCCTGCTGTTGCCCAGCATGTATCCTCTGCCTCTACGCCTGTGTAGGAAGCGAGTATTTTAGCCTGAGAAGCAGGGCTCTTGCAACTCTGGAGGAGAGATAATCCTGCAGCCCACGTTCGTCCTGGGAACCCGCAAGGCGACCCTTGGCCTCAGTGTAGTGGCTAAATTTCCACCGGGCAAGTTCTGCCTGCCGCAGTTTCCATGAGGTCTGCACCGTCTTGGGGCTTAAATGGAGAGCGAGGAGAGCTGTCAGCTCTCACAGAACTCTGGCCTCCGCACTGTTTGCCATGCAACTGAGCTCAAGACCACACGTCTCCTCCCGGCCTGCTGAGAAACAGGCATCCGTGTAGGCCCTTCGAAACACTTTTTGGCATGTAGACTCCAAGGCGACACACTGTTCTTTTCCTTGGAAAAATACAGTGCCCCAGCTTGCCAACGCTCACGAAGGCAGTCCGAGTCAGTCTCATGTGCTGGGTCACTTGGATTCACTGAGAAAAAGCATCCTGCATTCAGACGAACGTTCTGCTCAGCGTGCCATCCGGAAGCTCACACTTGTCGGCTCTCTAGCTTAAGCAGGAGGTCGAGGTGAGGACCAAACTGAGCAAAGAGCACAGTTCCACACTTTGCACAAGGTGAAGCAGGAAGTCGAAATGAGGACCAACATGAGCAAAGAGCACAATTCCTCACGTTGCACTGGTAGTCGTCGTAAGAGGAATTGCCAACTATGCCTGGCTAAGGCCTTCCCTGGGGTTAAGGAACCTGCCACACTTAGACGCCTTTAAATGAAAATTTATTTAGCGAAGTTCCCATTGTTTGGCGATGGTTTCCCTTTGCAGCGCCAATACTGCAGGGACTTAGGTTTGTTGCTACCTAGGCTAGGTGACCCTGCATACAGAAGCAGGCTTTTCCTGTGCAAGCTTGGATCCCGGTTTCTTAGGGGCTGCTTGCAAGACCCTGCTGTTGCCCACCATCTATCCTCTGCCCCTACGCCTGTGTAGGAAGCGAGTATTTTAGCCTGAGAAGCAGGGCTCTTGCAACTCTGGAGGAGAGATAACCCTGCAGCCCACGTACGTCCTGAGAAACCGCAAGGTGACCCTTGGCCTCAGTGTAGTGGCTAAATTTCCGCCGGGCAAGTTCTGCCTGCCGCAGTTTCCATGAGGTCTGCGCCGTCTTGGGGCTTAAATGGAGAGCGAGGAGAGCTGTCAGCTCTCACAGAACTCTGGCCCCCGAACCTTTTGCCATGCACCTGAACTCAAGACCACACGTCTCCTCCCTGCCTGCTGAGCAACAGGCCGCCGTGTAGGCCCTTGCTAACACTTCCTGGCATTGCAGAGTCCAAGGGGACACACTGTCCCCTTCCTTGGAAACCTACGTTGCCACAGCTTGCCAAACGCTACCGAAGGCAGTCCTAGCCAGTCTCATGTGCTGGGTAACTTGGATTCAGTTACGAAAAGGCACCTGCATTGGGGTGAACACTGCTCAGCGTTCTTTCCGGGAGCTCATAATTGCCCCCTCTCTAGCTTAAGCAGGATGTCGAGGTGAGGTCCAACTTGAGCAAAGAGCACAATTCCTCACTTTGCATTGGGTTAAGCAGGAAGTCGAAGTGAGGACCAACCTGAGCAAAGAGCACAATTGCTCACTTTGCAGTGGTAGGCCGTCGTAAGAGGCGTTGCCTACTACGCCTTGCTAAGGTCTGTCTGTTAGGGAAGTTGACACTCTTCGACGCCTTTAAAGGAAAATTTATTCAGCGAAGTTCCCAGTGTTTTGCGATGGTCTCCCTTCGCAGTGCCAATACTGCAGGGACTTAGGTTTGCTGCTAACTAGGCTAGGTGACCTGCATACAGAAGCAGGCTTTTCCCTTTGGAAGCTTGGATCCCGGTTTCTTAAGGGCTGCTTGCAAGACCCTGCTGTTGCCCAGCATGTATCCTCTGCCTCTACGCCTGTGTAGGAAGCGAGTATTTTAGCCTGAGAAGCAGGGCTCTTGCAACTCTGGAGGAGAGATAATCCTGCAGCCCACGTTCGTCCTGGGAACCCGCAAGGCGACCCTTGGCCTCAGTGTAGTGGCTAAATTTCCACCGGGCAAGTTCTGCCTGCCGCAGTTTCCATGAGGTCTGCACCGTCTTGGGGCTTAAATGGAGAGCGAGGAGAGCTGTCAGCTCTCACAGAACTCTGGCCTCCGCACTGTTTGCCATGCAACTGAGCTCAAGACCACACGTCTCCTCCCGGCCTGCTGAGAAACAGGCATCCGTGTAGGCCCTTCGAAACACTTTTTGGCATGTAGACTCCAAGGCGACACACTGTTCTTTTCCTTGGAAAAATACAGTGCCCCAGCTTGCCAACGCTCACGAAGGCAGTCCGAGTCAGTCTCATGTGCTGGGTCACTTGGATTCACTGAGAAAAAGCATCCTGCATTCAGACGAACGTTCTGCTCAGCGTGCCATCCGGAAGCTCACACTTGTCGGCTCTCTAGCTTAAGCAGGAGGTCGAGGTGAGGACCAAACTGAGCAAAGAGCACAGTTCCACACTTTGCACAAGGTGAAGCAGGAAGTCGAAATGAGGACCAACATGAGCAAAGAGCACAATTCCTCACGTTGCACTGGTAGTCGTCGTAAGAGGAATTGCCAACTATGCCTGGCTAAGGCCTTCCCTGGGGTTAAGGAACCTGCCACACTTAGACGCCTTTAAATGAAAATTTATTTAGCGAAGTTCCCATTGTTTGGCGATGGTTTCCCTTTGCAGCGCCAATACTGCAGGGACTTAGGTTTGTTGCTACCTAGGCTAGGTGACCCTGCATACAGAAGCAGGCTTTTCCTGTGCAAGCTTGGATCCCGGTTTCTTAGGGGCTGCTTGCAAGACCCTGCTGTTGCCCACCATCTATCCTCTGCCCCTACGCCTGTGTAGGAAGCGAGTATTTTAGCCTGAGAAGCAGGGCTCTTGCAACTCTGGAGGAGAGATAACCCTGCAGCCCACGTACGTCCTGAGAAACCGCAAGGTGACCCTTGGCCTCAGTGTAGTGGCTAAATTTCCGCCGGGCAAGTTCTGCCTGCCGCAGTTTCCATGAGGTCTGCGCCGTCTTGGGGCTTAAATGGAGAGCGAGGAGAGCTGTCAGCTCTCACAGAACTCTGGCCCCCGAACCTTTTGCCATGCACCTGAACTCAAGACCACACGTCTCCTCCCTGCCTGCTGAGCAACAGGCCGCCGTGTAGGCCCTTGCTAACACTTCCTGGCATTGCAGAGTCCAAGGGGACACACTGTCCCCTTCCTTGGAAACCTACGTTGCCACAGCTTGCCAAACGCTACCGAAGGCAGTCCTAGCCAGTCTCATGTGCTGGGTAACTTGGATTCAGTTACGAAAAGGCACCTGCATTGGGGTGAACACTGCTCAGCGTTCTTTCCGGGAGCTCATAATTGCCCCCTCTCTAGCTTAAGCAGGATGTCGAGGTGAGGTCCAACTTGAGCAAAGAGCACAATTCCTCACTTTGCATTGGGTTAAGCAGGAAGTCGAAGTGAGGACCAACCTGAGCAAAGAGCACAATTGCTCACTTTGCAGTGGTAGGCCGTCGTAAGAGGCGTTGCCTACTACGCCTTGCTAAGGTCTGTCTGTTAGGGAAGTTGACACTCTTCGACGCCTTTAAAGGAAAATTTATTCAGCGAAGTTCCCAGTGTTTTGCGATGGTCTCCCTTCGCAGTGCCAATACTGCAGGGACTTAGGTTTGCTGCTAACTAGGCTAGGTGACCTGCATACAGAAGCAGGCTTTTCCCTTTGGAAGCTTGGATCCCGGTTTCTTAAGGGCTGCTTGCAAGACCCTGCTGTTGCCCAGCATGTATCCTCTGCCTCTACGCCTGTGTAGGAAGCGAGTATTTTAGCCTGAGAAGCAGGGCTCTTGCAACTCTGGAGGAGAGATAATCCTGCAGCCCACGTTCGTCCTGGGAACCCGCAAGGCGACCCTTGGCCTCAGTGTAGTGGCTAAATTTCCACCGGGCAAGTTCTGCCTGCCGCAGTTTCCATGAGGTCTGCACCGTCTTGGGGCTTAAATGGAGAGCGAGGAGAGCTGTCAGCTCTCACAGAACTCTGGCCTCCGCACTGTTTGCCATGCAACTGAGCTCAAGACCACACGTCTCCTCCCGGCCTGCTGAGAAACAGGCATCCGTGTAGGCCCTTCGAAACACTTTTTGGCATGTAGACTCCAAGGCGACACACTGTTCTTTTCCTTGGAAAAATACAGTGCCCCAGCTTGCCAACGCTCACGAAGGCAGTCCGAGTCAGTCTCATGTGCTGGGTCACTTGGATTCACTGAGAAAAAGCATCCTGCATTCAGACGAACGTTCTGCTCAGCGTGCCATCCGGAAGCTCACACTTGTCGGCTCTCTAGCTTAAGCAGGAGGTCGAGGTGAGGACCAAACTGAGCAAAGAGCACAGTTCCACACTTTGCACAAGGTGAAGCAGGAAGTCGAAATGAGGACCAACATGAGCAAAGAGCACAATTCCTCACGTTGCACTGGTAGTCGTCGTAAGAGGAATTGCCAACTATGCCTGGCTAAGGCCTTCCCTGGGGTTAAGGAACCTGCCACACTTAGACGCCTTTAAATGAAAATTTATTTAGCGAAGTTCCCATTGTTTGGCGATGGTTTCCCTTTGCAGCGCCAATACTGCAGGGACTTAGGTTTGTTGCTACCTAGGCTAGGTGACCCTGCATACAGAAGCAGGCTTTTCCTGTGCAAGCTTGGATCCCGGTTTCTTAGGGGCTGCTTGCAAGACCCTGCTGTTGCCCACCATCTATCCTCTGCCCCTACGCCTGTGTAGGAAGCGAGTATTTTAGCCTGAGAAGCAGGGCTCTTGCAACTCTGGAGGAGAGATAACCCTGCAGCCCACGTACGTCCTGAGAAACCGCAAGGTGACCCTTGGCCTCAGTGTAGTGGCTAAATTTCCGCCGGGCAAGTTCTGCCTGCCGCAGTTTCCATGAGGTCTGCACCGTCTTGGGGCTTAAATGGAGAGCGAGGAGAGCTGTCAGCTCTCACAGAACTCTGGCCCCCGAACCTTTTGCCATGCACCTGAACTCAAGACCACACGTCTCCTCCCTGCCTGCTGAGCAACAGGCCGCCGTGTAGGCCCTTGCTAACACTTCCTGGCATTGCAGAGTCCAAGGGGACACACTGTCCCCTTCCTTGGAAACCTACGTTGCCACAGCTTGCCAAACGCTACCGAAGGCAGTCCTAGCCAGTCTCATGTGCTGGGTAACTTGGATTCAGTTACGAAAAGGCACCTGCATTGGGGTGAACACTGCTCAGCGTTCTTTCCGGGAGCTCATAATTGCCCCCTCTCTAGCTTAAGCAGGATGTCGAGGTGAGGTCCAACTTGAGCAAAGAGCACAATTCCTCACTTTGCATTGGGTTAAGCAGGAAGTCGAAGTGAGGACCAACCTGAGCAAAGAGCACAATTGCTCACTTTGCAGTGGTAGGCCGTCGTAAGAGGCATTGCCTACTACGCCTTGCTAAGGTCTGTCTGTTAGGGAAGTTGACACTCTTCGACGCCTTTAAAGGAAAATTTATTCAGCGAAGTTCCCAGTGTTTTGCGATGGTCTCCCTTCGCAGTGCCAATACTGCAAGGACTTAGGTTTGCTGCTAACTAGGCTAGGTGACCTGCATACAGAAGCAGGCTTTTCCCTTTGGAAGCTTGGATCCCGGTTTCTTAAGGGCTGCTTGCAAGACCCTGCTGTTGCCCAGCATGTATCCTCTGCCTCTACGCCTGTGTAGGAAGCGAGTATTTTAGCCTGAGAAGCAGGGCTCTTGCAACTCTGGAGGAGAGATAACCCTGCAGCCCACGTACGTCCTGAGAAACCGCAAGGTGACCCTTGGCCTCAGTGTAGTGGCTAAATTTCCGCCGGGCAAGTTCTGCCTGCCGCAGTTTCCATGAGGTCTGCACCGTCTTGGGGCTTAAATGGAGAGCGAGGAGAGCTGTCAGCTCTCACAGAACTCTGGCCCCCGAACCTTTTGCCATGCACCTGAACTCAAGACCACACGTCTCCTCCCTGCCTGCTGAGCAACAGGCCGCCGTGTAGGCCCTTGCTAACACTTCCTGGCATTGCAGAGTCCAAGGGGACACACTGTCCCCTTCCTTGGAAACCTACGTTGCCACAGCTTGCCAAACGCTACCGAAGGCAGTCCTAGCCAGTCTCATGTGCTGGGTAACTTGGATTCAGTTACGAAAAGGCACCTGCATTGGGGTGAACACTGCTCAGCGTTCTTTCCGGGAGCTCATAATTGCCCCCTCTCTAGCTTAAGCAGGATGTCGAGGTGAGGTCCAACTTGAGCAAAGAGCACAATTCCTCACTTTGCATTGGGTTAAGCAGGAAGTCGAAGTGAGGACCAACCTGAGCAAAGAGCACAATTGCTCACTTTGCAGTGGTAGGCCGTCGTAAGAGGCGTTGCCTACTACGCCTTGCTAAGGTCTGTCTGTTAGGGAAGTTGACACTCTTCGACGCCTTTAAAGGAAAATTTATTCAGCGAATTTCCCAGTGTTTTGCGATGGTCTCCCTTCGCAGTGCCAATACTGCAGGGACTTAGGTTTGCTGCTAACTAGGCTAGGTGACCTGCATACAGAAGCAGGCTTTTCCCTTTGGAAGCTTGGATCCCGGTTTCTTAAGGGCTGCTTGCAAGACCCTGCTGTTGCCCAGCATGTATCCTCTGCCTCTACGCCTGTGTAGGAAGCGAGTATTTTAGCCTGAGAAGCAGGGCTCTTGCAACTCTGGAGGAGAGATAATCCTGCAGCCCACGTTCGTCCTGGGAACCCGCAAGGCGACCCTTGGCCTCAGTGTAGTGGCTAAATTTCCACCGGGCAAGTTCTGCCTGCCGCAGTTTCCATGAGGTCTGCACCGTCTTGGGGCTTAAATGGAGAGCGAGGAGAGCTGTCAGCTCTCACAGAACTCTGGCCTCCGCACTGTTTGCCATGCAACTGAGCTCAAGACCACACGTCTCCTCCCGGCCTGCTGAGAAACAGGCATCCGTGTAGGCCCTTCGAAACACTTTTTGGCATGTAGACTCCAAGGCGACACACTGTTCTTTTCCTTGGAAAAATACAGTGCCCCAGCTTGCCAACGCTCACGAAGGCAGTCCGAGTCAGTCTCATGTGCTGGGTCACTTGGATTCACTGAGAAAAAGCATCCTGCATTCAGACGAACGTTCTGCTCAGCGTGCCATCCGGAAGCTCACACTTGTCGGCTCTCTAGCTTAAGCAGGAGGTCGAGGTGAGGACCAAACTGAGCAAAGAGCACAGTTCCACACTTTGCACAAGGTGAAGCAGGAAGTCGAAATGAGGACCAACATGAGCAAAGAGCACAATTCCTCACGTTGCACTGGTAGTCGTCGTAAGAGGAATTGCCAACTATGCCTGGCTAAGGCCTTCCCTGGGGTTAAGGAACCTGCCACACTTAGACGCCTTTAAATGAAAATTTATTTAGCGAAGTTCCCATTGTTTGGCGATGGTTTCCCTTTGCAGCGCCAATACTGCAGGGACTTAGGTTTGTTGCTACCTAGGCTAGGTGACCCTGCATACAGAAGCAGGCTTTTCCTGTGCAAGCTTGGATCCCGGTTTCTTAGGGGCTGCTTGCAAGACCCTGCTGTTGCCCACCATCTATCCTCTGCCCCTACGCCTGTGTAGGAAGCGAGTATTTTAGCCTGAGAAGCAGGGCTCTTGCAACTCTGGAGGAGAGATAACCCTGCAGCCCACGTACGTCCTGAGAAACCGCAAGGTGACCCTTGGCCTCAGTGTAGTGGCTAAATTTCCGCCGGGCAAGTTCTGCCTGCCGCAGTTTCCATGAGGTCTGCGCCGTCTTGGGGCTTAAATGGAGAGCGAGGAGAGCTGTCAGCTCTCACAGAACTCTGGCCCCCGAACCTTTTGCCATGCACCTGAACTCAAGACCACACGTCTCCTCCCTGCCTGCTGAGCAACAGGCCGCCGTGTAGGCCCTTGCTAACACTTCCTGGCATTGCAGAGTCCAAGGGGACACACTGTCCCCTTCCTTGGAAACCTACGTTGCCACAGCTTGCCAAACGCTACCGAAGGCAGTCCTAGCCAGTCTCATGTGCTGGGTAACTTGGATTCAGTTACGAAAAGGCACCTGCATTGGGGTGAACACTGCTCAGCGTTCTTTCCGGGAGCTCATAATTGCCCCCTCTCTAGCTTAAGCAGGATGTCGAGGTGAGGTCCAACTTGAGCAAAGAGCACAATTCCTCACTTTGCATTGGGTTAAGCAGGAAGTCGAAGTGAGGACCAACCTGAGCAAAGAGCACAATTGCTCACTTTGCAGTGGTAGGCCGTCGTAAGAGGCGTTGCCTACTACGCCTTGCTAAGGTCTGTCTGTTAGGGAAGTTGACACTCTTCGACGCCTTTAAAGGAAAATTTATTCAGCGAAGTTCCCAGTGTTTTGCGATGGTCTCCCTTCGCAGTGCCAATACTGCAGGGACTTAGGTTTGCTGCTAACTAGGCTAGGTGACCTGCATACAGAAGCAGGCTTTTCCCTTTGGAAGCTTGGATCCCGGTTTCTTAAGGGCTGCTTGCAAGACCCTGCTGTTGCCCAGCATGTATCCTCTGCCTCTACGCCTGTGTAGGAAGCGAGTATTTTAGCCTGAGAAGCAGGGCTCTTGCAACTCTGGAGGAGAGATAATCCTGCAGCCCACGTTCGTCCTGGGAACCCGCAAGGCGACCCTTGGCCTCAGTGTAGTGGCTAAATTTCCACCGGGCAAGTTCTGCCTGCCGCAGTTTCCATGAGGTCTGCACCGTCTTGGGGCTTAAATGGAGAGCGAGGAGAGCTGTCAGCTCTCACAGAACTCTGGCCTCCGCACTGTTTGCCATGCAACTGAGCTCAAGACCACACGTCTCCTCCCGGCCTGCTGAGAAACAGGCATCCGTGTAGGCCCTTCGAAACACTTTTTGGCATGTAGACTCCAAGGCGACACACTGTTCTTTTCCTTGGAAAAATACAGTGCCCCAGCTTGCCAACGCTCACGAAGGCAGTCCGAGTCAGTCTCATGTGCTGGGTCACTTGGATTCACTGAGAAAAAGCATCCTGCATTCAGACGAACGTTCTGCTCAGCGTGCCATCCGGAAGCTCACACTTGTCGGCTCTCTAGCTTAAGCAGGAGGTCGAGGTGAGGACCAAACTGAGCAAAGAGCACAGTTCCACACTTTGCACAAGGTGAAGCAGGAAGTCGAAATGAGGACCAACATGAGCAAAGAGCACAATTCCTCACGTTGCACTGGTAGTCGTCGTAAGAGGAATTGCCAACTATGCCTGGCTAAGGCCTTCCCTGGGGTTAAGGAACCTGCCACACTTAGACGCCTTTAAATGAAAATTTATTTAGCGAAGTTCCCATTGTTTGGCGATGGTTTCCCTTTGCAGCGCCAATACTGCAGGGACTTAGGTTTGTTGCTACCTAGGCTAGGTGACCCTGCATACAGAAGCAGGCTTTTCCTGTGCAAGCTTGGATCCCGGTTTCTTAGGGGCTGCTTGCAAGACCCTGCTGTTGCCCACCATCTATCCTCTGCCCCTACGCCTGTGTAGGAAGCGAGTATTTTAGCCTGAGAAGCAGGGCTCTTGCAACTCTGGAGGAGAGATAACCCTGCAGCCCACGTACGTCCTGAGAAACCGCAAGGTGACCCTTGGCCTCAGTGTAGTGGCTAAATTTCCGCCGGGCAAGTTCTGCCTGCCGCAGTTTCCATGAGGTCTGCACCGTCTTGGGGCTTAAATGGAGAGCGAGGAGAGCTGTCAGCTCTCACAGAACTCTGGCCCCCGAACCTTTTGCCATGCACCTGAACTCAAGACCACACGTCTCCTCCCTGCCTGCTGAGCAACAGGCCGCCGTGTAGGCCCTTGCTAACACTTCCTGGCATTGCAGAGTCCAAGGGGACACACTGTCCCCTTCCTTGGAAACCTACGTTGCCACAGCTTGCCAAACGCTACCGAAGGCAGTCCTAGCCAGTCTCATGTGCTGGGTAACTTGGATTCAGTTACGAAAAGGCACCTGCATTGGGGTGAACACTGCTCAGCGTTCTTTCCGGGAGCTCATAATTGCCCCCTCTCTAGCTTAAGCAGGATGTCGAGGTGAGGTCCAACTTGAGCAAAGAGCACAATTCCTCACTTTGCATTGGGTTAAGCAGGAAGTCGAAGTGAGGACCAACCTGAGCAAAGAGCACAATTGCTCACTTTGCAGTGGTAGGCCGTCGTAAGAGGCATTGCCTACTACGCCTTGCTAAGGTCTGTCTGTTAGGGAAGTTGACACTCTTCGACGCCTTTAAAGGAAAATTTATTCAGCGAAGTTCCCAGTGTTTTGCGATGGTCTCCCTTCGCAGTGCCAATACTGCAAGGACTTAGGTTTGCTGCTAACTAGGCTAGGTGACCTGCATACAGAAGCAGGCTTTTCCCTTTGGAAGCTTGGATCCCGGTTTCTTAAGGGCTGCTTGCAAGACCCTGCTGTTGCCCAGCATGTATCCTCTGCCTCTACGCCTGTGTAGGAAGCGAGTATTTTAGCCTGAGAAGCAGGGCTCTTGCAACTCTGGAGGAGAGATAACCCTGCAGCCCACGTACGTCCTGAGAAACCGCAAGGTGACCCTTGGCCTCAGTGTAGTGGCTAAATTTCCGCCGGGCAAGTTCTGCCTGCCGCAGTTTCCATGAGGTCTGCACCGTCTTGGGGCTTAAATGGAGAGCGAGGAGAGCTGTCAGCTCTCACAGAACTCTGGCCCCCGAACCTTTTGCCATGCACCTGAACTCAAGACCACACGTCTCCTCCCTGCCTGCTGAGCAACAGGCCGCCGTGTAGGCCCTTGCTAACACTTCCTGGCATTGCAGAGTCCAAGGGGACACACTGTCCCCTTCCTTGGAAACCTACGTTGCCACAGCTTGCCAAACGCTACCGAAGGCAGTCCTAGCCAGTCTCATGTGCTGGGTAACTTGGATTCAGTTACGAAAAGGCACCTGCATTGGGGTGAACACTGCTCAGCGTTCTTTCCGGGAGCTCATAATTGCCCCCTCTCTAGCTTAAGCAGGATGTCGAGGTGAGGTCCAACTTGAGCAAAGAGCACAATTCCTCACTTTGCATTGGGTTAAGCAGGAAGTCGAAGTGAGGACCAACCTGAGCAAAGAGCACAATTGCTCACTTTGCAGTGGTAGGCCGTCGTAAGAGGCGTTGCCTACTACGCCTTGCTAAGGTCTGTCTGTTAGGGAAGTTGACACTCTTCGACGCCTTTAAAGGAAAATTTATTCAGCGAAGTTCCCAGTGTTTTGCGATGGTCTCCCTTCGCAGTGCCAATACTGCAGGGACTTAGGTTTGCTGCTAACTAGGCTAGGTGACCTGCATACAGAAGCAGGCTTTTCCCTTTGGAAGCTTGGATCCCGGTTTCTTAAGGGCTGCTTGCAAGACCCTGCTGTTGCCCAGCATGTATCCTCTGCCTCTACGCCTGTGTAGGAAGCGAGTATTTTAGCCTGAGAAGCAGGGCTCTTGCAACTCTGGAGGAGAGATAATCCTGCAGCCCACGTTCGTCCTGGGAACCCGCAAGGCGACCCTTGGCCTCAGTGTAGTGGCTAAATTTCCACCGGGCAAGTTCTGCCTGCCGCAGTTTCCATGAGGTCTGCACCGTCTTGGGGCTTAAATGGAGAGCGAGGAGAGCTGTCAGCTCTCACAGAACTCTGGCCTCCGCACTGTTTGCCATGCAACTGAGCTCAAGACCACACGTCTCCTCCCGGCCTGCTGAGAAACAGGCATCCGTGTAGGCCCTTCGAAACACTTTTTGGCATGTAGACTCCAAGGCGACACACTGTTCTTTTCCTTGGAAAAATACAGTGCCCCAGCTTGCCAACGCTCACGAAGGCAGTCCGAGTCAGTCTCATGTGCTGGGTCACTTGGATTCACTGAGAAAAAGCATCCTGCATTCAGACGAACGTTCTGCTCAGCGTGCCATCCGGAAGCTCACACTTGTCGGCTCTCTAGCTTAAGCAGGAGGTCGAGGTGAGGACCAACATGAGCAAAGAGCACAATTCCTCACGTTGCACTGGTAGTCGTCGTAAGAGGAATTGCCAACTATGCCTGGCTAAGGCCTTCCCTGGGGTTAAGGAACCTGCCACACTTAGACGCCTTTAAATGAAAATTTATTTAGCGAAGTTCCCATTGTTTGGCGATGGTTTCCCTTTGCAGCGCCAATACTGCAGGGACTTAGGTTTGTTGCTACCTAGGCTAGGTGACCCTGCATACAGAAGCAGGCTTTTCCTGTGCAAGCTTGGATCCCGGTTTCTTAGGGGCTGCTTGCAAGACCCTGCTGTTGCCCACCATCTATCCTCTGCCCCTACGCCTGTGTAGGAAGCGAGTATTTTAGCCTGAGAAGCAGGGCTCTTGCAACTCTGGAGGAGAGATAACCCTGCAGCCCACGTACGTCCTGAGAAACCGCAAGGTGACCCTTGGCCTCAGTGTAGTGGCTAAATTTCCGCCGGGCAAGTTCTGCCTGCCGCAGTTTCCATGAGGTCTGCGCCGTCTTGGGGCTTAAATGGAGAGCGAGGAGAGCTGTCAGCTCTCACAGAACTCTGGCCCCCGAACCTTTTGCCATGCACCTGAACTCAAGACCACACGTCTCCTCCCTGCCTGCTGAGCAACAGGCCGCCGTGTAGGCCCTTGCTAACACTTCCTGGCATTGCAGAGTCCAAGGGGACACACTGTCCCCTTCCTTGGAAACCTACGTTGCCACAGCTTGCCAAACGCTACCGAAGGCAGTCCTAGCCAGTCTCATGTGCTGGGTAACTTGGATTCAGTTACGAAAAGGCACCTGCATTGGGGTGAACACTGCTCAGCGTTCTTTCCGGGAGCTCATAATTGCCCCCTCTCTAGCTTAAGCAGGATGTCGAGGTGAGGTCCAACTTGAGCAAAGAGCACAATTCCTCACTTTGCATTGGGTTAAGCAGGAAGTCGAAGTGAGGACCAACCTGAGCAAAGAGCACAATTGCTCACTTTGCAGTGGTAGGCCGTCGTAAGAGGCGTTGCCTACTACGCCTTGCTAAGGTCTGTCTGTTAGGGAAGTTGACACTCTTCGACGCCTTTAAAGGAAAATTTATTCAGCGAAGTTCCCAGTGTTTTGCGATGGTCTCCCTTCGCAGTGCCAATACTGCAGGGACTTAGGTTTGCTGCTAACTAGGCTAGGTGACCTGCATACAGAAGCAGGCTTTTCCCTTTGGAAGCTTGGATCCCGGTTTCTTAAGGGCTGCTTGCAAGACCCTGCTGTTGCCCAGCATGTATCCTCTGCCTCTACGCCTGTGTAGGAAGCGAGTATTTTAGCCTGAGAAGCAGGGCTCTTGCAACTCTGGAGGAGAGATAATCCTGCAGCCCACGTTCGTCCTGGGAACCTGCAAGGCGACCCTTGGCCTCAGTGTAGTGGCTAAATTTCCACCGGGCAAGTTCTGCCTGCCGCAGTTTCCATGAGGTCTGCACCGTCTTGGGGCTTAAATGGAGAGCGAGGAGAGCTGTCAGCTCTCACAGAACTCTGGCCTCCGCACTGTTTGCCATGCAACTGAGCTCAAGACCACACGTCTCCTCCCGGCCTGCTGAGAAACAGGCATCCGTGTAGGCCCTTCGAAACACTTTTTGGCATGTAGACTCCAAGGCGACACACTGTTCTTTTCCTTGGAAAAATACAGTGCCCCAGCTTGCCAACGCTCACGAAGGCAGTCCGAGTCAGTCTCATGTGCTGGGTCACTTGGATTCACTGAGAAAAAGCATCCTGCATTCAGACGAACGTTCTGCTCAGCGTGCCATCCGGAAGCTCACACTTGTCGGCTCTCTAGCTTAAGCAGGAGGTCGAGGTGAGGACCAAACTGAGCAAAGAGCACAGTTCCACACTTTGCACAAGGTGAAGCAGGAAGTCGAAATGAGGACCAACATGAGCAAAGAGCACAATTCCTCACGTTGCACTGGTAGTCGTCGTAAGAGGAATTGCCAACTATGCCTGGCTAAGGCCTTCCCTGGGGTTAAGGAACCTGCCACACTTAGACGCCTTTAAATGAAAATTTATTTAGCGAAGTTCCCATTGTTTGGCGATGGTTTCCCTTTGCAGCGCCAATACTGCAGGGACTTAGGTTTGTTGCTACCTAGGCTAGGTGACCCTGCATACAGAAGCAGGCTTTTCCTGTGCAAGCTTGGATCCCGGTTTCTTAGGGGCTGCTTGCAAGACCCTGCTGTTGCCCACCATCTATCCTCTGCCCCTACGCCTGTGTAGGAAGCGAGTATTTTAGCCTGAGAAGCAGGGCTCTTGCAACTCTGGAGGAGAGATAACCCTGCAGCCCACGTACGTCCTGAGAAACCGCAAGGTGACCCTTGGCCTCAGTGTAGTGGCTAAATTTCCGCCGGGCAAGTTCTGCCTGCCGCAGTTTCCATGAGGTCTGCGCCGTCTTGGGGCTTAAATGGAGAGCGAGGAGAGCTGTCAGCTCTCACAGAACTCTGGCCCCCGAACCTTTTGCCATGCACCTGAACTCAAGACCACACGTCTCCTCCCTGCCTGCTGAGCAACAGGCCGCCGTGTAGGCCCTTGCTAACACTTCCTGGCATTGCAGAGTCCAAGGGGACACACTGTCCCCTTCCTTGGAAACCTACGTCGCCACAGCTTGCCAAACGCTACCGAAGGCAGTCCTAGCCAGTCTCATGTGCTGGGTAACTTGGATTCAGTTACGAAAAGGCACCTGCATTGGGGTGAACACTGCTCAGCGTTCTTTCCGGGAGCTCATAATTGCCCCCTCTCTAGCTTAAGCAGGATGTCGAGGTGAGGTCCAACTTGAGCAAAGAGCACAATTCCTCACTTTGCATTGGGTTAAGCAGGAAGTCGAAGTGAGGACCAACCTGAGCAAAGAGCACAATTGCTCACTTTGCAGTGGTAGGCCGTCGTAAGAGGCGTTGCCTACTACGCCTTGCTAAGGTCTGTCTGTTAGGGAAGTTGACACTCTTCGACGCCTTTAAAGGAAAATTTATTCAGCGAAGTTCCCAGTGTTTTGCGATGGTCTCCCTTCGCAGTGCCAATACTGCAGGGACTTAGGTTTGCTGCTAACTAGGCTAGGTGACCTGCATACAGAAGCAGGCTTTTCCCTTTGGAAGCTTGGATCCCGGTTTCTTAAGGGCTGCTTGCAAGACCCTGCTGTTGCCCAGCATGTATCCTCTGCCTCTACGCCTGTGTAGGAAGCGAGTATTTTAGCCTGAGAAGCAGGGCTCTTGCAACTCTGGAGGAGAGATAATCCTGCAGCCCACGTTCGTCCTGGGAACCCGCAAGGCGACCCTTGGCCTCAGTGTAGTGGCTAAATTTCCACCGGGCAAGTTCTGCCTGCCGCAGTTTCCATGAGGTCTGCACCGTCTTGGGGCTTAAATGGAGAGCGAGGAGAGCTGTCAGCTCTCACAGAACTCTGGCCTCCGCACTGTTTGCCATGCAACTGAGCTCAAGACCACACGTCTCCTCCCGGCCTGCTGAGAAACAGGCATCCGTGTAGGCCCTTCGAAACACTTTTTGGCATGTAGACTCCAAGGCGACACACTGTTCTTTTCCTTGGAAAAATACAGTGCCCCAGCTTGCCAACGCTCACGAAGGCAGTCCGAGTCAGTCTCATGTGCTGGGTCACTTGGATTCACTGAGAAAAAGCATCCTGCATTCAGACGAACGTTCTGCTCAGCGTGCCATCCGGAAGCTCACACTTGTCGGCTCTCTAGCTTAAGCAGGAGGTCGAGGTGAGGACCAAACTGAGCAAAGAGCACAGTTCCACACTTTGCACAAGGTGAAGCAGGAAGTCGAAATGAGGACCAACATGAGCAAAGAGCACAATTCCTCACGTTGCACTGGTAGTCGTCGTAAGAGGAATTGCCAACTATGCCTGGCTAAGGCCTTCCCTGGGGTTAAGGAACCTGCCACACTTAGACGCCTTTAAATGAAAATTTATTTAGCGAAGTTCCCATTGTTTGGCGATGGTTTCCCTTTGCAGCGCCAATACTGCAGGGACTTAGGTTTGTTGCTACCTAGGCTAGGTGACCCTGCATACAGAAGCAGGCTTTTCCTGTGCAAGCTTGGATCCCGGTTTCTTAGGGGCTGCTTGCAAGACCCTGCTGTTGCCCACCATCTATCCTCTGCCCCTACGCCTGTGTAGGAAGCGAGTATTTTAGCCTGAGAAGCAGGGCTCTTGCAACTCTGGAGGAGAGATAACCCTGCAGCCCACGTACGTCCTGAGAAACCGCAAGGTGACCCTTGGCCTCAGTGTAGTGGCTAAATTTCCGCCGGGCAAGTTCTGCCTGCCGCAGTTTCCATGAGGTCTGCGCCGTCTTGGGGCTTAAATGGAGAGCGAGGAGAGCTGTCAGCTCTCACAGAACTCTGGCCCCCGAACCTTTTGCCATGCACCTGAACTCAAGACCACACGTCTCCTCCCTGCCTGCTGAGCAACAGGCCGCCGTGTAGGCCCTTGCTAACACTTCCTGGCATTGCAGAGTCCAAGGGGACACACTGTCCCCTTCCTTGGAAACCTACGTTGCCACAGCTTGCCAAACGCTACCGAAGGCAGTCCTAGCCAGTCTCATGTGCTGGGTAACTTGGATTCAGTTACGAAAAGGCACCTGCATTGGGGTGAACACTGCTCAGCGTTCTTTCCGGGAGCTCATAATTGCCCCCTCTCTAGCTTAAGCAGGATGTCGAGGTGAGGTCCAACTTGAGCAAAGAGCACAATTCCTCACTTTGCATTGGGTTAAGCAGGAAGTCGAAGTGAGGACCAACCTGAGCAAAGAGCACAATTGCTCACTTTGCAGTGGTAGGCCGTCGTAAGAGGCGTTGCCTACTACGCCTTGCTAAGGTCTGTCTGTTAGGGAAGTTGACACTCTTCGACGCCTTTAAAGGAAAATTTATTCAGCGAATTTCCCAGTGTTTTGCGATGGTCTCCCTTCGCAGTGCCAATACTGCAGGGACTTAGGTTTGCTGCTAACTAGGCTAGGTGACCTGCATACAGAAGCAGGCTTTTCCCTTTGGAAGCTTGGATCCCGGTTTCTTAAGGGCTGCTTGCAAGACCCTGCTGTTGCCCAGCATGTATCCTCTGCCTCTACGCCTGTGTAGGAAGCGAGTATTTTAGCCTGAGAAGCAGGGCTCTTGCAACTCTGGAGGAGAGATAATCCTGCAGCCCACGTTCGTCCTGGGAACCCGCAAGGCGACCCTTGGCCTCAGTGTAGTGGCTAAATTTCCACCGGGCAAGTTCTGCCTGCCGCAGTTTCCATGAGGTCTGCACCGTCTTGGGGCTTAAATGGAGAGCGAGGAGAGCTGTCAGCTCTCACAGAACTCTGGCCTCCGCACTGTTTGCCATGCAACTGAGCTCAAGACCACACGTCTCCTCCCGGCCTGCTGAGAAACAGGCATCCGTGTAGGCCCTTCGAAACACTTTTTGGCATGTAGACTCCAAGGCGACACACTGTTCTTTTCCTTGGAAAAATACAGTGCCCCAGCTTGCCAACGCTCACGAAGGCAGTCCGAGTCAGTCTCATGTGCTGGGTCACTTGGATTCACTGAGAAAAAGCATCCTGCATTCAGACGAACGTTCTGCTCAGCGTGCCATCCGGAAGCTCACACTTGTCGGCTCTCTAGCTTAAGCAGGAGGTCGAGGTGAGGACCAAACTGAGCAAAGAGCACAGTTCCACACTTTGCACAAGGTGAAGCAGGAAGTCGAAATGAGGACCAACATGAGCAAAGAGCACAATTCCTCACGTTGCACTGGTAGTCGTCGTAAGAGGAATTGCCAACTATGCCTGGCTAAGGCCTTCCCTGGGGTTAAGGAACCTGCCACACTTAGACGCCTTTAAATGAAAATTTATTTAGCGAAGTTCCCATTGTTTGGCGATGGTTTCCCTTTGCAGCGCCAATACTGCAGGGACTTAGGTTTGTTGCTACCTAGGCTAGGTGACCCTGCATACAGAAGCAGGCTTTTCCTGTGCAAGCTTGGATCCCGGTTTCTTAGGGGCTGCTTGCAAGACCCTGCTGTTGCCCACCATCTATCCTCTGCCCCTACGCCTGTGTAGGAAGCGAGTATTTTAGCCTGAGAAGCAGGGCTCTTGCAACTCTGGAGGAGAGATAACCCTGCAGCCCACGTACGTCCTGAGAAACCGCAAGGTGACCCTTGGCCTCAGTGTAGTGGCTAAATTTCCGCCGGGCAAGTTCTGCCTGCCGCAGTTTCCATGAGGTCTGCGCCGTCTTGGGGCTTAAATGGAGAGCGAGGAGAGCTGTCAGCTCTCACAGAACTCTGGCCCCCGAACCTTTTGCCATGCACCTGAACTCAAGACCACACGTCTCCTCCCTGCCTGCTGAGCAACAGGCCGCCGTGTAGGCCCTTGCTAACACTTCCTGGCATTGCAGAGTCCAAGGGGACACACTGTCCCCTTCCTTGGAAACCTACGTTGCCACAGCTTGCCAAACGCTACCGAAGGCAGTCCTAGCCAGTCTCATGTGCTGGGTAACTTGGATTCAGTTACGAAAAGGCACCTGCATTGGGGTGAACACTGCTCAGCGTTCTTTCCGGGAGCTCATAATTGCCCCCTCTCTAGCTTAAGCAGGATGTCGAGGTGAGGTCCAACTTGAGCAAAGAGCACAATTCCTCACTTTGCATTGGGTTAAGCAGGAAGTCGAAGTGAGGACCAACCTGAGCAAAGAGCACAATTGCTCACTTTGCAGTGGTAGGCCGTCGTAAGAGGCGTTGCCTACTACGCCTTGCTAAGGTCTGTCTGTTAGGGAAGTTGACACTCTTCGACGCCTTTAAAGGAAAATTTATTCAGCGAAGTTCCCAGTGTTTTGCGATGGTCTCCCTTCGCAGTGCCAATACTGCAGGGACTTAGGTTTGCTGCTAACTAGGCTAGGTGACCTGCATACAGAAGCAGGCTTTTCCCTTTGGAAGCTTGGATCCCGGTTTCTTAAGGGCTGCTTGCAAGACCCTGCTGTTGCCCAGCATGTATCCTCTGCCTCTACGCCTGTGTAGGAAGCGAGTATTTTAGCCTGAGAAGCAGGGCTCTTGCAACTCTGGAGGAGAGATAATCCTGCAGCCCACGTTCGTCCTGGGAACCCGCAAGGCGACCCTTGGCCTCAGTGTAGTGGCTAAATTTCCACCGGGCAAGTTCTGCCTGCCGCAGTTTCCATGAGGTCTGCACCGTCTTGGGGCTTAAATGGAGAGCGAGGAGAGCTGTCAGCTCTCACAGAACTCTGGCCTCCGCACTGTTTGCCATGCAACTGAGCTCAAGACCACACGTCTCCTCCCGGCCTGCTGAGAAACAGGCATCCGTGTAGGCCCTTCGAAACACTTTTTGGCATGTAGACTCCAAGGCGACACACTGTTCTTTTCCTTGGAAAAATACAGTGCCCCAGCTTGCCAACGCTCACGAAGGCAGTCCGAGTCAGTCTCATGTGCTGGGTCACTTGGATTCACTGAGAAAAAGCATCCTGCATTCAGACGAACGTTCTGCTCAGCGTGCCATCCGGAAGCTCACACTTGTCGGCTCTCTAGCTTAAGCAGGAGGTCGAGGTGAGGACCAAACTGAGCAAAGAGCACAGTTCCACACTTTGCACAAGGTGAAGCAGGAAGTCGAAATGAGGACCAACATGAGCAAAGAGCACAATTCCTCACGTTGCACTGGTAGTCGTCGTAAGAGGAATTGCCAACTATGCCTGGCTAAGGCCTTCCCTGGGGTTAAGGAACCTGCCACACTTAGACGCCTTTAAATGAAAATTTATTTAGCGAAGTTCCCATTGTTTGGCGATGGTTTCCCTTTGCAGCGCCAATACTGCAGGGACTTAGGTTTGTTGCTACCTAGGCTAGGTGACCCTGCATACAGAAGCAGGCTTTTCCTGTGCAAGCTTGGATCCCGGTTTCTTAGGGGCTGCTTGCAAGACCCTGCTGTTGCCCACCATCTATCCTCTGCCCCTACGCCTGTGTAGGAAGCGAGTATTTTAGCCTGAGAAGCAGGGCTCTTGCAACTCTGGAGGAGAGATAACCCTGCAGCCCACGTACGTCCTGAGAAACCGCAAGGTGACCCTTGGCCTCAGTGTAGTGGCTAAATTTCCGCCGGGCAAGTTCTGCCTGCCGCAGTTTCCATGAGGTCTGCGCCGTCTTGGGGCTTAAATGGAGAGCGAGGAGAGCTGTCAGCTCTCACAGAACTCTGGCCCCCGAACCTTTTGCCATGCACCTGAACTCAAGACCACACGTCTCCTCCCTGCCTGCTGAGCAACAGGCCGCCGTGTAGGCCCTTGCTAACACTTCCTGGCATTGCAGAGTCCAAGGGGACACACTGTCCCCTTCCTTGGAAACCTACGTTGCCACAGCTTGCCAAACGCTACCGAAGGCAGTCCTAGCCAGTCTCATGTGCTGGGTAACTTGGATTCAGTTACGAAAAGGCACCTGCATTGGGGTGAACACTGCTCAGCGTTCTTTCCGGGAGCTCATAATTGCCCCCTCTCTAGCTTAAGCAGGATGTCGAGGTGAGGTCCAACTTGAGCAAAGAGCACAATTCCTCACTTTGCATTGGGTTAAGCAGGAAGTCGAAGTGAGGACCAACCTGAGCAAAGAGCACAATTGCTCACTTTGCAGTGGTAGGCCGTCGTAAGAGGCGTTGCCTACTACGCCTTGCTAAGGTCTGTCTGTTAGGGAAGTTGACACTCTTCGACGCCTTTAAAGGAAAATTTATTCAGCGAAGTTCCCAGTGTTTTGCGATGGTCTCCCTTCGCAGTGCCAATACTGCAGGGACTTAGGTTTGCTGCTAACTAGGCTAGGTGACCTGCATACAGAAGCAGGCTTTTCCCTTTGGAAGCTTGGATCCCGGTTTCTTAAGGGCTGCTCGCAAGACCCTGCTGTTGCCCAGCATGTATCCTCTGCCTCTACGCCTGTGTAGGAAGCGAGTATTTTAGCCTGAGAAGCAGGGCTCTTGCAACTCTGGAGGAGAGATAATCCTGCAGCCCACGTTCGTCCTGGGAACCCGCAAGGCGACCCTTGGCCTCAGTGTAGTGGCTAAATTTCCACCGGGCAAGTTCTGCCTGCCGCAGTTTCCATGAGGTCTGCACCGTCTTGGGGCTTAAATGGAGAGCGAGGAGAGCTGTCAGCTCTCACAGAACTCTGGCCTCCGCACTGTTTGCCATGCAACTGAGCTCAAGACCACACGTCTCCTCCCGGCCTGCTGAGAAACAGGCATCCGTGTAGGCCCTTCGAAACACTTTTTGGCATGTAGACTCCAAGGCGACACACTGTTCTTTTCCTTGGAAAAATACAGTGCCCCAGCTTGCCAACGCTCACGAAGGCAGTCCGAGTCAGTCTCATGTGCTGGGTCACTTGGATTCACTGAGAAAAAGCATCCTGCATTCAGACGAACGTTCTGCTCAGCGTGCCATCCGGAAGCTCACACTTGTCGGCTCTCTAGCTTAAGCAGGAGGTCGAGGTGAGGACCAAACTGAGCAAAGAGCACAGTTCCACACTTTGCACAAGGTGAAGCAGGAAGTCGAAATGAGGACCAACATGAGCAAAGAGCACAATTCCTCACGTTGCACTGGTAGTCGTCGTAAGAGGAATTGCCAACTATGCCTGGCTAAGGCCTTCCCTGGGGTTAAGGAACCTGCCACACTTAGACGCCTTTAAATGAAAATTTATTTAGCGAAGTTCCCATTGTTTGGCGATGGTTTCCCTTTGCAGCGCCAATACTGCAGGGACTTAGGTTTGTTGCTACCTAGGCTAGGTGACCCTGCATACAGAAGCAGGCTTTTCCTGTGCAAGCTTGGATCCCGGTTTCTTAGGGGCTGCTTGCAAGACCCTGCTGTTGCCCACCATCTATCCTCTGCCCCTACGCCTGTGTAGGAAGCGAGTATTTTAGCCTGAGAAGCAGGGCTCTTGCAACTCTGGAGGAGAGATAACCCTGCAGCCCACGTACGTCCTGAGAAACCGCAAGGTGACCCTTGGCCTCAGTGTAGTGGCTAAATTTCCGCCGGGCAAGTTCTGCCTGCCGCAGTTTCCATGAGGTCTGCGCCGTCTTGGGGCTTAAATGGAGAGCGAGGAGAGCTGTCAGCTCTCACAGAACTCTGGCCCCCGAACCTTTTGCCATGCACCTGAACTCAAGACCACACGTCTCCTCCCTGCCTGCTGAGCAACAGGCCGCCGTGTAGGCCCTTGCTAACACTTCCTGGCATTGCAGAGTCCAAGGGGACACACTGTCCCCTTCCTTGGAAACCTACGTTGCCACAGCTTGCCAAACGCTACCGAAGGCAGTCCTAGCCAGTCTCATGTGCTGGGTAACTTGGATTCAGTTACGAAAAGGCACCTGCATTGGGGTGAACACTGCTCAGCGTTCTTTCCGGGAGCTCATAATTGCCCCCTCTCTAGCTTAAGCAGGATGTCGAGGTGAGGTCCAACTTGAGCAAAGAGCACAATTCCTCACTTTGCATTGGGTTAAGCAGGAAGTCGAAGTGAGGACCAACCTGAGCAAAGAGCACAATTGCTCACTTTGCAGTGGTAGGCCGTCGTAAGAGGCGTTGCCTACTACGCCTTGCTAAGGTCTGTCTGTTAGGGAAGTTGACACTCTTCGACGCCTTTAAAGGAAAATTTATTCAGCGAAGTTCCCAGTGTTTTGCGATGGTCTCCCTTCGCAGTGCCAATACTGCAGGGACTTAGGTTTGCTGCTAACTAGGCTAGGTGACCTGCATACAGAAGCAGGCTTTTCCCTTTGGAAGCTTGGATCCCGGTTTCTTAAGGGCTGCTCGCAAGACCCTGCTGTTGCCCAGCATGTATCCTCTGCCTCTACGCCTGTGTAGGAAGCGAGTATTTTAGCCTGAGAAGCAGGGCTCTTGCAACTCTGGAGGAGAGATAATCCTGCAGCCCACGTTCGTCCTGGGAACCCGCAAGGCGACCCTTGGCCTCAGTGTAGTGGCTAAATTTCCACCGGGCAAGTTCTGCCTGCCGCAGTTTCCATGAGGTCTGCACCGTCTTGGGGCTTAAATGGAGAGCGAGGAGAGCTGTCAGCTCTCACAGAACTCTGGCCTCCGCACTGTTTGCCATGCAACTGAGCTCAAGACCACACGTCTCCTCCCGGCCTGCTGAGAAACAGGCATCCGTGTAGGCCCTTCGAAACACTTTTTGGCATGTAGACTCCAAGGCGACACACTGTTCTTTTCCTTGGAAAAATACAGTGCCCCAGCTTGCCAACGCTCACGAAGGCAGTCCGAGTCAGTCTCATGTGCTGGGTCACTTGGATTCACTGAGAAAAAGCATCCTGCATTCAGACGAACGTTCTGCTCAGCGTGCCATCCGGAAGCTCACACTTGTCGGCTCTCTAGCTTAAGCAGGAGGTCGAGGTGAGGACCAAACTGAGCAAAGAGCACAGTTCCACACTTTGCACAAGGTGAAGCAGGAAGTCGAAATGAGGACCAACATGAGCAAAGAGCACAATTCCTCACGTTGCACTGGTAGTCGTCGTAAGAGGAATTGCCAACTATGCCTGGCTAAGGCCTTCCCTGGGGTTAAGGAACCTGCCACACTTAGACGCCTTTAAATGAAAATTTATTTAGCGAAGTTCCCATTGTTTGGCGATGGTTTCCCTTTGCAGCGCCAATACTGCAGGGACTTAGGTTTGTTGCTACCTAGGCTAGGTGACCCTGCATACAGAAGCAGGCTTTTCCTGTGCAAGCTTGGATCCCGGTTTCTTAGGGGCTGCTTGCAAGACCCTGCTGTTGCCCACCATCTATCCTCTGCCCCTACGCCTGTGTAGGAAGCGAGTATTTTAGCCTGAGAAGCAGGGCTCTTGCAACTCTGGAGGAGAGATAACCCTGCAGCCCACGTACGTCCTGAGAAACCGCAAGGTGACCCTTGGCCTCAGTGTAGTGGCTAAATTTCCGCCGGGCAAGTTCTGCCTGCCGCAGTTTCCATGAGGTCTGCGCCGTCTTGGGGCTTAAATGGAGAGCGAGGAGAGCTGTCAGCTCTCACAGAACTCTGGCCCCCGAACCTTTTGCCATGCACCTGAACTCAAGACCACACGTCTCCTCCCTGCCTGCTGAGCAACAGGCCGCCGTGTAGGCCCTTGCTAACACTTCCTGGCATTGCAGAGTCCAAGGGGACACACTGTCCCCTTCCTTGGAAACCTACGTTGCCACAGCTTGCCAAACGCTACCGAAGGCAGTCCTAGCCAGTCTCATGTGCTGGGTAACTTGGATTCAGTTACGAAAAGGCACCTGCATTGGGGTGAACACTGCTCAGCGTTCTTTCCGGGAGCTCATAATTGCCCCCTCTCTAGCTTAAGCAGGATGTCGAGGTGAGGTCCAACTTGAGCAAAGAGCACAATTCCTCACTTTGCATTGGGTTAAGCAGGAAGTCGAAGTGAGGACCAACCTGAGCAAAGAGCACAATTGCTCACTTTGCAGTGGTAGGCCGTCGTAAGAGGCGTTGCCTACTACGCCTTGCTAAGGTCTGTCTGTTAGGGAAGTTGACACTCTTCGACGCCTTTAAAGGAAAATTTATTCAGCGAAGTTCCCAGTGTTTTGCGATGGTCTCCCTTCGCAGTGCCAATACTGCAGGGACTTAGGTTTGCTGCTAACTAGGCTAGGTGACCTGCATACAGAAGCAGGCTTTTCCCTTTGGAAGCTTGGATCCCGGTTTCTTAAGGGCTGCTCGCAAGACCCTGCTGTTGCCCAGCATGTATCCTCTGCCTCTACGCCTGTGTAGGAAGCGAGTATTTTAGCCTGAGAAGCAGGGCTCTTGCAACTCTGGAGGAGAGATAATCCTGCAGCCCACGTTCGTCCTGGGAACCCGCAAGGCGACCCTTGGCCTCAGTGTAGTGGCTAAATTTCCACCGGGCAAGTTCTGCCTGCCGCAGTTTCCATGAGGTCTGCACCGTCTTGGGGCTTAAATGGAGAGCGAGGAGAGCTGTCAGCTCTCACAGAACTCTGGCCTCCGCACTGTTTGCCATGCAACTGAGCTCAAGACCACACGTCTCCTCCCGGCCTGCTGAGAAACAGGCATCCGTGTAGGCCCTTCGAAACACTTTTTGGCATGTAGACTCCAAGGCGACACACTGTTCTTTTCCTTGGAAAAATACAGTGCCCCAGCTTGCCAACGCTCACGAAGGCAGTCCGAGTCAGTCTCATGTGCTGGGTCACTTGGATTCACTGAGAAAAAGCATCCTGCATTCAGACGAACGTTCTGCTCAGCGTGCCATCCGGAAGCTCACACTTGTCGGCTCTCTAGCTTAAGCAGGAGGTCGAGGTGAGGACCAAACTGAGCAAAGAGCACAGTTCCACACTTTGCACAAGGTGAAGCAGGAAGTCGAAATGAGGACCAACATGAGCAAAGAGCACAATTCCTCACGTTGCACTGGTAGTCGTCGTAAGAGGAATTGCCAACTATGCCTGGCTAAGGCCTTCCCTGGGGTTAAGGAACCTGCCACACTTAGACGCCTTTAAATGAAAATTTATTTAGCGAAGTTCCCATTGTTTGGCGATGGTTTCCCTTTGCAGCGCCAATACTGCAGGGACTTAGGTTTGTTGCTACCTAGGCTAGGTGACCCTGCATACAGAAGCAGGCTTTTCCTGTGCAAGCTTGGATCCCGGTTTCTTAGGGGCTGCTTGCAAGACCCTGCTGTTGCCCACCATCTATCCTCTGCCCCTACGCCTGTGTAGGAAGCGAGTATTTTAGCCTGAGAAGCAGGGCTCTTGCAACTCTGGAGGAGAGATAACCCTGCAGCCCACGTACGTCCTGAGAAACCGCAAGGTGACCCTTGGCCTCAGTGTAGTGGCTAAATTTCCGCCGGGCAAGTTCTGCCTGCCGCAGTTTCCATGAGGTCTGCGCCGTCTTGGGGCTTAAATGGAGAGCGAGGAGAGCTGTCAGCTCTCACAGAACTCTGGCCCCCGAACCTTTTGCCATGCACCTGAACTCAAGACCACACGTCTCCTCCCTGCCTGCTGAGCAACAGGCCGCCGTGTAGGCCCTTGCTAACACTTCCTGGCATTGCAGAGTCCAAGGGGACACACTGTCCCCTTCCTTGGAAACCTACGTTGCCACAGCTTGCCAAACGCTACCGAAGGCAGTCCTAGCCAGTCTCATGTGCTGGGTAACTTGGATTCAGTTACGAAAAGGCACCTGCATTGGGGTGAACACTGCTCAGCGTTCTTTCCGGGAGCTCATAATTGCCCCCTCTCTAGCTTAAGCAGGATGTCGAGGTGAGGTCCAACTTGAGCAAAGAGCACAATTCCTCACTTTGCATTGGGTTAAGCAGGAAGTCGAAGTGAGGACCAACCTGAGCAAAGAGCACAATTGCTCACTTTGCAGTGGTAGGCCGTCGTAAGAGGCGTTGCCTACTACGCCTTGCTAAGGTCTGTCTGTTAGGGAAGTTGACACTCTTCGACGCCTTTAAAGGAAAATTTATTCAGCGAAGTTCCCAGTGTTTTGCGATGGTCTCCCTTCGCAGTGCCAATACTGCAGGGACTTAGGTTTGCTGCTAACTAGGCTAGGTGACCTGCATACAGAAGCAGGCTTTTCCCTTTGGAAGCTTGGATCCCGGTTTCTTAAGGGCTGCTTGCAAGACCCTGCTGTTGCCCAGCATGTATCCTCTGCCTCTACGCCTGTGTAGGAAGCGAGTATTTTAGCCTGAGAAGCAGGGCTCTTGCAACTCTGGAGGAGAGATAATCCTGCAGCCCACGTTCGTCCTGGGAACCCGCAAGGCGACCCTTGGCCTCAGTGTAGTGGCTAAATTTCCACCGGGCAAGTTCTGCCTGCCGCAGTTTCCATGAGGTCTGCACCGTCTTGGGGCTTAAATGGAGAGCGAGGAGAGCTGTCAGCTCTCACAGAACTCTGGCCTCCGCACTGTTTGCCATGCAACTGAGCTCAAGACCACACGTCTCCTCCCGGCCTGCTGAGAAACAGGCATCCGTGTAGGCCCTTCGAAACACTTTTTGGCATGTAGACTCCAAGGCGACACACTGTTCTTTTCCTTGGAAAAATACAGTGCCCCAGCTTGCCAACGCTCACGAAGGCAGTCCGAGTCAGTCTCATGTGCTGGGTCACTTGGATTCACTGAGAAAAAGCATCCTGCATTCAGACGAACGTTCTGCTCAGCGTGCCATCCGGAAGCTCACACTTGTCGGCTCTCTAGCTTAAGCAGGAGGTCGAGGTGAGGACCAAACTGAGCAAAGAGCACAGTTCCACACTTTGCACAAGGTGAAGCAGGAAGTCGAAATGAGGACCAACATGAGCAAAGAGCACAATTCCTCACGTTGCACTGGTAGTCGTCGTAAGAGGAATTGCCAACTATGCCTGGCTAAGGCCTTCCCTGGGGTTAAGGAACCTGCCACACTTAGACGCCTTTAAATGAAAATTTATTTAGCGAAGTTCCCATTGTTTGGCGATGGTTTCCCTTTGCAGCGCCAATACTGCAGGGACTTAGGTTTGTTGCTACCTAGGCTAGGTGACCCTGCATACAGAAGCAGGCTTTTCCTGTGCAAGCTTGGATCCCGGTTTCTTAGGGGCTGCTTGCAAGACCCTGCTGTTGCCCACCATCTATCCTCTGCCCCTACGCCTGTGTAGGAAGCGAGTATTTTAGCCTGAGAAGCAGGGCTCTTGCAACTCTGGAGGAGAGATAACCCTGCAGCCCACGTACGTCCTGAGAAACCGCAAGGTGACCCTTGGCCTCAGTGTAGTGGCTAAATTTCCGCCGGGCAAGTTCTGCCTGCCGCAGTTTCCATGAGGTCTGCGCCGTCTTGGGGCTTAAATGGAGAGCGAGGAGAGCTGTCAGCTCTCACAGAACTCTGGCCCCCGAACCTTTTGCCATGCACCTGAACTCAAGACCACACGTCTCCTCCCTGCCTGCTGAGCAACAGGCCGCCGTGTAGGCCCTTGCTAACACTTCCTGGCATTGCAGAGTCCAAGGGGACACACTGTCCCCTTCCTTGGAAACCTACGTTGCCACAGCTTGCCAAACGCTACCGAAGGCAGTCCTAGCCAGTCTCATGTGCTGGGTAACTTGGATTCAGTTACGAAAAGGCACCTGCATTGGGGTGAACACTGCTCAGCGTTCTTTCCGGGAGCTCATAATTGCCCCCTCTCTAGCTTAAGCAGGATGTCGAGGTGAGGTCCAACTTGAGCAAAGAGCACAATTCCTCACTTTGCATTGGGTTAAGCAGGAAGTCGAAGTGAGGACCAACCTGAGCAAAGAGCACAATTGCTCACTTTGCAGTGGTAGGCCGTCGTAAGAGGCATTGCCTACTACGCCTTGCTAAGGTCTGTCTGTTAGGGAAGTTGACACTCTTCGACGCCTTTAAAGGAAAATTTATTCAGCGAAGTTCCCAGTGTTTTGCGATGGTCTCCCTTCGCAGTGCCAATACTGCAGGGACTTAGGTTTGCTGCTAACTAGGCTAGGTGACCTGCATACAGAAGCAGGCTTTTCCCTTTGGAAGCTTGGATCCCGGTTTCTTAAGGGCTGCTTGCAAGACCCTGCTGTTGCCCAGCATGTATCCTCTGCCTCTACGCCTGTGTAGGAAGCGAGTATTTTAGCCTGAGAAGCAGGGCTCTTGCAACTCTGGAGGAGAGATAACCCTGCAGCCCACGTACGTCCTGAGAAACCGCAAGGTGACCCTTGGCCTCAGTGTAGTGGCTAAATTTCCGCCGGGCAAGTTCTGCCTGCCGCAGTTTCCATGAGGTCTGCACCGTCTTGGGGCTTAAATGGAGAGCGAGGAGAGCTGTCAGCTCTCACAGAACTCTGGCCCCCGAACCTTTTGCCATGCACCTGAACTCAAGACCACACGTCTCCTCCCTGCCTGCTGAGCAACAGGCCGCCGTGTAGGCCCTTGCTAACACTTCCTGGCATTGCAGAGTCCAAGGGGACACACTGTCCCCTTCCTTGGAAACCTACGTTGCCACAGCTTGCCAAACGCTACCGAAGGCAGTCCTAGCCAGTCTCATGTGCTGGGTAACTTGGATTCAGTTACGAAAAGGCACCTGCATTGGGGTGAACACTGCTCAGCGTTCTTTCCGGGAGCTCATAATTGCCCCCTCTCTAGCTTAAGCAGGATGTCGAGGTGAGGTCCAACTTGAGCAAAGAGCACAATTCCTCACTTTGCATTGGGTTAAGCAGGAAGTCGAAGTGAGGACCAACCTGAGCAAAGAGCACAATTGCTCACTTTGCAGTGGTAGGCCGTCGTAAGAGGCGTTGCCTACTACGCCTTGCTAAGGTCTGTCTGTTAGGGAAGTTGACACTCTTCGACGCCTTTAAAGGAAAATTTATTCAGCGAAGTTCCCAGTGTTTTGCGATGGTCTCCCTTCGCAGTGCCAATACTGCAGGGACTTAGGTTTGCTGCTAACTAGGCTAGGTGACCTGCATACAGAAGCAGGCTTTTCCCTTTGGAAGCTTGGATCCCGGTTTCTTAAGGGCTGCTCGCAAGACCCTGCTGTTGCCCAGCATGTATCCTCTGCCTCTACGCCTGTGTAGGAAGCGAGTATTTTAGCCTGAGAAGCAGGGCTCTTGCAACTCTGGAGGAGAGATAATCCTGCAGCCCACGTTCGTCCTGGGAACCCGCAAGGCGACCCTTGGCCTCAGTGTAGTGGCTAAATTTCCACCGGGCAAGTTCTGCCTGCCGCAGTTTCCATGAGGTCTGCACCGTCTTGGGGCTTAAATGGAGAGCGAGGAGAGCTGTCAGCTCTCACAGAACTCTGGCCTCCGCACTGTTTGCCATGCAACTGAGCTCAAGACCACACGTCTCCTCCCGGCCTGCTGAGAAACAGGCATCCGTGTAGGCCCTTCGAAACACTTTTTGGCATGTAGACTCCAAGGCGACACACTGTTCTTTTCCTTGGAAAAATACAGTGCCCCAGCTTGCCAACGCTCACGAAGGCAGTCCGAGTCAGTCTCATGTGCTGGGTCACTTGGATTCACTGAGAAAAAGCATCCTGCATTCAGACGAACGTTCTGCTCAGCGTGCCATCCGGAAGCTCACACTTGTCGGCTCTCTAGCTTAAGCAGGAGGTCGAGGTGAGGACCAAACTGAGCAAAGAGCACAGTTCCACACTTTGCACAAGGTGAAGCAGGAAGTCGAAATGAGGACCAACATGAGCAAAGAGCACAATTCCTCACGTTGCACTGGTAGTCGTCGTAAGAGGAATTGCCAACTATGCCTGGCTAAGGCCTTCCCTGGGGTTAAGGAACCTGCCACACTTAGACGCCTTTAAATGAAAATTTATTTAGCGAAGTTCCCATTGTTTGGCGATGGTTTCCCTTTGCAGCGCCAATACTGCAGGGACTTAGGTTTGTTGCTACCTAGGCTAGGTGACCCTGCATACAGAAGCAGGCTTTTCCTGTGCAAGCTTGGATCCCGGTTTCTTAGGGGCTGCTTGCAAGACCCTGCTGTTGCCCACCATCTATCCTCTGCCCCTACGCCTGTGTAGGAAGCGAGTATTTTAGCCTGAGAAGCAGGGCTCTTGCAACTCTGGAGGAGAGATAACCCTGCAGCCCACGTACGTCCTGAGAAACCGCAAGGTGACCCTTGGCCTCAGTGTAGTGGCTAAATTTCCGCCGGGCAAGTTCTGCCTGCCGCAGTTTCCATGAGGTCTGCGCCGTCTTGGGGCTTAAATGGAGAGCGAGGAGAGCTGTCAGCTCTCACAGAACTCTGGCCCCCGAACCTTTTGCCATGCACCTGAACTCAAGACCACACGTCTCCTCCCTGCCTGCTGAGCAACAGGCCGCCGTGTAGGCCCTTGCTAACACTTCCTGGCATTGCAGAGTCCAAGGGGACACACTGTCCCCTTCCTTGGAAACCTACGTTGCCACAGCTTGCCAAACGCTACCGAAGGCAGTCCTAGCCAGTCTCATGTGCTGGGTAACTTGGATTCAGTTACGAAAAGGCACCTGCATTGGGGTGAACACTGCTCAGCGTTCTTTCCGGGAGCTCATAATTGCCCCCTCTCTAGCTTAAGCAGGATGTCGAGGTGAGGTCCAACTTGAGCAAAGAGCACAATTCCTCACTTTGCATTGGGTTAAGCAGGAAGTCGAAGTGAGGACCAACCTGAGCAAAGAGCACAATTGCTCACTTTGCAGTGGTAGGCCGTCGTAAGAGGCGTTGCCTACTACGCCTTGCTAAGGTCTGTCTGTTAGGGAAGTTGACACTCTTCGACGCCTTTAAAGGAAAATTTATTCAGCGAAGTTCCCAGTGTTTTGCGATGGTCTCCCTTCGCAGTGCCAATACTGCAGGGACTTAGGTTTGCTGCTAACTAGGCTAGGTGACCTGCATACAGAAGCAGGGCTTTTCCCTTTGGAAGCTTGGATCCCGGTTTCTTAAGGGCTGCTTGCAAGACCCTGCTGTTGCCCAGCATGTATCCTCTGCCTCTACGCCTGTGTAGGAAGCGAGTATTTTAGCCTGAGAAGCAGGGCTCTTGCAACTCTGGAGGAGAGATAATCCTGCAGCCCACGTTCGTCCTGGGAACCCGCAAGGCGACCCTTGGCCTCAGTGTAGTGGCTAAATTTCCACCGGGCAAGTTCTGCCTGCCGCAGTTTCCATGAGGTCTGCACCGTCTTGGGGCTTAAATGGAGAGCGAGGAGAGCTGTCAGCTCTCACAGAACTCTGGCCTCCGCACTGTTTGCCATGCAACTGAGCTCAAGACCACACGTCTCCTCCCGGCCTGCTGAGAAACAGGCATCCGTGTAGGCCCTTCGAAACACTTTTTGGCATGTAGACTCCAAGGCGACACACTGTTCTTTTCCTTGGAAAAATACAGTGCCCCAGCTTGCCAACGCTCACGAAGGCAGTCCGAGTCAGTCTCATGTGCTGGGTCACTTGGATTCACTGAGAAAAAGCATCCTGCATTCAGACGAACGTTCTGCTCAGCGTGCCATCCGGAAGCTCACACTTGTCGGCTCTCTAGCTTAAGCAGGAGGTCGAGGTGAGGACCAAACTGAGCAAAGAGCACAGTTCCACACTTTGCACAAGGTGAAGCAGGAAGTCGAAATGAGGACCAACATGAGCAAAGAGCACAATTCCTCACGTTGCACTGGTAGTCGTCGTAAGAGGAATTGCCAACTATGCCTGGCTAAGGCCTTCCCTGGGGTTAAGGAACCTGCCACACTTAGACGCCTTTAAATGAAAATTTATTTAGCGAAGTTCCCATTGTTTGGCGATGGTTTCCCTTTGCAGCGCCAATACTGCAGGGACTTAGGTTTGTTGCTACCTAGGCTAGGTGACCCTGCATACAGAAGCAGGCTTTTCCTGTGCAAGCTTGGATCCCGGTTTCTTAGGGGCTGCTTGCAAGACCCTGCTGTTGCCCACCATCTATCCTCTGCCCCTACGCCTGTGTAGGAAGCGAGTATTTTAGCCTGAGAAGCAGGGCTCTTGCAACTCTGGAGGAGAGATAACCCTGCAGCCCACGTACGTCCTGAGAAACCGCAAGGTGACCCTTGGCCTCAGTGTAGTGGCTAAATTTCCGCCGGGCAAGTTCTGCCTGCCGCAGTTTCCATGAGGTCTGCGCCGTCTTGGGGCTTAAATGGAGAGCGAGGAGAGCTGTCAGCTCTCACAGAACTCTGGCCCCCGAACCTTTTGCCATGCACCTGAACTCAAGACCACACGTCTCCTCCCTGCCTGCTGAGCAACAGGCCGCCGTGTAGGCCCTTGCTAACACTTCCTGGCATTGCAGAGTCCAAGGGGACACACTGTCCCCTTCCTTGGAAACCTACGTTGCCACAGCTTGCCAAACGCTACCGAAGGCAGTCCTAGCCAGTCTCATGTGCTGGGTAACTTGGATTCAGTTACGAAAAGGCACCTGCATTGGGGTGAACACTGCTCAGCGTTCTTTCCGGGAGCTCATAATTGCCCCCTCTCTAGCTTAAGCAGGATGTCGAGGTGAGGTCCAACTTGAGCAAAGAGCACAATTCCTCACTTTGCATTGGGTTAAGCAGGAAGTCGAAGTGAGGACCAACCTGAGCAAAGAGCACAATTGCTCACTTTGCAGTGGTAGGCCGTCGTAAGAGGCATTGCCTACTACGCCTTGCTAAGGTCTGTCTGTTAGGGAAGTTGACACTCTTCGACGCCTTTAAAGGAAAATTTATTCAGCGAAGTTCCCAGTGTTTTGCGATGGTCTCCCTTCGCAGTGCCAATACTGCAGGGACTTAGGTTTGCTGCTAACTAGGCTAGGTGACCTGCATACAGAAGCAGGCTTTTCCCTTTGGAAGCTTGGATCCCGGTTTCTTAAGGGCTGCTTGCAAGACCCTGCTGTTGCCCAGCATGTATCCTCTGCCTCTACGCCTGTGTAGGAAGCGAGTATTTTAGCCTGAGAAGCAGGGCTCTTGCAACTCTGGAGGAGAGATAACCCTGCAGCCCACGTACGTCCTGAGAAACCGCAAGGTGACCCTTGGCCTCAGTGTAGTGGCTAAATTTCCGCCGGGCAAGTTCTGCCTGCCGCAGTTTCCATGAGGTCTGCACCGTCTTGGGGCTTAAATGGAGAGCGAGGAGAGCTGTCAGCTCTCACAGAACTCTGGCCCCCGAACCTTTTGCCATGCACCTGAACTCAAGACCACACGTCTCCTCCCTGCCTGCTGAGCAACAGGCCGCCGTGTAGGCCCTTGCTAACACTTCCTGGCATTGCAGAGTCCAAGGGGACACACTGTCCCCTTCCTTGGAAACCTACGTTGCCACAGCTTGCCAAACGCTACCGAAGGCAGTCCTAGCCAGTCTCATGTGCTGGGTAACTTGGATTCAGTTACGAAAAGGCACCTGCATTGGGGTGAACACTGCTCAGCGTTCTTTCCGGGAGCTCATAATTGCCCCCTCTCTAGCTTAAGCAGGATGTCGAGGTGAGGTCCAACTTGAGCAAAGAGCACAATTCCTCACTTTGCATTGGGTTAAGCAGGAAGTCGAAGTGAGGACCAACCTGAGCAAAGAGCACAATTGCTCACTTTGCAGTGGTAGGCCGTCGTAAGAGGCGTTGCCTACTACGCCTTGCTAAGGTCTGTCTGTTAGGGAAGTTGACACTCTTCGACGCCTTTAAAGGAAAATTTATTCAGCGAAGTTCCCAGTGTTTTGCGATGGTCTCCCTTCGCAGTGCCAATACTGCAGGGACTTAGGTTTGCTGCTAACTAGGCTAGGTGACCTGCATACAGAAGCAGGCTTTTCCCTTTGGAAGCTTGGATCCCGGTTTCTTAAGGGCTGCTTGCAAGACCCTGCTGTTGCCCAGCATGTATCCTCTGCCTCTACGCCTGTGTAGGAAGCGAGTATTTTAGCCTGAGAAGCAGGGCTCTTGCAACTCTGGAGGAGAGATAATCCTGCAGCCCACGTTCGTCCTGGGAACCCGCAAGGCGACCCTTGGCCTCAGTGTAGTGGCTAAATTTCCACCGGGCAAGTTCTGCCTGCCGCAGTTTCCATGAGGTCTGCACCGTCTTGGGGCTTAAATGGAGAGCGAGGAGAGCTGTCAGCTCTCACAGAACTCTGGCCTCCGCACTGTTTGCCATGCAACTGAGCTCAAGACCACACGTCTCCTCCCGGCCTGCTGAGAAACAGGCATCCGTGTAGGCCCTTCGAAACACTTTTTGGCATGTAGACTCCAAGGCGACACACTGTTCTTTTCCTTGGAAAAATACAGTGCCCCAGCTTGCCAACGCTCACGAAGGCAGTCCGAGTCAGTCTCATGTGCTGGGTCACTTGGATTCACTGAGAAAAAGCATCCTGCATTCAGACGAACGTTCTGCTCAGCGTGCCATCCGGAAGCTCACACTTGTCGGCTCTCTAGCTTAAGCAGGAGGTCGAGGTGAGGACCAAACTGAGCAAAGAGCACAGTTCCACACTTTGCACAAGGTGAAGCAGGAAGTCGAAATGAGGACCAACATGAGCAAAGAGCACAATTCCTCACGTTGCACTGGTAGTCGTCGTAAGAGGAATTGCCAACTATGCCTGGCTAAGGCCTTCCCTGGGGTTAAGGAACCTGCCACACTTAGACGCCTTTAAATGAAAATTTATTTAGCGAAGTTCCCATTGTTTGGCGATGGTTTCCCTTTGCAGCGCCAATACTGCAGGGACTTAGGTTTGTTGCTACCTAGGCTAGGTGACCCTGCATACAGAAGCAGGCTTTTCCTGTGCAAGCTTGGATCCCGGTTTCTTAGGGGCTGCTTGCAAGACCCTGCTGTTGCCCACCATCTATCCTCTGCCCCTACGCCTGTGTAGGAAGCGAGTATTTTAGCCTGAGAAGCAGGGCTCTTGCAACTCTGGAGGAGAGATAACCCTGCAGCCCACGTACGTCCTGAGAAACCGCAAGGTGACCCTTGGCCTCAGTGTAGTGGCTAAATTTCCGCCGGGCAAGTTCTGCCTGCCGCAGTTTCCATGAGGTCTGCGCCGTCTTGGGGCTTAAATGGAGAGCGAGGAGAGCTGTCAGCTCTCACAGAACTCTGGCCCCCGAACCTTTTGCCATGCACCTGAACTCAAGACCACACGTCTCCTCCCTGCCTGCTGAGCAACAGGCCGCCGTGTAGGCCCTTGCTAACACTTCCTGGCATTGCAGAGTCCAAGGGGACACACTGTCCCCTTCCTTGGAAACCTACGTTGCCACAGCTTGCCAAACGCTACCGAAGGCAGTCCTAGCCAGTCTCATGTGCTGGGTAACTTGGATTCAGTTACGAAAAGGCACCTGCATTGGGGTGAACACTGCTCAGCGTTCTTTCCGGGAGCTCATAATTGCCCCCTCTCTAGCTTAAGCAGGATGTCGAGGTGAGGTCCAACTTGAGCAAAGAGCACAATTCCTCACTTTGCATTGGGTTAAGCAGGAAGTCGAAGTGAGGACCAACCTGAGCAAAGAGCACAATTGCTCACTTTGCAGTGGTAGGCCGTCGTAAGAGGCATTGCCTACTACGCCTTGCTAAGGTCTGTCTGTTAGGGAAGTTGACACTCTTCGACGCCTTTAAAGGAAAATTTATTCAGCGAAGTTCCCAGTGTTTTGCGATGGTCTCCCTTCGCAGTGCCAATACTGCAAGGACTTAGGTTTGCTGCTAACTAGGCTAGGTGACCTGCATACAGAAGCAGGCTTTTCCCTTTGGAAGCTTGGATCCCGGTTTCTTAAGGGCTGCTTGCAAGACCCTGCTGTTGCCCAGCATGTATCCTCTGCCTCTACGCCTGTGTAGGAAGCGAGTATTTTAGCCTGAGAAGCAGGGCTCTTGCAACTCTGGAGGAGAGATAACCCTGCAGCCCACGTACGTCCTGAGAAACCGCAAGGTGTCCCTTGGCCTCAGTGTAGTGGCTAAATTTCCGCCGGGCAAGTTCTGCCTGCCGCAGTTTCCATGAGGTCTGCACCGTCTTGGGGCTTAAATGGAGAGCGAGGAGAGCTGTCAGCTCTCACAGAACTCTGGCCCCCGAACCTTTTGCCATGCACCTGAACTCAAGACCACACGTCTCCTCCCTGCCTGCTGAGCAACAGGCCGCCGTGTAGGCCCTTGCTAACACTTCCTGGCATTGCAGAGTCCAAGGGGACACACTGTCCCCTTCCTTGGAAACCTACGTTGCCACAGCTTGCCAAACGCTACCGAAGGCAGTCCTAGCCAGTCTCATGTGCTGGGTAACTTGGATTCAGTTACGAAAAGGCACCTGCATTGGGGTGAACACTGCTCAGCGTTCTTTCCGGGAGCTCATAATTGCCCCCTCTCTAGCTTAAGCAGGATGTCGAGGTGAGGTCCAACTTGAGCAAAGAGCACAATTCCTCACTTTGCATTGGGTTAAGCAGGAAGTCGAAGTGAGGACCAACCTGAGCAAAGAGCACAATTGCTCACTTTGCAGTGGTAGGCCGTCGTAAGAGGCGTTGCCTACTACGCCTTGCTAAGGTCTGTCTGTTAGGGAAGTTGACACTCTTCGACGCCTTTAAAGGAAAATTTATTCAGCGAAGTTCCCAGTGTTTTGCGATGGTCTCCCTTCGCAGTGCCAATACTGCAGGGACTTAGGTTTGCTGCTAACTAGGCTAGGTGACCTGCATACAGAAGCAGGCTTTTCCCTTTGGAAGCTTGGATCCCGGTTTCTTAAGGGCTGCTTGCAAGACCCTGCTGTTGCCCAGCATGTATCCTCTGCCTCTACGCCTGTGTAGGAAGCGAGTATTTTAGCCTGAGAAGCAGGGCTCTTGCAACTCTGGAGGAGAGATAATCCTGCAGCCCACGTTCGTCCTGGGAACCCGCAAGGCGACCCTTGGCCTCAGTGTAGTGGCTAAATTTCCACCGGGCAAGTTCTGCCTGCCGCAGTTTCCATGAGGTCTGCACCGTCTTGGGGCTTAAATGGAGAGCGAGGAGAGCTGTCAGCTCTCACAGAACTCTGGCCTCCGCACTGTTTGCCATGCAACTGAGCTCAAGACCACACGTCTCCTCCCGGCCTGCTGAGAAACAGGCATCCGTGTAGGCCCTTCGAAACACTTTTTGGCATGTAGACTCCAAGGCGACACACTGTTCTTTTCCTTGGAAAAATACAGTGCCCCAGCTTGCCAACGCTCACGAAGGCAGTCCGAGTCAGTCTCATGTGCTGGGTCACTTGGATTCACTGAGAAAAAGCATCCTGCATTCAGACGAACGTTCTGCTCAGCGTGCCATCCGGAAGCTCACACTTGTCGGCTCTCTAGCTTAAGCAGGAGGTCGAGGTGAGGACCAAACTGAGCAAAGAGCACAGTTCCACACTTTGCACAAGGTGAAGCAGGAAGTCGAAATGAGGACCAACATGAGCAAAGAGCACAATTCCTCACGTTGCACTGGTAGTCGTCGTAAGAGGAATTGCCAACTATGCCTGGCTAAGGCCTTCCCTGGGGTTAAGGAACCTGCCACACTTAGACGCCTTTAAATGAAAATTTATTTAGCGAAGTTCCCATTGTTTGGCGATGGTTTCCTTTTGCAGCGCCAATACTGCAGGGACTTAGGTTTGTTGCTACCTAGGCTAGGTGACCCTGCATACAGAAGCAGGCTTTTCCTGTGCAAGCTTGGATCCCGGTTTCTTAGGGGCTGCTTGCAAGACCCTGCTGTTGCCCACCATCTATCCTCTGCCCCTACGCCTGTGTAGGAAGCGAGTATTTTAGCCTGAGAAGCAGGGCTCTTGCAACTCTGGAGGAGAGATAACCCTGCAGCCCACGTACGTCCTGAGAAACCGCAAGGTGACCCTTGGCCTCAGTGTAGTGGCTAAATTTCCGCCGGGCAAGTTCTGCCTGCCGCAGTTTCCATGAGGTCTGCACCGTCTTGGGGCTTAAATGGAGAGCGAGGAGAGCTGTCAGCTCTCACAGAACTCTGGCCCCCGAACCTTTTGCCATGCACCTGAACTCAAGACCACACGTCTCCTCCCTGCCTGCTGAGCAACAGGCCGCCGTGTAGGCCCTTGCTAACACTTCCTGGCATTGCAGAGTCCAAGGGGACACACTGTCCCCTTCCTTGGAAACCTACGTTGCCACAGCTTGCCAAACGCTACCGAAGGCAGTCCTAGCCAGTCTCATGTGCTGGGTAACTTGGATTCAGTTACGAAAAGGCACCTGCATTGGGGTGAACACTGCTCAGCGTTCTTTCCGGGAGCTCATAATTGCCCCCTCTCTAGCTTAAGCAGGATGTCGAGGTGAGGTCCAACTTGAGCAAAGAGCACAATTCCTCACTTTGCATTGGGTTAAGCAGGAAGTCGAAGTGAGGACCAACCTGAGCAAAGAGCACAATTGCTCACTTTGCAGTGGTAGGCCGTCGTAAGAGGCGTTGCCTACTACGCCTTGCTAAGGTCTGTCTGTTAGGGAAGTTGACACTCTTCGACGCCTTTAAAGGAAAATTTATTCAGCGAAGTTCCCAGTGTTTTGCGATGGTCTCCCTTCGCAGTGCCAATACTGCAGGGACTTAGGTTTGCTGCTAACTAGGCTAGGTGACCTGCATACAGAAGCAGGCTTTTCCCTTTGGAAGCTTGGATCCCGGTTTCTTAAGGGCTGCTTGCAAGACCCTGCTGTTGCCCAGCATGTATCCTCTGCCTCTACGCCTGTGTAGGAAGCGAGTATTTTAGCCTGAGAAGCAGGGCTCTTGCAACTCTGGAGGAGAGATAATCCTGCAGCCCACGTTCGTCCTGGGAACCCGCAAGGCGACCCTTGGCCTCAGTGTAGTGGCTAAATTTCCACCGGGCAAGTTCTGCCTGCCGCAGTTTCCATGAGGTCTGCACCGTCTTGGGGCTTAAATGGAGAGCGAGGAGAGCTGTCAGCTCTCACAGAACTCTGGCCTCCGCACTGTTTGCCATGCAACTGAGCTCAAGACCACACGTCTCCTCCCGGCCTGCTGAGAAACAGGCATCCGTGTAGGCCCTTCGAAACACTTTTTGGCATGTAGACTCCAAGGCGACACACTGTTCTTTTCCTTGGAAAAATACAGTGCCCCAGCTTGCCAACGCTCACGAAGGCAGTCCGAGTCAGTCTCATGTGCTGGGTCACTTGGATTCACTGAGAAAAAGCATCCTGCATTCAGACGAACGTTCTGCTCAGCGTGCCATCCGGAAGCTCACACTTGTCGGCTCTCTAGCTTAAGCAGGAGGTCGAGGTGAGGACCAAACTGAGCAAAGAGCACAGTTCCACACTTTGCACAAGGTGAAGCAGGAAGTCGAAATGAGGACCAACATGAGCAAAGAGCACAATTCCTCACGTTGCACTGGTAGTCGTCGTAAGAGGAATTGCCAACTATGCCTGGCTAAGGCCTTCCCTGGGGTTAAGGAACCTGCCACACTTAGACGCCTTTAAATGAAAATTTATTTAGCGAAGTTCCCATTGTTTGGCGATGGTTTCCCTTTGCAGCGCCAATACTGCAGGGACTTAGGTTTGTTGCTACCTAGGCTAGGTGACCCTGCATACAGAAGCAGGCTTTTCCTGTGCAAGCTTGGATCCCGGTTTCTTAGGGGCTGCTTGCAAGACCCTGCTGTTGCCCACCATCTATCCTCTGCCCCTACGCCTGTGTAGGAAGCGAGTATTTTAGCCTGAGAAGCAGGGCTCTTGCAACTCTGGAGGAGAGATAACCCTGCAGCCCACGTACGTCCTGAGAAACCGCAAGGTGACCCTTGGCCTCAGTGTAGTGGCTAAATTTCCGCCGGGCAAGTTCTGCCTGCCGCAGTTTCCATGAGGTCTGCACCGTCTTGGGGCTTAAATGGAGAGCGAGGAGAGCTGTCAGCTCTCACAGAACTCTGGCCCCCGAACCTTTTGCCATGCACCTGAACTCAAGACCACACGTCTCCTCCCTGCCTGCTGAGCAACAGGCCGCCGTGTAGGCCCTTGCTAACACTTCCTGGCATTGCAGAGTCCAAGGGGACACACTGTCCCCTTCCTTGGAAACCTACGTTGCCACAGCTTGCCAAACGCTACCGAAGGCAGTCCTAGCCAGTCTCATGTGCTGGGTAACTTGGATTCAGTTACGAAAAGGCACCTGCATTGGGGTGAACACTGCTCAGCGTTCTTTCCGGGAGCTCATAATTGCCCCCTCTCTAGCTTAAGCAGGATGTCGAGGTGAGGTCCAACTTGAGCAAAGAGCACAATTCCTCACTTTGCATTGGGTTAAGCAGGAAGTCGAAGTGAGGACCAACCTGAGCAAAGAGCACAATTGCTCACTTTGCAGTGGTAGGCCGTCGTAAGAGGCGTTGCCTACTACGCCTTGCTAAGGTCTGTCTGTTAGGGAAGTTGACACTCTTCGACGCCTTTAAAGGAAAATTTATTCAGCGAAGTTCCCAGTGTTTTGCGATGGTCTCCCTTCGCAGTGCCAATACTGCAGGGACTTAGGTTTGCTGCTAACTAGGCTAGGTGACCTGCATACAGAAGCAGGCTTTTCCCTTTGGAAGCTTGGATCCCGGTTTCTTAAGGGCTGCTTGCAAGACCCTGCTGTTGCCCAGCATGTATCCTCTGCCTCTACGCCTGTGTAGGAAGCGAGTATTTTAGCCTGAGAAGCAGGGCTCTTGCAACTCTGGAGGAGAGATAATCCTGCAGCCCACGTTCGTCCTGGGAACCCGCAAGGCGACCCTTGGCCTCAGTGTAGTGGCTAAATTTCCACCGGGCAAGTTCTGCCTGCCGCAGTTTCCATGAGGTCTGCACCGTCTTGGGGCTTAAATGGAGAGCGAGGAGAGCTGTCAGCTCTCACAGAACTCTGGCCTCCGCACTGTTTGCCATGCAACTGAGCTCAAGACCACACGTCTCCTCCCGGCCTGCTGAGAAACAGGCATCCGTGTAGGCCCTTCGAAACACTTTTTGGCATGTAGACTCCAAGGCGACACACTGTTCTTTTCCTTGGAAAAATACAGTGCCCCAGCTTGCCAACGCTCACGAAGGCAGTCCGAGTCAGTCTCATGTGCTGGGTCACTTGGATTCACTGAGAAAAAGCATCCTGCATTCAGACGAACGTTCTGCTCAGCGTGCCATCCGGAAGCTCACACTTGTCGGCTCTCTAGCTTAAGCAGGAGGTCGAGGTGAGGACCAAACTGAGCAAAGAGCACAGTTCCACACTTTGCACAAGGTGAAGCAGGAAGTCGAAATGAGGACCAACATGAGCAAAGAGCACAATTCCTCACGTTGCACTGGTAGTCGTCGTAAGAGGAATTGCCAACTATGCCTGGCTAAGGCCTTCCCTGGGGTTAAGGAACCTGCCACACTTAGACGCCTTTAAATGAAAATTTATTTAGCGAAGTTCCCATTGTTTGGCGATGGTTTCCCTTTGCAGCGCCAATACTGCAGGGACTTAGGTTTGTTGCTACCTAGGCTAGGTGACCCTGCATACAGAAGCAGGCTTTTCCTGTGCAAGCTTGGATCCCGGTTTCTTAGGGGCTGCTTGCAAGACCCTGCTGTTGCCCACCATCTATCCTCTGCCCCTACGCCTGTGTAGGAAGCGAGTATTTTAGCCTGAGAAGCAGGGCTCTTGCAACTCTGGAGGAGAGATAACCCTGCAGCCCACGTACGTCCTGAGAAACCGCAAGGTGACCCTTGGCCTCAGTGTAGTGGCTAAATTTCCGCCGGGCAAGTTCTGCCTGCCGCAGTTTCCATGAGGTCTGCACCGTCTTGGGGCTTAAATGGAGAGCGAGGAGAGCTGTCAGCTCTCACAGAACTCTGGCCCCCGAACCTTTTGCCATGCACCTGAACTCAAGACCACACGTCTCCTCCCTGCCTGCTGAGCAACAGGCCGCCGTGTAGGCCCTTGCTAACACTTCCTGGCATTGCAGAGTCCAAGGGGACACACTGTCCCCTTCCTTGGAAACCTACGTTGCCACAGCTTGCCAAACGCTACCGAAGGCAGTCCTAGCCAGTCTCATGTGCTGGGTAACTTGGATTCAGTTACGAAAAGGCACCTGCATTGGGGTGAACACTGCTCAGCGTTCTTTCCGGGAGCTCATAATTGCCCCCTCTCTAGCTTAAGCAGGATGTCGAGGTGAGGTCCAACTTGAGCAAAGAGCACAATTCCTCACTTTGCATTGGGTTAAGCAGGAAGTCGAAGTGAGGACCAACCTGAGCAAAGAGCACAATTGCTCACTTTGCAGTGGTAGGCCGTCGTAAGAGGCATTGCCTACTACGCCTTGCTAAGGTCTGTCTGTTAGGGAAGTTGACACTCTTCGACGCCTTTAAAGGAAAATTTATTCAGCGAAGTTCCCAGTGTTTTGCGATGGTCTCCCTTCGCAGTGCCAATACTGCAAGGACTTAGGTTTGCTGCTAACTAGGCTAGGTGACCTGCATACAGAAGCAGGCTTTTCCCTTTGGAAGCTTGGATCCCGGTTTCTTAAGGGCTGCTTGCAAGACCCTGCTGTTGCCCAGCATGTATCCTCTGCCTCTACGCCTGTGTAGGAAGCGAGTATTTTAGCCTGAGAAGCAGGGCTCTTGCAACTCTGGAGGAGAGATAACCCTGCAGCCCACGTACGTCCTGAGAAACCGCAAGGTGACCCTTGGCCTCAGTGTAGTGGCTAAATTTCCGCCGGGCAAGTTCTGCCTGCCGCAGTTTCCATGAGGTCTGCACCGTCTTGGGGCTTAAATGGAGAGCGAGGAGAGCTGTCAGCTCTCACAGAACTCTGGCCCCCGAACCTTTTGCCATGCACCTGAACTCAAGACCACACGTCTCCTCCCTGCCTGCTGAGCAACAGGCCGCCGTGTAGGCCCTTGCTAACACTTCCTGGCATTGCAGAGTCCAAGGGGACACACTGTCCCCTTCCTTGGAAACCTACGTTGCCACAGCTTGCCAAACGCTACCGAAGGCAGTCCTAGCCAGTCTCATGTGCTGGGTAACTTGGATTCAGTTACGAAAAGGCACCTGCATTGGGGTGAACACTGCTCAGCGTTCTTTCCGGGAGCTCATAATTGCCCCCTCTCTAGCTTAAGCAGGATGTCGAGGTGAGGTCCAACTTGAGCAAAGAGCACAATTCCTCACTTTGCATTGGGTTAAGCAGGAAGTCGAAGTGAGGACCAACCTGAGCAAAGAGCACAATTGCTCACTTTGCAGTGGTAGGCCGTCGTAAGAGGCGTTGCCTACTACGCCTTGCTAAGGTCTGTCTGTTAGGGAAGTTGACACTCTTCGACGCCTTTAAAGGAAAATTTATTCAGCGAAGTTCCCAGTGTTTTGCGATGGTCTCCCTTCGCAGTGCCAATACTGCAGGGACTTAGGTTTGCTGCTAACTAGGCTAGGTGACCTGCATACAGAAGCAGGCTTTTCCCTTTGGAAGCTTGGATCCCGGTTTCTTAAGGGCTGCTTGCAAGACCCTGCTGTTGCCCAGCATGTATCCTCTGCCTCTACGCCTGTGTAGGAAGCGAGTATTTTAGCCTGAGAAGCAGGGCTCTTGCAACTCTGGAGGAGAGATAATCCTGCAGCCCACGTTCGTCCTGGGAACCCGCAAGGCGACCCTTGGCCTCAGTGTAGTGGCTAAATTTCCACCGGGCAAGTTCTGCCTGCCGCAGTTTCCATGAGGTCTGCACCGTCTTGGGGCTTAAATGGAGAGCGAGGAGAGCTGTCAGCTCTCACAGAACTCTGGCCTCCGCACTGTTTGCCATGCAACTGAGCTCAAGACCACACGTCTCCTCCCGGCCTGCTGAGAAACAGGCATCCGTGTAGGCCCTTCGAAACACTTTTTGGCATGTAGACTCCAAGGCGACACACTGTTCTTTTCCTTGGAAAAATACAGTGCCCCAGCTTGCCAACGCTCACGAAGGCAGTCCGAGTCAGTCTCATGTGCTGGGTCACTTGGATTCACTGAGAAAAAGCATCCTGCATTCAGACGAACGTTCTGCTCAGCGTGCCATCCGGAAGCTCACACTTGTCGGCTCTCTAGCTTAAGCAGGAGGTCGAGGTGAGGACCAAACTGAGCAAAGAGCACAGTTCCACACTTTGCACAAGGTGAAGCAGGAAGTCGAAATGAGGACCAACATGAGCAAAGAGCACAATTCCTCACGTTGCACTGGTAGTCGTCGTAAGAGGAATTGCCAACTATGCCTGGCTAAGGCCTTCCCTGGGGTTAAGGAACCTGCCACACTTAGACGCCTTTAAATGAAAATTTATTTAGCGAAGTTCCCATTGTTTGGCGATGGTTTCCTTTTGCAGCGCCAATACTGCAGGGACTTAGGTTTGTTGCTACCTAGGCTAGGTGACCCTGCATACAGAAGCAGGCTTTTCCTGTGCAAGCTTGGATCCCGGTTTCTTAGGGGCTGCTTGCAAGACCCTGCTGTTGCCCACCATCTATCCTCTGCCCCTACGCCTGTGTAGGAAGCGAGTATTTTAGCCTGAGAAGCAGGGCTCTTGCAACTCTGGAGGAGAGATAACCCTGCAGCCCACGTACGTCCTGAGAAACCGCAAGGTGACCCTTGGCCTCAGTGTAGTGGCTAAATTTCCGCCGGGCAAGTTCTGCCTGCCGCAGTTTCCATGAGGTCTGCACCGTCTTGGGGCTTAAATGGAGAGCGAGGAGAGCTGTCAGCTCTCACAGAACTCTGGCCCCCGAACCTTTTGCCATGCACCTGAACTCAAGACCACACGTCTCCTCCCTGCCTGCTGAGCAACAGGCCGCCGTGTAGGCCCTTGCTAACACTTCCTGGCATTGCAGAGTCCAAGGGGACACACTGTCCCCTTCCTTGGAAACCTACGTTGCCACAGCTTGCCAAACGCTACCGAAGGCAGTCCTAGCCAGTCTCATGTGCTGGGTAACTTGGATTCAGTTACGAAAAGGCACCTGCATTGGGGTGAACACTGCTCAGCGTTCTTTCCGGGAGCTCATAATTGCCCCCTCTCTAGCTTAAGCAGGATGTCGAGGTGAGGTCCAACTTGAGCAAAGAGCACAATTCCTCACTTTGCATTGGGTTAAGCAGGAAGTCGAAGTGAGGACCAACCTGAGCAAAGAGCACAATTGCTCACTTTGCAGTGGTAGGCCGTCGTAAGAGGCGTTGCCTACTACGCCTTGCTAAGGTCTGTCTGTTAGGGAAGTTGACACTCTTCGACGCCTTTAAAGGAAAATTTATTCAGCGAAGTTCCCAGTGTTTTGCGATGGTCTCCCTTCGCAGTGCCAATACTGCAGGGACTTAGGTTTGCTGCTAACTAGGCTAGGTGACCTGCATACAGAAGCAGGCTTTTCCCTTTGGAAGCTTGGATCCCGGTTTCTTAAGGGCTGCTTGCAAGACCCTGCTGTTGCCCAGCATGTATCCTCTGCCTCTACGCCTGTGTAGGAAGCGAGTATTTTAGCCTGAGAAGCAGGGCTCTTGCAACTCTGGAGGAGAGATAATCCTGCAGCCCACGTTCGTCCTGGGAACCCGCAAGGCGACCCTTGGCCTCAGTGTAGTGGCTAAATTTCCACCGGGCAAGTTCTGCCTGCCGCAGTTTCCATGAGGTCTGCACCGTCTTGGGGCTTAAATGGAGAGCGAGGAGAGCTGTCAGCTCTCACAGAACTCTGGCCTCCGCACTGTTTGCCATGCAACTGAGCTCAAGACCACACGTCTCCTCCCGGCCTGCTGAGAAACAGGCATCCGTGTAGGCCCTTCGAAACACTTTTTGGCATGTAGACTCCAAGGCGACACACTGTTCTTTTCCTTGGAAAAATACAGTGCCCCAGCTTGCCAACGCTCACGAAGGCAGTCCGAGTCAGTCTCATGTGCTGGGTCACTTGGATTCACTGAGAAAAAGCATCCTGCATTCAGACGAACGTTCTGCTCAGCGTGCCATCCGGAAGCTCACACTTGTCGGCTCTCTAGCTTAAGCAGGAGGTCGAGGTGAGGACCAAACTGAGCAAAGAGCACAGTTCCACACTTTGCACAAGGTGAAGCAGGAAGTCGAAATGAGGACCAACATGAGCAAAGAGCACAATTCCTCACGTTGCACTGGTAGTCGTCGTAAGAGGAATTGCCAACTATGCCTGGCTAAGGCCTTCCCTGGGGTTAAGGAACCTGCCACACTTAGACGCCTTTAAATGAAAATTTATTTAGCGAAGTTCCCATTGTTTGGCGATGGTTTCCCTTTGCAGCGCCAATACTGCAGGGACTTAGGTTTGTTGCTACCTAGGCTAGGTGACCCTGCATACAGAAGCAGGCTTTTCCTGTGCAAGCTTGGATCCCGGTTTCTTAGGGGCTGCTTGCAAGACCCTGCTGTTGCCCACCATCTATCCTCTGCCCCTACGCCTGTGTAGGAAGCGAGTATTTTAGCCTGAGAAGCAGGGCTCTTGCAACTCTGGAGGAGAGATAACCCTGCAGCCCACGTACGTCCTGAGAAACCGCAAGGTGACCCTTGGCCTCAGTGTAGTGGCTAAATTTCCGCCGGGCAAGTTCTGCCTGCCGCAGTTTCCATGAGGTCTGCACCGTCTTGGGGCTTAAATGGAGAGCGAGGAGAGCTGTCAGCTCTCACAGAACTCTGGCCCCCGAACCTTTTGCCATGCACCTGAACTCAAGACCACACGTCTCCTCCCTGCCTGCTGAGCAACAGGCCGCCGTGTAGGCCCTTGCTAACACTTCCTGGCATTGCAGAGTCCAAGGGGACACACTGTCCCCTTCCTTGGAAACCTACGTTGCCACAGCTTGCCAAACGCTACCGAAGGCAGTCCTAGCCAGTCTCATGTGCTGGGTAACTTGGATTCAGTTACGAAAAGGCACCTGCATTGGGGTGAACACTGCTCAGCGTTCTTTCCGGGAGCTCATAATTGCCCCCTCTCTAGCTTAAGCAGGATGTCGAGGTGAGGTCCAACTTGAGCAAAGAGCACAATTCCTCACTTTGCATTGGGTTAAGCAGGAAGTCGAAGTGAGGACCAACCTGAGCAAAGAGCACAATTGCTCACTTTGCAGTGGTAGGCCGTCGTAAGAGGCATTGCCTACTACGCCTTGCTAAGGTCTGTCTGTTAGGGAAGTTGACACTCTTCGACGCCTTTAAAGGAAAATTTATTCAGCGAAGTTCCCAGTGTTTTGCGATGGTCTCCCTTCGCAGTGCCAATACTGCAGGGACTTAGGTTTGCTGCTAACTAGGCTAGGTGACCTGCATACAGAAGCAGGCTTTTCCCTTTGGAAGCTTGGATCCCGGTTTCTTAAGGGCTGCTTGCAAGACCCTGCTGTTGCCCAGCATGTATCCTCTGCCTCTACGCCTGTGTAGGAAGCGAGTATTTTAGCCTGAGAAGCAGGGCTCTTGCAACTCTGGAGGAGAGATAACCCTGCAGCCCACGTACGTCCTGAGAAACCGCAAGGTGACCCTTGGCCTCAGTGTAGTGGCTAAATTTCCGCCGGGCAAGTTCTGCCTGCCGCAGTTTCCATGAGGTCTGCACCGTCTTGGGGCTTAAATGGAGAGCGAGGAGAGCTGTCAGCTCTCACAGAACTCTGGCCCCCGAACCTTTTGCCATGCACCTGAACTCAAGACCACACGTCTCCTCCCTGCCTGCTGAGCAACAGGCCGCCGTGTAGGCCCTTGCTAACACTTCCTGGCATTGCAGAGTCCAAGGGGACACACTGTCCCCTTCCTTGGAAACCTACGTTGCCACAGCTTGCCAAACGCTACCGAAGGCAGTCCTAGCCAGTCTCATGTGCTGGGTAACTTGGATTCAGTTACGAAAAGGCACCTGCATTGGGGTGAACACTGCTCAGCGTTCTTTCCGGGAGCTCATAATTGCCCCCTCTCTAGCTTAAGCAGGATGTCGAGGTGAGGTCCAACTTGAGCAAAGAGCACAATTCCTCACTTTGCATTGGGTTAAGCAGGAAGTCGAAGTGAGGACCAACCTGAGCAAAGAGCACAATTGCTCACTTTGCAGTGGTAGGCCGTCGTAAGAGGCATTGCCTACTACGCCTTGCTAAGGTCTGTCTGTTAGGGAAGTTGACACTCTTCGACGCCTTTAAAGGAAAATTTATTCAGCGAAGTTCCCAGTGTTTTGCGATGGTCTCCCTTCGCAGTGCCAATACTGCAGGGACTTAGGTTTGCTGCTAACTAGGCTAGGTGACCTGCATACAGAAGCAGGCTTTTCCCTTTGGAAGCTTGGATCCCGGTTTCTTAAGGGCTGCTTGCAAGACCCTGCTGTTGCCCAGCATGTATCCTCTGCCTCTACGCCTGTGTAGGAAGCGAGTATTTTAGCCTGAGAAGCAGGGCTCTTGCAACTCTGGAGGAGAGATAATCCTGCAGCCCACGTTCGTCCTGGGAACCCGCAAGGCGACCCTTGGCCTCAGTGTAGTGGCTAAATTTCCACCGGGCAAGTTCTGCCTGCCGCAGTTTCCATGAGGTCTGCACCGTCTTGGGGCTTAAATGGAGAGCGAGGAGAGCTGTCAGCTCTCACAGAACTCTGGCCTCCGCACTGTTTGCCATGCAACTGAGCTCAAGACCACACGTCTCCTCCCGGCCTGCTGAGAAACAGGCATCCGTGTAGGCCCTTCGAAACACTTTTTGGCATGTAGACTCCAAGGCGACACACTGTTCTTTTCCTTGGAAAAATACAGTGCCCCAGCTTGCCAACGCTCACGAAGGCAGTCCGAGTCAGTCTCATGTGCTGGGTCACTTGGATTCACTGAGAAAAAGCATCCTGCATTCAGACGAACGTTCTGCTCAGCGTGCCATCCGGAAGCTCACACTTGTCGGCTCTCTAGCTTAAGCAGGAGGTCGAGGTGAGGACCAAACTGAGCAAAGAGCACAGTTCCACACTTTGCACAAGGTGAAGCAGGAAGTCGAAATGAGGACCAACATGAGCAAAGAGCACAATTCCTCACGTTGCACTGGTAGTCGTCGTAAGAGGAATTGCCAACTATGCCTGGCTAAGGCCTTCCCTGGGGTTAAGGAACCTGCCACACTTAGACGCCTTTAAATGAAAATTTATTTAGCGAAGTTCCCATTGTTTGGCGATGGTTTCCCTTTGCAGCGCCAATACTGCAGGGACTTAGGTTTGTTGCTACCTAGGCTAGGTGACCCTGCATACAGAAGCAGGCTTTTCCTGTGCAAGCTTGGATCCCGGTTTCTTAGGGGCTGCTTGCAAGACCCTGCTGTTGCCCACCATCTATCCTCTGCCCCTACGCCTGTGTAGGAAGCGAGTATTTTAGCCTGAGAAGCAGGGCTCTTGCAACTCTGGAGGAGAGATAACCCTGCAGCCCACGTACGTCCTGAGAAACCGCAAGGTGACCCTTGGCCTCAGTGTAGTGGCTAAATTTCCGCCGGGCAAGTTCTGCCTGCCGCAGTTTCCATGAGGTCTGCACCGTCTTGGGGCTTAAATGGAGAGCGAGGAGAGCTGTCAGCTCTCACAGAACTCTGGCCCCCGAACCTTTTGCCATGCACCTGAACTCAAGACCACACGTCTCCTCCCTGCCTGCTGAGCAACAGGCCGCCGTGTAGGCCCTTGCTAACACTTCCTGGCATTGCAGAGTCCAAGGGGACACACTGTCCCCTTCCTTGGAAACCTACGTTGCCACAGCTTGCCAAACGCTACCGAAGGCAGTCCTAGCCAGTCTCATGTGCTGGGTAACTTGGATTCAGTTACGAAAAGGCACCTGCATTGGGGTGAACACTGCTCAGCGTTCTTTCCGGGAGCTCATAATTGCCCCCTCTCTAGCTTAAGCAGGATGTCGAGGTGAGGTCCAACTTGAGCAAAGAGCACAATTCCTCACTTTGCATTGGGTTAAGCAGGAAGTCGAAGTGAGGACCAACCTGAGCAAAGAGCACAATTGCTCACTTTGCAGTGGTAGGCCGTCGTAAGAGGCATTGCCTACTACGCCTTGCTAAGGTCTGTCTGTTAGGGAAGTTGACACTCTTCGACGCCTTTAAAGGAAAATTTATTCAGCGAAGTTCCCAGTGTTTTGCGATGGTCTCCCTTCGCAGTGCCAATACTGCAGGGACTTAGGTTTGCTGCTAACTAGGCTAGGTGACCTGCATACAGAAGCAGGCTTTTCCCTTTGGAAGCTTGGATCCCGGTTTCTTAAGGGCTGCTTGCAAGACCCTGCTGTTGCCCAGCATGTATCCTCTGCCTCTACGCCTGTGTAGGAAGCGAGTATTTTAGCCTGAGAAGCAGGGCTCTTGCAACTCTGGAGGAGAGATAACCCTGCAGCCCACGTACGTCCTGAGAAACCGCAAGGTGACCCTTGGCCTCAGTGTAGTGGCTAAATTTCCGCCGGGCAAGTTCTGCCTGCCGCAGTTTCCATGAGGTCTGCACCGTCTTGGGGCTTAAATGGAGAGCGAGGAGAGCTGTCAGCTCTCACAGAACTCTGGCCCCCGAACCTTTTGCCATGCACCTGAACTCAAGACCACACGTCTCCTCCCTGCCTGCTGAGCAACAGGCCGCCGTGTAGGCCCTTGCTAACACTTCCTGGCATTGCAGAGTCCAAGGGGACACACTGTCCCCTTCCTTGGAAACCTACGTTGCCACAGCTTGCCAAACGCTACCGAAGGCAGTCCTAGCCAGTCTCATGTGCTGGGTAACTTGGATTCAGTTACGAAAAGGCACCTGCATTGGGGTGAACACTGCTCAGCGTTCTTTCCGGGAGCTCATAATTGCCCCCTCTCTAGCTTAAGCAGGATGTCGAGGTGAGGTCCAACTTGAGCAAAGAGCACAATTCCTCACTTTGCATTGGGTTAAGCAGGAAGTCGAAGTGAGGACCAACCTGAGCAAAGAGCACAATTGCTCACTTTGCAGTGGTAGGCCGTCGTAAGAGGCGTTGCCTACTACGCCTTGCTAAGGTCTGTCTGTTAGGGAAGTTGACACTCTTCGACGCCTTTAAAGGAAAATTTATTCAGCGAAGTTCCCAGTGTTTTGCGATGGTCTCCCTTCGCAGTGCCAATACTGCAGGGACTTAGGTTTGCTGCTAACTAGGCTAGGTGACCTGCATACAGAAGCAGGCTTTTCCCTTTGGAAGCTTGGATCCCGGTTTCTTAAGGGCTGCTTGCAAGACCCTGCTGTTGCCCAGCATGTATCCTCTGCCTCTACGCCTGTGTAGGAAGCGAGTATTTTAGCCTGAGAAGCAGGGCTCTTGCAACTCTGGAGGAGAGATAATCCTGCAGCCCACGTTCGTCCTGGGAACCCGCAAGGCGACCCTTGGCCTCAGTGTAGTGGCTAAATTTCCACCGGGCAAGTTCTGCCTGCCGCAGTTTCCATGAGGTCTGCACCGTCTTGGGGCTTAAATGGAGAGCGAGGAGAGCTGTCAGCTCTCACAGAACTCTGGCCTCCGCACTGTTTGCCATGCAACTGAGCTCAAGACCACACGTCTCCTCCCGGCCTGCTGAGAAACAGGCATCCGTGTAGGCCCTTCGAAACACTTTTTGGCATGTAGACTCCAAGGCGACACACTGTTCTTTTCCTTGGAAAAATACAGTGCCCCAGCTTGCCAACGCTCACGAAGGCAGTCCGAGTCAGTCTCATGTGCTGGGTCACTTGGATTCACTGAGAAAAAGCATCCTGCATTCAGACGAACGTTCTGCTCAGCGTGCCATCCGGAAGCTCACACTTGTCGGCTCTCTAGCTTAAGCAGGAGGTCGAGGTGAGGACCAAACTGAGCAAAGAGCACAGTTCCACACTTTGCACAAGGTGAAGCAGGAAGTCGAAATGAGGACCAACATGAGCAAAGAGCACAATTCCTCACGTTGCACTGGTAGTCGTCGTAAGAGGAATTGCCAACTATGCCTGGCTAAGGCCTTCCCTGGGGTTAAGGAACCTGCCACACTTAGACGCCTTTAAATGAAAATTTATTTAGCGAAGTTCCCATTGTTTGGCGATGGTTTCCCTTTGCAGCGCCAATACTGCAGGGACTTAGGTTTGTTGCTACCTAGGCTAGGTGACCCTGCATACAGAAGCAGGCTTTTCCTGTGCAAGCTTGGATCCCGGTTTCTTAGGGGCTGCTTGCAAGACCCTGCTGTTGCCCACCATCTATCCTCTGCCCCTACGCCTGTGTAGGAAGCGAGTATTTTAGCCTGAGAAGCAGGGCTCTTGCAACTCTGGAGGAGAGATAACCCTGCAGCCCACGTACGTCCTGAGAAACCGCAAGGTGACCCTTGGCCTCAGTGTAGTGGCTAAATTTCCGCCGGGCAAGTTCTGCCTGCCGCAGTTTCCATGAGGTCTGCACCGTCTTGGGGCTTAAATGGAGAGCGAGGAGAGCTGTCAGCTCTCACAGAACTCTGGCCCCCGAACCTTTTGCCATGCACCTGAACTCAAGACCACACGTCTCCTCCCTGCCTGCTGAGCAACAGGCCGCCGTGTAGGCCCTTGCTAACACTTCCTGGCATTGCAGAGTCCAAGGGGACACACTGTCCCCTTCCTTGGAAACCTACGTTGCCACAGCTTGCCAAACGCTACCGAAGGCAGTCCTAGCCAGTCTCATGTGCTGGGTAACTTGGATTCAGTTACGAAAAGGCACCTGCATTGGGGTGAACACTGCTCAGCGTTCTTTCCGGGAGCTCATAATTGCCCCCTCTCTAGCTTAAGCAGGATGTCGAGGTGAGGTCCAACTTGAGCAAAGAGCACAATTCCTCACTTTGCATTGGGTTAAGCAGGAAGTCGAAGTGAGGACCAACCTGAGCAAAGAGCACAATTGCTCACTTTGCAGTGGTAGGCCGTCGTAAGAGGCGTTGCCTACTACGCCTTGCTAAGGTCTGTCTGTTAGGGAAGTTGACACTCTTCGACGCCTTTAAAGGAAAATTTATTCAGCGAAGTTCCCAGTGTTTTGCGATGGTCTCCCTTCGCAGTGCCAATACTGCAGGGACTTAGGTTTGCTGCTAACTAGGCTAGGTGACCTGCATACAGAAGCAGGCTTTTCCCTTTGGAAGCTTGGATCCCGGTTTCTTAAGGGCTGCTTGCAAGACCCTGCTGTTGCCCAGCATGTATCCTCTGCCTCTACGCCTGTGTAGGAAGCGAGTATTTTAGCCTGAGAAGCAGGGCTCTTGCAACTCTGGAGGAGAGATAATCCTGCAGCCCACGTTCGTCCTGGGAACCCGCAAGGCGACCCTTGGCCTCAGTGTAGTGGCTAAATTTCCACCGGGCAAGTTCTGCCTGCCGCAGTTTCCATGAGGTCTGCACCGTCTTGGGGCTTAAATGGAGAGCGAGGAGAGCTGTCAGCTCTCACAGAACTCTGGCCTCCGCACTGTTTGCCATGCAACTGAGCTCAAGACCACACGTCTCCTCCCGGCCTGCTGAGAAACAGGCATCCGTGTAGGCCCTTCGAAACACTTTTTGGCATGTAGACTCCAAGGCGACACACTGTTCTTTTCCTTGGAAAAATACAGTGCCCCAGCTTGCCAACGCTCACGAAGGCAGTCCGAGTCAGTCTCATGTGCTGGGTCACTTGGATTCACTGAGAAAAAGCATCCTGCATTCAGACGAACGTTCTGCTCAGCGTGCCATCCGGAAGCTCACACTTGTCGGCTCTCTAGCTTAAGCAGGAGGTCGAGGTGAGGACCAAACTGAGCAAAGAGCACAGTTCCACACTTTGCACAAGGTGAAGCAGGAAGTCGAAATGAGGACCAACATGAGCAAAGAGCACAATTCCTCACGTTGCACTGGTAGTCGTCGTAAGAGGAATTGCCAACTATGCCTGGCTAAGGCCTTCCCTGGGGTTAAGGAACCTGCCACACTTAGACGCCTTTAAATGAAAATTTATTTAGCGAAGTTCCCATTGTTTGGCGATGGTTTCCCTTTGCAGCGCCAATACTGCAGGGACTTAGGTTTGTTGCTACCTAGGCTAGGTGACCCTGCATACAGAAGCAGGCTTTTCCTGTGCAAGCTTGGATCCCGGTTTCTTAGGGGCTGCTTGCAAGACCCTGCTGTTGCCCACCATCTATCCTCTGCCCCTACGCCTGTGTAGGAAGCGAGTATTTTAGCCTGAGAAGCAGGGCTCTTGCAACTCTGGAGGAGAGATAACCCTGCAGCCCACGTACGTCCTGAGAAACCGCAAGGTGACCCTTGGCCTCAGTGTAGTGGCTAAATTTCCGCCGGGCAAGTTCTGCCTGCCACAGTTTCCATGAGGTCTGCACCGTCTTGGGGCTTAAATGGAGAGCGAGGAGAGCTGTCAGCTCTCACAGAACTCTGGCCCCCGAACCTTTTGCCATGCACCTGAACTCAAGACCACACGTCTCCTCCCTGCCTGCTGAGCAACAGGCCGCCGTGTAGGCCCTTGCTAACACTTCCTGGCATTGCAGAGTCCAAGGGGACACACTGTCCCCTTCCTTGGAAACCTACGTTGCCACAGCTTGCCAAACGCTACCGAAGGCAGTCCTAGCCAGTCTCATGTGCTGGGTAACTTGGATTCAGTTACGAAAAGGCACCTGCATTGGGGTGAACACTGCTCAGCGTTCTTTCCGGGAGCTCATAATTGCCCCCTCTCTAGCTTAAGCAGGATGTCGAGGTGAGGTCCAACTTGAGCAAAGAGCACAATTCCTCACTTTGCATTGGGTTAAGCAGGAAGTCGAAGTGAGGACCAACCTGAGCAAAGAGCACAATTGCTCACTTTGCAGTGGTAGGCCGTCGTAAGAGGCGTTGCCTACTACGCCTTGCTAAGGTCTGTCTGTTAGGGAAGTTGACACTCTTCGACGCCTTTAAAGGAAAATTTATTCAGCGAAGTTCCCAGTGTTTTGCGATGGTCTCCCTTCGCAGTGCCAATACTGCAGGGACTTAGGTTTGCTGCTAACTAGGCTAGGTGACCTGCATACAGAAGCAGGCTTTTCCCTTTGGAAGCTTGGATCCCGGTTTCTTAAGGGCTGCTTGCAAGACCCTGCTGTTGCCCAGCATGTATCCTCTGCCTCTACGCCTGTGTAGGAAGCGAGTATTTTAGCCTGAGAAGCAGGGCTCTTGCAACTCTGGAGGAGAGATAATCCTGCAGCCCACGTTCGTCCTGGGAACCCGCAAGGCGACCCTTGGCCTCAGTGTAGTGGCTAAATTTCCACCGGGCAAGTTCTGCCTGCCGCAGTTTCCATGAGGTCTGCACCGTCTTGGGGCTTAAATGGAGAGCGAGGAGAGCTGTCAGCTCTCACAGAACTCTGGCCTCCGCACTGTTTGCCATGCAACTGAGCTCAAGACCACACGTCTCCTCCCGGCCTGCTGAGAAACAGGCATCCGTGTAGGCCCTTCGAAACACTTTTTGGCATGTAGACTCCAAGGCGACACACTGTTCTTTTCCTTGGAAAAATACAGTGCCCCAGCTTGCCAACGCTCACGAAGGCAGTCCGAGTCAGTCTCATGTGCTGGGTCACTTGGATTCACTGAGAAAAAGCATCCTGCATTCAGACGAACGTTCTGCTCAGCGTGCCATCCGGAAGCTCACACTTGTCGGCTCTCTAGCTTAAGCAGGAGGTCGAGGTGAGGACCAAACTGAGCAAAGAGCACAGTTCCACACTTTGCACAAGGTGAAGCAGGAAGTCGAAATGAGGACCAACATGAGCAAAGAGCACAATTCCTCACGTTGCACTGGTAGTCGTCGTAAGAGGAATTGCCAACTATGCCTGGCTAAGGCCTTCCCTGGGGTTAAGGAACCTGCCACACTTAGACGCCTTTAAATGAAAATTTATTTAGCGAAGTTCCCATTGTTTGGCGATGGTTTCCCTTTGCAGCGCCAATACTGCAGGGACTTAGGTTTGTTGCTACCTAGGCTAGGTGACCCTGCATACAGAAGCAGGCTTTTCCTGTGCAAGCTTGGATCCCGGTTTCTTAGGGGCTGCTTGCAAGACCCTGCTGTTGCCCACCATCTATCCTCTGCCCCTACGCCTGTGTAGGAAGCGAGTATTTTAGCCTGAGAAGCAGGGCTCTTGCAACTCTGGAGGAGAGATAACCCTGCAGCCCACGTACGTCCTGAGAAACCGCAAGGTGACCCTTGGCCTCAGTGTAGTGGCTAAATTTCCGCCGGGCAAGTTCTGCCTGCCGCAGTTTCCATGAGGTCTGCACCGTCTTGGGGCTTAAATGGAGAGCGAGGAGAGCTGTCAGCTCTCACAGAACTCTGGCCCCCGAACCTTTTGCCATGCACCTGAACTCAAGACCACACGTCTCCTCCCTGCCTGCTGAGCAACAGGCCGCCGTGTAGGCCCTTGCTAACACTTCCTGGCATTGCAGAGTCCAAGGGGACACACTGTCCCCTTCCTTGGAAACCTACGTTGCCACAGCTTGCCAAACGCTACCGAAGGCAGTCCTAGCCAGTCTCATGTGCTGGGTAACTTGGATTCAGTTACGAAAAGGCACCTGCATTGGGGTGAACACTGCTCAGCGTTCTTTCCGGGAGCTCATAATTGCCCCCTCTCTAGCTTAAGCAGGATGTCGAGGTGAGGTCCAACTTGAGCAAAGAGCACAATTCCTCACTTTGCATTGGGTTAAGCAGGAAGTCGAAGTGAGGACCAACCTGAGCAAAGAGCACAATTGCTCACTTTGCAGTGGTAGGCCGTCGTAAGAGGCGTTGCCTACTACGCCTTGCTAAGGTCTGTCTGTTAGGGAAGTTGACACTCTTCGACGCCTTTAAAGGAAAATTTATTCAGCGAAGTTCCCAGTGTTTTGCGATGGTCTCCCTTCGCAGTGCCAATACTGCAGGGACTTAGGTTTGCTGCTAACTAGGCTAGGTGACCTGCATACAGAAGCAGGCTTTTCCCTTTGGAAGCTTGGATCCCGGTTTCTTAAGGGCTGCTTGCAAGACCCTGCTGTTGCCCAGCATGTATCCTCTGCCTCTACGCCTGTGTAGGAAGCGAGTATTTTAGCCTGAGAAGCAGGGCTCTTGCAACTCTGGAGGAGAGATAATCCTGCAGCCCACGTTCGTCCTGGGAACCCGCAAGGCGACCCTTGGCCTCAGTGTAGTGGCTAAATTTCCACCGGGCAAGTTCTGCCTGCCGCAGTTTCCATGAGGTCTGCACCGTCTTGGGGCTTAAATGGAGAGCGAGGAGAGCTGTCAGCTCTCACAGAACTCTGGCCTCCGCACTGTTTGCCATGCAACTGAGCTCAAGACCACACGTCTCCTCCCGGCCTGCTGAGAAACAGGCATCCGTGTAGGCCCTTCGAAACACTTTTTGGCATGTAGACTCCAAGGCGACACACTGTTCTTTTCCTTGGAAAAATACAGTGCCCCAGCTTGCCAACGCTCACGAAGGCAGTCCGAGTCAGTCTCATGTGCTGGGTCACTTGGATTCACTGAGAAAAAGCATCCTGCATTCAGACGAACGTTCTGCTCAGCGTGCCATCCGGAAGCTCACACTTGTCGGCTCTCTAGCTTAAGCAGGAGGTCGAGGTGAGGACCAAACTGAGCAAAGAGCACAGTTCCACACTTTGCACAAGGTGAAGCAGGAAGTCGAAATGAGGACCAACATGAGCAAAGAGCACAATTCCTCACGTTGCACTGGTAGTCGTCGTAAGAGGAATTGCCAACTATGCCTGGCTAAGGCCTTCCCTGGGGTTAAGGAACCTGCCACACTTAGACGCCTTTAAATGAAAATTTATTTAGCGAAGTTCCCATTGTTTGGCGATGGTTTCCCTTTGCAGCGCCAATACTGCAGGGACTTAGGTTTGTTGCTACCTAGGCTAGGTGACCCTGCATACAGAAGCAGGCTTTTCCTGTGCAAGCTTGGATCCCGGTTTCTTAGGGGCTGCTTGCAAGACCCTGCTGTTGCCCACCATCTATCCTCTGCCCCTACGCCTGTGTAGGAAGCGAGTATTTTAGCCTGAGAAGCAGGGCTCTTGCAACTCTGGAGGAGAGATAACCCTGCAGCCCACGTACGTCCTGAGAAACCGCAAGGTGACCCTTGGCCTCAGTGTAGTGGCTAAATTTCCGCCGGGCAAGTTCTGCCTGCCGCAGTTTCCATGAGGTCTGCACCGTCTTGGGGCTTAAATGGAGAGCGAGGAGAGCTGTCAGCTCTCACAGAACTCTGGCCCCCGAACCTTTTGCCATGCACCTGAACTCAAGACCACACGTCTCCTCCCTGCCTGCTGAGCAACAGGCCGCCGTGTAGGCCCTTGCTAACACTTCCTGGCATTGCAGAGTCCAAGGGGACACACTGTCCCCTTCCTTGGAAACCTACGTTGCCACAGCTTGCCAAACGCTACCGAAGGCAGTCCTAGCCAGTCTCATGTGCTGGGTAACTTGGATTCAGTTACGAAAAGGCACCTGCATTGGGGTGAACACTGCTCAGCGTTCTTTCCGGGAGCTCATAATTGCCCCCTCTCTAGCTTAAGCAGGATGTCGAGGTGAGGTCCAACTTGAGCAAAGAGCACAATTCCTCACTTTGCATTGGGTTAAGCAGGAAGTCGAAGTGAGGACCAACCTGAGCAAAGAGCACAATTGCTCACTTTGCAGTGGTAGGCCGTCGTAAGAGGCGTTGCCTACTACGCCTTGCTAAGGTCTGTCTGTTAGGGAAGTTGACACTCTTCGACGCCTTTAAAGGAAAATTTATTCAGCGAAGTTCCCAGTGTTTTGCGATGGTCTCCCTTCGCAGTGCCAATACTGCAGGGACTTAGGTTTGCTGCTAACTAGGCTAGGTGACCTGCATACAGAAGCAGGCTTTTCCCTTTGGAAGCTTGGATCCCGGTTTCTTAAGGGCTGCTTGCAAGACCCTGCTGTTGCCCAGCATGTATCCTCTGCCTCTACGCCTGTGTAGGAAGCGAGTATTTTAGCCTGAGAAGCAGGGCTCTTGCAACTCTGGAGGAGAGATAATCCTGCAGCCCACGTTCGTCCTGGGAACCCGCAAGGCGACCCTTGGCCTCAGTGTAGTGGCTAAATTTCCACCGGGCAAGTTCTGCCTGCCGCAGTTTCCATGAGGTCTGCACCGTCTTGGGGCTTAAATGGAGAGCGAGGAGAGCTGTCAGCTCTCACAGAACTCTGGCCTCCGCACTGTTTGCCATGCAACTGAGCTCAAGACCACACGTCTCCTCCCGGCCTGCTGAGAAACAGGCATCCGTGTAGGCCCTTCGAAACACTTTTTGGCATGTAGACTCCAAGGCGACACACTGTTCTTTTCCTTGGAAAAATACAGTGCCCCAGCTTGCCAACGCTCACGAAGGCAGTCCGAGTCAGTCTCATGTGCTGGGTCACTTGGATTCACTGAGAAAAAGCATCCTGCATTCAGACGAACGTTCTGCTCAGCGTGCCATCTGGAAGCTCACACTTGTCGGCTCTCTAGCTTAAGCAGGAGGTCGAGGTGAGGACCAAACTGAGCAAAGAGCACAGTTCCACACTTTGCACAAGGTGAAGCAGGAAGTCGAAATGAGGACCAACATGAGCAAAGAGCACAATTCCTCACGTTGCACTGGTAGTCGTCGTAAGAGGAATTGCCAACTATGCCTGGCTAAGGCCTTCCCTGGGGTTAAGGAACCTGCCACACTTAGACGCCTTTAAATGAAAATTTATTTAGCGAAGTTCCCATTGTTTGGCGATGGTTTCCCTTTGCAGCGCCAATACTGCAGGGACTTAGGTTTGTTGCTACCTAGGCTAGGTGACCCTGCATACAGAAGCAGGCTTTTCCTGTGCAAGCTTGGATCCCGGTTTCTTAGGGGCTGCTTGCAAGACCCTGCTGTTGCCCACCATCTATCCTCTGCCCCTACGCCTGTGTAGGAAGCGAGTATTTTAGCCTGAGAAGCAGGGCTCTTGCAACTCTGGAGGAGAGATAACCCTGCAGCCCACGTACGTCCTGAGAAACCGCAAGGTGACCCTTGGCCTCAGTGTAGTGGCTAAATTTCCGCCGGGCAAGTTCTGCCTGCCGCAGTTTCCATGAGGTCTGCACCGTCTTGGGGCTTAAATGGAGAGCGAGGAGAGCTGTCAGCTCTCACAGAACTCTGGCCCCCGAACCTTTTGCCATGCACCTGAACTCAAGACCACACGTCTCCTCCCTGCCTGCTGAGCAACAGGCCGCCGTGTAGGCCCTTGCTAACACTTCCTGGCATTGCAGAGTCCAAGGGGACACACTGTCCCCTTCCTTGGAAACCTACGTTGCCACAGCTTGCCAAACGCTACCGAAGGCAGTCCTAGCCAGTCTCATGTGCTGGGTAACTTGGATTCAGTTACGAAAAGGCACCTGCATTGGGGTGAACACTGCTCAGCGTTCTTTCCGGGAGCTCATAATTGCCCCCTCTCTAGCTTAAGCAGGATGTCGAGGTGAGGTCCAACTTGAGCAAAGAGCACAATTCCTCACTTTGCATTGGGTTAAGCAGGAAGTCGAAGTGAGGACCAACCTGAGCAAAGAGCACAATTGCTCACTTTGCAGTGGTAGGCCGTCGTAAGAGGCGTTGCCTACTACGCCTTGCTAAGGTCTGTCTGTTAGGGAAGTTGACACTCTTCGACGCCTTTAAAGGAAAATTTATTCAGCGAAGTTCCCAGTGTTTTGCGATGGTCTCCCTTCGCAGTGCCAATACTGCAGGGACTTAGGTTTGCTGCTAACTAGGCTAGGTGACCTGCATACAGAAGCAGGCTTTTCCCTTTGGAAGCTTGGATCCCGGTTTCTTAAGGGCTGCTTGCAAGACCCTGCTGTTGCCCAGCATGTATCCTCTGCCTCTACGCCTGTGTAGGAAGCGAGTATTTTAGCCTGAGAAGCAGGGCTCTTGCAACTCTGGAGGAGAGATAATCCTGCAGCCCACGTTCGTCCTGGGAACCCGCAAGGCGACCCTTGGCCTCAGTGTAGTGGCTAAATTTCCACCGGGCAAGTTCTGCCTGCCGCAGTTTCCATGAGGTCTGCACCGTCTTGGGGCTTAAATGGAGAGCGAGGAGAGCTGTCAGCTCTCACAGAACTCTGGCCTCCGCACTGTTTGCCATGCAACTGAGCTCAAGACCACACGTCTCCTCCCGGCCTGCTGAGAAACAGGCATCCGTGTAGGCCCTTCGAAACACTTTTTGGCATGTAGACTCCAAGGCGACACACTGTTCTTTTCCTTGGAAAAATACAGTGCCCCAGCTTGCCAACGCTCACGAAGGCAGTCCGAGTCAGTCTCATGTGCTGGGTCACTTGGATTCACTGAGAAAAAGCATCCTGCATTCAGACGAACGTTCTGCTCAGCGTGCCATCCGGAAGCTCACACTTGTCGGCTCTCTAGCTTAAGCAGGAGGTCGAGGTGAGGACCAAACTGAGCAAAGAGCACAGTTCCACACTTTGCACAAGGTGAAGCAGGAAGTCGAAATGAGGACCAACATGAGCAAAGAGCACAATTCCTCACGTTGCACTGGTAGTCGTCGTAAGAGGAATTGCCAACTATGCCTGGCTAAGGCCTTCCCTGGGGTTAAGGAACCTGCCACACTTAGACGCCTTTAAATGAAAATTTATTTAGCGAAGTTCCCATTGTTTGGCGATGGTTTCCCTTTGCAGCGCCAATACTGCAGGGACTTAGGTTTGTTGCTACCTAGGCTAGGTGACCCTGCATACAGAAGCAGGCTTTTCCTGTGCAAGCTTGGATCCCGGTTTCTTAGGGGCTGCTTGCAAGACCCTGCTGTTGCCCACCATCTATCCTCTGCCCCTACGCCTGTGTAGGAAGCGAGTATTTTAGCCTGAGAAGCAGGGCTCTTGCAACTCTGGAGGAGAGATAACCCTGCAGCCCACGTACGTCCTGAGAAACCGCAAGGTGACCCTTGGCCTCAGTGTAGTGGCTAAATTTCCGCCGGGCAAGTTCTGCCTGCCGCAGTTTCCATGAGGTCTGCACCGTCTTGGGGCTTAAATGGAGAGCGAGGAGAGCTGTCAGCTCTCACAGAACTCTGGCCCCCGAACCTTTTGCCATGCACCTGAACTCAAGACCACACGTCTCCTCCCTGCCTGCTGAGCAACAGGCCGCCGTGTAGGCCCTTGCTAACACTTCCTGGCATTGCAGAGTCCAAGGGGACACACTGTCCCCTTCCTTGGAAACCTACGTTGCCACAGCTTGCCAAACGCTACCGAAGGCAGTCCTAGCCAGTCTCATGTGCTGGGTAACTTGGATTCAGTTACGAAAAGGCACCTGCATTGGGGTGAACACTGCTCAGCGTTCTTTCCGGGAGCTCATAATTGCCCCCTCTCTAGCTTAAGCAGGATGTCGAGGTGAGGTCCAACTTGAGCAAAGAGCACAATTCCTCACTTTGCATTGGGTTAAGCAGGAAGTCGAAGTGAGGACCAACCTGAGCAAAGAGCACAATTGCTCACTTTGCAGTGGTAGGCCGTCGTAAGAGGCGTTGCCTACTACGCCTTGCTAAGGTCTGTCTGTTAGGGAAGTTGACACTCTTCGACGCCTTTAAAGGAAAATTTATTCAGCGAAGTTCCCAGTGTTTTGCGATGGTCTCCCTTCGCAGTGCCAATACTGCAGGGACTTAGGTTTGCTGCTAACTAGGCTAGGTGACCTGCATACAGAAGCAGGCTTTTCCCTTTGGAAGCTTGGATCCCGGTTTCTTAAGGGCTGCTTGCAAGACCCTGCTGTTGCCCAGCATGTATCCTCTGCCTCTACGCCTGTGTAGGAAGCGAGTATTTTAGCCTGAGAAGCAGGGCTCTTGCAACTCTGGAGGAGAGATAATCCTGCAGCCCACGTTCGTCCTGGGAACCCGCAAGGCGACCCTTGGCCTCAGTGTAGTGGCTAAATTTCCACCGGGCAAGTTCTGCCTGCCGCAGTTTCCATGAGGTCTGCACCGTCTTGGGGCTTAAATGGAGAGCGAGGAGAGCTGTCAGCTCTCACAGAACTCTGGCCTCCGCACTGTTTGCCATGCAACTGAGCTCAAGACCACACGTCTCCTCCCGGCCTGCTGAGAAACAGGCATCCGTGTAGGCCCTTCGAAACACTTTTTGGCATGTAGACTCCAAGGCGACACACTGTTCTTTTCCTTGGAAAAATACAGTGCCCCAGCTTGCCAACGCTCACGAAGGCAGTCCGAGTCAGTCTCATGTGCTGGGTCACTTGGATTCACTGAGAAAAAGCATCCTGCATTCAGACGAACGTTCTGCTCAGCGTGCCATCCGGAAGCTCACACTTGTCGGCTCTCTAGCTTAAGCAGGAGGTCGAGGTGAGGACCAAACTGAGCAAAGAGCACAGTTCCACACTTTGCACAAGGTGAAGCAGGAAGTCGAAATGAGGACCAACATGAGCAAAGAGCACAATTCCTCACGTTGCACTGGTAGTCGTCGTAAGAGGAATTGCCAACTATGCCTGGCTAAGGCCTTCCCTGGGGTTAAGGAACCTGCCACACTTAGACGCCTTTAAATGAAAATTTATTTAGCGAAGTTCCCATTGTTTGGCGATGGTTTCCCTTTGCAGCGCCAATACTGCAGGGACTTAGGTTTGTTGCTACCTAGGCTAGGTGACCCTGCATACAGAAGCAGGCTTTTCCTGTGCAAGCTTGGATCCCGGTTTCTTAGGGGCTGCTTGCAAGACCCTGCTGTTGCCCACCATCTATCCTCTGCCCCTACGCCTGTGTAGGAAGCGAGTATTTTAGCCTGAGAAGCAGGGCTCTTGCAACTCTGGAGGAGAGATAACCCTGCAGCCCACGTACGTCCTGAGAAACCGCAAGGTGACCCTTGGCCTCAGTGTAGTGGCTAAATTTCCGCCGGGCAAGTTCTGCCTGCCGCAGTTTCCATGAGGTCTGCACCGTCTTGGGGCTTAAATGGAGAGCGAGGAGAGCTGTCAGCTCTCACAGAACTCTGGCCCCCGAACCTTTTGCCATGCACCTGAACTCAAGACCACACGTCTCCTCCCTGCCTGCTGAGCAACAGGCCGCCGTGTAGGCCCTTGCTAACACTTCCTGGCATTGCAGAGTCCAAGGGGACACACTGTCCCCTTCCTTGGAAACCTACGTTGCCACAGCTTGCCAAACGCTACCGAAGGCAGTCCTAGCCAGTCTCATGTGCTGGGTAACTTGGATTCAGTTACGAAAAGGCACCTGCATTGGGGTGAACACTGCTCAGCGTTCTTTCCGGGAGCTCATAATTGCCCCCTCTCTAGCTTAAGCAGGATGTCGAGGTGAGGTCCAACTTGAGCAAAGAGCACAATTCCTCACTTTGCATTGGGTTAAGCAGGAAGTCGAAGTGAGGACCAACCTGAGCAAAGAGCACAATTGCTCACTTTGCAGTGGTAGGCCGTCGTAAGAGGCGTTGCCTACTACGCCTTGCTAAGGTCTGTCTGTTAGGGAAGTTGACACTCTTCGACGCCTTTAAAGGAAAATTTATTCAGCGAAGTTCCCAGTGTTTTGCGATGGTCTCCCTTCGCAGTGCCAATACTGCAGGGACTTAGGTTTGCTGCTAACTAGGCTAGGTGACCTGCATACAGAAGCAGGCTTTTCCCTTTGGAAGCTTGGATCCCGGTTTCTTAAGGGCTGCTTGCAAGACCCTGCTGTTGCCCAGCATGTATCCTCTGCCTCTACGCCTGTGTAGGAAGCGAGTATTTTAGCCTGAGAAGCAGGGCTCTTGCAACTCTGGAGGAGAGATAATCCTGCAGCCCACGTTCGTCCTGGGAACCCGCAAGGCGACCCTTGGCCTCAGTGTAGTGGCTAAATTTCCACCGGGCAAGTTCTGCCTGCCGCAGTTTCCATGAGGTCTGCACCGTCTTGGGGCTTAAATGGAGAGCGAGGAGAGCTGTCAGCTCTCACAGAACTCTGGCCTCCGCACTGTTTGCCATGCAACTGAGCTCAAGACCACACGTCTCCTCCCGGCCTGCTGAGAAACAGGCATCCGTGTAGGCCCTTCGAAACACTTTTTGGCATGTAGACTCCAAGGCGACACACTGTTCTTTTCCTTGGAAAAATACAGTGCCCCAGCTTGCCAACGCTCACGAAGGCAGTCCGAGTCAGTCTCATGTGCTGGGTCACTTGGATTCACTGAGAAAAAGCATCCTGCATTCAGACGAACGTTCTGCTCAGCGTGCCATCCGGAAGCTCACACTTGTCGGCTCTCTAGCTTAAGCAGGAGGTCGAGGTGAGGACCAAACTGAGCAAAGAGCACAGTTCCACACTTTGCACAAGGTGAAGCAGGAAGTCGAAATGAGGACCAACATGAGCAAAGAGCACAATTCCTCACGTTGCACTGGTAGTCGTCGTAAGAGGAATTGCCAACTATGCCTGGCTAAGGCCTTCCCTGGGGTTAAGGAACCTGCCACACTTAGACGCCTTTAAATGAAAATTTATTTAGCGAAGTTCCCATTGTTTGGCGATGGTTTCCCTTTGCAGCGCCAATACTGCAGGGACTTAGGTTTGTTGCTACCTAGGCTAGGTGACCCTGCATACAGAAGCAGGCTTTTCCTGTGCAAGCTTGGATCCCGGTTTCTTAGGGGCTGCTTGCAAGACCCTGCTGTTGCCCACCATCTATCCTCTGCCCCTACGCCTGTGTAGGAAGCGAGTATTTTAGCCTGAGAAGCAGGGCTCTTGCAACTCTGGAGGAGAGATAACCCTGCAGCCCACGTACGTCCTGAGAAACCGCAAGGTGACCCTTGGCCTCAGTGTAGTGGCTAAATTTCCGCCGGGCAAGTTCTGCCTGCCGCAGTTTCCATGAGGTCTGCACCGTCTTGGGGCTTAAATGGAGAGCGAGGAGAGCTGTCAGCTCTCACAGAACTCTGGCCCCCGAACCTTTTGCCATGCACCTGAACTCAAGACCACACGTCTCCTCCCTGCCTGCTGAGCAACAGGCCGCCGTGTAGGCCCTTGCTAACACTTCCTGGCATTGCAGAGTCCAAGGGGACACACTGTCCCCTTCCTTGGAAACCTACGTTGCCACAGCTTGCCAAACGCTACCGAAGGCAGTCCTAGCCAGTCTCATGTGCTGGGTAACTTGGATTCAGTTACGAAAAGGCACCTGCATTGGGGTGAACACTGCTCAGCGTTCTTTCCGGGAGCTCATAATTGCCCCCTCTCTAGCTTAAGCAGGATGTCGAGGTGAGGTCCAACTTGAGCAAAGAGCACAATTCCTCACTTTGCATTGGGTTAAGCAGGAAGTCGAAGTGAGGACCAACCTGAGCAAAGAGCACAATTGCTCACTTTGCAGTGGTAGGCCGTCGTAAGAGGCGTTGCCTACTACGCCTTGCTAAGGTCTGTCTGTTAGGGAAGTTGACACTCTTCGACGCCTTTAAAGGAAAATTTATTCAGCGAAGTTCCCAGTGTTTTGCGATGGTCTCCCTTCGCAGTGCCAATACTGCAGGGACTTAGGTTTGCTGCTAACTAGGCTAGGTGACCTGCATACAGAAGCAGGCTTTTCCCTTTGGAAGCTTGGATCCCGGTTTCTTAAGGGCTGCTTGCAAGACCCTGCTGTTGCCCAGCATGTATCCTCTGCCTCTACGCCTGTGTAGGAAGCGAGTATTTTAGCCTGAGAAGCAGGGCTCTTGCAACTCTGGAGGAGAGATAATCCTGCAGCCCACGTTCGTCCTGGGAACCCGCAAGGCGACCCTTGGCCTCAGTGTAGTGGCTAAATTTCCACCGGGCAAGTTCTGCCTGCCGCAGTTTCCATGAGGTCTGCACCGTCTTGGGGCTTAAATGGAGAGCGAGGAGAGCTGTCAGCTCTCACAGAACTCTGGCCTCCGCACTGTTTGCCATGCAACTGAGCTCAAGACCACACGTCTCCTCCCGGCCTGCTGAGAAACAGGCATCCGTGTAGGCCCTTCGAAACACTTTTTGGCATGTAGACTCCAAGGCGACACACTGTTCTTTTCCTTGGAAAAATACAGTGCCCCAGCTTGCCAACGCTCACGAAGGCAGTCCGAGTCAGTCTCATGTGCTGGGTCACTTGGATTCACTGAGAAAAAGCATCCTGCATTCAGACGAACGTTCTGCTCAGCGTGCCATCCGGAAGCTCACACTTGTCGGCTCTCTAGCTTAAGCAGGAGGTCGAGGTGAGGACCAAACTGAGCAAAGAGCACAGTTCCACACTTTGCACAAGGTGAAGCAGGAAGTCGAAATGAGGACCAACATGAGCAAAGAGCACAATTCCTCACGTTGCACTGGTAGTCGTCGTAAGAGGAATTGCCAACTATGCCTGGCTAAGGCCTTCCCTGGGGTTAAGGAACCTGCCACACTTAGACGCCTTTAAATGAAAATTTATTTAGCGAAGTTCCCATTGTTTGGCGATGGTTTCCCTTTGCAGCGCCAATACTGCAGGGACTTAGGTTTGTTGCTACCTAGGCTAGGTGACCCTGCATACAGAAGCAGGCTTTTCCTGTGCAAGCTTGGATCCCGGTTTCTTAGGGGCTGCTTGCAAGACCCTGCTGTTGCCCACCATCTATCCTCTGCCCCTACGCCTGTGTAGGAAGCGAGTATTTTAGCCTGAGAAGCAGGGCTCTTGCAACTCTGGAGGAGAGATAACCCTGCAGCCCACGTACGTCCTGAGAAACCGCAAGGTGACCCTTGGCCTCAGTGTAGTGGCTAAATTTCCGCCGGGCAAGTTCTGCCTGCCGCAGTTTCCATGAGGTCTGCACCGTCTTGGGGCTTAAATGGAGAGCGAGGAGAGCTGTCAGCTCTCACAGAACTCTGGCCCCCGAACCTTTTGCCATGCACCTGAACTCAAGACCACACGTCTCCTCCCTGCCTGCTGAGCAACAGGCCGCCGTGTAGGCCCTTGCTAACACTTCCTGGCATTGCAGAGTCCAAGGGGACACACTGTCCCCTTCCTTGGAAACCTACGTTGCCACAGCTTGCCAAACGCTACCGAAGGCAGTCCTAGCCAGTCTCATGTGCTGGGTAACTTGGATTCAGTTACGAAAAGGCACCTGCATTGGGGTGAACACTGCTCAGCGTTCTTTCCGGGAGCTCATAATTGCCCCCTCTCTAGCTTAAGCAGGATGTCGAGGTGAGGTCCAACTTGAGCAAAGAGCACAATTCCTCACTTTGCATTGGGTTAAGCAGGAAGTCGAAGTGAGGACCAACCTGAGCAAAGAGCACAATTGCTCACTTTGCAGTGGTAGGCCGTCGTAAGAGGCGTTGCCTACTACGCCTTGCTAAGGTCTGTCTGTTAGGGAAGTTGACACTCTTCGACGCCTTTAAAGGAAAATTTATTCAGCGAAGTTCCCAGTGTTTTGCGATGGTCTCCCTTCGCAGTGCCAATACTGCAGGGACTTAGGTTTGCTGCTAACTAGGCTAGGTGACCTGCATACAGAAGCAGGCTTTTCCCTTTGGAAGCTTGGATCCCGGTTTCTTAAGGGCTGCTTGCAAGACCCTGCTGTTGCCCAGCATGTATCCTCTGCCTCTACGCCTGTGTAGGAAGCGAGTATTTTAGCCTGAGAAGCAGGGCTCTTGCAACTCTGGAGGAGAGATAATCCTGCAGCCCACGTTCGTCCTGGGAACCCGCAAGGCGACCCTTGGCCTCAGTGTAGTGGCTAAATTTCCACCGGGCAAGTTCTGCCTGCCGCAGTTTCCATGAGGTCTGCACCGTCTTGGGGCTTAAATGGAGAGCGAGGAGAGCTGTCAGCTCTCACAGAACTCTGGCCTCCGCACTGTTTGCCATGCAACTGAGCTCAAGACCACACGTCTCCTCCCGGCCTGCTGAGAAACAGGCATCCGTGTAGGCCCTTCGAAACACTTTTTGGCATGTAGACTCCAAGGCGACACACTGTTCTTTTCCTTGGAAAAATACAGTGCCCCAGCTTGCCAACGCTCACGAAGGCAGTCCGAGTCAGTCTCATGTGCTGGGTCACTTGGATTCACTGAGAAAAAGCATCCTGCATTCAGACGAACGTTCTGCTCAGCGTGCCATCCGGAAGCTCACACTTGTCGGCTCTCTAGCTTAAGCAGGAGGTCGAGGTGAGGACCAAACTGAGCAAAGAGCACAGTTCCACACTTTGCACAAGGTGAAGCAGGAAGTCGAAATGAGGACCAACATGAGCAAAGAGCACAATTCCTCACGTTGCACTGGTAGTCGTCGTAAGAGGAATTGCCAACTATGCCTGGCTAAGGCCTTCCCTGGGGTTAAGGAACCTGCCACACTTAGACGCCTTTAAATGAAAATTTATTTAGCGAAGTTCCCATTGTTTGGCGATGGTTTCCCTTTGCAGCGCCAATACTGCAGGGACTTAGGTTTGTTGCTACCTAGGCTAGGTGACCCTGCATACAGAAGCAGGCTTTTCCTGTGCAAGCTTGGATCCCGGTTTCTTAGGGGCTGCTTGCAAGACCCTGCTGTTGCCCACCATCTATCCTCTGCCCCTACGCCTGTGTAGGAAGCGAGTATTTTAGCCTGAGAAGCAGGGCTCTTGCAACTCTGGAGGAGAGATAACCCTGCAGCCCACGTACGTCCTGAGAAACCGCAAGGTGACCCTTGGCCTCAGTGTAGTGGCTAAATTTCCGCCGGGCAAGTTCTGCCTGCCGCAGTTTCCATGAGGTCTGCACCGTCTTGGGGCTTAAATGGAGAGCGAGGAGAGCTGTCAGCTCTCACAGAACTCTGGCCCCCGAACCTTTTGCCATGCACCTGAACTCAAGACCACACGTCTCCTCCCTGCCTGCTGAGCAACAGGCCGCCGTGTAGGCCCTTGCTAACACTTCCTGGCATTGCAGAGTCCAAGGGGACACACTGTCCCCTTCCTTGGAAACCTACGTTGCCACAGCTTGCCAAACGCTACCGAAGGCAGTCCTAGCCAGTCTCATGTGCTGGGTAACTTGGATTCAGTTACGAAAAGGCACCTGCATTGGGGTGAACACTGCTCAGCGTTCTTTCCGGGAGCTCATAATTGCCCCCTCTCTAGCTTAAGCAGGATGTCGAGGTGAGGTCCAACTTGAGCAAAGAGCACAATTCCTCACTTTGCATTGGGTTAAGCAGGAAGTCGAAGTGAGGACCAACCTGAGCAAAGAGCACAATTGCTCACTTTGCAGTGGTAGGCCGTCGTAAGAGGCGTTGCCTACTACGCCTTGCTAAGGTCTGTCTGTTAGGGAAGTTGACACTCTTCGACGCCTTTAAAGGAAAATTTATTCAGCGAAGTTCCCAGTGTTTTGCGATGGTCTCCCTTCGCAGTGCCAATACTGCAGGGACTTAGGTTTGCTGCTAACTAGGCTAGGTGACCTGCATACAGAAGCAGGCTTTTCCCTTTGGAAGCTTGGATCCCGGTTTCTTAAGGGCTGCTTGCAAGACCCTGCTGTTGCCCAGCATGTATCCTCTGCCTCTACGCCTGTGTAGGAAGCGAGTATTTTAGCCTGAGAAGCAGGGCTCTTGCAACTCTGGAGGAGAGATAATCCTGCAGCCCACGTTCGTCCTGGGAACCCGCAAGGCGACCCTTGGCCTCAGTGTAGTGGCTAAATTTCCGCCGGGCAAGTTCTGCCTGCCGCAGTTTCCATGAGGTCTGCACCGTCTTGGGGCTTAAATGGAGAGCGAGGAGAGCTGTCAGCTCTCACAGAACTCTGGCCTCCGCACTGTTTGCCATGCAACTGAGCTCAAGACCACACGTCTCCTCCCGGCCTGCTGAGAAACAGGCATCCGTGTAGGCCCTTCGAAACACTTTTTGGCATGTAGACTCCAAGGCGACACACTGTTCTTTTCCTTGGAAAAATACAGTGCCCCAGCTTGCCAACGCTCACGAAGGCAGTCCGAGTCAGTCTCATGTGCTGGGTCACTTGGATTCACTGAGAAAAAGCATCCTGCATTCAGACGAACGTTCTGCTCAGCGTGCCATCCGGAAGCTCACACTTGTCGGCTCTCTAGCTTAAGCAGGAGGTCGAGGTGAGGACCAAACTGAGCAAAGAGCACAGTTCCACACTTTGCACAAGGTGAAGCAGGAAGTCGAAATGAGGACCAACATGAGCAAAGAGCACAATTCCTCACGTTGCACTGGTAGTCGTCGTAAGAGGAATTGCCAACTATGCCTGGCTAAGGCCTTCCCTGGGGTTAAGGAACCTGCCACACTTAGACGCCTTTAAATGAAAATTTATTTAGCGAAGTTCCCATTGTTTGGCGATGGTTTCCCTTTGCAGCGCCAATACTGCAGGGACTTAGGTTTGTTGCTACCTAGGCTAGGTGACCCTGCATACAGAAGCAGGCTTTTCCTGTGCAAGCTTGGATCCCGGTTTCTTAGGGGCTGCTTGCAAGACCCTGCTGTTGCCCACCATCTATCCTCTGCCCCTACGCCTGTGTAGGAAGCGAGTATTTTAGCCTGAGAAGCAGGGCTCTTGCAACTCTGGAGGAGAGATAACCCTGCAGCCCACGTACGTCCTGAGAAACCGCAAGGTGACCCTTGGCCTCAGTGTAGTGGCTAAATTTCCGCCGGGCAAGTTCTGCCTGCCGCAGTTTCCATGAGGTCTGCACCGTCTTGGGGCTTAAATGGAGAGCGAGGAGAGCTGTCAGCTCTCACAGAACTCTGGCCCCCGAACCTTTTGCCATGCACCTGAACTCAAGACCACACGTCTCCTCCCTGCCTGCTGAGCAACAGGCCGCCGTGTAGGCCCTTGCTAACACTTCCTGGCATTGCAGAGTCCAAGGGGACACACTGTCCCCTTCCTTGGAAACCTACGTTGCCACAGCTTGCCAAACGCTACCGAAGGCAGTCCTAGCCAGTCTCATGTGCTGGGTAACTTGGATTCAGTTACGAAAAGGCACCTGCATTGGGGTGAACACTGCTCAGCGTTCTTTCCGGGAGCTCATAATTGCCCCCTCTCTAGCTTAAGCAGGATGTCGAGGTGAGGTCCAACTTGAGCAAAGAGCACAATTCCTCACTTTGCATTGGGTTAAGCAGGAAGTCGAAGTGAGGACCAACCTGAGCAAAGAGCACAATTGCTCACTTTGCAGTGGTAGGCCGTCGTAAGAGGCGTTGCCTACTACGCCTTGCTAAGGTCTGTCTGTTAGGGAAGTTGACACTCTTCGACGCCTTTAAAGGAAAATTTATTCAGCGAAGTTCCCAGTGTTTTGCGATGGTCTCCCTTCGCAGTGCCAATACTGCAGGGACTTAGGTTTGCTGCTAACTAGGCTAGGTGACCTGCATACAGAAGCAGGCTTTTCCCTTTGGAAGCTTGGATCCCGGTTTCTTAAGGGCTGCTTGCAAGACCCTGCTGTTGCCCAGCATGTATCCTCTGCCTCTACGCCTGTGTAGGAAGCGAGTATTTTAGCCTGAGAAGCAGGGCTCTTGCAACTCTGGAGGAGAGATAATCCTGCAGCCCACGTTCGTCCTGGGAACCCGCAAGGCGACCCTTGGCCTCAGTGTAGTGGCTAAATTTCCACCGGGCAAGTTCTGCCTGCCGCAGTTTCCATGAGGTCTGCACCGTCTTGGGGCTTAAATGGAGAGCGAGGAGAGCTGTCAGCTCTCACAGAACTCTGGCCTCCGCACTGTTTGCCATGCAACTGAGCTCAAGACCACACGTCTCCTCCCGGCCTGCTGAGAAACAGGCATCCGTGTAGGCCCTTCGAAACACTTTTTGGCATGTAGACTCCAAGGCGACACACTGTTCTTTTCCTTGGAAAAATACAGTGCCCCAGCTTGCCAACGCTCACGAAGGCAGTCCGAGTCAGTCTCATGTGCTGGGTCACTTGGATTCACTGAGAAAAAGCATCCTGCATTCAGACGAACGTTCTGCTCAGCGTGCCATCCGGAAGCTCACACTTGTCGGCTCTCTAGCTTAAGCAGGAGGTCGAGGTGAGGACCAAACTGAGCAAAGAGCACAGTTCCACACTTTGCACAAGGTGAAGCAGGAAGTCGAAATGAGGACCAACATGAGCAAAGAGCACAATTCCTCACGTTGCACTGGTAGTCGTCGTAAGAGGAATTGCCAACTATGCCTGGCTAAGGCCTTCCCTGGGGTTAAGGAACCTGCCACACTTAGACGCCTTTAAATGAAAATTTATTTAGCGAAGTTCCCATTGTTTGGCGATGGTTTCCCTTTGCAGCGCCAATACTGCAGGGACTTAGGTTTGTTGCTACCTAGGCTAGGTGACCCTGCATACAGAAGCAGGCTTTTCCTGTGCAAGCTTGGATCCCGGTTTCTTAGGGGCTGCTTGCAAGACCCTGCTGTTGCCCACCATCTATCCTCTGCCCCTACGCCTGTGTAGGAAGCGAGTATTTTAGCCTGAGAAGCAGGGCTCTTGCAACTCTGGAGGAGAGATAACCCTGCAGCCCACGTACGTCCTGAGAAACCGCAAGGTGACCCTTGGCCTCAGTGTAGTGGCTAAATTTCCGCCGGGCAAGTTCTGCCTGCCGCAGTTTCCATGAGGTCTGCACCGTCTTGGGGCTTAAATGGAGAGCGAGGAGAGCTGTCAGCTCTCACAGAACTCTGGCCCCCGAACCTTTTGCCATGCACCTGAACTCAAGACCACACGTCTCCTCCCTGCCTGCTGAGCAACAGGCCGCCGTGTAGGCCCTTGCTAACACTTCCTGGCATTGCAGAGTCCAAGGGGACACACTGTCCCCTTCCTTGGAAACCTACGTTGCCACAGCTTGCCAAACGCTACCGAAGGCAGTCCTAGCCAGTCTCATGTGCTGGGTAACTTGGATTCAGTTACGAAAAGGCACCTGCATTGGGGTGAACACTGCTCAGCGTTCTTTCCGGGAGCTCATAATTGCCCCCTCTCTAGCTTAAGCAGGATGTCGAGGTGAGGTCCAACTTGAGCAAAGAGCACAATTCCTCACTTTGCATTGGGTTAAGCAGGAAGTCGAAGTGAGGACCAACCTGAGCAAAGAGCACAATTGCTCACTTTGCAGTGGTAGGCCGTCGTAAGAGGCGTTGCCTACTACGCCTTGCTAAGGTCTGTCTGTTAGGGAAGTTGACACTCTTCGACGCCTTTAAAGGAAAATTTATTCAGCGAAGTTCCCAGTGTTTTGCGATGGTCTCCCTTCGCAGTGCCAATACTGCAGGGACTTAGGTTTGCTGCTAACTAGGCTAGGTGACCTGCATACAGAAGCAGGCTTTTCCCTTTGGAAGCTTGGATCCCGGTTTCTTAAGGGCTGCTTGCAAGACCCTGCTGTTGCCCAGCATGTATCCTCTGCCTCTACGCCTGTGTAGGAAGCGAGTATTTTAGCCTGAGAAGCAGGGCTCTTGCAACTCTGGAGGAGAGATAATCCTGCAGCCCACGTTCGTCCTGGGAACCCGCAAGGCGACCCTTGGCCTCAGTGTAGTGGCTAAATTTCCACCGGGCAAGTTCTGCCTGCCGCAGTTTCCATGAGGTCTGCACCGTCTTGGGGCTTAAATGGAGAGCGAGGAGAGCTGTCAGCTCTCACAGAACTCTGGCCTCCGCACTGTTTGCCATGCAACTGAGCTCAAGACCACACGTCTCCTCCCGGCCTGCTGAGAAACAGGCATCCGTGTAGGCCCTTCGAAACACTTTTTGGCATGTAGACTCCAAGGCGACACACTGTTCTTTTCCTTGGAAAAATACAGTGCCCCAGCTTGCCAACGCTCACGAAGGCAGTCCGAGTCAGTCTCATGTGCTGGGTCACTTGGATTCACTGAGAAAAAGCATCCTGCATTCAGACGAACGTTCTGCTCAGCGTGCCATCCGGAAGCTCACACTTGTCGGCTCTCTAGCTTAAGCAGGAGGTCGAGGTGAGGACCAAACTGAGCAAAGAGCACAGTTCCACACTTTGCACAAGGTGAAGCAGGAAGTCGAAATGAGGACCAACATGAGCAAAGAGCACAATTCCTCACGTTGCACTGGTAGTCGTCGTAAGAGGAATTGCCAACTATGCCTGGCTAAGGCCTTCCCTGGGGTTAAGGAACCTGCCACACTTAGACGCCTTTAAATGAAAATTTATTTAGCGAAGTTCCCATTGTTTGGCGATGGTTTCCCTTTGCAGCGCCAATACTGCAGGGACTTAGGTTTGTTGCTACCTAGGCTAGGTGACCCTGCATACAGAAGCAGGCTTTTCCTGTGCAAGCTTGGATCCCGGTTTCTTAGGGGCTGCTTGCAAGACCCTGCTGTTGCCCACCATCTATCCTCTGCCCCTACGCCTGTGTAGGAAGCGAGTATTTTAGCCTGAGAAGCAGGGCTCTTGCAACTCTGGAGGAGAGATAACCCTGCAGCCCACGTACGTCCTGAGAAACCGCAAGGTGACCCTTGGCCTCAGTGTAGTGGCTAAATTTCCGCCGGGCAAGTTCTGCCTGCCGCAGTTTCCATGAGGTCTGCACCGTCTTGGGGCTTAAATGGAGAGCGAGGAGAGCTGTCAGCTCTCACAGAACTCTGGCCCCCGAACCTTTTGCCATGCACCTGAACTCAAGACCACACGTCTCCTCCCTGCCTGCTGAGCAACAGGCCGCCGTGTAGGCCCTTGCTAACACTTCCTGGCATTGCAGAGTCCAAGGGGACACACTGTCCCCTTCCTTGGAAACCTACGTTGCCACAGCTTGCCAAACGCTACCGAAGGCAGTCCTAGCCAGTCTCATGTGCTGGGTAACTTGGATTCAGTTACGAAAAGGCACCTGCATTGGGGTGAACACTGCTCAGCGTTCTTTCCGGGAGCTCATAATTGCCCCCTCTCTAGCTTAAGCAGGATGTCGAGGTGAGGTCCAACTTGAGCAAAGAGCACAATTCCTCACTTTGCATTGGGTTAAGCAGGAAGTCGAAGTGAGGACCAACCTGAGCAAAGAGCACAATTGCTCACTTTGCAGTGGTAGGCCGTCGTAAGAGGCATTGCCTACTACGCCTTGCTAAGGTCTGTCTGTTAGGGAAGTTGACACTCTTCGACGCCTTTAAAGGAAAATTTATTCAGCGAAGTTCCCAGTGTTTTGCGATGGTCTCCCTTCGCAGTGCCAATACTGCAGGGACTTAGGTTTGCTGCTAACTAGGCTAGGTGACCTGCATACAGAAGCAGGCTTTTCCCTTTGGAAGCTTGGATCCCGGTTTCTTAAGGGCTGCTTGCAAGACCCTGCTGTTGCCCAGCATGTATCCTCTGCCTCTACGCCTGTGTAGGAAGCGAGTATTTTAGCCTGAGAAGCAGGGCTCTTGCAACTCTGGAGGAGAGATAACCCTGCAGCCCACGTACGTCCTGAGAAACCGCAAGGTGACCCTTGGCCTCAGTGTAGTGGCTAAATTTCCGCCGGGCAAGTTCTGCCTGCCGCAGTTTCCATGAGGTCTGCACCGTCTTGGGGCTTAAATGGAGAGCGAGGAGAGCTGTCAGCTCTCACAGAACTCTGGCCCCCGAACCTTTTGCCATGCACCTGAACTCAAGACCACACGTCTCCTCCCTGCCTGCTGAGCAACAGGCCGCCGTGTAGGCCCTTGCTAACACTTCCTGGCATTGCAGAGTCCAAGGGGACACACTGTCCCCTTCCTTGGAAACCTACGTTGCCACAGCTTGCCAAACGCTACCGAAGGCAGTCCTAGCCAGTCTCATGTGCTGGGTAACTTGGATTCAGTTACGAAAAGGCACCTGCATTGGGGTGAACACTGCTCAGCGTTCTTTCCGGGAGCTCATAATTGCCCCCTCTCTAGCTTAAGCAGGATGTCGAGGTGAGGTCCAACTTGAGCAAAGAGCACAATTCCTCACTTTGCATTGGGTTAAGCAGGAAGTCGAAGTGAGGACCAACCTGAGCAAAGAGCACAATTGCTCACTTTGCAGTGGTAGGCCGTCGTAAGAGGCGTTGCCTACTACGCCTTGCTAAGGTCTGTCTGTTAGGGAAGTTGACACTCTTCGACGCCTTTAAAGGAAAATTTATTCAGCGAAGTTCCCAGTGTTTTGCGATGGTCTCCCTTCGCAGTGCCAATACTGCAGGGACTTAGGTTTGCTGCTAACTAGGCTAGGTGACCTGCATACAGAAGCAGGCTTTTCCCTTTGGAAGCTTGGATCCCGGTTTCTTAAGGGCTGCTTGCAAGACCCTGCTGTTGCCCAGCATGTATCCTCTGCCTCTACGCCTGTGTAGGAAGCGAGTATTTTAGCCTGAGAAGCAGGGCTCTTGCAACTCTGGAGGAGAGATAATCCTGCAGCCCACGTTCGTCCTGGGAACCCGCAAGGCGACCCTTGGCCTCAGTGTAGTGGCTAAATTTCCACCGGGCAAGTTCTGCCTGCCGCAGTTTCCATGAGGTCTGCACCGTCTTGGGGCTTAAATGGAGAGCGAGGAGAGCTGTCAGCTCTCACAGAACTCTGGCCTCCGCACTGTTTGCCATGCAACTGAGCTCAAGACCACACGTCTCCTCCCGGCCTGCTGAGAAACAGGCATCCGTGTAGGCCCTTCGAAACACTTTTTGGCATGTAGACTCCAAGGCGACACACTGTTCTTTTCCTTGGAAAAATACAGTGCCCCAGCTTGCCAACGCTCACGAAGGCAGTCCGAGTCAGTCTCATGTGCTGGGTCACTTGGATTCACTGAGAAAAAGCATCCTGCATTCAGACGAACGTTCTGCTCAGCGTGCCATCCGGAAGCTCACACTTGTCGGCTCTCTAGCTTAAGCAGGAGGTCGAGGTGAGGACCAAACTGAGCAAAGAGCACAGTTCCACACTTTGCACAAGGTGAAGCAGGAAGTCGAAATGAGGACCAACATGAGCAAAGAGCACAATTCCTCACGTTGCACTGGTAGTCGTCGTAAGAGGAATTGCCAACTATGCCTGGCTAAGGCCTTCCCTGGGGTTAAGGAACCTGCCACACTTAGACGCCTTTAAATGAAAATTTATTTAGCGAAGTTCCCATTGTTTGGCGATGGTTTCCCTTTGCAGCGCCAATACTGCAGGGACTTAGGTTTGTTGCTACCTAGGCTAGGTGACCCTGCATACAGAAGCAGGCTTTTCCTGTGCAAGCTTGGATCCCGGTTTCTTAGGGGCTGCTTGCAAGACCCTGCTGTTGCCCACCATCTATCCTCTGCCCCTACGCCTGTGTAGGAAGCGAGTATTTTAGCCTGAGAAGCAGGGCTCTTGCAACTCTGGAGGAGAGATAACCCTGCAGCCCACGTACGTCCTGAGAAACCGCAAGGTGACCCTTGGCCTCAGTGTAGTGGCTAAATTTCCGCCGGGCAAGTTCTGCCTGCCGCAGTTTCCATGAGGTCTGCACCGTCTTGGGGCTTAAATGGAGAGCGAGGAGAGCTGTCAGCTCTCACAGAACTCTGGCCCCCGAACCTTTTGCCATGCACCTGAACTCAAGACCACACGTCTCCTCCCTGCCTGCTGAGCAACAGGCCGCCGTGTAGGCCCTTGCTAACACTTCCTGGCATTGCAGAGTCCAAGGGGACACACTGTCCCCTTCCTTGGAAACCTACGTTGCCACAGCTTGCCAAACGCTACCGAAGGCAGTCCTAGCCAGTCTCATGTGCTGGGTAACTTGGATTCAGTTACGAAAAGGCACCTGCATTGGGGTGAACACTGCTCAGCGTTCTTTCCGGGAGCTCATAATTGCCCCCTCTCTAGCTTAAGCAGGATGTCGAGGTGAGGTCCAACTTGAGCAAAGAGCACAATTCCTCACTTTGCATTGGGTTAAGCAGGAAGTCGAAGTGAGGACCAACCTGAGCAAAGAGCACAATTGCTCACTTTGCAGTGGTAGGCCGTCGTAAGAGGCGTTGCCTACTACGCCTTGCTAAGGTCTGTCTGTTAGGGAAGTTGACACTCTTCGACGCCTTTAAAGGAAAATTTATTCAGCGAAGTTCCCAGTGTTTTGCGATGGTCTCCCTTCGCAGTGCCAATACTGCAGGGACTTAGGTTTGCTGCTAACTAGGCTAGGTGACCTGCATACAGAAGCAGGCTTTTCCCTTTGGAAGCTTGGATCCCGGTTTCTTAAGGGCTGCTTGCAAGACCCTGCTGTTGCCCAGCATGTATCCTCTGCCTCTACGCCTGTGTAGGAAGCGAGTATTTTAGCCTGAGAAGCAGGGCTCTTGCAACTCTGGAGGAGAGATAATCCTGCAGCCCACGTTCGTCCTGGGAACCCGCAAGGCGACCCTTGGCCTCAGTGTAGTGGCTAAATTTCCACCGGGCAAGTTCTGCCTGCCGCAGTTTCCATGAGGTCTGCACCGTCTTGGGGCTTAAATGGAGAGCGAGGAGAGCTGTCAGCTCTCACAGAACTCTGGCCTCCGCACTGTTTGCCATGCAACTGAGCTCAAGACCACACGTCTCCTCCCGGCCTGCTGAGAAACAGGCATCCGTGTAGGCCCTTCGAAACACTTTTTGGCATGTAGACTCCAAGGCGACACACTGTTCTTTTCCTTGGAAAAATACAGTGCCCCAGCTTGCCAACGCTCACGAAGGCAGTCCGAGTCAGTCTCATGTGCTGGGTCACTTGGATTCACTGAGAAAAAGCATCCTGCATTCAGACGAACGTTCTGCTCAGCGTGCCATCCGGAAGCTCACACTTGTCGGCTCTCTAGCTTAAGCAGGAGGTCGAGGTGAGGACCAAACTGAGCAAAGAGCACAGTTCCACACTTTGCACAAGGTGAAGCAGGAAGTCGAAATGAGGACCAACATGAGCAAAGAGCACAATTCCTCACGTTGCACTGGTAGTCGTCGTAAGAGGAATTGCCAACTATGCCTGGCTAAGGCCTTCCCTGGGGTTAAGGAACCTGCCACACTTAGACGCCTTTAAATGAAAATTTATTTAGCGAAGTTCCCATTGTTTGGCGATGGTTTCCCTTTGCAGCGCCAATACTGCAGGGACTTAGGTTTGTTGCGACCTAGGCTAGGTGACCCTGCATACAGAAGCAGGCTTTTCCTGTGCAAGCTTGGATCCCGGTTTCTTAGGGGCTGCTTGCAAGACCCTGCTGTTGCCCACCATCTATCCTCTGCCCCTACGCCTGTGTAGGAAGCGAGTATTTTAGCCTGAGAAGCAGGGCTCTTGCAACTCTGGAGGAGAGATAACCCTGCAGCCCACGTACGTCCTGAGAAACCGCAAGGTGACCCTTGGCCTCAGTGTAGTGGCTAAATTTCCGCCGGGCAAGTTCTGCCTGCCGCAGTTTCCATGAGGTCTGCACCGTCTTGGGGCTTAAATGGAGAGCGAGGAGAGCTGTCAGCTCTCACAGAACTCTGGCCCCCGAACCTTTTGCCATGCACCTGAACTCAAGACCACACGTCTCCTCCCTGCCTGCTGAGCAACAGGCCGCCGTGTAGGCCCTTGCTAACACTTCCTGGCATTGCAGAGTCCAAGGGGACACACTGTCCCCTTCCTTGGAAACCTACGTTGCCACAGCTTGCCAAACGCTACCGAAGGCAGTCCTAGCCAGTCTCATGTGCTGGGTAACTTGGATTCAGTTACGAAAAGGCACCTGCATTGGGGTGAACACTGCTCAGCGTTCTTTCCGGGAGCTCATAATTGCCCCCTCTCTAGCTTAAGCAGGATGTCGAGGTGAGGTCCAACTTGAGCAAAGAGCACAATTCCTCACTTTGCATTGGGTTAAGCAGGAAGTCGAAGTGAGGACCAACCTGAGCAAAGAGCACAATTGCTCACTTTGCAGTGGTAGGCCGTCGTAAGAGGCGTTGCCTACTACGCCTTGCTAAGGTCTGTCTGTTAGGGAAGTTGACACTCTTCGACGCCTTTAAAGGAAAATTTATTCAGCGAAGTTCCCAGTGTTTTGCGATGGTCTCCCTTCGCAGTGCCAATACTGCAGGGACTTAGGTTTGCTGCTAACTAGGCTAGGTGACCTGCATACAGAAGCAGGCTTTTCCCTTTGGAAGCTTGGATCCCGGTTTCTTAAGGGCTGCTTGCAAGACCCTGCTGTTGCCCAGCATGTATCCTCTGCCTCTACGCCTGTGTAGGAAGCGAGTATTTTAGCCTGAGAAGCAGGGCTCTTGCAACTCTGGAGGAGAGATAATCCTGCAGCCCACGTTCGTCCTGGGAACCCGCAAGGCGACCCTTGGCCTCAGTGTAGTGGCTAAATTTCCACCGGGCAAGTTCTGCCTGCCGCAGTTTCCATGAGGTCTGCACCGTCTTGGGGCTTAAATGGAGAGCGAGGAGAGCTGTCAGCTCTCACAGAACTCTGGCCTCCGCACTGTTTGCCATGCAACTGAGCTCAAGACCACACGTCTCCTCCCGGCCTGCTGAGAAACAGGCATCCGTGTAGGCCCTTCGAAACACTTTTTGGCATGTAGACTCCAAGGCGACACACTGTTCTTTTCCTTGGAAAAATACAGTGCCCCAGCTTGCCAACGCTCACGAAGGCAGTCCGAGTCAGTCTCATGTGCTGGGTCACTTGGATTCACTGAGAAAAAGCATCCTGCATTCAGACGAACGTTCTGCTCAGCGTGCCATCCGGAAGCTCACACTTGTCGGCTCTCTAGCTTAAGCAGGAGGTCGAGGTGAGGACCAAACTGAGCAAAGAGCACAGTTCCACACTTTGCACAAGGTGAAGCAGGAAGTCGAAATGAGGACCAACATGAGCAAAGAGCACAATTCCTCACGTTGCACTGGTAGTCGTCGTAAGAGGAATTGCCAACTATGCCTGGCTAAGGCCTTCCCTGGGGTTAAGGAACCTGCCACACTTAGACGCCTTTAAATGAAAATTTATTTAGCGAAGTTCCCATTGTTTGGCGATGGTTTCCCTTTGCAGCGCCAATACTGCAGGGACTTAGGTTTGTTGCTACCTAGGCTAGGTGACCCTGCATACAGAAGCAGGCTTTTCCTGTGCAAGCTTGGATCCCGGTTTCTTAGGGGCTGCTTGCAAGACCCTGCTGTTGCCCACCATCTATCCTCTGCCCCTACGCCTGTGTAGGAAGCGAGTATTTTAGCCTGAGAAGCAGGGCTCTTGCAACTCTGGAGGAGAGATAACCCTGCAGCCCACGTACGTCCTGAGAAACCGCAAGGTGACCCTTGGCCTCAGTGTAGTGGCTAAATTTCCGCCGGGCAAGTTCTGCCTGCCGCAGTTTCCATGAGGTCTGCACCGTCTTGGGGCTTAAATGGAGAGCGAGGAGAGCTGTCAGCTCTCACAGAACTCTGGCCCCCGAACCTTTTGCCATGCACCTGAACTCAAGACCACACGTCTCCTCCCTGCCTGCTGAGCAACAGGCCGCCGTGTAGGCCCTTGCTAACACTTCCTGGCATTGCAGAGTCCAAGGGGACACACTGTCCCCTTCCTTGGAAACCTACGTTGCCACAGCTTGCCAAACGCTACCGAAGGCAGTCCTAGCCAGTCTCATGTGCTGGGTAACTTGGATTCAGTTACGAAAAGGCACCTGCATTGGGGTGAACACTGCTCAGCGTTCTTTCCGGGAGCTCATAATTGCCCCCTCTCTAGCTTAAGCAGGATGTCGAGGTGAGGTCCAACTTGAGCAAAGAGCACAATTCCTCACTTTGCATTGGGTTAAGCAGGAAGTCGAAGTGAGGACCAACCTGAGCAAAGAGCACAATTGCTCACTTTGCAGTGGTAGGCCGTCGTAAGAGGCGTTGCCTACTACGCCTTGCTAAGGTCTGTCTGTTAGGGAAGTTGACACTCTTCGACGCCTTTAAAGGAAAATTTATTCAGCGAAGTTCCCAGTGTTTTGCGATGGTCTCCCTTCGCAGTGCCAATACTGCAGGGACTTAGGTTTGCTGCTAACTAGGCTAGGTGACCTGCATACAGAAGCAGGCTTTTCCCTTTGGAAGCTTGGATCCCGGTTTCTTAAGGGCTGCTTGCAAGACCCTGCTGTTGCCCAGCATGTATCCTCTGCCTCTACGCCTGTGTAGGAAGCGAGTATTTTAGCCTGAGAAGCAGGGCTCTTGCAACTCTGGAGGAGAGATAATCCTGCAGCCCACGTTCGTCCTGGGAACCCGCAAGGCGACCCTTGGCCTCAGTGTAGTGGCTAAATTTCCACCGGGCAAGTTCTGCCTGCCGCAGTTTCCATGAGGTCTGCACCGTCTTGGGGCTTAAATGGAGAGCGAGGAGAGCTGTCAGCTCTCACAGAACTCTGGCCTCCGCACTGTTTGCCATGCAACTGAGCTCAAGACCACACGTCTCCTCCCGGCCTGCTGAGAAACAGGCATCCGTGTAGGCCCTTCGAAACACTTTTTGGCATGTAGACTCCAAGGCGACACACTGTTCTTTTCCTTGGAAAAATACAGTGCCCCAGCTTGCCAACGCTCACGAAGGCAGTCCGAGTCAGTCTCATGTGCTGGGTCACTTGGATTCACTGAGAAAAAGCATCCTGCATTCAGACGAACGTTCTGCTCAGCGTGCCATCCGGAAGCTCACACTTGTCGGCTCTCTAGCTTAAGCAGGAGGTCGAGGTGAGGACCAAACTGAGCAAAGAGCACAGTTCCACACTTTGCACAAGGTGAAGCAGGAAGTCGAAATGAGGACCAACATGAGCAAAGAGCACAATTCCTCACGTTGCACTGGTAGTCGTCGTAAGAGGAATTGCCAACTATGCCTGGCTAAGGCCTTCCCTGGGGTTAAGGAACCTGCCACACTTAGACGCCTTTAAATGAAAATTTATTTAGCGAAGTTCCCATTGTTTGGCGATGGTTTCCCTTTGCAGCGCCAATACTGCAGGGACTTAGGTTTGTTGCTACCTAGGCTAGGTGACCCTGCATACAGAAGCAGGCTTTTCCTGTGCAAGCTTGGATCCCGGTTTCTTAGGGGCTGCTTGCAAGACCCTGCTGTTGCCCACCATCTATCCTCTGCCCCTACGCCTGTGTAGGAAGCGAGTATTTTAGCCTGAGAAGCAGGGCTCTTGCAACTCTGGAGGAGAGATAACCCTGCAGCCCACGTACGTCCTGAGAAACCGCAAGGTGACCCTTGGCCTCAGTGTAGTGGCTAAATTTCCGCCGGGCAAGTTCTGCCTGCCGCAGTTTCCATGAGGTCTGCACCGTCTTGGGGCTTAAATGGAGAGCGAGGAGAGCTGTCAGCTCTCACAGAACTCTGGCCCCCGAACCTTTTGCCATGCACCTGAACTCAAGACCACACGTCTCCTCCCTGCCTGCTGAGCAACAGGCCGCCGTGTAGGCCCTTGCTAACACTTCCTGGCATTGCAGAGTCCAAGGGGACACACTGTCCCCTTCCTTGGAAACCTACGTTGCCACAGCTTGCCAAACGCTACCGAAGGCAGTCCTAGCCAGTCTCATGTGCTGGGTAACTTGGATTCAGTTACGAAAAGGCACCTGCATTGGGGTGAACACTGCTCAGCGTTCTTTCCGGGAGCTCATAATTGCCCCCTCTCTAGCTTAAGCAGGATGTCGAGGTGAGGTCCAACTTGAGCAAAGAGCACAATTCCTCACTTTGCATTGGGTTAAGCAGGAAGTCGAAGTGAGGACCAACCTGAGCAAAGAGCACAATTGCTCACTTTGCAGTGGTAGGCCGTCGTAAGAGGCGTTGCCTACTACGCCTTGCTAAGGTCTGTCTGTTAGGGAAGTTGACACTCTTCGACGCCTTTAAAGGAAAATTTATTCAGCGAAGTTCCCAGTGTTTTGCGATGGTCTCCCTTCGCAGTGCCAATACTGCAGGGACTTAGGTTTGCTGCTAACTAGGCTAGGTGACCTGCATACAGAAGCAGGCTTTTCCCTTTGGAAGCTTGGATCCCGGTTTCTTAAGGGCTGCTTGCAAGACCCTGCTGTTGCCCAGCATGTATCCTCTGCCTCTACGCCTGTGTAGGAAGCGAGTATTTTAGCCTGAGAAGCAGGGCTCTTGCAACTCTGGAGGAGAGATAACCCTGCAGCCCACGTACGTCCTGAGAAACCGCAAGGTGACCCTTGGCCTCAGTGTAGTGGCTAAATTTCCGCCGGGCAAGTTCTGCCTGCCGCAGTTTCCATGAGGTCTGCACCGTCTTGGGGCTTAAATGGAGAGCGAGGAGAGCTGTCAGCTCTCACAGAACTCTGGCCCCCGAACCTTTTGCCATGCACCTGAACTCAAGACCACACGTCTCCTCCCTGCCTGCTGAGCAACAGGCCGCCGTGTAGGCCCTTGCTAACACTTCCTGGCATTGCAGAGTCCAAGGGGACACACTGTCCCCTTCCTTGGAAACCTACGTTGCCACAGCTTGCCAAACGCTACCGAAGGCAGTCCTAGCCAGTCTCATGTGCTGGGTAACTTGGATTCAGTTACGAAAAGGCACCTGCATTGGGGTGAACACTGCTCAGCGTTCTTTCCGGGAGCTCATAATTGCCCCCTCTCTAGCTTAAGCAGGATGTCGAGGTGAGGTCCAACTTGAGCAAAGAGCACAATTCCTCACTTTGCATTGGGTTAAGCAGGAAGTCGAAGTGAGGACCAACCTGAGCAAAGAGCACAATTGCTCACTTTGCAGTGGTAGGCCGTCGTAAGAGGCGTTGCCTACTACGCCTTGCTAAGGTCTGTCTGTTAGGGAAGTTGACACTCTTCGACGCCTTTAAAGGAAAATTTATTCAGCGAAGTTCCCAGTGTTTTGCGATGGTCTCCCTTCGCAGTGCCAATACTGCAGGGACTTAGGTTTGCTGCTAACTAGGCTAGGTGACCTGCATACAGAAGCAGGCTTTTCCCTTTGGAAGCTTGGATCCCGGTTTCTTAAGGGCTGCTTGCAAGACCCTGCTGTTGCCCAGCATGTATCCTCTGCCTCTACGCCTGTGTAGGAAGCGAGTATTTTAGCCTGAGAAGCAGGGCTCTTGCAACTCTGGAGGAGAGATAATCCTGCAGCCCACGTTCGTCCTGGGAACCCGCAAGGCGACCCTTGGCCTCAGTGTAGTGGCTAAATTTCCACCGGGCAAGTTCTGCCTGCCGCAGTTTCCATGAGGTCTGCACCGTCTTGGGGCTTAAATGGAGAGCGAGGAGAGCTGTCAGCTCTCACAGAACTCTGGCCTCCGCACTGTTTGCCATGCAACTGAGCTCAAGACCACACGTCTCCTCCCGGCCTGCTGAGAAACAGGCATCCGTGTAGGCCCTTCGAAACACTTTTTGGCATGTAGACTCCAAGGCGACACACTGTTCTTTTCCTTGGAAAAATACAGTGCCCCAGCTTGCCAACGCTCACGAAGGCAGTCCGAGTCAGTCTCATGTGCTGGGTCACTTGGATTCACTGAGAAAAAGCATCCTGCATTCAGACGAACGTTCTGCTCAGCGTGCCATCCGGAAGCTCACACTTGTCGGCTCTCTAGCTTAAGCAGGAGGTCGAGGTGAGGACCAAACTGAGCAAAGAGCACAGTTCCACACTTTGCACAAGGTGAAGCAGGAAGTCGAAATGAGGACCAACATGAGCAAAGAGCACAATTCCTCACGTTGCACTGGTAGTCGTCGTAAGAGGAATTGCCAACTATGCCTGGCTAAGGCCTTCCCTGGGGTTAAGGAACCTGCCACACTTAGACGCCTTTAAATGAAAATTTATTTAGCGAAGTTCCCATTGTTTGGCGATGGTTTCCCTTTGCAGCGCCAATACTGCAGGGACTTAGGTTTGTTGCTACCTAGGCTAGGTGACCCTGCATACAGAAGCAGGCTTTTCCTGTGCAAGCTTGGATCCCGGTTTCTTAGGGGCTGCTTGCAAGACCCTGCTGTTGCCCACCATCTATCCTCTGCCCCTACGCCTGTGTAGGAAGCGAGTATTTTAGCCTGAGAAGCAGGGCTCTTGCAACTCTGGAGGAGAGATAACCCTGCAGCCCACGTACGTCCTGAGAAACCGCAAGGTGACCCTTGGCCTCAGTGTAGTGGCTAAATTTCCGCCGGGCAAGTTCTGCCTGCCGCAGTTTCCATGAGGTCTGCACCGTCTTGGGGCTTAAATGGAGAGCGAGGAGAGCTGTCAGCTCTCACAGAACTCTGGCCCCCGAACCTTTTGCCATGCACCTGAACTCAAGACCACACGTCTCCTCCCTGCCTGCTGAGCAACAGGCCGCCGTGTAGGCCCTTGCTAACACTTCCTGGCATTGCAGAGTCCAAGGGGACACACTGTCCCCTTCCTTGGAAACCTACGTTGCCACAGCTTGCCAAACGCTACCGAAGGCAGTCCTAGCCAGTCTCATGTGCTGGGTAACTTGGATTCAGTTACGAAAAGGCACCTGCATTGGGGTGAACACTGCTCAGCGTTCTTTCCGGGAGCTCATAATTGCCCCCTCTCTAGCTTAAGCAGGATGTCGAGGTGAGGTCCAACTTGAGCAAAGAGCACAATTCCTCACTTTGCATTGGGTTAAGCAGGAAGTCGAAGTGAGGACCAACCTGAGCAAAGAGCACAATTGCTCACTTTGCAGTGGTAGGCCGTCGTAAGAGGCATTGCCTACTACGCCTTGCTAAGGTCTGTCTGTTAGGGAAGTTGACACTCTTCGACGCCTTTAAAGGAAAATTTATTCAGCGAAGTTCCCAGTGTTTTGCGATGGTCTCCCTTCGCAGTGCCAATACTGCAGGGACTTAGGTTTGCTGCTAACTAGGCTAGGTGACCTGCATACAGAAGCAGGCTTTTCCCTTTGGAAGCTTGGATCCCGGTTTCTTAAGGGCTGCTTGCAAGACCCTGCTGTTGCCCAGCATGTATCCTCTGCCTCTACGCCTGTGTAGGAAGCGAGTATTTTAGCCTGAGAAGCAGGGCTCTTGCAACTCTGGAGGAGAGATAACCCTGCAGCCCACGTACGTCCTGAGAAACCGCAAGGTGACCCTTGGCCTCAGTGTAGTGGCTAAATTTCCGCCGGGCAAGTTCTGCCTGCCGCAGTTTCCATGAGGTCTGCACCGTCTTGGGGCTTAAATGGAGAGCGAGGAGAGCTGTCAGCTCTCACAGAACTCTGGCCCCCGAACCTTTTGCCATGCACCTGAACTCAAGACCACACGTCTCCTCCCTGCCTGCTGAGCAACAGGCCGCCGTGTAGGCCCTTGCTAACACTTCCTGGCATTGCAGAGTCCAAGGGGACACACTGTCCCCTTCCTTGGAAACCTACGTTGCCACAGCTTGCCAAACGCTACCGAAGGCAGTCCTAGCCAGTCTCATGTGCTGGGTAACTTGGATTCAGTTACGAAAAGGCACCTGCATTGGGGTGAACACTGCTCAGCGTTCTTTCCGGGAGCTCATAATTGCCCCCTCTCTAGCTTAAGCAGGATGTCGAGGTGAGGTCCAACTTGAGCAAAGAGCACAATTCCTCACTTTGCATTGGGTTAAGCAGGAAGTCGAAGTGAGGACCAACCTGAGCAAAGAGCACAATTGCTCACTTTGCAGTGGTAGGCCGTCGTAAGAGGCGTTGCCTACTACGCCTTGCTAAGGTCTGTCTGTTAGGGAAGTTGACACTCTTCGACGCCTTTAAAGGAAAATTTATTCAGCGAAGTTCCCAGTGTTTTGCGATGGTCTCCCTTCGCAGTGCCAATACTGCAGGGACTTAGGTTTGCTGCTAACTAGGCTAGGTGACCTGCATACAGAAGCAGGCTTTTCCCTTTGGAAGCTTGGATCCCGGTTTCTTAAGGGCTGCTTGCAAGACCCTGCTGTTGCCCAGCATGTATCCTCTGCCTCTACGCCTGTGTAGGAAGCGAGTATTTTAGCCTGAGAAGCAGGGCTCTTGCAACTCTGGAGGAGAGATAATCCTGCAGCCCACGTTCGTCCTGGGAACCCGCAAGGCGACCCTTGGCCTCAGTGTAGTGGCTAAATTTCCACCGGGCAAGTTCTGCCTGCCGCAGTTTCCATGAGGTCTGCACCGTCTTGGGGCTTAAATGGAGAGCGAGGAGAGCTGTCAGCTCTCACAGAACTCTGGCCTCCGCACTGTTTGCCATGCAACTGAGCTCAAGACCACACGTCTCCTCCCGGCCTGCTGAGAAACAGGCATCCGTGTAGGCCCTTCGAAACACTTTTTGGCATGTAGACTCCAAGGCGACACACTGTTCTTTTCCTTGGAAAAATACAGTGCCCCAGCTTGCCAACGCTCACGAAGGCAGTCCGAGTCAGTCTCATGTGCTGGGTCACTTGGATTCACTGAGAAAAAGCATCCTGCATTCAGACGAACGTTCTGCTCAGCGTGCCATCCGGAAGCTCACACTTGTCGGCTCTCTAGCTTAAGCAGGAGGTCGAGGTGAGGACCAAACTGAGCAAAGAGCACAGTTCCACACTTTGCACAAGGTGAAGCAGGAAGTCGAAATGAGGACCAACATGAGCAAAGAGCACAATTCCTCACGTTGCACTGGTAGTCGTCGTAAGAGGAATTGCCAACTATGCCTGGCTAAGGCCTTCCCTGGGGTTAAGGAACCTGCCACACTTAGACGCCTTTAAATGAAAATTTATTTAGCGAAGTTCCCATTGTTTGGCGATGGTTTCCCTTTGCAGCGCCAATACTGCAGGGACTTAGGTTTGTTGCTACCTAGGCTAGGTGACCCTGCATACAGAAGCAGGCTTTTCCTGTGCAAGCTTGGATCCCGGTTTCTTAGGGGCTGCTTGCAAGACCCTGCTGTTGCCCACCATCTATCCTCTGCCCCTACGCCTGTGTAGGAAGCGAGTATTTTAGCCTGAGAAGCAGGGCTCTTGCAACTCTGGAGGAGAGATAACCCTGCAGCCCACGTACGTCCTGAGAAACCGCAAGGTGACCCTTGGCCTCAGTGTAGTGGCTAAATTTCCGCCGGGCAAGTTCTGCCTGCCGCAGTTTCCATGAGGTCTGCACCGTCTTGGGGCTTAAATGGAGAGCGAGGAGAGCTGTCAGCTCTCACAGAACTCTGGCCCCCGAACCTTTTGCCATGCACCTGAACTCAAGACCACACGTCTCCTCCCTGCCTGCTGAGCAACAGGCCGCCGTGTAGGCCCTTGCTAACACTTCCTGGCATTGCAGAGTCCAAGGGGACACACTGTCCCCTTCCTTGGAAACCTACGTTGCCACAGCTTGCCAAACGCTACCGAAGGCAGTCCTAGCCAGTCTCATGTGCTGGGTAACTTGGATTCAGTTACGAAAAGGCACCTGCATTGGGGTGAACACTGCTCAGCGTTCTTTCCGGGAGCTCATAATTGCCCCCTCTCTAGCTTAAGCAGGATGTCGAGGTGAGGTCCAACTTGAGCAAAGAGCACAATTCCTCACTTTGCATTGGGTTAAGCAGGAAGTCGAAGTGAGGACCAACCTGAGCAAAGAGCACAATTGCTCACTTTGCAGTGGTAGGCCGTCGTAAGAGGCGTTGCCTACTACGCCTTGCTAAGGTCTGTCTGTTAGGGAAGTTGACACTCTTCGACGCCTTTAAAGGAAAATTTATTCAGCGAAGTTCCCAGTGTTTTGCGATGGTCTCCCTTCGCAGTGCCAATACTGCAGGGACTTAGGTTTGCTGCTAACTAGGCTAGGTGACCTGCATACAGAAGCAGGCTTTTCCCTTTGGAAGCTTGGATCCCGGTTTCTTAAGGGCTGCTTGCAAGACCCTGCTGTTGCCCAGCATGTATCCTCTGCCTCTACGCCTGTGTAGGAAGCGAGTATTTTAGCCTGAGAAGCAGGGCTCTTGCAACTCTGGAGGAGAGATAATCCTGCAGCCCACGTTCGTCCTGGGAACCCGCAAGGCGACCCTTGGCCTCAGTGTAGTGGCTAAATTTCCACCGGGCAAGTTCTGCCTGCCGCAGTTTCCATGAGGTCTGCACCGTCTTGGGGCTTAAATGGAGAGCGAGGAGAGCTGTCAGCTCTCACAGAACTCTGGCCTCCGCACTGTTTGCCATGCAACTGAGCTCAAGACCACACGTCTCCTCCCGGCCTGCTGAGAAACAGGCATCCGTGTAGGCCCTTCGAAACACTTTTTGGCATGTAGACTCCAAGGCGACACACTGTTCTTTTCCTTGGAAAAATACAGTGCCCCAGCTTGCCAACGCTCACGAAGGCAGTCCGAGTCAGTCTCATGTGCTGGGTCACTTGGATTCACTGAGAAAAAGCATCCTGCATTCAGACGAACGTTCTGCTCAGCGTGCCATCCGGAAGCTCACACTTGTCGGCTCTCTAGCTTAAGCAGGAGGTCGAGGTGAGGACCAAACTGAGCAAAGAGCACAGTTCCACACTTTGCACAAGGTGAAGCAGGAAGTCGAAATGAGGACCAACATGAGCAAAGAGCACAATTCCTCACGTTGCACTGGTAGTCGTCGTAAGAGGAATTGCCAACTATGCCTGGCTAAGGCCTTCCCTGGGGTTAAGGAACCTGCCACACTTAGACGCCTTTAAATGAAAATTTATTTAGCGAAGTTCCCATTGTTTGGCGATGGTTTCCCTTTGCAGCGCCAATACTGCAGGGACTTAGGTTTGTTGCTACCTAGGCTAGGTGACCCTGCATACAGAAGCAGGCTTTTCCTGTGCAAGCTTGGATCCCGGTTTCTTAGGGGCTGCTTGCAAGACCCTGCTGTTGCCCACCATCTATCCTCTGCCCCTACGCCTGTGTAGGAAGCGAGTATTTTAGCCTGAGAAGCAGGGCTCTTGCAACTCTGGAGGAGAGATAACCCTGCAGCCCACGTACGTCCTGAGAAACCGCAAGGTGACCCTTGGCCTCAGTGTAGTGGCTAAATTTCCGCCGGGCAAGTTCTGCCTGCCGCAGTTTCCATGAGGTCTGCACCGTCTTGGGGCTTAAATGGAGAGCGAGGAGAGCTGTCAGCTCTCACAGAACTCTGGCCCCCGAACCTTTTGCCATGCACCTGAACTCAAGACCACACGTCTCCTCCCTGCCTGCTGAGCAACAGGCCGCCGTGTAGGCCCTTGCTAACACTTCCTGGCATTGCAGAGTCCAAGGGGACACACTGTCCCCTTCCTTGGAAACCTACGTTGCCACAGCTTGCCAAACGCTACCGAAGGCAGTCCTAGCCAGTCTCATGTGCTGGGTAACTTGGATTCAGTTACGAAAAGGCACCTGCATTGGGGTGAACACTGCTCAGCGTTCTTTCCGGGAGCTCATAATTGCCCCCTCTCTAGCTTAAGCAGGATGTCGAGGTGAGGTCCAACTTGAGCAAAGAGCACAATTCCTCACTTTGCATTGGGTTAAGCAGGAAGTCGAAGTGAGGACCAACCTGAGCAAAGAGCACAATTGCTCACTTTGCAGTGGTAGGCCGTCGTAAGAGGCATTGCCTACTACGCCTTGCTAAGGTCTGTCTGTTAGGGAAGTTGACACTCTTCGACGCCTTTAAAGGAAAATTTATTCAGCGAAGTTCCCAGTGTTTTGCGATGGTCTCCCTTCGCAGTGCCAATACTGCAGGGACTTAGGTTTGCTGCTAACTAGGCTAGGTGACCTGCATACAGAAGCAGGCTTTTCCCTTTGGAAGCTTGGATCCCGGTTTCTTAAGGGCTGCTTGCAAGACCCTGCTGTTGCCCAGCATGTATCCTCTGCCTCTACGCCTGTGTAGGAAGCGAGTATTTTAGCCTGAGAAGCAGGGCTCTTGCAACTCTGGAGGAGAGATAACCCTGCAGCCCACGTACGTCCTGAGAAACCGCAAGGTGACCCTTGGCCTCAGTGTAGTGGCTAAATTTCCGCCGGGCAAGTTCTGCCTGCCGCAGTTTCCATGAGGTCTGCACCGTCTTGGGGCTTAAATGGAGAGCGAGGAGAGCTGTCAGCTCTCACAGAACTCTGGCCCCCGAACCTTTTGCCATGCACCTGAACTCAAGACCACACGTCTCCTCCCTGCCTGCTGAGCAACAGGCCGCCGTGTAGGCCCTTGCTAACACTTCCTGGCATTGCAGAGTCCAAGGGGACACACTGTCCCCTTCCTTGGAAACCTACGTTGCCACAGCTTGCCAAACGCTACCGAAGGCAGTCCTAGCCAGTCTCATGTGCTGGGTAACTTGGATTCAGTTACGAAAAGGCACCTGCATTGGGGTGAACACTGCTCAGCGTTCTTTCCGGGAGCTCATAATTGCCCCCTCTCTAGCTTAAGCAGGATGTCGAGGTGAGGTCCAACTTGAGCAAAGAGCACAATTCCTCACTTTGCATTGGGTTAAGCAGGAAGTCGAAGTGAGGACCAACCTGAGCAAAGAGCACAATTGCTCACTTTGCAGTGGTAGGCCGTCGTAAGAGGCGTTGCCTACTACGCCTTGCTAAGGTCTGTCTGTTAGGGAAGTTGACACTCTTCGACGCCTTTAAAGGAAAATTTATTCAGCGAAGTTCCCAGTGTTTTGCGATGGTCTCCCTTCGCAGTGCCAATACTGCAGGGACTTAGGTTTGCTGCTAACTAGGCTAGGTGACCTGCATACAGAAGCAGGCTTTTCCCTTTGGAAGCTTGGATCCCGGTTTCTTAAGGGCTGCTTGCAAGACCCTGCTGTTGCCCAGCATGTATCCTCTGCCTCTACGCCTGTGTAGGAAGCGAGTATTTTAGCCTGAGAAGCAGGGCTCTTGCAACTCTGGAGGAGAGATAATCCTGCAGCCCACGTTCGTCCTGGGAACCCGCAAGGCGACCCTTGGCCTCAGTGTAGTGGCTAAATTTCCACCGGGCAAGTTCTGCCTGCCGCAGTTTCCATGAGGTCTGCACCGTCTTGGGGCTTAAATGGAGAGCGAGGAGAGCTGTCAGCTCTCACAGAACTCTGGCCTCCGCACTGTTTGCCATGCAACTGAGCTCAAGACCACACGTCTCCTCCCGGCCTGCTGAGAAACAGGCATCCGTGTAGGCCCTTCGAAACACTTTTTGGCATGTAGACTCCAAGGCGACACACTGTTCTTTTCCTTGGAAAAATACAGTGCCCCAGCTTGCCAACGCTCACGAAGGCAGTCCGAGTCAGTCTCATGTGCTGGGTCACTTGGATTCACTGAGAAAAAGCATCCTGCATTCAGACGAACGTTCTGCTCAGCGTGCCATCCGGAAGCTCACACTTGTCGGCTCTCTAGCTTAAGCAGGAGGTCGAGGTGAGGACCAAACTGAGCAAAGAGCACAGTTCCACACTTTGCACAAGGTGAAGCAGGAAGTCGAAATGAGGACCAACATGAGCAAAGAGCACAATTCCTCACGTTGCACTGGTAGTCGTCGTAAGAGGAATTGCCAACTATGCCTGGCTAAGGCCTTCCCTGGGGTTAAGGAACCTGCCACACTTAGACGCCTTTAAATGAAAATTTATTTAGCGAAGTTCCCATTGTTTGGCGATGGTTTCCCTTTGCAGCGCCAATACTGCAGGGACTTAGGTTTGTTGCTACCTAGGCTAGGTGACCCTGCATACAGAAGCAGGCTTTTCCTGTGCAAGCTTGGATCCCGGTTTCTTAGGGGCTGCTTGCAAGACCCTGCTGTTGCCCACCATCTATCCTCTGCCCCTACGCCTGTGTAGGAAGCGAGTATTTTAGCCTGAGAAGCAGGGCTCTTGCAACTCTGGAGGAGAGATAACCCTGCAGCCCACGTACGTCCTGAGAAACCGCAAGGTGACCCTTGGCCTCAGTGTAGTGGCTAAATTTCCGCCGGGCAAGTTCTGCCTGCCGCAGTTTCCATGAGGTCTGCACCGTCTTGGGGCTTAAATGGAGAGCGAGGAGAGCTGTCAGCTCTCACAGAACTCTGGCCCCCGAACCTTTTGCCATGCACCTGAACTCAAGACCACACGTCTCCTCCCTGCCTGCTGAGCAACAGGCCGCCGTGTAGGCCCTTGCTAACACTTCCTGGCATTGCAGAGTCCAAGGGGACACACTGTCCCCTTCCTTGGAAACCTACGTTGCCACAGCTTGCCAAACGCTACCGAAGGCAGTCCTAGCCAGTCTCATGTGCTGGGTAACTTGGATTCAGTTACGAAAAGGCACCTGCATTGGGGTGAACACTGCTCAGCGTTCTTTCCGGGAGCTCATAATTGCCCCCTCTCTAGCTTAAGCAGGATGTCGAGGTGAGGTCCAACTTGAGCAAAGAGCACAATTCCTCACTTTGCATTGGGTTAAGCAGGAAGTCGAAGTGAGGACCAACCTGAGCAAAGAGCACAATTGCTCACTTTGCAGTGGTAGGCCGTCGTAAGAGGCGTTGCCTACTACGCCTTGCTAAGGTCTGTCTGTTAGGGAAGTTGACACTCTTCGACGCCTTTAAAGGAAAATTTATTCAGCGAAGTTCCCAGTGTTTTGCGATGGTCTCCCTTCGCAGTGCCAATACTGCAGGGACTTAGGTTTGCTGCTAACTAGGCTAGGTGACCTGCATACAGAAGCAGGCTTTTCCCTTTGGAAGCTTGGATCCCGGTTTCTTAAGGGCTGCTTGCAAGACCCTGCTGTTGCCCAGCATGTATCCTCTGCCTCTACGCCTGTGTAGGAAGCGAGTATTTTAGCCTGAGAAGCAGGGCTCTTGCAACTCTGGAGGAGAGATAATCCTGCAGCCCACGTTCGTCCTGGGAACCCGCAAGGCGACCCTTGGCCTCAGTGTAGTGGCTAAATTTCCACCGGGCAAGTTCTGCCTGCCGCAGTTTCCATGAGGTCTGCACCGTCTTGGGGCTTAAATGGAGAGCGAGGAGAGCTGTCAGCTCTCACAGAACTCTGGCCTCCGCACTGTTTGCCATGCAACTGAGCTCAAGACCACACGTCTCCTCCCGGCCTGCTGAGAAACAGGCATCCGTGTAGGCCCTTCGAAACACTTTTTGGCATGTAGACTCCAAGGCGACACACTGTTCTTTTCCTTGGAAAAATACAGTGCCCCAGCTTGCCAACGCTCACGAAGGCAGTCCGAGTCAGTCTCATGTGCTGGGTCACTTGGATTCACTGAGAAAAAGCATCCTGCATTCAGACGAACGTTCTGCTCAGCGTGCCATCCGGAAGCTCACACTTGTCGGCTCTCTAGCTTAAGCAGGAGGTCGAGGTGAGGACCAAACTGAGCAAAGAGCACAGTTCCACACTTTGCACAAGGTGAAGCAGGAAGTCGAAATGAGGACCAACATGAGCAAAGAGCACAATTCCTCACGTTGCACTGGTAGTCGTCGTAAGAGGAATTGCCAACTATGCCTGGCTAAGGCCTTCCCTGGGGTTAAGGAACCTGCCACACTTAGACGCCTTTAAATGAAAATTTATTTAGCGAAGTTCCCATTGTTTGGCGATGGTTTCCCTTTGCAGCGCCAATACTGCAGGGACTTAGGTTTGTTGCTACCTAGGCTAGGTGACCCTGCATACAGAAGCAGGCTTTTCCTGTGCAAGCTTGGATCCCGGTTTCTTAGGGGCTGCTTGCAAGACCCTGCTGTTGCCCACCATCTATCCTCTGCCCCTACGCCTGTGTAGGAAGCGAGTATTTTAGCCTGAGAAGCAGGGCTCTTGCAACTCTGGAGGAGAGATAACCCTGCAGCCCACGTACGTCCTGAGAAACCGCAAGGTGACCCTTGGCCTCAGTGTAGTGGCTAAATTTCCGCCGGGCAAGTTCTGCCTGCCGCAGTTTCCATGAGGTCTGCACCGTCTTGGGGCTTAAATGGAGAGCGAGGAGAGCTGTCAGCTCTCACAGAACTCTGGCCCCCGAACCTTTTGCCATGCACCTGAACTCAAGACCACACGTCTCCTCCCTGCCTGCTGAGCAACAGGCCGCCGTGTAGGCCCTTGCTAACACTTCCTGGCATTGCAGAGTCCAAGGGGACACACTGTCCCCTTCCTTGGAAACCTACGTTGCCACAGCTTGCCAAACGCTACCGAAGGCAGTCCTAGCCAGTCTCATGTGCTGGGTAACTTGGATTCAGTTACGAAAAGGCACCTGCATTGGGGTGAACACTGCTCAGCGTTCTTTCCGGGAGCTCATAATTGCCCCCTCTCTAGCTTAAGCAGGATGTCGAGGTGAGGTCCAACTTGAGCAAAGAGCACAATTCCTCACTTTGCATTGGGTTAAGCAGGAAGTCGAAGTGAGGACCAACCTGAGCAAAGAGCACAATTGCTCACTTTGCAGTGGTAGGCCGTCGTAAGAGGCGTTGCCTACTACGCCTTGCTAAGGTCTGTCTGTTAGGGAAGTTGACACTCTTCGACGCCTTTAAAGGAAAATTTATTCAGCGAAGTTCCCAGTGTTTTGCGATGGTCTCCCTTCGCAGTGCCAATACTGCAGGGACTTAGGTTTGCTGCTAACTAGGCTAGGTGACCTGCATACAGAAGCAGGCTTTTCCCTTTGGAAGCTTGGATCCCGGTTTCTTAAGGGCTGCTTGCAAGACCCTGCTGTTGCCCAGCATGTATCCTCTGCCTCTACGCCTGTGTAGGAAGCGAGTATTTTAGCCTGAGAAGCAGGGCTCTTGCAACTCTGGAGGAGAGATAACCCTGCAGCCCACGTACGTCCTGAGAAACCGCAAGGTGACCCTTGGCCTCAGTGTAGTGGCTAAATTTCCGCCGGGCAAGTTCTGCCTGCCGCAGTTTCCATGAGGTCTGCACCGTCTTGGGGCTTAAATGGAGAGCGAGGAGAGCTGTCAGCTCTCACAGAACTCTGGCCCCCGAACCTTTTGCCATGCACCTGAACTCAAGACCACACGTCTCCTCCCTGCCTGCTGAGCAACAGGCCGCCGTGTAGGCCCTTGCTAACACTTCCTGGCATTGCAGAGTCCAAGGGGACACACTGTCCCCTTCCTTGGAAACCTACGTTGCCACAGCTTGCCAAACGCTACCGAAGGCAGTCCTAGCCAGTCTCATGTGCTGGGTAACTTGGATTCAGTTACGAAAAGGCACCTGCATTGGGGTGAACACTGCTCAGCGTTCTTTCCGGGAGCTCATAATTGCCCCCTCTCTAGCTTAAGCAGGATGTCGAGGTGAGGTCCAACTTGAGCAAAGAGCACAATTCCTCACTTTGCATTGGGTTAAGCAGGAAGTCGAAGTGAGGACCAACCTGAGCAAAGAGCACAATTGCTCACTTTGCAGTGGTAGGCCGTCGTAAGAGGCGTTGCCTACTACGCCTTGCTAAGGTCTGTCTGTTAGGGAAGTTGACACTCTTCGACGCCTTTAAAGGAAAATTTATTCAGCGAAGTTCCCAGTGTTTTGCGATGGTCTCCCTTCGCAGTGCCAATACTGCAGGGACTTAGGTTTGCTGCTAACTAGGCTAGGTGACCTGCATACAGAAGCAGGCTTTTCCCTTTGGAAGCTTGGATCCCGGTTTCTTAAGGGCTGCTTGCAAGACCCTGCTGTTGCCCAGCATGTATCCTCTGCCTCTACGCCTGTGTAGGAAGCGAGTATTTTAGCCTGAGAAGCAGGGCTCTTGCAACTCTGGAGGAGAGATAATCCTGCAGCCCACGTTCGTCCTGGGAACCCGCAAGGCGACCCTTGGCCTCAGTGTAGTGGCTAAATTTCCACCGGGCAAGTTCTGCCTGCCGCAGTTTCCATGAGGTCTGCACCGTCTTGGGGCTTAAATGGAGAGCGAGGAGAGCTGTCAGCTCTCACAGAACTCTGGCCTCCGCACTGTTTGCCATGCAACTGAGCTCAAGACCACACGTCTCCTCCCGGCCTGCTGAGAAACAGGCATCCGTGTAGGCCCTTCGAAACACTTTTTGGCATGTAGACTCCAAGGCGACACACTGTTCTTTTCCTTGGAAAAATACAGTGCCCCAGCTTGCCAACGCTCACGAAGGCAGTCCGAGTCAGTCTCATGTGCTGGGTCACTTGGATTCACTGAGAAAAAGCATCCTGCATTCAGACGAACGTTCTGCTCAGCGTGCCATCCGGAAGCTCACACTTGTCGGCTCTCTAGCTTAAGCAGGAGGTCGAGGTGAGGACCAAACTGAGCAAAGAGCACAGTTCCACACTTTGCACAAGGTGAAGCAGGAAGTCGAAATGAGGACCAACATGAGCAAAGAGCACAATTCCTCACGTTGCACTGGTAGTCGTCGTAAGAGGAATTGCCAACTATGCCTGGCTAAGGCCTTCCCTGGGGTTAAGGAACCTGCCACACTTAGACGCCTTTAAATGAAAATTTATTTAGCGAAGTTCCCATTGTTTGGCGATGGTTTCCCTTTGCAGCGCCAATACTGCAGGGACTTAGGTTTGTTGCTACCTAGGCTAGGTGACCCTGCATACAGAAGCAGGCTTTTCCTGTGCAAGCTTGGATCCCGGTTTCTTAGGGGCTGCTTGCAAGACCCTGCTGTTGCCCACCATCTATCCTCTGCCCCTACGCCTGTGTAGGAAGCGAGTATTTTAGCCTGAGAAGCAGGGCTCTTGCAACTCTGGAGGAGAGATAACCCTGCAGCCCACGTACGTCCTGAGAAACCGCAAGGTGACCCTTGGCCTCAGTGTAGTGGCTAAATTTCCGCCGGGCAAGTTCTGCCTGCCGCAGTTTCCATGAGGTCTGCACCGTCTTGGGGCTTAAATGGAGAGCGAGGAGAGCTGTCAGCTCTCACAGAACTCTGGCCCCCGAACCTTTTGCCATGCACCTGAACTCAAGACCACACGTCTCCTCCCTGCCTGCTGAGCAACAGGCCGCCGTGTAGGCCCTTGCTAACACTTCCTGGCATTGCAGAGTCCAAGGGGACACACTGTCCCCTTCCTTGGAAACCTACGTTGCCACAGCTTGCCAAACGCTACCGAAGGCAGTCCTAGCCAGTCTCATGTGCTGGGTAACTTGGATTCAGTTACGAAAAGGCACCTGCATTGGGGTGAACACTGCTCAGCGTTCTTTCCGGGAGCTCATAATTGCCCCCTCTCTAGCTTAAGCAGGATGTCGAGGTGAGGTCCAACTTGAGCAAAGAGCACAATTCCTCACTTTGCATTGGGTTAAGCAGGAAGTCGAAGTGAGGACCAACCTGAGCAAAGAGCACAATTGCTCACTTTGCAGTGGTAGGCCGTCGTAAGAGGCGTTGCCTACTACGCCTTGCTAAGGTCTGTCTGTTAGGGAAGTTGACACTCTTCGACGCCTTTAAAGGAAAATTTATTCAGCGAAGTTCCCAGTGTTTTGCGATGGTCTCCCTTCGCAGTGCCAATACTGCAGGGACTTAGGTTTGCTGCTAACTAGGCTAGGTGACCTGCATACAGAAGCAGGCTTTTCCCTTTGGAAGCTTGGATCCCGGTTTCTTAAGGGCTGCTTGCAAGACCCTGCTGTTGCCCAGCATGTATCCTCTGCCTCTACGCCTGTGTAGGAAGCGAGTATTTTAGCCTGAGAAGCAGGGCTCTTGCAACTCTGGAGGAGAGATAACCCTGCAGCCCACGTACGTCCTGAGAAACCGCAAGGTGACCCTTGGCCTCAGTGTAGTGGCTAAATTTCCGCCGGGCAAGTTCTGCCTGCCGCAGTTTCCATGAGGTCTGCACCGTCTTGGGGCTTAAATGGAGAGCGAGGAGAGCTGTCAGCTCTCACAGAACTCTGGCCCCCGAACCTTTTGCCATGCACCTGAACTCAAGACCACACGTCTCCTCCCTGCCTGCTGAGCAACAGGCCGCCGTGTAGGCCCTTGCTAACACTTCCTGGCATTGCAGAGTCCAAGGGGACACACTGTCCCCTTCCTTGGAAACCTACGTTGCCACAGCTTGCCAAACGCTACCGAAGGCAGTCCTAGCCAGTCTCATGTGCTGGGTAACTTGGATTCAGTTACGAAAAGGCACCTGCATTGGGGTGAACACTGCTCAGCGTTCTTTCCGGGAGCTCATAATTGCCCCCTCTCTAGCTTAAGCAGGATGTCGAGGTGAGGTCCAACTTGAGCAAAGAGCACAATTCCTCACTTTGCATTGGGTTAAGCAGGAAGTCGAAGTGAGGACCAACCTGAGCAAAGAGCACAATTGCTCACTTTGCAGTGGTAGGCCGTCGTAAGAGGCGTTGCCTACTACGCCTTGCTAAGGTCTGTCTGTTAGGGAAGTTGACACTCTTCGACGCCTTTAAAGGAAAATTTATTCAGCGAAGTTCCCAGTGTTTTGCGATGGTCTCCCTTCGCAGTGCCAATACTGCAGGGACTTAGGTTTGCTGCTAACTAGGCTAGGTGACCTGCATACAGAAGCAGGCTTTTCCCTTTGGAAGCTTGGATCCCGGTTTCTTAAGGGCTGCTTGCAAGACCCTGCTGTTGCCCAGCATGTATCCTCTGCCTCTACGCCTGTGTAGGAAGCGAGTATTTTAGCCTGAGAAGCAGGGCTCTTGCAACTCTGGAGGAGAGATAATCCTGCAGCCCACGTTCGTCCTGGGAACCCGCAAGGCGACCCTTGGCCTCAGTGTAGTGGCTAAATTTCCACCGGGCAAGTTCTGCCTGCCGCAGTTTCCATGAGGTCTGCACCGTCTTGGGGCTTAAATGGAGAGCGAGGAGAGCTGTCAGCTCTCACAGAACTCTGGCCTCCGCACTGTTTGCCATGCAACTGAGCTCAAGACCACACGTCTCCTCCCGGCCTGCTGAGAAACAGGCATCCGTGTAGGCCCTTCGAAACACTTTTTGGCATGTAGACTCCAAGGCGACACACTGTTCTTTTCCTTGGAAAAATACAGTGCCCCAGCTTGCCAACGCTCACGAAGGCAGTCCGAGTCAGTCTCATGTGCTGGGTCACTTGGATTCACTGAGAAAAAGCATCCTGCATTCAGACGAACGTTCTGCTCAGCGTGCCATCCGGAAGCTCACACTTGTCGGCTCTCTAGCTTAAGCAGGAGGTCGAGGTGAGGACCAAACTGAGCAAAGAGCACAGTTCCACACTTTGCACAAGGTGAAGCAGGAAGTCGAAATGAGGACCAACATGAGCAAAGAGCACAATTCCTCACGTTGCACTGGTAGTCGTCGTAAGAGGAATTGCCAACTATGCCTGGCTAAGGCCTTCCCTGGGGTTAAGGAACCTGCCACACTTAGACGCCTTTAAATGAAAATTTATTTAGCGAAGTTCCCATTGTTTGGCGATGGTTTCCCTTTGCAGCGCCAATACTGCAGGGACTTAGGTTTGTTGCTACCTAGGCTAGGTGACCCTGCATACAGAAGCAGGCTTTTCCTGTGCAAGCTTGGATCCCGGTTTCTTAGGGGCTGCTTGCAAGACCCTGCTGTTGCCCACCATCTATCCTCTGCCCCTACGCCTGTGTAGGAAGCGAGTATTTTAGCCTGAGAAGCAGGGCTCTTGCAACTCTGGAGGAGAGATAACCCTGCAGCCCACGTACGTCCTGAGAAACCGCAAGGTGACCCTTGGCCTCAGTGTAGTGGCTAAATTTCCGCCGGGCAAGTTCTGCCTGCCGCAGTTTCCATGAGGTCTGCACCGTCTTGGGGCTTAAATGGAGAGCGAGGAGAGCTGTCAGCTCTCACAGAACTCTGGCCCCCGAACCTTTTGCCATGCACCTGAACTCAAGACCACACGTCTCCTCCCTGCCTGCTGAGCAACAGGCCGCCGTGTAGGCCCTTGCTAACACTTCCTGGCATTGCAGAGTCCAAGGGGACACACTGTCCCCTTCCTTGGAAACCTACGTTGCCACAGCTTGCCAAACGCTACCGAAGGCAGTCCTAGCCAGTCTCATGTGCTGGGTAACTTGGATTCAGTTACGAAAAGGCACCTGCATTGGGGTGAACACTGCTCAGCGTTCTTTCCGGGAGCTCATAATTGCCCCCTCTCTAGCTTAAGCAGGATGTCGAGGTGAGGTCCAACTTGAGCAAAGAGCACAATTCCTCACTTTGCATTGGGTTAAGCAGGAAGTCGAAGTGAGGACCAACCTGAGCAAAGAGCACAATTGCTCACTTTGCAGTGGTAGGCCGTCGTAAGAGGCGTTGCCTACTACGCCTTGCTAAGGTCTGTCTGTTAGGGAAGTTGACACTCTTCGACGCCTTTAAAGGAAAATTTATTCAGCGAAGTTCCCAGTGTTTTGCGATGGTCTCCCTTCGCAGTGCCAATACTGCAGGGACTTAGGTTTGCTGCTAACTAGGCTAGGTGACCTGCATACAGAAGCAGGCTTTTCCCTTTGGAAGCTTGGATCCCGGTTTCTTAAGGGCTGCTTGCAAGACCCTGCTGTTGCCCAGCATGTATCCTCTGCCTCTACGCCTGTGTAGGAAGCGAGTATTTTAGCCTGAGAAGCAGGGCTCTTGCAACTCTGGAGGAGAGATAATCCTGCAGCCCACGTTCGTCCTGGGAACCCGCAAGGCGACCCTTGGCCTCAGTGTAGTGGCTAAATTTCCACCGGGCAAGTTCTGCCTGCCGCAGTTTCCATGAGGTCTGCACCGTCTTGGGGCTTAAATGGAGAGCGAGGAGAGCTGTCAGCTCTCACAGAACTCTGGCCTCCGCACTGTTTGCCATGCAACTGAGCTCAAGACCACACGTCTCCTCCCGGCCTGCTGAGAAACAGGCATCCGTGTAGGCCCTTCGAAACACTTTTTGGCATGTAGACTCCAAGGCGACACACTGTTCTTTTCCTTGGAAAAATACAGTGCCCCAGCTTGCCAACGCTCACGAAGGCAGTCCGAGTCAGTCTCATGTGCTGGGTCACTTGGATTCACTGAGAAAAAGCATCCTGCATTCAGACGAACGTTCTGCTCAGCGTGCCATCCGGAAGCTCACACTTGTCGGCTCTCTAGCTTAAGCAGGAGGTCGAGGTGAGGACCAAACTGAGCAAAGAGCACAGTTCCACACTTTGCACAAGGTGAAGCAGGAAGTCGAAATGAGGACCAACATGAGCAAAGAGCACAATTCCTCACGTTGCACTGGTAGTCGTCGTAAGAGGAATTGCCAACTATGCCTGGCTAAGGCCTTCCCTGGGGTTAAGGAACCTGCCACACTTAGACGCCTTTAAATGAAAATTTATTTAGCGAAGTTCCCATTGTTTGGCGATGGTTTCCCTTTGCAGCGCCAATACTGCAGGGACTTAGGTTTGTTGCTACCTAGGCTAGGTGACCCTGCATACAGAAGCAGGCTTTTCCTGTGCAAGCTTGGATCCCGGTTTCTTAGGGGCTGCTTGCAAGACCCTGCTGTTGCCCACCATCTATCCTCTGCCCCTACGCCTGTGTAGGAAGCGAGTATTTTAGCCTGAGAAGCAGGGCTCTTGCAACTCTGGAGGAGAGATAACCCTGCAGCCCACGTACGTCCTGAGAAACCGCAAGGTGACCCTTGGCCTCAGTGTAGTGGCTAAATTTCCGCCGGGCAAGTTCTGCCTGCCGCAGTTTCCATGAGGTCTGCACCGTCTTGGGGCTTAAATGGAGAGCGAGGAGAGCTGTCAGCTCTCACAGAACTCTGGCCCCCGAACCTTTTGCCATGCACCTGAACTCAAGACCACACGTCTCCTCCCTGCCTGCTGAGCAACAGGCCGCCGTGTAGGCCCTTGCTAACACTTCCTGGCATTGCAGAGTCCAAGGGGACACACTGTCCCCTTCCTTGGAAACCTACGTTGCCACAGCTTGCCAAACGCTACCGAAGGCAGTCCTAGCCAGTCTCATGTGCTGGGTAACTTGGATTCAGTTACGAAAAGGCACCTGCATTGGGGTGAACACTGCTCAGCGTTCTTTCCGGGAGCTCATAATTGCCCCCTCTCTAGCTTAAGCAGGATGTCGAGGTGAGGTCCAACTTGAGCAAAGAGCACAATTCCTCACTTTGCATTGGGTTAAGCAGGAAGTCGAAGTGAGGACCAACCTGAGCAAAGAGCACAATTGCTCACTTTGCAGTGGTAGGCCGTCGTAAGAGGCGTTGCCTACTACGCCTTGCTAAGGTCTGTCTGTTAGGGAAGTTGACACTCTTCGACGCCTTTAAAGGAAAATTTATTCAGCGAAGTTCCCAGTGTTTTGCGATGGTCTCCCTTGGCAGTGCCAATACTGCAGGGACTTAGGTTTGCTGCTAACTAGGCTAGGTGACCTGCATACAGAAGCAGGCTTTTCCCTTTGGAAGCTTGGATCCCGGTTTCTTAAGGGCTGCTTGCAAGACCCTGCTGTTGCCCAGCATGTATCCTCTGCCTCTACGCCTGTGTAGGAAGCGAGTATTTTAGCCTGAGAAGCAGGGCTCTTGCAACTCTGGAGGAGAGATAATCCTGCAGCCCACGTTCGTCCTGGGAACCCGCAAGGCGACCCTTGGCCTCAGTGTAGTGGCTAAATTTCCACCGGGCAAGTTCTGCCTGCCGCAGTTTCCATGAGGTCTGCACCGTCTTGGGGCTTAAATGGAGAGCGAGGAGAGCTGTCAGCTCTCACAGAACTCTGGCCTCCGCACTGTTTGCCATGCAACTGAGCTCAAGACCACACGTCTCCTCCCGGCCTGCTGAGAAACAGGCATCCGTGTAGGCCCTTCGAAACACTTTTTGGCATGTAGACTCCAAGGCGACACACTGTTCTTTTCCTTGGAAAAATACAGTGCCCCAGCTTGCCAACGCTCACGAAGGCAGTCCGAGTCAGTCTCATGTGCTGGGTCACTTGGATTCACTGAGAAAAAGCATCCTGCATTCAGACGAACGTTCTGCTCAGCGTGCCATCCGGAAGCTCACACTTGTCGGCTCTCTAGCTTAAGCAGGAGGTCGAGGTGAGGACCAAACTGAGCAAAGAGCACAGTTCCACACTTTGCACAAGGTGAAGCAGGAAGTCGAAATGAGGACCAACATGAGCAAAGAGCACAATTCCTCACGTTGCACTGGTAGTCGTCGTAAGAGGAATTGCCAACTATGCCTGGCTAAGGCCTTCCCTGGGGTTAAGGAACCTGCCACACTTAGACGCCTTTAAATGAAAATTTATTTAGCGAAGTTCCCATTGTTTGGCGATGGTTTCCCTTTGCAGCGCCAATACTGCAGGGACTTAGGTTTGTTGCTACCTAGGCTAGGTGACCCTGCATACAGAAGCAGGCTTTTCCTGTGCAAGCTTGGATCCCGGTTTCTTAGGGGCTGCTTGCAAGACCCTGCTGTTGCCCACCATCTATCCTCTGCCCCTACGCCTGTGTAGGAAGCGAGTATTTTAGCCTGAGAAGCAGGGCTCTTGCAACTCTGGAGGAGAGATAACCCTGCAGCCCACGTACGTCCTGAGAAACCGCAAGGTGACCCTTGGCCTCAGTGTAGTGGCTAAATTTCCGCCGGGCAAGTTCTGCCTGCCGCAGTTTCCATGAGGTCTGCACCGTCTTGGGGCTTAAATGGAGAGCGAGGAGAGCTGTCAGCTCTCACAGAACTCTGGCCCCCGAACCTTTTGCCATGCACCTGAACTCAAGACCACACGTCTCCTCCCTGCCTGCTGAGCAACAGGCCGCCGTGTAGGCCCTTGCTAACACTTCCTGGCATTGCAGAGTCCAAGGGGACACACTGTCCCCTTCCTTGGAAACCTACGTTGCCACAGCTTGCCAAACGCTACCGAAGGCAGTCCTAGCCAGTCTCATGTGCTGGGTAACTTGGATTCAGTTACGAAAAGGCACCTGCATTGGGGTGAACACTGCTCAGCGTTCTTTCCGGGAGCTCATAATTGCCCCCTCTCTAGCTTAAGCAGGATGTCGAGGTGAGGTCCAACTTGAGCAAAGAGCACAATTCCTCACTTTGCATTGGGTTAAGCAGGAAGTCGAAGTGAGGACCAACCTGAGCAAAGAGCACAATTGCTCACTTTGCAGTGGTAGGCCGTCGTAAGAGGCGTTGCCTACTACGCCTTGCTAAGGTCTGTCTGTTAGGGAAGTTGACACTCTTCGACGCCTTTAAAGGAAAATTTATTCAGCGAAGTTCCCAGTGTTTTGCGATGGTCTCCCTTCGCAGTGCCAATACTGCAGGGACTTAGGTTTGCTGCTAACTAGGCTAGGTGACCTGCATACAGAAGCAGGCTTTTCCCTTTGGAAGCTTGGATCCCGGTTTCTTAAGGGCTGCTTGCAAGACCCTGCTGTTGCCCAGCATGTATCCTCTGCCTCTACGCCTGTGTAGGAAGCGAGTATTTTAGCCTGAGAAGCAGGGCTCTTGCAACTCTGGAGGAGAGATAATCCTGCAGCCCACGTTCGTCCTGGGAACCCGCAAGGCGACCCTTGGCCTCAGTGTAGTGGCTAAATTTCCACCGGGCAAGTTCTGCCTGCCGCAGTTTCCATGAGGTCTGCACCGTCTTGGGGCTTAAATGGAGAGCGAGGAGAGCTGTCAGCTCTCACAGAACTCTGGCCTCCGCACTGTTTGCCATGCAACTGAGCTCAAGACCACACGTCTCCTCCCGGCCTGCTGAGAAACAGGCATCCGTGTAGGCCCTTCGAAACACTTTTTGGCATGTAGACTCCAAGGCGACACACTGTTCTTTTCCTTGGAAAAATACAGTGCCCCAGCTTGCCAACGCTCACGAAGGCAGTCCGAGTCAGTCTCATGTGCTGGGTCACTTGGATTCACTGAGAAAAAGCATCCTGCATTCAGACGAACGTTCTGCTCAGCGTGCCATCCGGAAGCTCACACTTGTCGGCTCTCTAGCTTAAGCAGGAGGTCGAGGTGAGGACCAAACTGAGCAAAGAGCACAGTTCCACACTTTGCACAAGGTGAAGCAGGAAGTCGAAATGAGGACCAACATGAGCAAAGAGCACAATTCCTCACGTTGCACTGGTAGTCGTCGTAAGAGGAATTGCCAACTATGCCTGGCTAAGGCCTTCCCTGGGGTTAAGGAACCTGCCACACTTAGACGCCTTTAAATGAAAATTTATTTAGCGAAGTTCCCATTGTTTGGCGATGGTTTCCCTTTGCAGCGCCAATACTGCAGGGACTTAGGTTTGTTGCTACCTAGGCTAGGTGACCCTGCATACAGAAGCAGGCTTTTCCTGTGCAAGCTTGGATCCCGGTTTCTTAGGGGCTGCTTGCAAGACCCTGCTGTTGCCCACCATCTATCCTCTGCCCCTACGCCTGTGTAGGAAGCGAGTATTTTAGCCTGAGAAGCAGGGCTCTTGCAACTCTGGAGGAGAGATAACCCTGCAGCCCACGTACGTCCTGAGAAACCGCAAGGTGACCCTTGGCCTCAGTGTAGTGGCTAAATTTCCGCCGGGCAAGTTCTGCCTGCCGCAGTTTCCATGAGGTCTGCACCGTCTTGGGGCTTAAATGGAGAGCGAGGAGAGCTGTCAGCTCTCACAGAACTCTGGCCCCCGAACCTTTTGCCATGCACCTGAACTCAAGACCACACGTCTCCTCCCTGCCTGCTGAGCAACAGGCCGCCGTGTAGGCCCTTGCTAACACTTCCTGGCATTGCAGAGTCCAAGGGGACACACTGTCCCCTTCCTTGGAAACCTACGTTGCCACAGCTTGCCAAACGCTACCGAAGGCAGTCCTAGCCAGTCTCATGTGCTGGGTAACTTGGATTCAGTTACGAAAAGGCACCTGCATTGGGGTGAACACTGCTCAGCGTTCTTTCCGGGAGCTCATAATTGCCCCCTCTCTAGCTTAAGCAGGATGTCGAGGTGAGGTCCAACTTGAGCAAAGAGCACAATTCCTCACTTTGCATTGGGTTAAGCAGGAAGTCGAAGTGAGGACCAACCTGAGCAAAGAGCACAATTGCTCACTTTGCAGTGGTAGGCCGTCGTAAGAGGCATTGCCTACTACGCCTTGCTAAGGTCTGTCTGTTAGGGAAGTTGACACTCTTCGACGCCTTTAAAGGAAAATTTATTCAGCGAAGTTCCCAGTGTTTTGCGATGGTCTCCCTTCGCAGTGCCAATACTGCAGGGACTTAGGTTTGCTGCTAACTAGGCTAGGTGACCTGCATACAGAAGCAGGCTTTTCCCTTTGGAAGCTTGGATCCCGGTTTCTTAAGGGCTGCTTGCAAGACCCTGCTGTTGCCCAGCATGTATCCTCTGCCTCTACGCCTGTGTAGGAAGCGAGTATTTTAGCCTGAGAAGCAGGGCTCTTGCAACTCTGGAGGAGAGATAACCCTGCAGCCCACGTACGTCCTGAGAAACCGCAAGGTGACCCTTGGCCTCAGTGTAGTGGCTAAATTTCCGCCGGGCAAGTTCTGCCTGCCGCAGTTTCCATGAGGTCTGCACCGTCTTGGGGCTTAAATGGAGAGCGAGGAGAGCTGTCAGCTCTCACAGAACTCTGGCCCCCGAACCTTTTGCCATGCACCTGAACTCAAGACCACACGTCTCCTCCCTGCCTGCTGAGCAACAGGCCGCCGTGTAGGCCCTTGCTAACACTTCCTGGCATTGCAGAGTCCAAGGGGACACACTGTCCCCTTCCTTGGAAACCTACGTTGCCACAGCTTGCCAAACGCTACCGAAGGCAGTCCTAGCCAGTCTCATGTGCTGGGTAACTTGGATTCAGTTACGAAAAGGCACCTGCATTGGGGTGAACACTGCTCAGCGTTCTTTCCGGGAGCTCATAATTGCCCCCTCTCTAGCTTAAGCAGGATGTCGAGGTGAGGTCCAACTTGAGCAAAGAGCACAATTCCTCACTTTGCATTGGGTTAAGCAGGAAGTCGAAGTGAGGACCAACCTGAGCAAAGAGCACAATTGCTCACTTTGCAGTGGTAGGCCGTCGTAAGAGGCGTTGCCTACTACGCCTTGCTAAGGTCTGTCTGTTAGGGAAGTTGACACTCTTCGACGCCTTTAAAGGAAAATTTATTCAGCGAAGTTCCCAGTGTTTTGCGATGGTCTCCCTTCGCAGTGCCAATACTGCAGGGACTTAGGTTTGCTGCTAACTAGGCTAGGTGACCTGCATACAGAAGCAGGCTTTTCCCTTTGGAAGCTTGGATCCCGGTTTCTTAAGGGCTGCTTGCAAGACCCTGCTGTTGCCCAGCATGTATCCTCTGCCTCTACGCCTGTGTAGGAAGCGAGTATTTTAGCCTGAGAAGCAGGGCTCTTGCAACTCTGGAGGAGAGATAATCCTGCAGCCCACGTTCGTCCTGGGAACCCGCAAGGCGACCCTTGGCCTCAGTGTAGTGGCTAAATTTCCACCGGGCAAGTTCTGCCTGCCGCAGTTTCCATGAGGTCTGCACCGTCTTGGGGCTTAAATGGAGAGCGAGGAGAGCTGTCAGCTCTCACAGAACTCTGGCCTCCGCACTGTTTGCCATGCAACTGAGCTCAAGACCACACGTCTCCTCCCGGCCTGCTGAGAAACAGGCATCCGTGTAGGCCCTTCGAAACACTTTTTGGCATGTAGACTCCAAGGCGACACACTGTTCTTTTCCTTGGAAAAATACAGTGCCCCAGCTTGCCAACGCTCACGAAGGCAGTCCAAGTCAGTCTCATGTGCTGGGTCACTTGGATTCACTGAGAAAAAGCATCCTGCATTCAGACGAACGTTCTGCTCAGCGTGCCATCCGGAAGCTCACACTTGTCGGCTCTCTAGCTTAAGCAGGAGGTCGAGGTGAGGACCAAACTGAGCAAAGAGCACAGTTCCACACTTTGCACAAGGTGAAGCAGGAAGTCGAAATGAGGACCAACATGAGCAAAGAGCACAATTCCTCACGTTGCACTGGTAGTCGTCGTAAGAGGAATTGCCAACTATGCCTGGCTAAGGCCTTCCCTGGGGTTAAGGAACCTGCCACACTTAGACGCCTTTAAATGAAAATTTATTTAGCGAAGTTCCCATTGTTTGGCGATGGTTTCCCTTTGCAGCGCCAATACTGCAGGGACTTAGGTTTGTTGCTACCTAGGCTAGGTGACCCTGCATACAGAAGCAGGCTTTTCCTGTGCAAGCTTGGATCCCGGTTTCTTAGGGGCTGCTTGCAAGACCCTGCTGTTGCCCACCATCTATCCTCTGCCCCTACGCCTGTGTAGGAAGCGAGTATTTTAGCCTGAGAAGCAGGGCTCTTGCAACTCTGGAGGAGAGATAACCCTGCAGCCCACGTACGTCCTGAGAAACCGCAAGGTGACCCTTGGCCTCAGTGTAGTGGCTAAATTTCCGCCGGGCAAGTTCTGCCTGCCGCAGTTTCCATGAGGTCTGCACCGTCTTGGGGCTTAAATGGAGAGCGAGGAGAGCTGTCAGCTCTCACAGAACTCTGGCCCCCGAACCTTTTGCCATGCACCTGAACTCAAGACCACACGTCTCCTCCCTGCCTGCTGAGCAACAGGCCGCCGTGTAGGCCCTTGCTAACACTTCCTGGCATTGCAGAGTCCAAGGGGACACACTGTCCCCTTCCTTGGAAACCTACGTTGCCACAGCTTGCCAAACGCTACCGAAGGCAGTCCTAGCCAGTCTCATGTGCTGGGTAACTTGGATTCAGTTACGAAAAGGCACCTGCATTGGGGTGAACACTGCTCAGCGTTCTTTCCGGGAGCTCATAATTGCCCCCTCTCTAGCTTAAGCAGGATGTCGAGGTGAGGTCCAACTTGAGCAAAGAGCACAATTCCTCACTTTGCATTGGGTTAAGCAGGAAGTCGAAGTGAGGACCAACCTGAGCAAAGAGCACAATTGCTCACTTTGCAGTGGTAGGCCGTCGTAAGAGGCGTTGCCTACTACGCCTTGCTAAGGTCTGTCTGTTAGGGAAGTTGACACTCTTCGACGCCTTTAAAGGAAAATTTATTCAGCGAAGTTCCCAGTGTTTTGCGATGGTCTCCCTTCGCAGTGCCAATACTGCAGGGACTTAGGTTTGCTGCTAACTAGGCTAGGTGACCTGCATACAGAAGCAGGCTTTTCCCTTTGGAAGCTTGGATCCCGGTTTCTTAAGGGCTGCTTGCAAGACCCTGCTGTTGCCCAGCATGTATCCTCTGCCTCTACGCCTGTGTAGGAAGCGAGTATTTTAGCCTGAGAAGCAGGGCTCTTGCAACTCTGGAGGAGAGATAACCCTGCAGCCCACGTACGTCCTGAGAAACCGCAAGGTGACCCTTGGCCTCAGTGTAGTGGCTAAATTTCCGCCGGGCAAGTTCTGCCTGCCGCAGTTTCCATGAGGTCTGCACCGTCTTGGGGCTTAAATGGAGAGCGAGGAGAGCTGTCAGCTCTCACAGAACTCTGGCCCCCGAACCTTTTGCCATGCACCTGAACTCAAGACCACACGTCTCCTCCCTGCCTGCTGAGCAACAGGCCGCCGTGTAGGCCCTTGCTAACACTTCCTGGCATTGCAGAGTCCAAGGGGACACACTGTCCCCTTCCTTGGAAACCTACGTTGCCACAGCTTGCCAAACGCTACCGAAGGCAGTCCTAGCCAGTCTCATGTGCTGGGTAACTTGGATTCAGTTACGAAAAGGCACCTGCATTGGGGTGAACACTGCTCAGCGTTCTTTCCGGGAGCTCATAATTGCCCCCTCTCTAGCTTAAGCAGGATGTCGAGGTGAGGTCCAACTTGAGCAAAGAGCACAATTCCTCACTTTGCATTGGGTTAAGCAGGAAGTCGAAGTGAGGACCAACCTGAGCAAAGAGCACAATTGCTCACTTTGCAGTGGTAGGCCGTCGTAAGAGGCGTTGCCTACTACGCCTTGCTAAGGTCTGTCTGTTAGGGAAGTTGACACTCTTCGACGCCTTTAAAGGAAAATTTATTCAGCGAAGTTCCCAGTGTTTTGCGATGGTCTCCCTTCGCAGTGCCAATACTGCAGGGACTTAGGTTTGCTGCTAACTAGGCTAGGTGACCTGCATACAGAAGCAGGCTTTTCCCTTTGGAAGCTTGGATCCCGGTTTCTTAAGGGCTGCTTGCAAGACCCTGCTGTTGCCCAGCATGTATCCTCTGCCTCTACGCCTGTGTAGGAAGCGAGTATTTTAGCCTGAGAAGCAGGGCTCTTGCAACTCTGGAGGAGAGATAATCCTGCAGCCCACGTTCGTCCTGGGAACCCGCAAGGCGACCCTTGGCCTCAGTGTAGTGGCTAAATTTCCACCGGGCAAGTTCTGCCTGCCGCAGTTTCCATGAGGTCTGCACCGTCTTGGGGCTTAAATGGAGAGCGAGGAGAGCTGTCAGCTCTCACAGAACTCTGGCCTCCGCACTGTTTGCCATGCAACTGAGCTCAAGACCACACGTCTCCTCCCGGCCTGCTGAGAAACAGGCATCCGTGTAGGCCCTTCGAAACACTTTTTGGCATGTAGACTCCAAGGCGACACACTGTTCTTTTCCTTGGAAAAATACAGTGCCCCAGCTTGCCAACGCTCACGAAGGCAGTCCGAGTCAGTCTCATGTGCTGGGTCACTTGGATTCACTGAGAAAAAGCATCCTGCATTCAGACGAACGTTCTGCTCAGCGTGCCATCCGGAAGCTCACACTTGTCGGCTCTCTAGCTTAAGCAGGAGGTCGAGGTGAGGACCAAACTGAGCAAAGAGCACAGTTCCACACTTTGCACAAGGTGAAGCAGGAAGTCGAAATGAGGACCAACATGAGCAAAGAGCACAATTCCTCACGTTGCACTGGTAGTCGTCGTAAGAGGAATTGCCAACTATGCCTGGCTAAGGCCTTCCCTGGGGTTAAGGAACCTGCCACACTTAGACGCCTTTAAATGAAAATTTATTTAGCGAAGTTCCCATTGTTTGGCGATGGTTTCCCTTTGCAGCGCCAATACTGCAGGGACTTAGGTTTGTTGCTACCTAGGCTAGGTGACCCTGCATACAGAAGCAGGCTTTTCCTGTGCAAGCTTGGATCCCGGTTTCTTAGGGGCTGCTTGCAAGACCCTGCTGTTGCCCACCATCTATCCTCTGCCCCTACGCATGTGTAGGAAGCGAGTATTTTAGCCTGAGAAGCAGGGCTCTTGCAACTCTGGAGGAGAGATAACCCTGCAGCCCACGTACGTCCTGAGAAACCGCAAGGTGACCCTTGGCCTCAGTGTAGTGGCTAAATTTCCGCCGGGCAAGTTCTGCCTGCCGCAGTTTCCATGAGGTCTGCACCGTCTTGGGGCTTAAATGGAGAGCGAGGAGAGCTGTCAGCTCTCACAGAACTCTGGCCCCCGAACCTTTTGCCATGCACCTGAACTCAAGACCACACGTCTCCTCCCTGCCTGCTGAGCAACAGGCCGCCGTGTAGGCCCTTGCTAACACTTCCTGGCATTGCAGAGTCCAAGGGGACACACTGTCCCCTTCCTTGGAAACCTACGTTGCCACAGCTTGCCAAACGCTACCGAAGGCAGTCCTAGCCAGTCTCATGTGCTGGGTAACTTGGATTCAGTTACGAAAAGGCACCTGCATTGGGGTGAACACTGCTCAGCGTTCTTTCCGGGAGCTCATAATTGCCCCCTCTCTAGCTTAAGCAGGATGTCGAGGTGAGGTCCAACTTGAGCAAAGAGCACAATTCCTCACTTTGCATTGGGTTAAGCAGGAAGTCGAAGTGAGGACCAACCTGAGCAAAGAGCACAATTGCTCACTTTGCAGTGGTAGGCCGTCGTAAGAGGCGTTGCCTACTACGCCTTGCTAAGGTCTGTCTGTTAGGGAAGTTGACACTCTTCGACGCCTTTAAAGGAAAATTTATTCAGCGAAGTTCCCAGTGTTTTGCGATGGTCTCCCTTCGCAGTGCCAATACTGCAGGGACTTAGGTTTGCTGCTAACTAGGCTAGGTGACCTGCATACAGAAGCAGGCTTTTCCCTTTGGAAGCTTGGATCCCGGTTTCTTAAGGGCTGCTTGCAAGACCCTGCTGTTGCCCAGCATGTATCCTCTGCCTCTACGCCTGTGTAGGAAGCGAGTATTTTAGCCTGAGAAGCAGGGCTCTTGCAACTCTGGAGGAGAGATAATCCTGCAGCCCACGTTCGTCCTGGGAACCCGCAAGGCGACCCTTGGCCTCAGTGTAGTGGCTAAATTTCCACCGGGCAAGTTCTGCCTGCCGCAGTTTCCATGAGGTCTGCACCGTCTTGGGGCTTAAATGGAGAGCGAGGAGAGCTGTCAGCTCTCACAGAACTCTGGCCTCCGCACTGTTTGCCATGCAACTGAGCTCAAGACCACACGTCTCCTCCCGGCCTGCTGAGAAACAGGCATCCGTGTAGGCCCTTCGAAACACTTTTTGGCATGTAGACTCCAAGGCGACACACTGTTCTTTTCCTTGGAAAAATACAGTGCCCCAGCTTGCCAACGCTCACGAAGGCAGTCCGAGTCAGTCTCATGTGCTGGGTCACTTGGATTCACTGAGAAAAAGCATCCTGCATTCAGACGAACGTTCTGCTCAGCGTGCCATCCGGAAGCTCACACTTGTCGGCTCTCTAGCTTAAGCAGGAGGTCGAGGTGAGGACCAAACTGAGCAAAGAGCACAGTTCCACACTTTGCACAAGGTGAAGCAGGAAGTCGAAATGAGGACCAACATGAGCAAAGAGCACAATTCCTCACGTTGCACTGGTAGTCGTCGTAAGAGGAATTGCCAACTATGCCTGGCTAAGGCCTTCCCTGGGGTTAAGGAACCTGCCACACTTAGACGCCTTTAAATGAAAATTTATTTAGCGAAGTTCCCATTGTTTGGCGATGGTTTCCCTTTGCAGCGCCAATACTGCAGGGACTTAGGTTTGTTGCTACCTAGGCTAGGTGACCCTGCATACAGAAGCAGGCTTTTCCTGTGCAAGCTTGGATCCCGGTTTCTTAGGGGCTGCTTGCAAGACCCTGCTGTTGCCCACCATCTATCCTCTGCCCCTACGCCTGTGTAGGAAGCGAGTATTTTAGCCTGAGAAGCAGGGCTCTTGCAACTCTGGAGGAGAGATAACCCTGCAGCCCACGTACGTCCTGAGAAACCGCAAGGTGACCCTTGGCCTCAGTGTAGTGGCTAAATTTCCGCCGGGCAAGTTCTGCCTGCCGCAGTTTCCATGAGGTCTGCACCGTCTTGGGGCTTAAATGGAGAGCGAGGAGAGCTGTCAGCTCTCACAGAACTCTGGCCCCCGAACCTTTTGCCATGCACCTGAACTCAAGACCACACGTCTCCTCCCTGCCTGCTGAGCAACAGGCCGCCGTGTAGGCCCTTGCTAACACTTCCTGGCATTGCAGAGTCCAAGGGGACACACTGTCCCCTTCCTTGGAAACCTACGTTGCCACAGCTTGCCAAACGCTACCGAAGGCAGTCCTAGCCAGTCTCATGTGCTGGGTAACTTGGATTCAGTTACGAAAAGGCACCTGCATTGGGGTGAACACTGCTCAGCGTTCTTTCCGGGAGCTCATAATTGCCCCCTCTCTAGCTTAAGCAGGATGTCGAGGTGAGGTCCAACTTGAGCAAAGAGCACAATTCCTCACTTTGCATTGGGTTAAGCAGGAAGTCGAAGTGAGGACCAACCTGAGCAAAGAGCACAATTGCTCACTTTGCAGTGGTAGGCCGTCGTAAGAGGCATTGCCTACTACGCCTTGCTAAGGTCTGTCTGTTAGGGAAGTTGACACTCTTCGACGCCTTTAAAGGAAAATTTATTCAGCGAAGTTCCCAGTGTTTTGCGATGGTCTCCCTTCGCAGTGCCAATACTGCAGGGACTTAGGTTTGCTGCTAACTAGGCTAGGTGACCTGCATACAGAAGCAGGATTTTCCCTTTGGAAGCTTGGATCCCGGTTTCTTAAGGGCTGCTTGCAAGACCCTGCTGTTGCCCAGCATGTATCCTCTGCCTCTACGCCTGTGTAGGAAGCGAGTATTTTAGCCTGAGAAGCAGGGCTCTTGCAACTCTGGAGGAGAGATAACCCTGCAGCCCACGTACGTCCTGAGAAACCGCAAGGTGACCCTTGGCCTCAGTGTAGTGGCTAAATTTCCGCCGGGCAAGTTCTGCCTGCCGCAGTTTCCATGAGGTCTGCACCGTCTTGGGGCTTAAATGGAGAGCGAGGAGAGCTGTCAGCTCTCACAGAACTCTGGCCCCCGAACCTTTTGCCATGCACCTGAACTCAAGACCACACGTCTCCTCCCTGCCTGCTGAGCAACAGGCCGCCGTGTAGGCCCTTGCTAACACTTCCTGGCATTGCAGAGTCCAAGGGGACACACTGTCCCCTTCCTTGGAAACCTACGTTGCCACAGCTTGCCAAACGCTACCGAAGGCAGTCCTAGCCAGTCTCATGTGCTGGGTAACTTGGATTCAGTTACGAAAAGGCACCTGCATTGGGGTGAACACTGCTCAGCGTTCTTTCCGGGAGCTCATAATTGCCCCCTCTCTAGCTTAAGCAGGATGTCGAGGTGAGGTCCAACTTGAGCAAAGAGCACAATTCCTCACTTTGCATTGGGTTAAGCAGGAAGTCGAAGTGAGGACCAACCTGAGCAAAGAGCACAATTGCTCACTTTGCAGTGGTAGTCCGTCGTAAGAGGCGTTGCCTACTACGCCTTGCTAAGGTCTGTCTGTTAGGGAAGTTGACACTCTTCGACGCCTTTAAAGGAAAATTTATTCAGCGAAGTTCCCAGTGTTTTGCGATGGTCTCCCTTCGCAGTGCCAATACTGCAGGGACTTAGGTTTGCTGCTAACTAGGCTAGGTGACCTGCATACAGAAGCAGGCTTTTCCCTTTGGAAGCTTGGATCCCGGTTTCTTAAGGGCTGCTTGCAAGACCCTGCTGTTGCCCAGCATGTATCCTCTGCCTCTACGCCTGTGTAGGAAGCGAGTATTTTAGCCTGAGAAGCAGGGCTCTTGCAACTCTGGAGGAGAGATAACCCTGCAGCCCACGTACGTCCTGAGAAACCGCAAGGTGACCCTTGGCCTCAGTGTAGTGGCTAAATTTCCGCCGGGCAAGTTCTGCCTGCCGCAGTTTCCATGAGGTCTGCACCGTCTTGGGGATTAAATGGAGAGCGAGGAGAGCTGTCAGCTCTCACAGAACTCTGGCCCCCTAACCTTTTGCCATGCACCTGAACTCAAGACCACACGTCTCCTCCCTGCCTGCTGAGCAACAGGCCGCCGTGTAGGCCCTTGCTAACACTTCCTGGCATTGCAGAGTCCAAGGGGACACACTGTCCCCTTCCTTGGAAACCTACGTTGCCACAGCTTGCCAAACGCTACCGAAGGCAGTCCTAGCCAGTCTCATGTGCTGGGTAACTTGGATTCAGTTACGAAAAGGCACCTGCATTGGGGTGAACACTGCTCAGCGTTCTTTCCGGGAGCTCATAATTGCCCCCTCTCTAGCTTAAGCAGGATGTCGAGGTGAGGTCCAACTTGAGCAAAGAGCACAATTCCTCACTTTGCATTGGGTTAAGCAGGAAGTCGAAGTGAGGACCAACCTGAGCAAAGAGCACAATTGCTCACTTTGCAGTGGTAGGCCGTCGTAAGAGGCGTTGCCTACTACGCCTTGCTAAGGTCTGTCTGTTAGGGAAGTTGACACTCTTCGACGCCTTTAAAGGAAAATTTATTCAGCGAAGTTCCCAGTGTTTTGCGATGGTCTCCCTTCGCAGTGCCAATACTGCAGGGACTTAGGTTTGCTGCTAACTAGGCTAGGTGACCTGCATACAGAAGCAGGCTTTTCCCTTTGGAAGCTTGGATCCCGGTTTCTTAAGGGCTGCTTGCAAGACCCTGCTGTTGCCCAGCATGTATCCTCTGCCTCTACGCCTGTGTAGGAAGCGAGTATTTTAGCCTGAGAAGCAGGGCTCTTGCAACTCTGGAGGAGAGATAATCCTGCAGCCCACGTTCGTCCTGGGAACCCGCAAGGCGACCCTTGGCCTCAGTGTAGTGGCTAAATTTCCACCGGGCAAGTTCTGCCTGCCGCAGTTTCCATGAGGTCTGCACCGTCTTGGGGCTTAAATGGAGAGCGAGGAGAGCTGTCAGCTCTCACAGAACTCTGGCCTCCGCACTGTTTGCCATGCAACTGAGCTCAAGACCACACGTCTCCTCCCGGCCTGCTGAGAAACAGGCATCCGTGTAGGCCCTTCGAAACACTTTTTGGCATGTAGACTCCAAGGCGACACACTGTTCTTTTCCTTGGAAAAATACAGTGCCCCAGCTTGCCAACGCTCACGAAGGCAGTCCGAGTCAGTCTCATGTGCTGGGTCACTTGGATTCACTGAGAAAAAGCATCCTGCATTCAGACGAACGTTCTGCTCAGCGTGCCATCCGGAAGCTCACACTTGTCGGCTCTCTAGCTTAAGCAGGAGGTCGAGGTGAGGACCAAACTGAGCAAAGAGCACAGTTCCACACTTTGCACAAGGTGAAGCAGGAAGTCGAAATGAGGACCAACATGAGCAAAGAGCACAATTCCTCACGTTGCACTGGTAGTCGTCGTAAGAGGAATTGCCAACTATGCCTGGCTAAGGCCTTCCCTGGGGTTAAGGAACCTGCCACACTTAGACGCCTTTAAATGAAAATTTATTTAGCGAAGTTCCCATTGTTTGGCGATGGTTTCCCTTTGCAGCGCCAATACTGCAGGGACTTAGGTTTGTTGCTACCTAGGCTAGGTGACCCTGCATACAGAAGCAGGCTTTTCCTGTGCAAGCTTGGATCCCGGTTTCTTAGGGGCTGCTTGCAAGACCCTGCTGTTGCCCACCATCTATCCTCTGCCCCTACGCCTGTGTAGGAAGCGAGTATTTTAGCCTGAGAAGCAGGGCTCTTGCAACTCTGGAGGAGAGATAACCCTGCAGCCCACGTACGTCCTGAGAAACCGCAAGGTGACCCTTGGCCTCAGTGTAGTGGCTAAATTTCCGCCGGGCAAGTTCTGCCTGCCGCAGTTTCCATGAGGTCTGCACCGTCTTGGGGCTTAAATGGAGAGCGAGGAGAGCTGTCAGCTCTCACAGAACTCTGGCCCCCGAACCTTTTGCCATGCACCTGAACTCAAGACCACACGTCTCCTCCCTGCCTGCTGAGCAACAGGCCGCCGTGTAGGCCCTTGCTAACACTTCCTGGCATTGCAGAGTCCAAGGGGACACACTGTCCCCTTCCTTGGAAACCTACGTTGCCACAGCTTGCCAAACGCTACCGAAGGCAGTCCTAGCCAGTCTCATGTGCTGGGTAACTTGGATTCAGTTACGAAAAGGCACCTGCATTGGGGTGAACACTGCTCAGCGTTCTTTCCGGGAGCTCATAATTGCCCCCTCTCTAGCTTAAGCAGGATGTCGAGGTGAGGTCCAACTTGAGCAAAGAGCACAATTCCTCACTTTGCATTGGGTTAAGCAGGAAGTCGAAGTGAGGACCAACCTGAGCAAAGAGCACAATTGCTCACTTTGCAGTGGTAGGCCGTCGTAAGAGGCGTTGCCTACTACGCCTTGCTAAGGTCTGTCTGTTAGGGAAGTTGACACTCTTCGACGCCTTTAAAGGAAAATTTATTCAGCGAAGTTCCCAGTGTTTTGCGATGGTCTCCCTTCGCAGTGCCAATACTGCAGGGACTTAGGTTTGCTGCTAACTAGGCTAGGTGACCTGCATACAGAAGCAGGCTTTTCCCTTTGGAAGCTTGGATCCCGGTTTCTTAAGGGCTGCTTGCAAGACCCTGCTGTTGCCCAGCATGTATCCTCTGCCTCTACGCCTGTGTAGGAAGCGAGTATTTTAGCCTGAGAAGCAGGGCTCTTGCAACTCTGGAGGAGAGATAATCCTGCAGCCCACGTTCGTCCTGGGAACCCGCAAGGCGACCCTTGGCCTCAGTGTAGTGGCTAAATTTCCACCGGGCAAGTTCTGCCTGCCGCAGTTTCCATGAGGTCTGCACCGTCTTGGGGCTTAAATGGAGAGCGAGGAGAGCTGTCAGCTCTCACAGAACTCTGGCCTCCGCACTGTTTGCCATGCAACTGAGCTCAAGACCACACGTCTCCTCCCGGCCTGCTGAGAAACAGGCATCAGTGTAGGCCCTTCGAAACACTTTTTGGCATGTAGACTCCAAGGCGACACACTGTTCTTTTCCTTGGAAAAATACAGTGCCCCAGCTTGCCAACGCTCACGAAGGCAGTCCGAGTCAGTCTCATGTGCTGGGTCACTTGGATTCACTGAGAAAAAGCATCCTGCATTCAGACGAACGTTCTGCTCAGCGTGCCATCCGGAAGCTCACACTTGTCGGCTCTCTAGCTTAAGCAGGAGGTCGAGGTGAGGACCAAACTGAGCAAAGAGCACAGTTCCACACTTTGCACAAGGTGAAGCAGGAAGTCGAAATGAGGACCAACATGAGCAAAGAGCACAATTCCTCACGTTGCACTGGTAGTCGTCGTAAGAGGAATTGCCAACTATGCCTGGCTAAGGCCTTCCCTGGGGTTAAGGAACCTGCCACACTTAGACGCCTTTAAATGAAAATTTATTTAGCGAAGTTCCCATTGTTTGGCGATGGTTTCCCTTTGCAGCGCCAATACTGCAGGGACTTAGGTTTGTTGCTACCTAGGCTAGGTGACCCTGCATACAGAAGCAGGCTTTTCCTGTGCAAGCTTGGATCCCGGTTTCTTAGGGCTGCTTGCAAGACCCTGCTGTTGCCCACCATCTATCCTCTGCCCCTACGCCTGTGTAGGAAGCGAGTATTTTAGCCTGAGAAGCAGGGCTCTTGCAACTCTGGAGGAGAGATAACCCTGCAGCCCACGTACGTCCTGAGAAACCGCAAGGTGACCCTTGGCCTCAGTGTAGTGGCTAAATTTCCGCCGGGCAAGTTCTGCCTGCCGCAGTTTCCATGAGGTCTGCACCGTCTTGGGGCTTAAATGGAGAGCGAGGAGAGCTGTCAGCTCTCACAGAACTCTGGCCCCCGAACCTTTTGCCATGCACCTGAACTCAAGACCACACGTCTCCTCCCTGCCTGCTGAGCAACAGGCCGCCGTGTAGGCCCTTGCTAACACTTCCTGGCATTGCAGAGTCCAAGGGGACACACTGTCCCCTTCCTTGGAAACCTACGTTGCCACAGCTTGCCAAACGCTACCGAAGGCAGTCCTAGCCAGTCTCATGTGCTGGGTAACTTGGATTCAGTTACGAAAAGGCACCTGCATTGGGGTGAACACTGCTCAGCGTTCTTTCCGGGAGCTCATAATTGCCCCCTCTCTAGCTTAAGCAGGATGTCGAGGTGAGGTCCAACTTGAGCAAAGAGCACAATTCCTCACTTTGCATTGGGTTAAGCAGGAAGTCGAAGTGAGGACCAACCTGAGCAAAGAGCACAATTGCTCACTTTGCAGTGGTAGGCCGTCGTAAGAGGCATTGCCTACTACGCCTTGCTAAGGTCTGTCTGTTAGGGAAGTTGACACTCTTCGACGCCTTTAAAGGAAAATTTATTCAGCGAAGTTCCCAGTGTTTTGCGATGGTCTCCCTTCGCAGTGCCAATACTGCAGGGACTTAGGTTTGCTGCTAACTAGGCTAGGTGACCTGCATACAGAAGCAGGCTTTTCCCTTTGGAAGCTTGGATCCCGGTTTCTTAAGGGCTGCTTGCAAGACCCTGCTGTTGCCCAGCATGTATCCTCTGCCCCTACGCCTGTGTAGGAAGCGAGTATTTTAGCCTGAGAAGCAGGGCTCTTGCAACTCTGGAGGAGAGATAACCCTGCAGCCCACGTACGTCCTGAGAAACCGCAAGGTGACCCTTGGCCTCAGTGTAGTGGCTAAATTTCCGCCGGGCAAGTTCTGCCTGCCGCAGTTTCCATGAGGTCTGCACCGTCTTGGGGCTTAAATGGAGAGCGAGGAGAGCTGTCAGCTCTCACAGAACTCTGGCCCCCGAACCTTTTGCCATGCACCTGAACTCAAGACCACACGTCTCCTCCCTGCCTGCTGAGCAACAGGCCGCCGTGTAGGCCCTTGCTAACACTTCCTGGCATTGCAGAGTCCAAGGGGACACACTGTCCCCTTCCTTGGAAACCTACGTCGCCACAGCTTGCCAAACGCTACCGAAGGCAGTCCTAGCCAGTCTCATGTGCTGGGTAACTTGGATTCAGTTACGAAAAGGCACCTGCATTGGGGTGAACACTGCTCAGCGTTCTTTCCGGGAGCTCATAATTGCCCCCTCTCTAGCTTAAGCAGGATGTCGAGGTGAGGTCCAACTTGAGCAAAGAGCACAATTCCTCACTTTGCATTGGGTTAAGCAGGAAGTCGAAGTGAGGACCAACCTGAGCAAAGAGCACAATTGCTCACTTTGCAGTGGTAGGCCGTCGTAAGAGGCGTTGCCTACTACGCCTTGCTAAGGTCTGTCTGTTAGGGAAGTTGACACTCTTCGACGCCTTTAAAGGAAAATTTATTCAGCGAAGTTCCCAGTGTTTTGCGATGGTCTCCCTTCGCAGTGCCAATACTGCAGGGACTTAGGTTTGCTGCTAACTAGGCTAGGTGACCTGCATACAGAAGCAGGCTTTTCCCTTTGGAAGCTTGGATCCCGGTTTCTTAAGGGCTGCTTGCAAGACCCTGCTGTTGCCCAGCATGTATCCTCTGCCTCTACGCCTGTGTAGGAAGCGAGTATTTTAGCCTGAGAAGCAGGGCTCTTGCAACTCTGGAGGAGAGATAATCCTGCAGCCCACGTTCGTCCTGGGAACCCGCAAGGCGACCCTTGGCCTCAGTGTAGTGGCTAAATTTCCACCGGGCAAGTTCTGCCTGCCGCAGTTTCCATGAGGTCTGCACCGTCTTGGGGCTTAAATGGAGAGCGAGGAGAGCTGTCAGCTCTCACAGAACTCTGGCCTCCGCACTGTTTGCCATGCAACTGAGCTCAAGACCACACGTCTCCTCCCGGCCTGCTGAGAAACAGGCATCCGTGTAGGCCCTTCGAAACACTTTTTGGCATGTAGACTCCAAGGCGACACACTGTTCTTTTCCTTGGAAAAATACAGTGCCCCAGCTTGCCAACGCTCACGAAGGCAGTCCGAGTCAGTCTCATGTGCTGGGTCACTTGGATTCACTGAGAAAAAGCATCCTGCATTCAGACGAACGTTCTGCTCAGCGTGCCATCCGGAAGCTCACACTTGTCGGCTCTCTAGCTTAAGCAGGAGGTCGAGGTGAGGACCAAACTGAGCAAAGAGCACAGTTCCACACTTTGCACAAGGTGAAGCAGGAAGTCGAAATGAGGACCAACATGAGCAAAGAGCACAATTCCTCACGTTGCACTGGTAGTCGTCGTAAGAGGAATTGCCAACTATGCCTGGCTAAGGCCTTCCCTGGGGTTAAGGAACCTGCCACACTTAGACGCCTTTAAATGAAAATTTATTTAGCGAAGTTCCCATTGTTTGGCGATGGTTTCCCTTTGCAGCGCCAATACTGCAGGGACTTAGGTTTGTTGCTACCTAGGCTAGGTGACCCTGCATACAGAAGCAGGCTTTTCCTGTGCAAGCTTGGATCCCGGTTTCTTAGGGGCTGCTTGCAAGACCCTGCTGTTGCCCACCATCTATCCTCTGCCCCTACGCCTGTGTAGGAAGCGAGTATTTTAGCCTGAGAAGCAGGGCTCTTGCAACTCTGGAGGAGAGATAACCCTGCAGCCCACGTACGTCCTGAGAAACCGCAAGGTGACCCTTGGCCTCAGTGTAGTGGCTAAATTTCCGCCGGGCAAGTTCTGCCTGCCGCAGTTTCCATGAGGTCTGCACCGTCTTGGGGCTTAAATGGAGAGCGAGGAGAGCTGTCAGCTCTCACAGAACTCTGGCCCCCGAACCTTTTGCCATGCACCTGAACTCAAGACCACACGTCTCCTCCCTGCCTGCTGAGCAACAGGCCGCCGTGTAGGCCCTTGCTAACACTTCCTGGCATTGCAGAGTCCAAGGGGACACACTGTCCCCTTCCTTGGAAACCTACGTTGCCACAGCTTGCCAAACGCTACCGAAGGCAGTCCTAGCCAGTCTCATGTGCTGGGTAACTTGGATTCAGTTACGAAAAGGCACCTGCATTGGGGTGAACACTGCTCAGCGTTCTTTCCGGGAGCTCATAATTGCCCCCTCTCTAGCTTAAGCAGGATGTCGAGGTGAGGTCCAACTTGAGCAAAGAGCACAATTCCTCACTTTGCATTGGGTTAAGCAGGAAGTCGAAGTGAGGACCAACCTGAGCAAAGAGCACAATTGCTCACTTTGCAGTGGTAGGCCGTCGTAAGAGGCATTGCCTACTACGCCTTGCTAAGGTCTGTCTGTTAGGGAAGTTGACACTCTTCGACGCCTTTAAAGGAAAATTTATTCAGCGAAGTTCCCAGTGTTTTGCGATGGTCTCCCTTCGCAGTGCCAATACTGCAGGGACTTAGGTTTGCTGCTAACTAGGCTAGGTGACCTGCATACAGAAGCAGGCTTTTCCCTTTGGAAGCTTGGATCCCGGTTTCTTAAGGGCTGCTTGCAAGACCCTGCTGTTGCCCAGCATGTATCCTCTGCCTCTACGCCTGTGTAGGAAGCGAGTATTTTAGCCTGAGAAGCAGGGCTCTTGCAACTCTGGAGGAGAGATAATCCTGCAGCCCACGTTCGTCCTGGGAACCCGCAAGGCGACCCTTGGCCTCAGTGTAGTGGCTAAATTTCCACCGGGCAAGTTCTGCCTGCCGCAGTTTCCATGAGGTCTGCACCGTCTTGGGGCTTAAATGGAGAGCGAGGAGAGCTGTCAGCTCTCACAGAACTCTGGCCTCCGCACTGTTTGCCATGCAACTGAGCTCAAGACCACACGTCTCCTCCCGGCCTGCTGAGAAACAGGCATCCGTGTAGGCCCTTCGAAACACTTTTTGGCACGTAGACTCCAAGGCGACACACTGTTCTTTTCCTTGGAAAAATACAGTGCCCCAGCTTGCCAACGCTCACGAAGGCAGTCCGAGTCAGTCTCATGTGCTGGGTCACTTGGATTCACTGAGAAAAAGCATCCTGCATTCAGACGAACGTTCTGCTCAGCGTGCCATCCGGAAGCTCACACTTGTCGGCTCTCTAGCTTAAGCAGGAGGTCGAGGTGAGGACCAAACTGAGCAAAGAGCACAGTTCCACACTTTGCACAAGGTGAAGCAGGAAGTCGAAATGAGGACCAACATGAGCAAAGAGCACAATTCCTCACGTTGCACTGGTAGTCGTCGTAAGAGGAATTGCCAACTATGCCTGGCTAAGGCCTTCCCTGGGGTTAAGGAACCTGCCACACTTAGACGCCTTTAAATGAAAATTTATTTAGCGAAGTTCCCATTGTTTGGCGATGGTTTCCCTTTGCAGCGCCAATACTGCAGGGACTTAGGTTTGTTGCTACTTAGGCTAGGTGACCCTGCATACAGAAGCAGCCTTTTCCTGTTCAAGCTTGGATCCCTGTTTCTTAGGAGCTGCTTGCAAGACCCTGCTATTGCCCACCATCTATCCTCTGCACCTATGCCTGTGTAGGAAGCGAGTATTTTAGCCTGAGAGGCAGGGCTCTTGCAACTCTGGAGGAGAGATAATCCTGCAGCCCACGTTCGTCCTGGGAAACCGGAAGGCGACCCTTGGCCTCAGTGTAGTGGCTAAATTTCCGCCGGGGAAGTTCTGCCTGCCGCAGTTTCCATGAGGTCTGCACCGTCTTGGGGCTTAAATGGAGAGCGAGGAGAGCTGTCAGCTCTCACAGAACTCTGGCCTCCGCACTGTTTGCTATGCAACTGAGCTCAAGACCACACGTCTCCTCCCGGCCTGCTGAGAAACAGGCATTCGTGTAGGCCCTTCGTAACACTTTTTGGCATGTAGACTCCAAGGCGACACACTGTTCTTTTCCTTGGAGAAATACAGTGCCCCAGCTTGCCAACGCTCACGAAGGCAGTCCGAGCCAGTCTCATGTGCTGGGCCACTTGGATTCAGTGAGGAAAAGCATCCTGCATTGAGGCGAACGTTCTGCTCAGCGTGCCATCCGGAAGCTCACACTTGTCGGCTCTCTAGCTTAAGCAGGAGGTCGAGGTGAGGACCAAACTGAGCAAAGAGCACAGTTCCACACTTTGCACAAGGTGAAGCAGGAAGTCGAAGTGAGGACCAACATGAGCAAAGAGCACAATTCCTCACGTTGCACTGGTAGTCGTCGTAAGAGGAATTGCCAACTATGCCTGGCTAAGGCCTTCCCTGGGGTTAAGGAACCTGCCACACTTAGACGCCTTTAAATGAAAATTTATTTAGCGAAGTTCCCATTGTTTGGCGATGGTTTCCCTTTGCAGCGCCAATACTGCAGGGACTTAGGTTTGTTGCTACCTAGGCTAGGTGACCCTGCATACAGAAGCAGGCTTTTCCTGTGCAAGCTTGGATCCCGGTTTCTTAGGGGCTGCTTGCAAGACCCTGCTGTTGCCCACCATCTATCCTCTGCCCCTACGCCTGTGTAGGAAGCGAGTATTTTAGCCTGAGAAGCAGGGCTCTTGCAACTCTGGAGGAGAGATAACCCTGCAGCCCACGTACGTCCTGAGAAACCGCAAGGTGACCCTTGGCCTCAGTGTAGTGGCTAAATTTCCGCCGGGCAAGTTCTGCCTGCCGCAGTTTCCATGAGGTCTGCACCGTCTTGGGGCTTAAATGGAGAGCGAGGAGAGCTGTCAGCTCTCACAGAACTCTGGCCCCCGAACCTTTTGCCATGCACCTGAACTCAAGACCACACGTCTCCTCCCTGCCTGCTGAGCAACAGGCCGCCGTGTAGGCCCTTGCTAACACTTCCTGGCATTGCAGAGTCCAAGGGGACACACTGTCCCCTTCCTTGGAAACCTACGTTGCCACAGCTTGCCAAACGCTACCGAAGGCAGTCCTAGCCAGTCTCATGTGCTGGGTAACTTGGATTCAGTTACGAAAAGGCACCTGCATTGGGGTGAACACTGCTCAGCGTTCTTTCCGGGAGCTCATAATTGCCCCCTCTCTAGCTTAAGCAGGATGTCGAGGTGAGGTCCAACTTGAGCAAAGAGCACAATTCCTCACTTTGCATTGGGTTAAGCAGGAAGTCGAAGTGAGGACCAACCTGAGCAAAGAGCACAATTGCTCACTTTGCAGTGGTAGGCCGTCGTAAGAGGCATTGCCTACTACGCCTTGCTAAGGTCTGTCTGTTAGGGAAGTTGACACTCTTCGACGCCTTTAAAGGAAAATTTATTCAGCGAAGTTCCCAGTGTTTTGCGATGGTCTCCCTTCGCAGTGCCAATACTGCAGGGACTTAGGTTTGCTGCTAACTAGGCTAGGTTACCTGCATACAGAAGCAGGCTTTTCCCTTTGGAAGCTTGGATCCCGGTTTCTTAAGGGCTGCTTGCAAGACCCTGCTGTTGCCCAGCATGTATCCTCTGCCTCTACGCCTGTGTAGGAAGCGAGTATTTTAGCCTGAGAGGCAGGGCTCTTGCAACTCTGGAGGAGAGATAACCCTGCAGCCCACGTACGTCCTGAGAAACCGCAAGGTGACCCTTGGCCTCAGTGTAGTGGCCAAATTTCCGCCGGGCAAGTTCTGCCTGCCGCAGTTTCCATGAGGTCTGCACCGTCTTGGGGATTAAATGGAGAGCGAGGAGAGCTGTCAGCTCTCACAGAACTCTGGCCCCCGAACCTTTTGCCATGCACCTGAACTCAAGACCACACGTCTCCTCCCTGCCTGCTGAGCAACAGGCCGCCGTGTAGGCCCTTGCTAACACTTCCTGGCATTGCAGAGTCCAAGGGGACACACTGTCCCCTTCCTTGGAAACCTACGTTGCCACAGCTTGCCAAACGCTACCGAAGGCAGTCCTAGCCAGTCTCATGTGCTGGGTAACTTGGATTCAGTTACGAAAAGGCACCTGCATTGGGGTGAACACTGCTCAGCGTTCTTTCCGGGAGCTCATAATTGCCCCCTCTCTAGCTTAAGCAGGATGTCGAGGTGAGGTCCAACTTGAGCAAAGAGCACAATTCCTCACTTTGCATTGGGTTAAGCAGGAAGTCGAAGTGAGGACCAACCTGAGCAAAGAGCACAATTGCTCACTTTGCAGTGGTAGGCCGTCGTAAGAGGCGTTGCCTACTACGCCTTGCTAAGGTCTGTCTGTTAGGGAAGTTGACACTCTTCGACGCCTTTAAAGGAAAATTTATTCAGCGAAGTTCCCAGTGTTTTGCGATGGTCTCCCTTCGCAGTGCCAATACTGCAGGGACTTAGGTTTGCTGCTAACTAGGCTAGGTGACCTGCATACAGAAGCAGGCTTTTCCCTTTGGAAGCTTGGATCCCGGTTTCTTAAGGGCTGCTTGCAAGACCCTGCTGTTGCCCAGCATGTATCCTCTGCCTCTACGCCTGTGTAGGAAGCGAGTATTTTAGCCTGAGAAGCAGGGCTCTTGCAACTCTGGAGGAGAGATAATCCTGCAGCCCACGTTCGTCCTGGGAACCCGCAAGGCGACCCTTGGCCTCAGTGTAGTGGCTAAATTTCCACCGGGCAAGTTCTGCCTGCCGCAGTTTCCATGAGGTCTGCACCGTCTTGGGGCTTAAATGGAGAGCGAGGAGAGCTGTCAGCTCTCACAGAACTCTGGCCTCCGCACTGTTTGCCATGCAACTGAGCTCAAGACCACACGTCTCCTCCCGGCCTGCTGAGAAACAGGCATCCGTGTAGGCCCTTCGAAACACTTTTTGGCATGTAGACTCCAAGGCGACACACTGTTCTTTTCCTTGGAAAAATACAGTGCCCCAGCTTGCCAACGCTCACGAAGGCAGTCCGAGTCAGTCTCATGTGCTGGGTCACTTGGATTCACTGAGAAAAAGCATCCTGCATTCAGACGAACGTTCTGCTCAGCGTGCCATCCGGAAGCTCACACTTGTCGGCTCTCTAGCTTAAGCAGGAGGTCGAGGTGAGGACCAAACTGAGCAAAGAGCACAGTTCCACACTTTGCACAAGGTGAAGCAGGAAGTCGAAATGAGGACCAACATGAGCAAAGAGCACAATTCCTCACGTTGCACTGGTAGTCGTCGTAAGAGGAATTGCCAACTATGCCTGGCTAAGGCCTTCCCTGGGGTTAAGGAACCTGCCACACTTAGACGCCTTTAAATGAAAATTTATTTAGCGAAGTTCCCATTGTTTGGCGATGGTTTCCCTTTGCAGCGCCAATACTGCAGGGACTTAGGTTTGTTGCTACCTAGGCTAGGTGACCCTGCATACAGAAGCAGGCTTTTCCTGTGCAAGCTTGGATCCCGGTTTCTTAGGGGCTGCTTGCAAGACCCTGCTGTTGCCCACCATCTATCCTCTGCCCCTACGCCTGTGTAGGAAGCGAGTATTTTAGCCTGAGAAGCAGGGCTCTTGCAACTCTGGAGGAGAGATAACCCTGCAGCCCACGTACGTCCTGAGAAACCGCAAGGTGACCCTTGGCCTCAGTGTAGTGGCTAAATTTCCGCCGGGCAAGTTCTGCCTGCCGCAGTTTCCATGAGGTCTGCACCGTCTTGGGGCTTAAATGGAGAGCGAGGAGAGCTGTCAGCTCTCACAGAACTCTGGCCCCCGAACCTTTTGCCATGCACCTGAACTCAAGACCACACGTCTCCTCCCTGCCTGCTGAGCAACAGGCCGCCGTGTAGGCCCTTGCTAACACTTCCTGGCATTGCAGAGTCCAAGGGGACACACTGTCCCCTTCCTTGGAAACCTACGTTGCCACAGCTTGCCAAACGCTACCGAAGGCAGTCCTAGCCAGTCTCATGTGCTGGGTAACTTGGATTCAGTTACGAAAAGGCACCTGCATTGGGGTGAACACTGCTCAGCGTTCTTTCCGGGAGCTCATAATTGCCCCCTCTCTAGCTTAAGCAGGATGTCGAGGTGAGGTCCAACTTGAGCAAAGAGCACAATTCCTCACTTTGCATTGGGTTAAGCAGGAAGTCGAAGTGAGGACCAACCTGAGCAAAGAGCACAATTGCTCACTTTGCAGTGGTAGGCCGTCGTAAGAGGCATTGCCTACTACGCCTTGCTAAGGTCTGTCTGTTAGGGAAGTTGACACTCTTCGACGCCTTTAAAGGAAAATTTATTCAGCGAAGTTCCCAGTGTTTTGCGATGGTCTCCCTTCGCAGTGCCAATACTGCAGGGACTTAGGTTTGCTGCTAACTAGGCTAGGTGACCTGCATACAGAAGCAGGCTTTTCCCTTTGGAAGCTTGGATCCCGGTTTCTTAAGGGCTGCTTGCAAGACCCTGCTGTTGCCCAGCATGTATCCTCTGCCTCTACGCCTGTGTAGGAAGCGAGTATTTTAGCCTGAGAAGCAGGGCTCTTGCAACTCTGGAGGAGAGATAATCCTGCAGCCCACGTTCGTCCTGGGAACCCGCAAGGCGACCCTTGGCCTCAGTGTAGTGGCTAAATTTCCACCGGGCAAGTTCTGCCTGCCGCAGTTTCCATGAGGTCTGCACCGTCTTGGGGCTTAAATGGAGAGCGAGGAGAGCTGTCAGCTCTCACAGAACTCTGGCCTCCGCACTGTTTGCCATGCAACTGAGCTCAAGACCACACGTCTCCTCCCGGCCTGCTGAGAAACAGGCATCCGTGTAGGCCCTTCGAAACACTTTTTGGCACGTAGACTCCAAGGCGACACACTGTTCTTTTCCTTGGAAAAATACAGTGCCCCAGCTTGCCAACGCTCACGAAGGCAGTCCGAGTCAGTCTCATGTGCTGGGTCACTTGGATTCAATGAGAAAAAGCATCCTGCATTCAGACGAACGTTCTGCTCAGCGTGCCATCCGGAAGCTCACACTTGTCGGCTCTCTAGCTTAAGCAGGAGGTCGAGGTGAGGACCAAACTGAGCAAAGAGCACAGTTCCACACTTTGCACAAGGTGAAGCAGGAAGTCGAAATGAGGACCAACATGAGCAAAGAGCACAATTCCTCACGTTGCACTGGTAGTCGTCGTAAGAGGAATTGCCAACTATGCCTGGCTAAGGCCTTCCCTGGGGTTAAGGAACCTGCCACACTTAGACGCCTTTAAATGAAAATTTATTTAGCGAAGTTCCCATTGTTTGGCGATGGTTTCCCTTTGCAGCGCCAATACTGCAGGGACTTAGGTTTGTTGCTACTTAGGCTAGGTGACCCTGCATACAGAAGCAGCCTTTTCCTGTTCAAGCTTGGATCCCTGTTTCTTAGGAGCTGCTTGCAAGACCCTGCTATTGCCCACCATCTATCCTCTGCACCTATGCCTGTGTAGGAAGCGAGTATTTTAGCCTGAGAGGCAGGGCTCTTGCAACTCTGGAGGAGAGATAATCCTGCAGCCCACGTTCGTCCTGGGAAACCGGAAGGCGACCCTTGGCCTCAGTGTAGTGGCTAAATTTCCGCCGGGGAAGTTCTGCCTGCCGCAGTTTCCATGAGGTCTGCACCGTCTTGGGGCTTAAATGGAGAGCGAGGAGAGCTGTCAGCTCTCACAGAACTCTGGCCTCCGCACTGTTTGCTATGCAACTGAGCTCAAGACCACACGTCTCCTCCCGGCCTGCTGAGAAACAGGCATTCGTGTAGGCCCTTCGTAACACTTTTTGGCATGTAGACTCCAAGGCGACACACTGTTCTTTTCCTTGGAGAAATACAGTGCCCCAGCTTGCCAACGCTCACGAAGGCAGTCCGAGCCAGTCTCATGTGCTGGGCCACTTGGATTCAGTGAGGAAAAGCATCCTGCATTGAGGCGAACGTTCTGCTCAGCGTGCCATCCGGAAGCTCACACTTGTCGGCTCTCTAGCTTAAGCAGGAGGTCGAGGTGAGGACCAAACTGAGCAAAGAGCACAGTTCCACACTTTGCACAAGGTGAAGCAGGAAGTCGAAGTGAGGACCAACATGAGCAAAGAGCACAATTCCTCACGTTGCACTGGTAGTCGTCGTAAGAGGAATTGCCAACTATGCCTGGCTAAGGCCTTCCCTGGGGTTAAGGAACCTGCCACACTTAGACGCCTTTAAATGAAAATTTATTTAGCGAAGTTCCCATTGTTTGGCGATGGTTTCCCTTTGCAGCGCCAATACTGCAGGGACTTAGGTTTGTTGCTACCTAGGCTAGGTGACCCTGCATACAGAAGCAGGCTTTTCCTGTGCAAGCTTGGATCCCGGTTTCTTAGGGGCTGCTTGCAAGACCCTGCTGTTGCCCACCATCTATCCTCTGCCCCTACGCCTGTGTAGGAAGCGAGTATTTTAGCCTGAGAAGCAGGGCTCTTGCAACTCTGGAGGAGAGATAACCCTGCAGCCCACGTACGTCCTGAGAAACCGCAAGGTGACCCTTGGCCTCAGTGTAGTGGCTAAATTTCCGCCGGGCAAGTTCTGCCTGCCGCAGTTTCCATGAGGTCTGCACCGTCTTGGGGCTTAAATGGAGAGCGAGGAGAGCTGTCAGCTCTCACAGAACTCTGGCCCCCGAACCTTTTGCCATGCACCTGAACTCAAGACCACACGTCTCCTCCCTGCCTGCTGAGCAACAGGCCGCCGTGTAGGCCCTTGCTAACACTTCCTGGCATTGCAGAGTCCAAGGGGACACACTGTCCCCTTCCTTGGAAACCTACGTTGCCACAGCTTGCCAAACGCTACCGAAGGCAGTCCTAGCCAGTCTCATGTGCTGGGTAACTTGGATTCAGTTACGAAAAGGCACCTGCATTGGGGTGAACACTGCTCAGCGTTCTTTCCGGGAGCTCATAATTGCCCCCTCTCTAGCTTAAGCAGGATGTCGAGGTGAGGTCCAACTTGAGCAAAGAGCACAATTCCTCACTTTGCATTGGGTTAAGCAGGAAGTCGAAGTGAGGACCAACCTGAGCAAAGAGCACAATTGCTCACTTTGCAGTGGTAGGCCGTCGTAAGAGGCATTGCCTACTACGCCTTGCTAAGGTCTGTCTGTTAGGGAAGTTGACACTCTTCGACGCCTTTAAAGGAAAATTTATTCAGCGAAGTTCCCAGTGTTTTGCGATGGTCTCCCTTCGCAGTGCCAATACTGCAGGGACTTAGGTTTGCTGCTAACTAGGCTAGGTGACCTGCATACAGAAGCAGGCTTTTCCCTTTGGAAGCTTGGATCCCGGTTTCTTAAGGGCTGCTTGCAAGACCCTGCTGTTGCCCAGCATGTATCCTCTGCCTCTACGCCTGTGTAGGAAGCGAGTATTTTAGCCTGAGAAGCAGGGCTCTTGCAACTCTGGAGGAGAGATAATCCTGCAGCCCACGTTCGTCCTGGGAACCCGCAAGGCGACCCTTGGCCTCAGTGTAGTGGCTAAATTTCCACCGGGCAAGTTCTGCCTGCCGCAGTTTCCATGAGGTCTGCACCGTCTTGGGGCTTAAATGGAGAGCGAGGAGAGCTGTCAGCTCTCACAGAACTCTGGCCTCCGCACTGTTTGCCATGCAACTGAGCTCAAGACCACACGTCTCCTCCCGGCCTGCTGAGAAACAGGCATCCGTGTAGGCCCTTCGAAACACTTTTTGGCACGTAGACTCCAAGGCGACACACTGTTCTTTTCCTTGGAAAAATACAGTGCCCCAGCTTGCCAACGCTCACGAAGGCAGTTCGAGTCAGTCTCATGTGCTGGGTCACTTGGATTCAATGAGAAAAAGCATCCTGCATTCAGACGAACGTTCTGCTCAGCGTGCCATCCGGAAGCTCACACTTGTCGGCTCTCTAGCTTAAGCAGGAGGTCGAGGTGAGGACCAAACTGAGCAAAGAGCACAGTTCCACACTTTGCACAAGGTGAAGCAGGAAGTCGAAATGAGGACCAACATGAGCAAAGAGCACAATTCCTCACGTTGCACTGGTAGTCGTCGTAAGAGGAATTGCCAACTATGCCTGGCTAAGGCCTTCCCTGGGGTTAAGGAACCTGCCACACTTAGACGCCTTTAAATGAAAATTTATTTAGCGAAGTTCCCATTGTTTGGCGATGGTTTCCCTTTGCAGCGCCAATACTGCAGGGACTTAGGTTTGTTGCTACTTAGGCTAGGTGACCCTGCATACAGAAGCAGCCTTTTCCTGTTCAAGCTTGGATCCCTGTTTCTTAGGAGCTGCTTGCAAGACCCTGCTATTGCCCACCATCTATCCTCTGCACCTATGCCTGTGTAGGAAGCGAGTATTTTAGCCTGAGAGGCAGGGCTCTTGCAACTCTGGAGGAGAGATAATCCTGCAGCCCACGTTCGTCCTGGGAAACCGGAAGGCGACCCTTGGCCTCAGTGTAGTGGCTAAATTTCCGCCGGGGAAGTTCTGCCTGCCGCAGTTTCCATGAGGTCTGCACCGTCTTGGGGCTTAAATGGAGAGCGAGGAGAGCTGTCAGCTCTCACAGAACTCTGGCCTCCGCACTGTTTGCTATGCAACTGAGCTCAAGACCACACGTCTCCTCCCGGCCTGCTGAGAAACAGGCATTCGTGTAGGCCCTTCGTAACACTTTTTGGCATGTAGACTCCAAGGCGACACACTGTTCTTTTCCTTGGAGAAATACAGTGCCCCAGCTTGCCAACGCTCACGAAGGCAGTCCGAGCCAGTCTCATGTGCTGGGCCACTTGGATTCAGTGAGGAAAAGCATCCTGCATTGAGGCGAACGTTCTGCTCAGCGTGCCATCCGGAAGCTCACACTTGTCGGCTCTCTAGCTTAAGCAGGAGGTCGAGGTGAGGACCAAACTGAGCAAAGAGCACAGTTCCACACTTTGCACAAGGTGAAGCAGGAAGTCGAAGTGAGGACCAACATGAGCAAAGAGCACAATTCCTCACGTTGCACTGGTAGTCGTCGTAAGAGGAATTGCCAACTATGCCTGGCTAAGGCCTTCCCTGGGGTTAAGGAACCTGCCACACTTAGACGCCTTTAAATGAAAATTTATTTAGCGAAGTTCCCATTGTTTGGCGATGGTTTCCCTTTGCAGCGCCAATACTGCAGGGACTTAGGTTTGTTGCTACCTAGGCTAGGTGACCCTGCATACAGAAGCAGGCTTTTCCTGTGCAAGCTTGGATCCCGGTTTCTTAGGGGCTGCTTGCAAGACCCTGCTGTTGCCCACCATCTATCCTCTGCCCCTACGCCTGTGTAGGAAGCGAGTATTTTAGCCTGAGAAGCAGGGCTCTTGCAACTCTGGAGGAGAGATAACCCTGCAGCCCACGTACGTCCTGAGAAACCGCAAGGTGACCCTTGGCCTCAGTGTAGTGGCTAAATTTCCGCCGGGCAAGTTCTGCCTGCCGCAGTTTCCATGAGGTCTGCACCGTCTTGGGGCTTAAATGGAGAGCGAGGAGAGCTGTCAGCTCTCACAGAACTCTGGCCCCCGAACCTTTTGCCATGCACCTGAACTCAAGACCACACGTCTCCTCCCTGCCTGCTGAGCAACAGGCCGCCGTGTAGGCCCTTGCTAACACTTCCTGGCATTGCAGAGTCCAAGGGGACACACTGTCCCCTTCCTTGGAAACCTACGTTGCCACAGCTTGCCAAACGCTACCGAAGGCAGTCCTAGCCAGTCTCATGTGCTGGGTAACTTGGATTCAGTTACGAAAAGGCACCTGCATTGGGGTGAACACTGCTCAGCGTTCTTTCCGGGAGCTCATAATTGCCCCCTCTCTAGCTTAAGCAGGATGTCGAGGTGAGGTCCAACTTGAGCAAAGAGCACAATTCCTCACTTTGCATTGGGTTAAGCAGGAAGTCGAAGTGAGGACCAACCTGAGCAAAGAGCACAATTGCTCACTTTGCAGTGGTAGGCCGTCGTAAGAGGCATTGCCTACTACGCCTTGCTAAGGTCTGTCTGTTAGGGAAGTTGACACTCTTCGACGCCTTTAAAGGAAAATTTATTCAGCGAAGTTCCCAGTGTTTTGCGATGGTCTCCCTTCGCAGTGCCAATACTGCAGGGACTTAGGTTTGCTGCTAACTAGGCTAGGTGACCTGCATACAGAAGCAGGCTTTTCCCTTTGGAAGCTTGGATCCCGGTTTCTTAAGGGCTGCTTGCAAGACCCTGCTGTTGCCCAGCATGTATCCTCTGCCTCTACGCCTGTGTAGGAAGCGAGTATTTTAGCCTGAGAAGCAGGGCTCTTGCAACTCTGGAGGAGAGATAATCCTGCAGCCCACGTTCGTCCTGGGAACCCGCAAGGCGACCCTTGGCCTCAGTGTAGTGGCTAAATTTCCACCGGGCAAGTTCTGCCTGCCGCAGTTTCCATGAGGTCTGCACCGTCTTGGGGCTTAAATGGAGAGCGAGGAGAGCTGTCAGCTCTCACAGAACTCTGGCCTCCGCACTGTTTGCCATGCAACTGAGCTCAAGACCACACGTCTCCTCCCGGCCTGCTGAGAAACAGGCATCCGTGTAGGCCCTTCGAAACACTTTTTGGCACGTAGACTCCAAGGCGACACACTGTTCTTTTCCTTGGAAAAATACAGTGCCCCAGCTTGCCAACGCTCACGAAGGCAGTCCGAGTCAGTCTCATGTGCTGGGTCACTTGGATTCACTGAGAAAAAGCATCCTGCATTCAGACGAACGTTCTGCTCAGCGTGCCATCCGGAAGCTCACACTTGTCGGCTCTCTAGCTTAAGCAGGAGGTCGAGGTGAGGACCAAACTGAGCAAAGAGCACAGTTCCACACTTTGCACAAGGTGAAGCAGGAAGTCGAAATGAGGACCAACATGAGCAAAGAGCACAATTCCTCACGTTGCACTGGTAGTCGTCGTAAGAGGAATTGCCAACTATGCCTGGCTAAGGCCTTCCCTGGGGTTAAGGAACCTGCCACACTTAGACGCCTTTAAATGAAAATTTATTTAGCGAAGTTCCCATTGTTTGGCGATGGTTTCCCTTTGCAGCGGCAATACTGCAGGGACTTAGGTTTGTTGCTACTTAGGCTAGGTGACCCTGCATACAGAAGCAGCCTTTTCCTGTTCAAGCTTGGATCCCTGTTTCTTAGGAGCTGCTTGCAAGACCCTGCTATTGCCCACCATCTATCCTCTGCACCTATGCCTGTGTAGGAAGCGAGTATTTTAGCCTGAGAGGCAGGGCTCTTGCAACTCTGGAGGAGAGATAATCCTGCAGCCCACGTTCGTCCTGGGAAACCGGAAGGCGACCCTTGGCCTCAGTGTAGTGGCTAAATTTCCGCCGGGGAAGTTCTGCCTGCCGCAGTTTCCATGAGGTCTGCACCGTCTTGGGGCTTAAATGGAGAGCGAGGAGAGCTGTCAGCTCTCACAGAACTCTGGCCTCCGCACTGTTTGCTATGCAACTGAGCTCAAGACCACACGTCTCCTCCCGGCCTGCTGAGAAACAGGCATTCGTGTAGGCCCTTCGTAACACTTTTTGGCATGTAGACTCCAAGGCGACACACTGTTCTTTTCCTTGGAGAAATACAGTGCCCCAGCTTGCCAACGCTCACGAAGGCAGTCCGAGCCAGTCTCATGTGCTGGGCCACTTGGATTCAGTGAGGAAAAGCATCCTGCATTGAGGCGAACGTTCTGCTCAGCGTGCCATCCGGAAGCTCACACTTGTCGGCTCTCTAGCTTAAGCAGGAGGTCGAGGTGAGGACCAAACTGAGCAAAGAGCACAGTTCCACACTTTGCACAAGGTGAAGCAGGAAGTCGAAGTGAGGACCAACATGAGCAAAGAGCACAATTCCTCACGTTGCACTGGTAGTCGTCGTAAGAGGAATTGCCAACTATGCCTGGCTAAGGCCTTCCCTGGGGTTAAGGAACCTGCCACACTTAGACGCCTTTAAATGAAAATTTATTTAGCGAAGTTCCCATTGTTTGGCGATGGTTTCCCTTTGCAGCGCCAATACTGCAGGGACTTAGGTTTGTTGCTACCTAGGCTAGGTGACCCTGCATACAGAAGCAGGCTTTTCCTGTGCAAGCTTGGATCCCGGTTTCTTAGGGGCTGCTTGCAAGACCCTGCTGTTGCCCACCATCTATCCTCTGCCCCTACGCCTGTGTAGGAAGCGAGTATTTTAGCCTGAGAGGCAGGGCTCTTGCAACTCTGGAGGAGAGATAACCCTGCAGCCCACGTACGTCCTGAGAAACCGCAAGGTGACCCTTGGCCTCAGTGTAGTGGCTAAATTTCCGCCGGGCAAGTTCTGCCTGCCGCAGTTTCCATGAGGTCTGCACCGTCTTGGGGCTTAAATGGAGAGCGAGGAGAGCTGTCAGCTCTCACAGAACTCTGGCCCCCGAACCTTTTGCCATGCACCTGAACTCAAGACCACACGTCTCCTCCCTGCCTGCTGAGCAACAGGCCGCCGTGTAGGCCCTTGCTAACACTTCCTGGCATTGCAGAGTCCAAGGGGACACACTGTCCCCTTCCTTGGAAACCTACGTTGCCACAGCTTGCCAAACGCTACCGAAGGCAGTCCTAGCCAGTCTCATGTGCTGGGTAACTTGGATTCAGTTACGAAAAGGCACCTGCATTGGGGTGAACACTGCTCAGCGTTCTTTCCGGGAGCTCATAATTGCCCCCTCTCTAGCTTAAGCAGGATGTCGAGGTGAGGTCCAACTTGAGCAAAGAGCACAATTCCTCACTTTGCATTGGGTTAAGCAGGAAGTCGAAGTGAGGACCAACCTGAGCAAAGAGCACAATTGCTCACTTTGCAGTGGTAGGCCGTCGTAAGAGGCGTTGCCTACTACGCCTTGCTAAGGTCTGTCTGTTAGGGAAGTTGACACTCTTCGACGCCTTTAAAGGAAAATTTATTCAGCGAAGTTCCCAGTGTTTTGCGATGGTCTCCCTTCGCAGTGCCAATACTGCAGGGACTTAGGTTTGCTGCTAACTAGGCTAGGTGACCTGCATACAGAAGCAGGCTTTTCCCTTTGGAAGCTTGGATCCCGGTTTCTTAAGGGCTGCTTGCAAGACCCTGCTGTTGCCCAGCATGTATCCTCTGCCTCTACGCCTGTGTAGGAAGCGAGTATTTTAGCCTGAGAAGCAGGGCTCTTGCAACTCTGGAGGAGAGATAATCCTGCAGCCCACGTTCGTCCTGGGAACCCGCAAGGCGACCCTTGGCCTCAGTGTAGTGGCTAAATTTCCACCGGGCAAGTTCTGCCTGCCGCAGTTTCCATGAGGTCTGCACCGTCTTGGGGCTTAAATGGAGAGCGAGGAGAGCTGTCAGCTCTCACAGAACTCTGGCCTCCGCACTGTTTGCCATGCAACTGAGCTCAAGACCACACGTCTCCTCCCGGCCTGCTGAGAAACAGGCATCCGTGTAGGCCCTTCGAAACACTTTTTGGCACGTAGACTCCAAGGCGACACACTGTTCTTTTCCTTGGAAAAATACAGTGCCCCAGCTTGCCAACGCTCACGAAGGCAGTCCGAGTCAGTCTCATGTGCTGGGTCACTTGGATTCACTGAGAAAAAGCATCCTGCATTCAGACGAACGTTCTGCTCAGCGTGCCATCCGGAAGCTCACACTTGTCGGCTCTCTAGCTTAAGCAGGAGGTCGAGGTGAGGACCAAACTGAGCAAAGAGCACAGTTCCACACTTTGCACAAGGTGAAGCAGGAAGTCCAAATGAGGACCAACATGAGCAAAGAGCACAATTCCTCACGTTGCACTGGTAGTCGTCGTAAGAGGAATTGCCAACTATGCCTGGCTAAGGCCTTCCCTGGGGTTAAGGAACCTGCCACACTTAGACGCCTTTAAATGAAAATTTATTTAGCGAAGTTCCCATTGTTTGGCGATGGTTTCCCTTTGCAGCGCCAATACTGCAGGGACTTAGGTTTGTTGCTACTTAGGCTAGGTGACCCTGCATACAGAAGCAGCCTTTTCCTGTTCAAGCTTGGATACCTGTTTCTTAGGAGCTGCTTGCAAGACCCTGCTATTGCCCACCATCTATCCTCTGCACCTATGCCTGTGTAGGAAGCGAGTATTTTAGCCTGAGAGGCAGGGCTCTTGCAACTCTGGAGGAGAGATAATCCTGCAGCCCACGTTCGTCCTGGGAAACCGGAAGGCGACCCTTGGCCTCAGTGTAGTGGCTAAATTTCCGCCGGGGAAGTTCTGCCTGCCGCAGTTTCCATGAGGTCTGCACCGTCTTGGGGCTTAAATGGAGAGCGAGGAGAGCTGTCAGCTCTCACAGAACTCTGGCCTCCGCACTGTTTGCTATGCAACTGAGCTCAAGACCACACGTCTCCTCCCGGCCTGCTGAGAAACAGGCATTCGTGTAGGCCCTTCGTAACACTTTCTGGCATGTAGACTCCAAGGCGACACACTGTTCTTTTCCTTGGAGAAATACAGTGCCCCAGCTTGCCAACGCTCACGAAGGCAGTCCGAGCCAGTCTCATGTGCTGGGCCACTTGGATTCAGTGAGGAAAAGCATCCTGCATTGAGGCGAACGTTCTGCTCAGCGTGCCATCCGGAAGCTCACACTTGTCGGCTCTCTAGCTTAAGCAGGAGGTCGAGGTGAGGACCAAACTGAGCAAAGAGCACAGTTCCACACTTTGCACAAGGTGAAGCAGGAAGTCGAAGTGAGGACCAACATGAGCAAAGAGCACAATTCCTCACGTTGCACTGGTAGTCGTCGTAAGAGGAATTGCCAACTATGCCTGGCTAAGGCCTTCCCTGGGGTTAAGGAACCTGCCACACTTAGACGCCTTTAAATGAAAATTTATTTAGCGAAGTTCCCATTGTTTGGCGATGGTTTCCCTTTGCAGCGCCAATACTGCAGGGACTTAGGTTTGTTGCTACCTAGGCTAGGTGACCCTGCATACAGAAGCAGGCTTTTCCTGTGCAAGCTTGGATCCCGGTTTCTTAGGGGCTGCTTGCAAGACCCTGCTGTTGCCCACCATCTATCCTCTGCCCCTACGCCTGTGTAGGAAGCGAGTATTTTAGCCTGAGAAGCAGGGCTCTTGCAACTCTGGAGGAGAGATAACCCTGCAGCCCACGTACGTCCTGAGAAACCGCAAGGTGACCCTTGGCCTCAGTGTAGTGGCTAAATTTCCGCCGGGCAAGTTCTGCCTGCCGCAGTTTCCATGAGGTCTGCACCGTCTTGGGGCTTAAATGGAGAGCGAGGAGAGCTGTCAGCTCTCACAGAACTCTGGCCCCCGAACCTTTTGCCATGCACCTGAACTCAAGACCACACGTCTCCTCCCTGCCTGCTGAGCAACAGGCCGCCGTGTAGGCCCTTGCTAACACTTCCTGGCATTGCAGAGTCCAAGGGGACACACTGTCCCCTTCCTTGGAAACCTACGTTGCCACAGCTTGCCAAACGCTACCGAAGGCAGTCCTAGCCAGTCTCATGTGCTGGGTAACTTGGATTCAGTTACGAAAAGGCACCTGCATTGGGGTGAACACTGCTCAGCGTTCTTTCCGGGAGCTCATAATTGCCCCCTCTCTAGCTTAAGCAGGATGTCGAGGTGAGGTCCAACTTGAGCAAAGAGCACAATTCCTCACTTTGCATTGGGTTAAGCAGGAAGTCGAAGTGAGGACCAACCTGAGCAAAGAGCACAATTGCTCACTTTGCAGTGGTAGGCCGTCGTAAGAGGCGTTGCCTACTACGCCTTGCTAAGGTCTGTCTGTTAGGGAAGTTGACACTCTTCGACGCCTTTAAAGGAAAATTTATTCAGCGAAGTTCCCAGTGTTTTGCGATGGTCTCCCTTCGCAGTGCCAATACTGCAGGGACTTAGGTTTGCTGCTAACTAGGCTAGGTGACCTGCATACAGAAGCAGGCTTTTCCCTTTGGAAGCTTGGATCCCGGTTTCTTAAGGGCTGCTTGCAAGACCCTGCTGTTGCCCAGCATGTATCCTCTGCCTCCATGCCTGTGTAGGAAGCGAGTATTTTAGCCTGAGAAGCAGGGCTCTTGCAACTCTGGAGGAGAGATAATCCTGCAGCCCACGTTCGTCCTGGGAACCCGCAAGGCGACCCTTGGCCTCAGTGTAGTGGCTAAATTTCCACCGGGCAAGTTCTGCCTGCCGCAGTTTCCATGAGGTCTGCACCGTCTTGGGGCTTAAATGGAGAGCGAGGAGAGCTGTCAGCTCTCACAGAACTCTGGCCTCCGCACTGTTTGCCATGCAACTGAGCTCAAGACCACACGTCTCCTCCCGGCCTGCTGAGAAACAGGCATCCGTGTAGGCCCTTCGAAACACTTTTTGGCACGTAGACTCCAAGGCGACACACTGTTCTTTTCCTTGGAAAAATACAGTGCCCCAGCTTGCCAACGCTCACGAAGGCAGTCCGAGCCAGTCTCATGTGCTGGGCCACTTGGATTCACTGAGAAAAAGCATCCTGCATTCAGACGAACGTTCTGCTCAGCGTGCCATCCGGAAGCTCACACTTGTCGGCTCTCTAGCTTAAGCAGGAGGTCGAGGTGAGGACCAAACTGAGCAAAGAGCACAGTTCCACACTTTGCACAAGGTGAAGCAGGAAGTCGAAGTGAGGACCAACATGAGCAAAGAGCACAATTCCTCACGTTGCACTGGTAGTCGTCGTAAGAGGAATTGCCAACTATGCCTGGCTAAGGCCTTCCCTGGGGTTAAGGAACCTGCCACACTTAGACGCCTTTAAATGAAAATTTATTTAGCGAAGTTCCCATTGTTTGGCGATGGTTTCCCTTTGCAGCGCCAATACTGCAGGGACTTAGGTTTGTTGCTACCTAGGCTAGGTGACCCTGCATACAGAAGCAGGCTTTTCCTGTGCAAGCTTGGATCCCGGTTTCTTAGGGGCTGCTTGCAAGACCCTGCTGTTGCCCACCATCTATCCTCTGCCCCTACGCCTGTGTAGGAAGCGAGTATTTTAGCCTGAGAAGCAGGGCTCTTGCAACTCTGGAGGAGAGATAACCCTGCAGCCCACGTACGTCCTGAGAAACCGCAAGGTGACCCTTGGCCTCAGTGTAGTGGCTAAATTTCCGCCGGGCAAGTTCTGCCTGCCGCAGTTTCCATGAGGTCTGCACCGTCTTGGGGCTTAAATTGAGAGCGAGGAGAGCTGTCAGCTCTCACAGAACTCTGGCCCCCGAACCTTTTGCCATGCACCTGAACTCAAGACCACACGTCTCCTCCCTGCCTGCTGAGCAACAGGCCGCCGTGTAGGCCCTTGCTAACACTTCCTGGCATTGCAGAGTCCAAGGGGACACACTGTCCCCTTCCTTGGAAACCTACGTTGCCACAGCTTGCCAAACGCTACCGAAGGCAGTCCTAGCCAGTCTCATGTGCTGGGTAACTTGGATTCAGTTACGAAAAGGCACCTGCATTGGGGTGAACACTGCTCAGCGTTCTTTCCGGGAGCTCATAATTGCCCCCTCTCTAGCTTAAGCAGGATGTCGAGGTGAGGTCCAACTTGAGCAAAGAGCACAATTCCTCACTTTGCATTGGGTTAAGCAGGAAGTCGAAGTGAGGACCAACCTGAGCAAAGAGCACAATTGCTCACTTTGCAGTGGTAGGCCGTCGTAAGAGGCGTTGCCTACTACGCCTTGCTAAGGTCTGTCTGTTAGGGAAGTTGACACTCTTCGACGCCTTTAAAGGAAAATTTATTCAGCGAAGTTCCCAGTGTTTTGCGATGGTCTCCCTTCACAGTGCCAATACTGCAGGGACTTAGGTTTGCTGCTAACTAGGCTAGGTGACCTGCATACAGAAGCAGGCTTTTCCCTTTGGAAGCTTGGATCCCGGTTTCTTAAGGGCTGCTTGCAAGACCCTGCTGTTGCCCAGCATGTATCCTCTGCCTCTACGCCTGTGTAGGAAGCGAGTATTTTAGCCTGAGAAGCAGGGCTCTTGCAACTCTGGAGGAGAGATAATCCTGCAGCCCACGTTCGTCCTGGGAACCCGCAAGGCGACCCTTGGCCTCAGTGTAGTGGCTAAATTTCCACCGGGCAAGTTCTGCCTGCCGCAGTTTCCATGAGGTCTGCACCGTCTTGGGGCTTAAATGGAGAGCGAGGAGAGCTGTCAGCTCTCACAGAGCTCTGGCCTCCGCACTGTTTGCCATGCAACTGAGCTCAAGACCACACGTCTCCTCCCGGCCTGCTGAGAAACAGGCATCCGTGTAGGCCCTTCGAAACACTTTTTGGCACGTAGACTCCAAGGCGACACACTGTTCTTTTCCTTGGAAAAATACAGTGCCCCAGCTTGCCAACGCTCACGAAGGCAGTCCGAGTCAGTCTCATGTGCTGGGTCACTTGGATTCACTGAGAAAAAGCATCCTGCATTCAGACGAACGTTCTGCTCAGCGTGCCATCCGGAAGCTCACACTTGTCGGCTCTCTAGCTTAAGCAGGAGGTCGAGGTGAGGACCAAACTGAGCAAAGAGCACAGTTCCACACTTTGCACAAGGTGAAGCAGGAAGTCGAAATGAGGACCAACATGAGCAAAGAGCACAATTCCTCACGTTGCACTGGTAGTCGTCGTAAGAGGAATTGCCAACTATGCCTGGCTAAGGCCCTCCCTGGGGTTAAGGAACCTGCCACACTTAGACGCCTTTAAATGAAAATTTATTTAGCGAAGTTCCCATTGTTTGGCGATGGTTTCCCTTTGCAGCGCCAATACTGCAGGGACTTAGGTTTGTTGCTACTTAGGCTAGGTGACCCTGCATACAGAAGCAGGCTTTTCCTGTTCAAGCTTGGATCCCTGTTTCTTAGGAGCTGCTTGCAAGACCCTGCTATTGCCCACCATCTATCCTCTGCACCTATGCCTGTGTAGGAAGCGAGTATTTTAGCCTGAGAGGCAGGGCTCTTGCAACTCTGGAGGAGAGATAATCCTGCAGCCCACGTTCGTCCTGGGAAACCGGAAGGCGACCCTTGGCCTCAGTGTAGTGGCTAAATTTCCGCCGGGGAAGTTCTGCCTGCCGCAGTTTCCATGAGGTCTGCACCGTCTTGGGGCTTAAATGGAGAGCGAGGAGAGCTGTCAGCTCTCACAGAACTCTGGCCTCCGCACTGTTTGCTATGCAACTGAGCTCAAGACCACACGTCTCCTCCCGGCCTGCTGAGAAACAGGCATTCGTGTAGGCCCTTCGTAACACTTTTTGGCATGTAGACTCCAAGGCGACACACTGTTCTTTTCCTTGGAGAAATACAGTGCCCCAGCTTGCCAACGCTCACGAAGGCAGTCCGAGCCAGTCTCATGTGCTGGGCCACTTGGATTCAGTGAGGAAAAGCATCCTGCATTGAGGCGAACGTTCTGCTCAGCGTGCCATCCGGAAGCTCACACTTGTCGGCTCTCTAGCTTAAGCAGGAGGTCGAGGTGAGGACCAAACTGAGCAAAGAGCACAGTTCCACACTTTGCACAAGGTGAAGCAGGAAGTCGAAGTGAGGACCAACATGAGCAAAGAGCACAATTCCTCACGTTGCACTGGTAGTCGTCGTAAGAGGAATTGCCAACTATGCCTGGCTAAGGCCTTCCCTGGGGTTAAGGAACCTGCCACACTTAGACGCCTTTAAATGAAAATTTATTTAGCGAAGTTCCCATTGTTTGGCGATGGTTTCCCTTTGCAGCGCCAATACTGCAGGGACTTAGGTTTGTTGCTACCTAGGCTAGGTGACCCTGCATACAGAAGCAGGCTTTTCCTGTGCAAGCTTGGATCCCGGTTTCTTAGGGGCTGCTTGCAAGACCCTGCTGTTGCCCACCATCTATCCTCTGCCCCTACGCCTGTGTAGGAAGCGAGTATTTTAGCCTGAGAGGCAGGGCTCTTGCAACTCTGGAGGAGAGATAACCCTGCAGCCCACGTACGTCCTGAGAAACCGCAAGGTGACCCTTGGCCTCAGTGTAGTGGCTAAATTTCCGCCGGGCAAGTTCTGCCTGCCGCAGTTTCCATGAGGTCTGCACCGTCTTGGGGCTTAAATGGAGAGCGAGGAGAGCTGTCAGCTCTCACAGAACTCTGGCCCCCGAACCTTATGCCATGCACCTGAACTCAAGACCACACGTCTCCTCCCTGCCTGCTGAGCACAGGCCGCCGTGTAGGCCCTTGCTAACACTTCCTGGCATTGCAGAGTCCAAGGGGACACACTGTCCCCTTCCTTGGAAACCTACGTTGCCACAGCTTGCCAAACGCTACCGAAGGCAGTCCTAGCCAGTCTCATGTGCTGGGTAACTTGGATTCAGTTACGAAAAGGCACCTGCATTGGGGTGAACACTGCTCAGCGTTCTTTCCGGGAGCTCATAATTGCCCCCTCTCTAGCTTAAGCAGGATGTCGAGGTGAGGTCCAACTTGAGCAAAGAGCACAATTCCTCACTTTGCATTGGGTTAAGCAGGAAGTCGAAGTGAGGACCAACCTGAGCAAAGAGCACAATTGCTCACTTTGCAGTGGTAGGCCGTCGTAAGAGGCATTGCCTACTACGCCTTGCTAAGGTCTGTCTGTTAGGGAAGTTGACACTCTTCGACGCCTTTAAAGGAAAATTTATTCAGCGAAGTTCCCAGTGTTTTGCGATGGTCTCACTTCGCAGTGCCAATGCTGCAGGGACTTAGGTTTGCTGCTAACTAGGCTAGGTGACCTGCATACAGAAGCAGGCTTTTCCCTTTGGAAGCTTGGATCCCGGTTTCTTAAGGGCTGCTTGCAAGACCCTGCTGTTGCCCAGCATGTATCCTCTGCCTCTACGCCTGTGTAGGAAGCGAGTATTTTAGCCTGAGAAGCAGGGCTCTTGCAACTCTGGAGGAGAGATAATCCTGCAGCCCACGTTCGTCCTGGGAACCCGCAAGGCGACCCTTGGCCTCAGTGTAGTGGCTAAATTTCCACCGGGCAACTTCTGCCTGCCGCAGTTTCCATGAGGTCTGCACCGTCTTGGGGCTTAAATGGAGAGCGAGGAGAGCTGTCAGCTCTCACAGAACTCTGGCCTCCGCACTGTTTGCCATGCAACTGAGCTCAAGACCACACGTCTCCTCCCGGCCTGCTGAGAAACAGGCATCCGTGTAGGCCCTTCGAAACACTTTTTGGCACGTAGACTCCAAGGCGACACACTGTTCTTTTCCTTGGAGAAATACAGTGCCCCAGCTTGCCAACGCTCACGAAGGCAGTCCGAGCCAGTCTCATGTGCTGGGCCACTTGGATTCAGTGAGGAAAAGCATCCTGCATTGAGGCGAACGTTCTGCTCAGCGTGCCATCCGGAAGCTCACACTTGTCGGCTCTCTAGCTTAAGCAGGATGTCGAGGTGAGGACCAAACTGAGCAAAGAGCACAGTTCCACACTTTGCACAAGGTGAAGCAGGAAGTCGAAATGAGGACCAACATGAGCAAAGAGCACAATTCCTCACGTTGCACTGGTAGTCGTCGTAAGAGGAATTGCCAACTATGCCTGGCTAAGGCCTTCCCTGGGGTTAAGGAACCTGCCACACTTAGACGCCTTTAAATGAAAATTTATTTAGCGAAGTTCCCATTGTTTGGCGATGGTTTCCCTTTGCAGCGCCAATACTGCAGGGACTTAGGTTTGTTGCTACCTAGGCTAGGTGACCCTGCATACAGAAGCAGGCTTTTCCTGTGCAAGCTTGGATCCCGGTTTCTTAGGGGCTGCTTGCAAGACCCTGCTGTTGCCCACCATCTATCCTCTGCCCCTACGCCTGTGTAGGAAGCGAGTATTTTAGCCTGAGAAGCAGGGCTCTTGCAACTCTGGAGGAGAGATAACCCTGCAGCCCACGTACGTCCTGAGAAACCGCAAGGTGACCCTTGGCCTCAGTGTAGTGGCTAAATTTCCGCCGGGCAAGTTCTGCCTGCCGCAGTTTCCATGAGGTCTGCACCGTCTTGGGGCTTAAATGGAGAGCGAGGAGAGCTGTCAGCTCTCACAGAACTCTGGCCCCCGAACCTTTTGCCATGCACCTGAACTCAAGACCACACGTCTCCTCCCTGCCTGCTGAGCAACAGGCCGCCGTGTAGGCCCTTGCTAACACTTCCTGGCATTGCAGAGTCCAAGGGGACACACTGTCCCCTTCCTTGGAAACCTACGTTGCCACAGCTTGCCAAACGCTACCGAAGGCAGTCCTAGCCAGTCTCATGTGCTGGGTAACTTGGATTCAGTTACGAAAAGGCACCTGCATTGGGGTGAACACTGCTCAGCATTCTTTCCGGGAGCTCATAATTGCCCCCTCTCTAGCTTAAGCAGGATGTCGAGGTGAGGTCCAACTTGAGCAAAGAGCACAATTCCTCACTTTGCATTGGGTTAAGCAGGAAGTCGAAGTGAGGACCAACCTGAGCAAAGAGCACAATTGCTCACTTTGCAGTGGTAGGCCGTCGTAAGAGGCGTTGCCTACTACGCCTTGCTAAGGTCTGTCTGTTAGGGAAGTTGACACTCTTCGACGCCTTTAAAGGAAAATTTATTCAGCGAAGTTCCCAGTGTTTTGCGATGGTCTCCCTTCGCAGTGCCAATACTGCAGGGACTTAGGTTTGCTGCTAACTAGGCTAGGTGACCTGCATACAGAAGCAGGCTTTTCCCTTTGGAAGCTTGGATCCCGGTTTCTTAAGGGCTGCTTGCAAGACCCTGCTGTTGCCCAGCATGTATCCTCTGCCTCTACGCCTGTGTAGGAAGCGAGTATTTTAGCCTGAGTAGCAGGGCTCTTGCAACTCTGGAGGAGAGATAATCCTGCAGCCCACGTTCGTCCTGGGAACCCGCAAGGCGACCCTTGGCCTCAGTGTAGTGGCTAAATTTCCACCGGGCAAGTTCTGCCTGCCGCAGTTTCCATGAGGTCTGCACCGTCTTGGGGCTTAAATGGAGAGCGAGGAGAGCTGTCAGCTCTCACAGAACTCTGGCCTCCGCACTGTTTGCCATGCAACTGAGCTCAAGACCACACGTCTCCTCCCGGCCTGCTGAGAAACAGGCATCCGTGTAGGCCCTTCGAAACACTTTTTGGCATGTAGACTCCAAGGCGACACACTGTTCTTTTTTTTTTTTTTTTTTTTTTTTTTTGACACACTGTTCTTTTCCTTGGAAAAACACAGTGCCCCAGCTTGCCAATGCTCACGAAGGCAGTCCGAGTCAGTCTCATGTGCTGGGTCACTTGGATTCACTGAGAAAAAGCATCCTGCATTCAGACGAACGTTCTGCTCAGCGTGCCATCCGGAAGCTCACACTTGTCGGCTCTCTAGCTTAAGCAGGAGGTCGAGGTGAGGACCAAACTGAGCAAAGAGCACAGTTCCACACTTTGCACAAGGTGAAGCAGGAAGTCGAAATGAGGACCAACATGAGCAAAGAGCACAATTCCTCACGTTGCACTGGTAGTCGTCGTAAGAGGAATTGCCAACTATGCCTGGCTAAGGCCTTCCCTGGGGTTAAGGAACCTGCCACACTTAGACGCCTTTAAATGAAAATTTATTTAGCGAAGTTCCCATTGTTTGGCGATGGTTTCCCTTTGCAGCGCCAATACTGCAGGGACTTAGGTTTGTTGCTACTTAGGCTAGGTGACCCTGCATACAGAAGCAGCCTTTTCCTGTTCAAGCTTGGATCCCTGTTTCTTAGGAGCTGCTTGCAAGACCCTGCTATTGCCCACCATCTATCCTCTGCACCTATGCCTGTGTAGGAAGCGAGTATTTTAGCCTGAGAGGCAGGGCTCTTGCAACTCTGGAGGAGAGATAATCCTGCAGCCCACGTTCGTCCTGGGAAACCGGAAGGCGACCCTTGGCCTCAGTGTAGTGGCTAAATTTCCGCCGGGGAAGTTCTGCCTGCCGCAGTTTCCATGAGGTCTGCACCGTCTTGGGGCTTAAATGGAGAGCGAGGAGAGCTGTCAGCTCTCACAGAACTCTGGCCTCCGCACTGTTTGCTATGCAACTGAGCTCAAGACCACACGTCTCCTCCCGGCCTGCTGAGAAACAGGCATTCGTGTAGGCCCTTCGTAACACTTTTTGGCATGTAGACTCCAAGGCGACACACTGTTCTTTTCCTTGGAGAAATACAGTGCCCCAGCTTGCCAACGCTCACGAAGGCAGTCCGAGCCAGTCTCATGTGCTGGGCCACTTGGATTCAGTGAGGAAAAGCATCCTGCATTGAGGCGAACGTTCTGCTCAGCGTGCCATCCGGAAGCTCACACTTGTCGGCTCTCTAGCTTAAGCAGGAGGTCGAGGTGAGGACCAAACTGAGCAAAGAGCACAGTTCCACACTTTGCACAAGGTGAAGCAGGAAGTCGAAGTGAGGACCAACATGAGCAAAGAGCACAATTCCTCACGTTGCACTGGTAGTCGTCGTAAGAGGAATTGCCAACTATGCCTGGCTAAGGCCTTCCCTGGGGTTAAGGAACCTGCCACACTTAGACGCCTTTAAATGAAAATTTATTTAGCGAAGTTCCCATTGTTTGGCGATGGTTTCCCTTTGCAGCGCCAATACTGCAGGGACTTAGGTTTGTTGCTACCTAGGCTAGGTGACCCTGCATACAGAAGCAGGCTTTTCCTGTGCAAGCTTGGATCCCGGTTTCTTAGGGGCTGCTTGCAAGACCCTGCTGTTGCCCACCATCTATCCTCTGCCCCTACGCCTGTGTAGGAAGCGAGTATTTTAGCCTGAGAAGCAGGGCTCTTGCAACTCTGGAGGAGAGATAACCCTGCAGCCCACGTACGTCCTGAGAAACCGCAAGGTGACCCTTGGCCTCAGTGTAGTGGCTAAATTTCCGCCGGGCAAGTTCTGCCTGCCGCAGTTTCCATGAGGTCTGCACCGTCTTGGGGCTTAAATGGAGAGCGAGGAGAGCTGTCAGCTCTCACAGAACTCTGGCCCCCGAACCTTTTGCCATGCACCTGAACTCAAGACCACACGTCTCCTCCCTGCCTGCTGAGCAACAGGCCGCCGTGTAGGCCCTTGCTAACACTTCCTGGCATTGCAGAGTCCAAGGGGACACACTGTCCCCTTCCTTGGAAACCTACGTTGCCACAGCTTGCCAAACGCTACCGAAGGCAGTCCTAGCCAGTCTCATGTGCTGGGTAACTTGGATTCAGTTACGAAAAGGCACCTGCATTGGGGTGAACACTGCTCAGCGTTCTTTCCGGGAGCTCATAATTGCCCCCTCTCTAGCTTAAGCAGGATGTCGAGGTGAGGTCCAACTTGAGCAAAGAGCACAATTCCTCACTTTGCATTGGGTTAAGCAGGAAGTCGAAGTGAGGACCAACCTGAGCAAAGAGCACAATTGCTCACTTTGCAGTGGTAGGCCGTCGTAAGAGGCATTGCCTACTACGCCTTGCTAAGGTCTGTCTGTTAGGGAAGTTGACACTCTTCGACGCCTTTAAAGGAAAATTTATTCAGCGAAGTTCCCAGTGTTTTGCGATGGTCTCCCTTCGCAGTGCCAATACTGCAGGGACTTAGGTTTGCTGCTAACTAGGCTAGGTGACCTGCATACAGAAGCAGGCTTTTCCCTTTGGAAGCTTGGATCCCGGTTTCTTAAGGGCTGCTTGCAAGACCCTGCTGTTGCCCAGCATGTATCCTCTGCCTCTACGCCTGTGTAGGAAGCGAGTATTTTAGCCTGAGAAGCAGGGCTCTTGCAACTCTGGAGGAGAGATAATCCTGCAGCCCACGTTCGTCCTGGGAACCCGCAAGGCGACCCTTGGCCTCAGTGTAGTGGCTAAATTTCCACCGGGCAAGTTCTGCCTGCCGCAGTTTCCATGAGGTCTGCACCGTCTTGGGGCTTAAATGGAGAGCGAGGAGAGCTGTCAGCTCTCACAGAACTCTGGCCTCCGCACTGTTTGCCATGCAACTGAGCTCAAGACCACACGTCTCCTCCCGGCCTGCTGAGAAACAGGCATCCGTGTAGGCCCTTCGAAACACTTTTTGGCATGTAGACTCCAAGGCGACACACTGTTCTTTTCCTTGGAAAAATACAGTGCCCCAGCTTGCCAACGCTCACGAAGGCAGTCCGAGCCAGTCTCATGTGCTGGGCCACTTGGATTCAGTGAGGAAAAGCATCCTGCATTGAGGCGAACGTTCTGCTCAGCGTGCCATCCGGAAGCTCACACTTGTCGGCTCTCTAGCTTAAGCAGGAGGTCGAGGTGAGGACCAAACTGAGCAAAGAGCACAGTTCCACACTTTGCACAAGGTGAAGCAGGAAGTCGAAGTGAGGACCAACATGAGCAAAGAGCACAATTCCTCACGTTGCACTGGTAGTCGTCGTAAGAGGAATTGCCAACTATGCCTGGCTAAGGCCTTCCCTGGGGTTAAGGAACCTGCCACACTTAGACGCCTTTAAATGAAAATTTATTTAGCGAAGTTCCCATTGTTTGGCGATGGTTTCCCTTTGCAGCGCCAATACTGCAGGGACTTAGGTTTGTTGCTACCTAGGCTAGGTGACCCTGCATACAGAAGCAGGCTTTTCCTGTGCAAGCTTGGATCCCGGTTTCTTAGGGGCTGCTTGCAAGACCCTGCTATTGCCCACCATCTATCCTCTGCCCCTACGCCTGTGTAGGAAGCGAGTATTTTAGCCTGAGAAGCAGGGCTCTTGCAACTCTGGAGGAGAGATAACCCTGCAGCCCACGTACGTCCTGAGAAACCGCAAGGTGACCCTTGGCCTCAGTGTAGTGGCTAAATTTCCGCCGGGCAAGTTCTGCCTGCCGCAGTTTCCATGAGGTCTGCACCGTCTTGGGGCTTAAATGGAGAGCGAGGAGAGCTGTCAGCTCTCACAGAACTCTGGCCCCCGAACCTTTTGCCATGCACCTGAACTCAAGACCACACGTCTCCTCCCTGCCTGCTGAGCAACAGGCCGCCGTGTAGGCCCTTGCTAACACTTCCTGGCATTGCAGAGTCCAAGGGGACACACTGTCCCCTTCCTTGGAAACCTACGTTGCCACAGCTTGCCAAACGCTACCGAAGGCAGTCCTAGCCAGTCTCATGTGCTGGGTAACTTGGATTCAGTTACGAAAAGGCACCTGCATTGAGGTGAACACTGCTCAGCGTTCTTTCCGGGAGCTCATAATTGCCCCCTCTCTAGCTTAAGCAGGATGTCGAGGTGAGGTCCAACTTGAGCAAAGAGCACAATTCCTCACTTTGCATTGGGTTAAGCAGGAAGTCGAAGTGAGGACCAACCTGAGCAAAGAGCACAATTGCTCACTTTGCAGTGGTAGGCCGTCGTAAGAGGCATTGCCTACTACGCCTTGCTAAGGTCTGTCTGTTAGGGAAGTTGACACTCTTCGACGCCTTTAAAGGAAAATTTATTCAGCGAAGTTCCCAGTGTTTTGCGATGGTCTCCCTTCGCAGTGCCAATACTGCAGGGACTTAGGTTTGCTGCTAACTAGGCTAGGTGACCTGCATACAGAAGCAGGCTTTTCCCTTTGGAAGCTTGGATCCCGGTTTCTTAAGGGCTGCTTGCAAGACCCTGCTGTTGCCCAGCATGTATCCTCTGCCTCTACGCCTGTGTAGGAAGCGAGTATTTTAGCCTGAGAAGCAGGGCTCTTGCAACTCTGGAGGAGAGATAATCCTGCAGCCCACGTTCGTCCTGGGAACCCGCAAGGCGACCCTTGGCCTCAGTGTAGTGGCTAAATTTCCACCGGGCAAGTTCTGCCTGCCGCAGTTTCCATGAGGTCTGCACCGTCTTGGGGCTTAAATGGAGAGCGAGGAGAGCTGTCAGCTCTCACAGAACTCTGGCCTCCGCACTGTTTGCCATGCAACTGAGCTCAAGACCACACGTCTCCTCCCGGCCTGCTGAGAAACAGGCATCCGTGTAGGCCCTTCGAAACACTTTTTGGCATGTAGACTCCAAGGCGACACACTGTTCTTTTCCTTGGAAAAATACTGTGCCCCAGCTTGCCAACGCTCACGAAGGCAGTCCGAGTCAGTCTCATGTGCTGGGTCACTTGGATTCACTGAGAAAAAGCATCCTGCATTCAGACGAACGTTCTGCTCAGCGTGCCATCCGGAAGCTCACACTTGTCGGCTCTCTAGCTTAAGCAGGAGGTCGAGGTGAGGACCAAACTGAGCAAAGAGCACAGTTCCACACTTTGCACAAGGTGAAGCAGGAAGTCGAAATGAGGACCAACATGAGCAAAGAGCACAATTCCTCACGTAGCACTGGTAGTCGTCGTAAGAGGAATTGCCAACTATGCCTGGCTAAGGCCTTCCCTGGGGTTAAGGAACCTGCCACACTTAGACGCCTTTAAATGAAAATTTATTTAGCGAAGTTCCCATTGTTTGGCGATGGTTTCCCTTTGCAGCGCCAATACTGCAGGGACTTAGGTTTGTTGCTACTTAGGCTAGGTGACCCTGCATACAGAAGCAGCCTTTTCCTGTTCAAGCTTGGATCCCTGTTTCTTAGGAGCTGCTTGCAAGACCCTGCTATTGCCCACCATCTATCCTCTGCACCTATGCCTGTGTAGGAAGCGAGTATTTTAGCCTGAGAGGCAGGGCTCTTGCAACTCTGGAGGAGAGATAATCCTGCAGCCCACGTTCGTCCTGGGAAACCGGAAGGCGACCCTTGGCCTCAGTGTAGTGGCTAAATTTCCGCCGGGGAAGTTCTGCCTGCCGCAGTTTCCATGAGGTCTCCACCGTCTTGGGGCTTAAATGGAGAGCGAGGAGAGCTGTCAGCTCTCACAGAACTCTGGCCTCCGCACTGTTTGCTATGCAACTGAGCTCAAGACCACCCGTCTCCTCCCGGCCTGCTGAGAAACAGGCATTCGTGTAGGCCCTTCGTAACACTTTTTGGCATGTAGACTCCAAGGCGACACACTGTTCTTTTCCTTGGAGAAATACAGTGCCCCAGCTTGCCAACGCTCACGAAGGCAGTCCGAGCCAGTCTCATGTGCTGGGCCACTTGGATTCAGTGAGGAAAAGCATCCTGCATTGAGGCGAACGTTCTGCTCAGCGTGCCATCCGGAAGCTCACACTTGTCGGCTCTCTAGCTTAAGCAGGAGGTCGAGGTGAGGACCAAACTGAGCAAAGAGCACAGTTCCACACTTTGCACAAGGTGAAGCAGGAAGTCGAAGTGAGGACCAACATGAGCAAAGAGCACAATTCCTCACGTTGCACTGGTAGTCGTCGTAAGAGGAATTGCCAACTATGCCTGGCTAAGGCCTTCCCTGGGGTTAAGGAACCTGCCACACTTAGACGCCTTTAAATGAAAATTTATTTAGCGAAGTTCCCATTGTTTGGCGATGGTTTCCCTTTGCAGCGCCAATACTGCAGGGACTTAGGTTTGTTGCTACCTAGGCTAGGTGACCCTGCATACAGAAGCAGGCTTTTCCTGTGCAAGCTTGGATCCCGGTTTCTTAGGGGCTGCTTGCAAGACCCTGCTGTTGCCCACCATCTATCCTCTGCCCCTACGCCTGTGTAGGAAGCGAGTATTTTAGCCTGAGAAGCAGGGCTCTTGCAACTCTGGAGGAGAGATAACCCTGCAGCCCACGTACGTCCTGAGAAACCGCAAGGTGACCCTTGGCCTCAGTGTAGTGGCTAAATTTCCGCCGGGCAAGTTCTGCCTGCCGCAGTTTCCATGAGGTCTGCACCGTCTTGGGGCTTAAATGGAGAGCGAGGAGAGCTGTCAGCTCTCACAGAACTCTGGCCCCCGAACCTTTTGCCATGCACCTGAACTCAAGACCACACGTCTCCTCCCTGCCTGCTGAGCAACAGGCCGCCGTGTAGGCCCTTGCTAACACTTCCTGGCATTGCAGAGTCCAAGGGGACACACTGTCCCCTTCCTTGGAAACCTACGTTGCCACAGCTTGCCAAACGCTACCGAAGGCAGTCCTAGCCAGTCTCATGTGCTGGGTAACTTGGATTCAGTTACGAAAAGGCACCTGCATTGGGGTGAACACTGCTCAGCGTTCTTTCCGGGAGCTCATAATTGCCCCCTCTCTAGCTTAAGCAGGATGTCGAGGTGAGGTCCAACTTGAGCAAAGAGCACAATTCCTCACTTTGCATTGGGTTAAGCAGGAAGTCGAAGTGAGGACCAACCTGAGCAAAGAGCACAATTGCTCACTTTGCAGTGGTAGGCCGTCGTAAGAGGCATTGCCTACTACGCCTTGCTAAGGTCTGTCTGTTAGGGAAGTTGACACTCTTCGACGCCTTTAAAGGAAAATTTATTCAGCGAAGTTCCCAGTGTTTTGCGATGGTCTCCCTTCGCAGTGCCAATACTGCAGGGACTTAGGTTTGCTGCTAACTAGGCTAGGTGACCTGCATACAGAAGCAGGCTTTTCCCTTTGGAAGCTTGGATCCCGGTTTCTTAAGGGCTGCTTGCAAGACCCTGCTGTTGCCCAGCATGTATCCTCTGCCTCTACGCCTGTGTAGGAAGCGAGTATTTTAGCCTGAGAAGCAGGGCTCTTGCAACTCTGGAGGAGAGATAATCCTGCAGCCCACGTTCGTCCTGGGAACCCGCAAGGCGACCCTTGGCCTCAGTGTAGTGGCTAAATTTCCACCGGGCAAGTTCTGCCTGCCGCAGTTTCCATGAGGTCTGCACCGTCTTGGGGCTTAAATGGAGAGCGAGGAGAGCTGTCAGCTCTCACAGAACTCTGGCCTCCGCACTGTTTGCCATGCAACTGAGCTCAAGACCACACGTCTCCTCCCGGCCTGCTGAGAAACAGGCATCCGTGTAGGCCCTTCGAAACACTTTTTGGCATGTAGACTCCAAGGCGACACACTGTTCTTTTCCTTGGAAAAATACTGTGCCCCAGCTTGCCAACGCTCACGAAGGCAGTCCGAGTCAGTCTCATGTGCTGGGTCACTTGGATTCACTGAGAAAAAGCATCCTGCATTCAGACGAACGTTCTGCTCAGCGTGCCATCCGGAAGCTCACACTTGTCGGCTCTCTAGCTTAAGCAGGAGGTCGAGGTGAGGACCAAACTGAGCAAAGAGCACAGTTCCACACTTTGCACAAGGTGAAGCAGGAAGTCGAAATGAGGACCAACATGAGCAAAGAGCACAATTCCTCACGTAGCACTGGTAGTCGTCGTAAGAGGAATTGCCAACTATGCCTGGCTAAGGCCTTCCCTGGGGTTAAGGAACCTGCCACACTTAGACGCCTTTAAATGAAAATTTATTTAGCGAAGTTCCCATTGTTTGGCGATGGTTTCCCTTTGCAGCGCCAATACTGCAGGGACTTAGGTTTGTTGCTACTTAGGCTAGGTGACCCTGCATACAGAAGCAGCCTTTTCCTGTTCAAGCTTGGATCCCTGTTTCTTAGGAGCTGCTTGCAAGACCCTGCTATTGCCCACCATCTATCCTCTGCACCTATGCCTGTGTAGGAAGCGAGTATTTTAGCCTGAGAGGCAGGGCTCTTGCAACTCTGGAGGAGAGATAATCCTGCAGCCCACGTTCGTCCTGGGAAACCGGAAGGCGACCCTTGGCCTCAGTGTAGTGGCTAAATTTCCGCCGGGGAAGTTCTGCCTGCCGCAGTTTCCATGAGGTCTGCACCGTCTTGGGGCTTAAATGGAGAGCGAGGAGAGCTGTCAGCTCTCACAGAACTCTGGCCTCCGCACTGTTTGCTATGCAACTGAGCTCAAGACCACACGTCTCCTCCCGGCCTGCTGAGAAACAGGCATTCGTGTAGGCCCTTCGTAACACTTTTTGGCATGTAGACTCCAAGGCGACACACTGTTCTTTTCCTTGGAGAAATACAGTGCCCCAGCTTGCCAACGCTCACGAAGGCAGTCCGAGCCAGTCTCATGTGCTGGGCCACTTGGATTCAGTGAGGAAAAGCATCCTGCATTGAGGCGAACGTTCTGCTCAGCGTGCCATCCGGAAGCTCACACTTGTCGGCTCTCTAGCTTAAGCAGGAGGTCGAGGTGAGGACCAAACTGAGCAAAGAGCACAGTTCCACACTTTGCACAAGGTGAAGCAGGAAGTCGAAGTGAGGACCAACATGAGCAAAGAGCACAATTCCTCACGTTGCACTGGTAGTCGTCGTAAGAGGAATTGCCAACTATGCCTGGCTAAGGCCTTCCCTGGGGTTAAGGAACCTGCCACACTTAGACGCCTTTAAATGAAAATTTATTTAGCGAAGTTCCCATTGTTTGGCGATGGTTTCCCTTTGCAGCGCCAATACTGCAGGGACTTAGGTTTGTTGCTACCTAGGCTAGGTGACCCTGCATACAGAAGCAGGCTTTTCCTGTGCAAGCTTGGATCCCGGTTTCTTAGGGGCTGCTTGCAAGACCCTGCTGTTGCCCACCATCTATCCTCTGCCCCTACGCCTGTGTAGGAAGCGAGTATTTTAGCCTGAGAAGCAGGGCTCTTGCAACTCTGGAGGAGAGATAACCCTGCAGCCCACGTACGTCCTGAGAAACCGCAAGGTGACCCTTGGCCTCAGTGTAGTGGCTAAATTTCCGCCGGGCAAGTTCTGCCTGCCGCAGTTTCCATGAGGTCTGCACCGTCTTGGGGCTTAAATGGAGAGCGAGGAGAGCTGTCAGCTCTCACAGAACTCTGGCCCCCGAACCTTTTGCCATGCACCTGAACTCAAGACCACACGTCTCCTCCCTGCCTGCTGAGCAACAGGCCGCCGTGTAGGCCCTTGCTAACACTTCCTGGCATTGCAGAGTCCAAGGGGACACACTGTCCCCTTCCTTGGAAACCTACGTTGCCACAGCTTGCCAAACGCTACCGAAGGCAGTCCTAGCCAGTCTCATGTGCTGGGTAACTTGGATTCAGTTACGAAAAGGCACCTGCATTGGGGTGAACACTGCTCAGCGTTCTTTCCGGGAGCTCATAATTGCCCCCTCTCTAGCTTAAGCAGGATGTCGAGGTGAGGTCCAACTTGAGCAAAGAGCACAATTCCTCACTTTGCATTGGGTTAAGCAGGAAGTCGAAGTGAGGACCAACCTGAGCAAAGAGCACAATTGCTCACTTTGCAGTGGTAGGCCGTCGTAAGAGGCATTGCCTACTACGCCTTGCTAAGGTCTGTCTGTTAGGGAAGTTGACACTCTTCGACGCCTTTAAAGGAAAATTTATTCAGCGAAGTTCCCAGTGTTTTGCGATGGTCTCCCTTCGCAGTGCCAATACTGCAGGGACTTAGGTTTGCTGCTAACTAGGCTAGGTGACCTGCATACAGAAGCAGGCTTTTCCCTTTGGAAGCTTGGATCCCGGTTTCTTAAGGGCTGCTTGCAAGACCCTGCTGTTGCCCAGCATGTATCCTCTGCCTCTACGCCTGTGTAGGAAGCGAGTATTTTAGCCTGAGAAGCAGGGCTCTTGCAACTCTGGAGGAGAGATAATCCTGCAGCCCACGTTCGTCCTGGGAACCCGCAAGGCGACCCTTGGCCTCAGTGTAGTGGCTAAATTTCCACCGGGCAAGTTCTGCCTGCCGCAGTTTCCATGAGGTCTGCACCGTCTTGGGGCTTAAATGGAGAGCGAGGAGAGCTGTCAGCTCTCACAGAACTCTGGCCTCCGCACTGTTTGCCATGCAACTGAGCTCAAGACCACACGTCTCCTCCCGGCCTGCTGAGAAACAGGCATCCGTGTAGGCCCTTCGAAACACTTTTTGGCATGTAGACTCCAAGGCGACACACTGTTCTTTTCCTTGGAAAAATACAGTGCCCCAGCTTGCCAACGCTCACGAAGGCAGTCCGAGTCAGTCTCATGTGCTGGGTCACTTGGATTCACTGAGAAAAAGCATCCTGCATTCAGACGAACGTTCTGCTCAGCGTGCCATCCGGAAGCTCACACTTGTCGGCTCTCTAGCTTAAGCAGGAGGTCGAGGTGAGGACCAAACTGAGCAAAGAGCACAGTTCCACACTTTGCACAAGGTGAAGCAGGAAGTCGAAGTGAGGACCAACATGAGCAAAGAGCACAATTCCTCACGTTGCACTGGTAGTCGTCGTAAGAGGAATTGCCAACTATGCCTGGCTAAGGCCTTCCCTGGGGTTAAGGAACCTGCCACACTTAGACGCCTTTAAATGAAAATTTATTTAGCGAAGTTCCCATTGTTTGGCGATGGTTTCCCTTTGCAGCGCCAATACTGCAGGGACTTAGGTTTGTTGCTACTTAGGCTAGGTGACCCTGCATACAGAAGCAGCCTTTTCCTGTTCAAGCTTGGATCCCTGTTTCTTAGGAGCTGCTTGCAAGACCCTGCTATTGCCCACCATCTATCCTCTGCACCTATGCCTGTGTAGGAAGCGAGTATTTTAGCCTGAGAGGCAGGGCTCTTGCAACTCTGGAGGAGAGATAATCCTGCAGCCCACGTTCGTCCTGGGAAACCGGAAGGCGACCCTTGGCCTCAGTGTAGTGGCTAAATTTCCGCCGGGGAAGTTCTGCCTGCCGCAGTTTCCATGAGGTCTGCACCGTCTTGGGGCTTAAATGGAGAGCGAGGAGAGCTGTCAGCTCTCACAGAACTCTGGCCTCCGCACTGTTTGCTATGCAACTGAGCTCAAGACCACACGTCTCCTCCCGGCCTGCTGAGAAACAGGCATTCGTGTAGGCCCTTCGTAACACTTTTTGGCATGTAGACTCCAAGGCGACACACTGTTCTTTTCCTTGGAAAAATACAGTGCCCCAGCTTGCCAACGCTCACGAAGGCAGTCCGAGCCAGTCTCATGTGCTGGGCCACTTGGATTCAGTGAGGAAAAGCATCCTGCATTGAGGCGAACGTTCTGCTCAGCGTGCCATCCGGAAGCTCACACTTGTCGGCTCTCTAGCTTAAGCAGGAGGTCGAGGTGAGGACCAAACTGAGCAAAGAGCACAGTTCCACACTTTGCACAAGGTGAAGCAGGAAGTCGAAGTGAGGACCAACATGAGCAAAGAGCACAATTCCTCACGTTGCACTGGTAGTCGTCGTAAGAGGAATTGCCAACTATGCCTGGCTAAGGCCTTCCCTGGGGTTAAGGAACCTGCCACACTTAGACGCCTTTAAATGAAAATTTATTTAGCGAAGTTCCCATTGTTTGGCGATGGTTTCCCTTTGCAGCGCCAATACTGCAGGGACTTAGGTTTGTTGCTACCTAGGCTAGGTGACCCTGCATACAGAAGCAGGCTTTTCCTGTGCAAGCTTGGATCCCGGTTTCTTAGGGGCTGCTTGCAAGACCCTGCTATTGCCCACCATCTATCCTCTGCCCCTACGCCTGTGTAGGAAGCGAGTATTTTAGCCTGAGAAGCAGGGCTCTTGCAACTCTGGAGGAGAGATAACCCTGCAGCCCACGTACGTCCTGAGAAACCGCAAGGTGACCCTTGGCCTCAGTGTAGTGGCTAAATTTCCGCCGGGCAAGTTCTGCCTGCCGCAGTTTCCATGAGGTCTGCACCGTCTTGGGGCTTAAATGGAGAGCGAGGAGAGCTGTCAGCTCTCACAGAACTCTGGCCCCCGAACCTTTTGCCATGCACCTGAACTCAAGACCACACGTCTCCTCCCTGCCTGCTGAGCAACAGGCCGCCGTGTAGGCCCTTGCTAACACTTCCTGGCATTGCAGAGTCCAAGGGGACACACTGTCCCCTTCCTTGGAAACCTACGTTGCCACAGCTTGCCAAACGCTACCGAAGGCAGTCCTAGCCAGTCTCATGTGCTGGGTAACTTGGATTCAGTTACGAAAAGGCACCTGCATTGGGGTGAACACTGCTCAGCGTTCTTTCCGGGAGCTCATAATTGCCCCCTCTCTAGCTTAAGCAGGATGTCGAGGTGAGGTCCAACTTGAGCAAAGAGCACAATTCCTCACTTTGCATTGGGTTAAGCAGGAAGTCGAAGTGAGGACCAACCTGAGCAAAGAGCACAATTGCTCACTTTGCAGTGGTAGGCCGTCGTAAGAGGCATTGCCTACTACGCCTTGCTAAGGTCTGTCTGTTAGGGAAGTTGACACTCTTCGACGCCTTTAAAGGAAAATTTATTCAGCGAAGTTCCCAGTGTTTTGCGATGGTCTCCCTTCGCAGTGCCAATACTGCAGGGACTTAGGTTTGCTGCTAACTAGGCTAGGTGACCTGCATACAGAAGCAGGCTTTTCCCTTTGGAAGCTTGGATCCCGGTTTCTTAAGGGCTGCTTGCAAGACCCTGCTGTTGCCCAGCATGTATCCTCTGCCTCTACGCCTGTGTAGGAAGCGAGTATTTTAGCCTGAGAAGCAGGGCTCTTGCAACTCTGGAGGAGAGATAATCCTGCAGCCCACGTTCGTCCTGGGAACCCGCAAGGCGACCCTTGGCCTCAGTGTAGTGGCTAAATTTCCACCGGGCAAGTTCTGCCTGCCGCAGTTTCCATGAGGTCTGCACCGTCTTGGGGCTTAAATGGAGAGCGAGGAGAGCTGTCAGCTCTCACAGAACTCTGGCCTCCGCACTGTTTGCCATGCAACTGAGCTCAAGACCACACGTCTCCTCCCGGCCTGCTGAGAAACAGGCATCCGTGTAGGCCCTTCGAAACACTTTTTGGCATGTAGACTCCAAGGCGACACACTGTTCTTTTCCTTGGAAAAATACAGTGCCCCAGCTTGCCAACGCTCACGAAGGCAGTCCGAGTCAGTCTCATGTGCTGGGTCACTTGGATTCACTGAGAAAAAGCATCCTGCATTCAGACGAACGTTCTGCTCAGCGTGCCATCCGGAAGCTCACACTTGTCGGCTCTCTAGCTTAAGCAGGAGGTCGAGGTGAGGACCAAACTGAGCAAAGAGCACAGTTCCACACTTTGCACAAGGTGAAGCAGGAAGTCGAAATGAGGACCAACATGAGCAAAGAGCACAATTCCTCACGTTGCACTGGTAGTCGTCGTAAGAGGAATTGCCAACTATGCCTGGCTAAGGCCTTCCCTGGGGTTAAGGAACCTGCCACACTTAGACGCCTTTAAATGAAAATTTATTTAGCGAAGTTCCCATTGTTTGGCGATGGTTTCCCTTTGCAGCGCCAATACTGCAGGGACTTAGGTTTGTTGCTACTTAGGCTAGGTGACCCTGCATACAGAAGCAGCCTTTTCCTGTTCAAGCTTGGATCCCTGTTTCTTAGGAGCTGCTTGCAAGACCCTGCTATTGCCCACCATCTATCCTCTGCACCTATGCCTGTGTAGGAAGCGAGTATTTTAGCCTGAGAGGCAGGGCTCTTGCAACTCTGGAGGAGAGATAATCCTGCAGCCCACGTTCGTCCTGGGAAACCGGAAGGCGACCCTTGGCCTCAGTGTAGTGGCTAAATTTCCGCCGGGGAAGTTCTGCCTGCCGCAGTTTCCATGAGGTCTGCACCGTCTTGGGGCTTAAATGGAGAGCGAGGAGAGCTGTCAGCTCTCACAGAACTCTGGCCTCCGCACTGTTTGCTATGCAACTGAGCTCAAGACCACACGTCTCCTCCCGGCCTGCTGAGAAACAGGCATTCGTGTAGGCCCTTCGTAACACTTTTTGGCATGTAGACTCCAAGGCGACACACTGTTCTTTTCCTTGGAAAAATACAGTGCCCCAGCTTGCCAACGCTCACGAAGGCAGTCCGAGCCAGTCTCATGTGCTGGGCCACTTGGATTCAGTGAGGAAAAGCATCCTGCATTGAGGCGAACGTTCTGCTCAGCGTGCCATCCGGAAGCTCACACTTGTCGGCTCTCTAGCTTAAGCAGGAGGTCGAGGTGAGGACCAAACTGAGCAAAGAGCACAGTTCCACACTTTGCACAAGGTGAAGCAGGAAGTCGAAGTGAGGACCAACATGAGCAAAGAGCACAATTCCTCACGTTGCACTGGTAGTCGTCGTAAGAGGAATTGCCAACTATGCCTGGCTAAGGCCTTCCCTGGGGTTAAGGAACCTGCCACACTTAGACGCCTTTAAATGAAAATTTATTTAGCGAAGTTCCCATTGTTTGGCGATGGTTTCCCTTTGCAGCGCCAATACTGCAGGGACTTAGGTTTGTTGCTACCTAGGCTAGGTGACCCTGCATACAGAAGCAGGCTTTTCCTGTGCAAGCTTGGATCCCGGTTTCTTAGGGGCTGCTTGCAAGACCCTGCTATTGCCCACCATCTATCCTCTGCCCCTACGCCTGTGTAGGAAGCGAGTATTTTAGCCTGAGAAGCAGGGCTCTTGCAACTCTGGAGGAGAGATAACCCTGCAGCCCACGTACGTCCTGAGAAACCGCAAGGTGACCCTTGGCCTCAGTGTAGTGGCTAAATTTCCGCCGGGCAAGTTCTGCCTGCCGCAGTTTCCATGAGGTCTGCACCGTCTTGGGGCTTAAATGGAGAGCGAGGAGAGCTGTCAGCTCTCACAGAACTCTGGCCCCCGAACCTTTTGCCATGCACCTGAACTCAAGACCACACGTCTCCTCCCTGCCTGCTGAGCAACAGGCCGCCGTGTAGGCCCTTGCTAACACTTCCTGGCATTGCAGAGTCCAAGGGGACACACTGTCCCCTTCCTTGGAAACCTACGTTGCCACAGCTTGCCAAACGCTACCGAAGGCAGTCCTAGCCAGTCTCATGTGCTGGGTAACTTGGATTCAGTTACGAAAAGGCACCTGCATTGAGGTGAACACTGCTCAGCGTTCTTTCCGGGAGCTCATAATTGCCCCCTCTCTAGCTTAAGCAGGATGTCGAGGTGAGGTCCAACTTGAGCAAAGAGCACAATTCCTCACTTTGCATTAGGTTAAGCAGGAAGTCGAAGTGAGGACCAACCTGAGCAAAGAGCACAATTGCTCACTTTGCAGTGGTAGGCCGTCGTAAGAGGCATTGCCTACTACGCCTTGCTAAGGTCTGTCTGTTAGGGAAGTTGACACTCTTAGACGCCTTTAAAGGAAAATTTATTCAGCGAAGTTCCCAGTGTTTTGCGATGGTCTCCCTTCGCAGTGCCAATACTGCAGGGACTTAGGTTTGCTGCTAACTAGGCTAGGTGACCTGCATACAGAAGCAGGCTTTTCCCTTTGGAAGCTTGGATCCCGGTTTCTTAAGGGCTGCTTGCAAGACCCTGCTGTTGCCCAGCATGTATCCTCTGCCTCTACGCCTGTGTAGGAAGCGAGTATTTTAGCCTGAGAAGCAGGGCTCTTGCAACTCTGGAGGAGAGATAATCCTGCAGCCCACGTTCGTCCTGGGAACCCGCAAGGCGACCCTTGGCCTCAGTGTAGTGGCTAAATTTCCACCGGGCAAGTTCTGCCTGCCGCAGTTTCCATGAGGTCTGCACCGTCTTGGGGCTTAAATGGAGAGCGAGGAGAGCTGTCAGCTCTCACAGAACTCTGGCCTCCGCACTGTTTGCCATGCAACTGAGCTCAAGACCACACGTCTCCTCCCGGCCTGCTGAGAAACAGGCATCCGTGTAGGCCCTTCGAAACACTTTTTGGCATGTAGACTCCAAGGCGACACACTGTTCTTTTCCTTGGAAAAATACAGTGCCCCAGCTTGCCAACGCTCACGAAGGCAGTCCGAGTCAGTCTCATGTGCTGGGTCACTTGGATTCACTGAGAAAAAGCATCCTGCATTCAGACGAACGTTCTGCTCAGCGTGCCATCCGGAAGCTCACACTTGTCGGCTCTCTAGCTTAAGCAGGAGGTCGAGGTGAGGACCAAACTGAGCAAAGAGCACAGTTCCACACTTTGCACAAGGTGAAGCAGGAAGTCGAAGTGAGGACCAACATGAGCAAAGAGCACAATTCCTCACGTTGCACTGGTAGTCGTCGTAAGAGGAATTGCCAACTATGCCTGGCTAAGGCCTTCCCTGGGGTTAAGGAACCTGCCACACTTAGACGCCTTTAAATGAAAATTTATTTAGCGAAGTTCCCATTGTTTGGCGATGGTTTCCCTTTGCAGCGCCAATACTGCAGGGACTTAGGTTTGTTGCTACTTAGGCTAGGTGACCCTGCATACAGAAGCAGCCTTTTCCTGTTCAAGCTTGGATCCCTGTTTCTTAGGAGCTGCTTGCAAGACCCTGCTATTGCCCACCATCTATCCTCTGCACCTATGCCTGTGTAGGAAGCGAGTATTTTAGCCTGAGAGGCAGGGCTCTTGCAACTCTGGAGGAGAGATAATCCTGCAGCCCACGTTCGTCCTGGGAAACCGGAAGGCGACCCTTGGCCTCAGTGTAGTGGCTAAATTTCCGCCGGGGAAGTTCTGCCTGCCGCAGTTTCCATGAGGTCTGCACCGTCTTGGGGCTTAAATGGAGAGCGAGGAGAGCTGTCAGCTCTCACAGAACTCTGGCCTCCGCACTGTTTGCTATGCAACTGAGCTCAAGACCACACGTCTCCTCCCGGCCTGCTGAGAAACAGGCATTCGTGTAGGCCCTTCGTAACACTTTTTGGCATGTAGACTCCAAGGCGACACACTGTTCTTTTCCTTGGAGAAATACAGTGCCCCAGCTTGCCAACGCTCACGAAGGCAGTCCGAGCCAGTCTCATGTGCTGGGCCACTTGGATTCAGTGAGGAAAAGCATCCTGCATTGAGGCGAACGTTCTGCTCAGCGTGCCATCCGGAAGCTCACACTTGTCGGCTCTCTAGCTTAAGCAGGAGGTCGAGGTGAGGACCAAACTGAGCAAAGAGCACAGTTCCACACTTTGCACAAGGTGAAGCAGGAAGTCGAAGTGAGGACCAACATGAGCAAAGAGCACAATTCCTCACGTTGCACTGGTAGTCGTCGTAAGAGGAATTGCCAACTATGCCTGGCTAAGGCCTTCCCTGGGGTTAAGGAACCTGCCACACTTAGACGCCTTTAAATGAAAATTTATTTAGCGAAGTTCCCATTGTTTGGCGATGGTTTCCCTTTGCAGCGCCAATACTGCAGGGACTTAGGTTTGTTGCTACCTAGGCTAGGTGACCCTGCATACAGAAGCAGGCTTTTCCTGTGCAAGCTTGGATCCCGGTTTCTTAGGGGCTGCTTGCAAGACCCTGCTGTTGCCCACCATCTATCCTCTGCCCCTACGCCTGTGTAGGAAGCGAGTATTTTAGCCTGAGAAGCAGGGCTCTTGCAACTCTGGAGGAGAGATAACCCTGCAGCCCACGTACGTCCTGAGAAACCGCAAGGTGACCCTTGGCCTCAGTGTAGTGGCTAAATTTCCGCCGGGCAAGTTCTGCCTGCCGCAGTTTCCATGAGGTCTGCACCGTCTTGGGGCTTAAATGGAGAGCGAGGAGAGCTGTCAGCTCTCACAGAACTCTGGCCCCCGAACCTTTTGCCATGCACCTGAACTCAAGACCACACGTCTCCTCCCTGCCTGCTGAGCAACAGGCCGCCGTGTAGGCCCTTGCTAACACTTCCTGGCATTGCAGAGTCCAAGGGGACACACTGTCCCCTTCCTTGGAAACCTACGTTGCCACAGCTTGCCAAACGCTACCGAAGGCAGTCCTAGCCAGTCTCATGTGCTGGGTAACTTGGATTCAGTTACGAAAAGGCACCTGCATTGGGGTGAACACTGCTCAGCGTTCTTTCCGGGAGCTCATAATTGCCCCCTCTCTAGCTTAAGCAGGATGTCGAGGTGAGGTCCAACTTGAGCAAAGAGCACAATTCCTCACTTTGCATTGGGTTAAGCAGGAAGTCGAAGTGAGGACCAACCTGAGCAAAGAGCACAATTGCTCACTTTGCAGTGGTAGGCCGTCGTAAGAGGCATTGCCTACTACGCCTTGCTAAGGTCTGTCTGTTAGGGAAGTTGACACTCTTCGACGCCTTTAAAGGAAAATTTATTCAGCGAAGTTCCCAGTGTTTTGCGATGGTCTCCCTTCGCAGTGCCAATACTGCAGGGACTTAGGTTTGCTGCTAACTAGGCTAGGTGACCTGCATACAGAAGCAGGCTTTTCCCTTTGGAAGCTTGGATCCCGGTTTCTTAAGGGCTGCTTGCAAGACCCTGCTGTTGCCCAGCATGTATCCTCTGCCTCTACGCCTGTGTAGGAAGCGAGTATTTTAGCCTGAGAAGCAGGGCTCTTGCAACTCTGGAGGAGAGATAATCCTGCAGCCCACGTTCGTCCTGGGAACCCGCAAGGCGACCCTTGGCCTCAGTGTAGTGGCTAAATTTCCACCGGGCAAGTTCTGCCTGCCGCAGTTTCCATGAGGTCTGCACCGTCTTGGGGCTTAAATGGAGAGCGAGGAGAGCTGTCAGCTCTCACAGAACTCTGGCCTCCGCACTGTTTGCCATGCAACTGAGCTCAAGACCACACGTCTCCTCCCGGCCTGCTGAGAAACAGGCATCCGTGTAGGCCCTTCGAAACACTTTTTGGCATGTAGACTCCAAGGCGACACACTGTTCTTTTCCTTGGAAAAATACAGTGCCCCAGCTTGCCAACGCTCACGAAGGCAGTCCGAGTCAGTCTCATGTGCTGGGTCACTTGGATTCACTGAGAAAAAGCATCCTGCATTCAGACGAACGTTCTGCTCAGCGTGCCATCCGGAAGCTCACACTTGTCGGCTCTCTAGCTTAAGCAGGAGGTCGAGGTGAGGACCAAACTGAGCAAAGAGCACAGTTCCACACTTTGCACAAGGTGAAGCAGGAAGTCGAAATGAGGACCAACATGAGCAAAGAGCACAATTCCTCACGTTGCACTGGTAGTCGTCGTAAGAGGAATTGCCAACTATGCCTGGCTAAGGCCTTCCCTGGGGTTAAGGAACCTGCCACACTTAGACGCCTTTAAATGAAAATTTATTTAGCGAAGTTCCCATTGTTTGGCGATGGTTTCCCTTTGCAGCGCCAATACTGCAGGGACTTAGGTTTGTTGCTACTTAGGCTAGGTGACCCTGCATACAGAAGCAGCCTTTTCCTGTTCAAGCTTGGATCCCTGTTTCTTAGGAGCTGCTTGCAAGACCCTGCTATTGCCCACCATCTATCCTCTGCACCTATGCCTGTGTAGGAAGCGAGTATTTTAGCCTGAGAGGCAGGGCTCTTGCAACTCTGGAGGAGAGATAATCCTGCAGCCCACGTTCGTCCTGGGAAACCGGAAGGCGACCCTTGGCCTCAGTGTAGTGGCTAAATTTCCGCCGGGGAAGTTCTGCCTGCCGCAGTTTCCATGAGGTCTGCACCGTCTTGGGGCTTAAATGGAGAGCGAGGAGAGCTGTCAGCTCTCACAGAACTCTGGCCTCCGCACTGTTTGCTATGCAACTGAGCTCAAGACCACACGTCTCCTCCCGGCCTGCTGAGAAACAGGCATTCGTGTAGGCCCTTCGTAACACTTTTTGGCATGTAGACTCCAAGGCGACACACTGTTCTTTTCCTTGGAGAAATACAGTGCCCCAGCTTGCCAACGCTCACGAAGGCAGTCCGAGCCAGTCTCATGTGCTGGGCCACTTGGATTCAGTGAGGAAAAGCATCCTGCATTGAGGCGAACGTTCTGCTCAGCGTGCCATCCGGAAGCTCACACTTGTCGGCTCTCTAGCTTAAGCAGGAGGTCGAGGTGAGGACCAAACTGAGCAAAGAGCACAGTTCCACACTTTGCACAAGGTGAAGCAGGAAGTCGAAGTGAGGACCAACATGAGCAAAGAGCACAATTCCTCACGTTGCACTGGTAGTCGTCGTAAGAGGAATTGCCAACTATGCCTGGCTAAGGCCTTCCCTGGGGTTAAGGAACCTGCCACACTTAGACGCCTTTAAATGAAAATTTATTTAGCGAAGTTCCCATTGTTTGGCGATGGTTTCCCTTTGCAGCGCCAATACTGCAGGGACTTAGGTTTGTTGCTACCTAGGCTAGGTGACCCTGCATACAGAAGCAGGCTTTTCCTGTGCAAGCTTGGATCCCGGTTTCTTAGGGGCTGCTTGCAAGACCCTGCTATTGCCCACCATCTATCCTCTGCCCCTACGCCTGTGTAGGAAGCGAGTATTTTAGCCTGAGAAGCAGGGCTCTTGCAACTCTGGAGGAGAGATAACCCTGCAGCCCACGTACGTCCTGAGAAACCGCAAGGTGACCCTTGGCCTCAGTGTAGTGGCTAAATTTCCGCCGGGCAAGTTCTGCCTGCCGCAGTTTCCATGAGGTCTGCACCGTCTTGGGGCTTAAATGGAGAGCGAGGAGAGCTGTCAGCTCTCACAGAACTCTGGCCCCCGAACCTTTTGCCATGCACCTGAACTCAAGACCACACGTCTCCTCCCTGCCTGCTGAGCAACAGGCCGCCGTGTAGGCCCTTGCTAACACTTCCTGGCATTGCAGAGTCCAAGGGGACACACTGTCCCCTTCCTTGGAAACCTACGTTGCCACAGCTTGCCAAACGCTACCGAAGGCAGTCCTAGCCAGTCTCATGTGCTGGGTAACTTGGATTCAGTTACGAAAAGGCACCTGCATTGAGGTGAACACTGCTCAGCGTTCTTTCCGGGAGCTCATAATTGCCCCCTCTCTAGCTTAAGCAGGATGTCGAGGTGAGGTCCAACTTGAGCAAAGAGCACAATTCCTCACTTTGCATTAGGTTAAGCAGGAAGTCGAAGTGAGGACCAACCTGAGCAAAGAGCACAATTGCTCACTTTGCAGTGGTAGGCCGTCGTAAGAGGCATTGCCTACTACGCCTTGCTAAGGTCTGTCTGTTAGGGAAGTTGACACTCTTCGACGCCTTTAAAGGAAAATTTATTCAGCGAAGTTCCCAGTGTTTTGCGATGGTCTCCCTTCGCAGTGCCAATACTGCAGGGACTTAGGTTTGCTGCTAACTAGGCTAGGTGACCTGCATACAGAAGCAGGCTTTTCCCTTTGGAAGCTTGGATCCCGGTTTCTTAAGGGCTGCTTGCAAGACCCTGCTGTTGCCCAGCATGTATCCTCTGCCTCTACGCCTGTGTAGGAAGCGAGTATTTTAGCCTGAGAAGCAGGGCTCTTGCAACTCTGGAGGAGAGATAATCCTGCAGCCCACGTTCGTCCTGGGAACCCGCAAGGCGACCCTTGGCCTCAGTGTAGTGGCTAAATTTCCACCGGGCAAGTTCTGCCTGCCGCAGTTTCCATGAGGTCTGCACCGTCTTGGGGCTTAAATGGAGAGCGAGGAGAGCTGTCAGCTCTCACAGAACTCTGGCCTCCGCACTGTTTGCCATGCAACTGAGCTCAAGACCACACGTCTCCTCCCGGCCTGCTGAGAAACAGGCATCCGTGTAGGCCCTTCGAAACACTTTTTGGCATGTAGACTCCAAGGCGACACACTGTTCTTTTCCTTGGAAAAATACAGTGCCCCAGCTTGCCAACGCTCACGAAGGCAGTCCGAGTCAGTCTCATGTGCTGGGTCACTTGGATTCACTGAGAAAAAGCATCCTGCATTCAGACGAACGTTCTGCTCAGCGTGCCATCCGGAAGCTCACACTTGTCGGCTCTCTAGCTTAAGCAGGAGGTCGAGGTGAGGACCAAACTGAGCAAAGAGCACAGTTCCACACTTTGCACAAGGTGAAGCAGGAAGTCGAAGTGAGGACCAACATGAGCAAAGAGCACAATTCCTCACGTTGCACTGGTAGTCGTCGTAAGAGGAATTGCCAACTATGCCTGGCTAAGGCCTTCCCTGGGGTTAAGGAACCTGCCACACTTAGACGCCTTTAAATGAAAATTTATTTAGCGAAGTTCCCATTGTTTGGCGATGGTTTCCCTTTGCAGCGCCAATACTGCAGGGACTTAGGTTTGTTGCTACTTAGGCTAGGTGACCCTGCATACAGAAGCAGCCTTTTCCTGTTCAAGCTTGGATCCCTGTTTCTTAGGAGCTGCTTGCAAGACCCTGCTATTGCCCACCATCTATCCTCTGCACCTATGCCTGTGTAGGAAGCGAGTATTTTAGCCTGAGAGGCAGGGCTCTTGCAACTCTGGAGGAGAGATAATCCTGCAGCCCACGTTCGTCCTGGGAAACCGGAAGGCGACCCTTGGCCTCAGTGTAGTGGCTAAATTTCCGCCGGGGAAGTTCTGCCTGCCGCAGTTTCCATGAGGTCTGCACCGACTTGGGGCTTAAATGGAGAGCGAGGAGAGCTGTCAGCTCTCACAGAACTCTGGCCTCCGCACTGTTTGCTATGCAACTGAGCTCAAGACCACCCGTCTCCTCCCGGCCTGCTGAGAAACAGGCATTCGTGTAGGCCCTTCGTAACACTTTTTGGCATGTAGACTCCAAGGCGACACACTGTTCTTTTCCTTGGAAAAATACAGTGTCCCAGCTTTCCAACGCTCACGAAGGCAGTCCGAGCCAGTCTCATGTGCTGGGCCACTTAGATTCAGTGAGGAAAAGCATCCTGCATTGAGGCGAACGTTCTGCTCAGCGTGCCATCCGGAAGCTCACACTTGTCGGCTCTCTAGCTTAAGCAGGAGGTCGAGGTGAGGACCAAACTGAGCAAAGAGCACAGTTCCACACTTTGCACAAGGTGAAGCAGGAAGTCGAAGTGAGGACCAACATGAGCAAAGAGCACAATTCCTCACGTTGCACTGGTAGTCGTCGTAAGAGGAATTGCCAACTATGCCTGGCTAAGGCCTTCCCTGGGGTTAAGGAACCTGCCACACTTAGACGCCTTTAAATGAAAATTTATTTAGCGAAGTTCCCATTGTTTGGCGATGGTTTCCCTTTGCAGCGCCAATACTGCAGGGACTTAGGTTTGTTGCTACCTAGGCTAGGTGACCCTGCATACAGAAGCAGGCTTTTCCTGTGCAAGCTTGGATCCCGGTTTCTTAGGGGCTGCTTGCAAGACCCTGCTATTGCCCACCATCTATCCTCTGCCCCTACGCCTGTGTAGGAAGCGAGTATTTTAGCCTGAGAAGCAGGGCTCTTGCAACTCTGGAGGAGAGATAACCCTGCAGCCCACGTACGTCCTGAGAAACCGCAAGGTGACCCTTGGCCTCAGTGTAGTGGCTAAATTTCCGCCGGGCAAGTTCTGCCTGCCGCAGTTTCCATGAGGTCTGCACCGTCTTGGGGCTTAAATGGAGAGCGAGGAGAGCTGTCAGCTCTCACAGAACTCTGGCCCCCGAACCTTTTGCCATGCACCTGAACTCAAGACCACACGTCTCCTCCCTGCCTGCTGAGCAACAGGCCGCCGTGTAGGCCCTTGCTAACACTTCCTGGCATTGCAGAGTCCAAGGGGACACACTGTCCCCTTCCTTGGAAACCTACGTTGCCACAGCTTGCCAAACGCTACCGAAGGCAGTCCTAGCCAGTCTCATGTGCTGGGTAACTTGGATTCAGTTACGAAAAGGCACCTGCATTGAGGTGAACACTGCTCAGCGTTCTTTCCGGGAGCTCATAATTGCCCCCTCTCTAGCTTAAGCAGGATGTCGAGGTGAGGTCCAACTTGAGCAAAGAGCACAATTCCTCACTTTGCATTAGGTTAAGCAGGAAGTCGAAGTGAGGACCAACCTGAGCAAAGAGCACAATTGCTCACTTTGCAGTGGTAGGCCGTCGTAAGAGGCATTGCCTACTACGCCTTGCTAAGGTCTGTCTGTTAGGGAAGTTGACACTCTTCGACGCCTTTAAAGGAAAATTTATTCAGCGAAGTTCCCAGTGTTTTGCGATGGTCTCCCTTCGCAGTGCCAATACTGCAGGGACTTAGGTTTGCTGCTAACTAGGCTAGGTGACCTGCATACAGAAGCAGGCTTTTCCCTTTGGAAGCTTGGATCCCGGTTTCTTAAGGGCTGCTTGCAAGACCCTGCTGTTGCCCAGCATGTATCCTCTGCCTCTACGCCTGTGTAGGAAGCGAGTATTTTAGCCTGAGAAGCAGGGCTCTTGCAACTCTGGAGGAGAGATAATCCTGCAGCCCACGTTCGTCCTGGGAACCCGCAAGGCGACCCTTGGCCTCAGTGTAGTGGCTAAATTTCCACCGGGCAAGTTCTGCCTGCCGCAGTTTCCATGAGGTCTGCACCGTCTTGGGGCTTAAATGGAGAGCGAGGAGAGCTGTCAGCTCTCACAGAACTCTGGCCTCCGCACTGTTTGCCATGCAACTGAGCTCAAGACCACACGTCTCCTCCCGGCCTGCTGAGAAACAGGCATCCGTGTAGGCCCTTCGAAACACTTTTTGGCATGTAGACTCCAAGGCGACACACTGTTCTTTTCCTTGGAAAAATACTGTGCCCCAGCTTGCCAACGCTCACGAAGGCAGTCCGAGTCAGTCTCATGTGCTGGGTCACTTGGATTCACTGAGAAAAAGCATCCTGCATTCAGACGAACGTTCTGCTCAGCGTGCCATCCGGAAGCTCACACTTGTCGGCTCTCTAGCTTAAGCAGGAGGTCGAGGTGAGGACCAAACTGAGCAAAGAGCACAGTTCCACACTTTGCACAAGGTGAAGCAGGAAGTCGAAATGAGGACCAACATGAGCAAAGAGCACAATTCCTCACGTTGCACTGGTAGTCGTCGTAAGAGGAATTGCCAACTATGCCTGGCTAAGGCCTTCCCTGGGGTTAAGGAACCTGCCACACTTAGACGCCTTTAAATGAAAATTTATTTAGCGAAGTTCCCATTGTTTGGCGATGGTTTCCCTTTGCAGCGCCAATACTGCAGGGACTTAGGTTTGTTGCTACTTAGGCTAGGTGACCCTGCATACAGAAGCAGCCTTTTCCTGTTCAAGCTTGGATCCCTGTTTCTTAGGAGCTGCTTGCAAGACCCTGCTATTGCCCACCATCTATCCTCTGCACCTATGCCTGTGTAGGAAGCGAGTATTTTAGCCTGAGAGGCAGGGCTCTTGCAACTCTGGAGGAGAGATAATCCTGCAGCCCACGTTCGTCCTGGGAAACCGGAAGGCGACCCTTGGCCTCAGTGTAGTGGCTAAATTTCCGCCGGGGAAGTTCTGCCTGCCGCAGTTTCCATGAGGTCTCCACCGTCTTGGGGCTTAAATGGAGAGCGAGGAGAGCTGTCAGCTCTCACAGAACTCTGGCCTCCGCACTGTTTGCTATGCAACTGAGCTCAAGACCACCCGTCTCCTCCCGGCCTGCTGAGAAACAGGCATTCGTGTAGGCCCTTCGTAACACTTTTTGGCATGTAGACTCCAAGGCGACACACTATTCTTTTCCTTGGAAAAATACAGTGTCCCAGCTTGCCAACGCTCACGAAGGCAGTCCGAGCCAGTCTCATGTGCTGGGCCACTTAGATTCAGTGAGGAAAAGCATCCTGCATTGAGGCGAACGTTCTGCTCAGCGTGCCATCCGGAAGCTCACACTTGTCGGCTCTCTAGCTTAAGCAGGAGGTCGAGGTGAGGACCAAACTGAGCAAAGAGCACAGTTCCACACTTTGCACAAGGTGAAGCAGGAAGTCGAAGTGAGGACCAACATGAGCAAAGAGCACAATTCCTCACGTTGCACTGGTAGTCGTCGTAAGAGGAATTGCCAACTATGCCTGGCTAAGGCCTTCCCTGGGGTTAAGGAACCTGCCACACTTAGACGCCTTTAAATGAAAATTTATTTAGCGAAGTTCCCATTGTTTGGCGATGGTTTCCCTTTGCAGCGCCAATACTGCAGGGACTTAGGTTTGTTGCTACCTAGGCTAGGTGACCCTGCATACAGAAGCAGGCTTTTCCTGTGCAAGCTTGGATCCCGGTTTCTTAGGGGCTGCTTGCAAGACCCTGCTATTGCCCACCATCTATCCTCTGCCCCTACGCCTGTGTAGGAAGCGAGTATTTTAGCCTGAGAAGCAGGGCTCTTGCAACTCTGGAGGAGAGATAACCCTGCAGCCCACGTACGTCCTGAGAAACCGCAAGGTGACCCTTGGCCTCAGTGTAGTGGCTAAATTTCCGCCGGGCAAGTTCTGCCTGCCGCAGTTTCCATGAGGTCTGCACCGTCTTGGGGCTTAAATGGAGAGCGAGGAGAGCTGTCAGCTCTCACAGAACTCTGGCCCCCGAACCTTTTGCCATGCACCTGAACTCAAGACCACACGTCTCCTCCCTGCCTGCTGAGCAACAGGCCGCCGTGTAGGCCCTTGCTAACACTTCCTGGCATTGCAGAGTCCAAGGGGACACACTGTCCCCTTCCTTGGAAACCTACGTTGCCACAGCTTGCCAAACGCTACCGAAGGCAGTCCTAGCCAGTCTCATGTGCTGGGTAACTTGGATTCAGTTACGAAAAGGCACCTGCATTGAGGTGAACACTGCTCAGCGTTCTTTCCGGGAGCTCATAATTGCCCCCTCTCTAGCTTAAGCAGGATGTCGAGGTGAGGTCCAACTTGAGCAAAGAGCACAATTCCTCACTTTGCATTAGGTTAAGCAGGAAGTCGAAGTGAGGACCAACCTGAGCAAAGAGCACAATTGCTCACTTTGCAGTGGTAGGCCGTCGTAAGAGGCATTGCCTACTACGCCTTGCTAAGGTCTGTCTGTTAGGGAAGTTGACACTCTTAGACGCCTTTAAAGGAAAATTTATTCAGCGAAGTTCCCAGTGTTTTGCGATGGTCTCCCTTCGCAGTGCCAATACTGCAGGGACTTAGGTTTGCTGCTAACTAGGCTAGGTGACCTGCATACAGAAGCAGGCTTTTCCCTTTGGAAGCTTGGATCCCGGTTTCTTAAGGGCTGCTTGCAAGACCCTGCTGTTGCCCAGCATGTATCCTCTGCCTCTACGCCTGTGTAGGAAGCGAGTATTTTAGCCTGAGAAGCAGGGCTCTTGCAACTCTGGAGGAGAGATAATCCTGCAGCCCACGTTCGTCCTGGGAACCCGCAAGGCGACCCTTGGCCTCAGTGTAGTGGCTAAATTTCCACCGGGCAAGTTCTGCCTGCCGCAGTTTCCATGAGGTCTGCACCGTCTTGGGGCTTAAATGGAGAGCGAGGAGAGCTGTCAGCTCTCACAGAACTCTGGCCTCCGCACTGTTTGCCATGCAACTGAGCTCAAGACCACACGTCTCCTCCCGGCCTGCTGAGAAACAGGCATCCGTGTAGGCCCTTCGAAACACTTTTTGGCATGTAGACTCCAAGGCGACACACTGTTCTTTTCCTTGGAAAAATACTGTGCCCCAGCTTGCCAACGCTCACGAAGGCAGTCCGAGTCAGTCTCATGTGCTGGGTCACTTGGATTCACTGAGAAAAAGCATCCTGCATTCAGACGAACGTTCTGCTCAGCGTGCCATCCGGAAGCTCACACTTGTCGGCTCTCTAGCTTAAGCAGGAGGTCGAGGTGAGGACCAAACTGAGCAAAGAGCACAGTTCCACACTTTGCACAAGGTGAAGCAGGAAGTCGAAGTGAGGACCAACATGAGCAAAGAGCACAATTCCTCACGTTGCACTGGTAGTCGTCGTAAGAGGAATTGCCAACTATGCCTGGCTAAGGCCTTCCCTGGGGTTAAGGAACCTGCCACACTTAGACGCCTTTAAATGAAAATTTATTTAGCGAAGTTCCCATTGTTTGGCGATGGTTTCCCTTTGCAGCGCCAATACTGCAGGGACTTAGGTTTGTTGCTACTTAGGCTAGGTGACCCTGCATACAGAAGCAGCCTTTTCCTGTTCAAGCTTGGATCCCTGTTTCTTAGGAGCTGCTTGCAAGACCCTGCTATTGCCCACCATCTATCCTCTGCACCTATGCCTGTGTAGGAAGCGAGTATTTTAGCCTGAGAGGCAGGGCTCTTGCAACTCTGGAGGAGAGATAATCCTGCAGCCCACGTTCGTCCTGGGAAACCGGAAGGCGACCCTTGGCCTCAGTGTAGTGGCTAAATTTCCGCCGGGGAAGTTCTGCCTGCCGCAGTTTCCATGAGGTCTCCACCGTCTTGGGGCTTAAATGGAGAGCGAGGAGAGCTGTCAGCTCTCACAGAACTCTGGCCTCCGCACTGTTTGCTATGCAACTGAGCTCAAGACCACCCGTCTCCTCCCGGCCTGCTGAGAAACAGGCATTCGTGTAGGCCCTTCGTAACACTTTTTGGCATGTAGACTCCAAGGCGACACACTATTCTTTTCCTTGGAAAAATACAGTGCCCCAGCTTGCCAACGCTCACGAAGGCAGTCCGAGCCAGTCTCATGTGCTGGGCCACTTAGATTCAGTGAGGAAAAGCATCCTGCATTGAGGCGAACGTTCTGCTCAGCGTGCCATCCGGAAGCTCACACTTGTCGGCTCTCTAGCTTAAGCAGGAGGTCGAGGTGAGGACCAAACTGAGCAAAGAGCACAGTTCCACACTTTGCACAAGGTGAAGCAGGAAGTCGAAGTGAGGACCAACATGAGCAAAGAGCACAATTCCTCACGTTGCACTGGTAGTCGTCGTAAGAGGAATTGCCAACTATGCCTGGCTAAGGCCTTCCCTGGGGTTAAGGAACCTGCCACACTTAGACGCCTTTAAATGAAAATTTATTTAGCGAAGTTCCCATTGTTTGGCGATGGTTTCCCTTTGCAGCGCCAATACTGCAGGGACTTAGGTTTGTTGCTACCTAGGCTAGGTGACCCTGCATACAGAAGCAGGCTTTTCCTGTGCAAGCTTGGATCCCGGTTTCTTAGGGGCTGCTTGCAAGACCCTGCTATTGCCCACCATCTATCCTCTGCCCCTACGCCTGTGTAGGAAGCGAGTATTTTAGCCTGAGAAGCAGGGCTCTTGCAACTCTGGAGGAGAGATAACCCTGCAGCCCACGTACGTCCTGAGAAACCGCAAGGTGACCCTTGGCCTCAGTGTAGTGGCTAAATTTCCGCCGGGCAAGTTCTGCCTGCCGCAGTTTCCATGAGGTCTGCACCGTCTTGGGGCTTAAATGGAGAGCGAGGAGAGCTGTCAGCTCTCACAGAACTCTGGCCCCCGAACCTTTTGCCATGCACCTGAACTCAAGACCACACGTCTCCTCCCTGCCTGCTGAGCAACAGGCCGCCGTGTAGGCCCTTGCTAACACTTCCTGGCATTGCAGAGTCCAAGGGGACACACTGTCCCCTTCCTTGGAAACCTACGTTGCCACAGCTTGCCAAACGCTACCGAAGGCAGTCCTAGCCAGTCTCATGTGCTGGGTAACTTGGATTCAGTTACGAAAAGGCACCTGCATTGAGGTGAACACTGCTCAGCGTTCTTTCCGGGAGCTCATAATTGCCCCCTCTCTAGCTTAAGCAGGATGTCGAGGTGAGGTCCAACTTGAGCAAAGAGCACAATTCCTCACTTTGCATTAGGTTAAGCAGGAAGTCGAAGTGAGGACCAACCTGAGCAAAGAGCACAATTGCTCACTTTGCAGTGGTAGGCCGTCGTAAGAGGCATTGCCTACTACGCCTTGCTAAGGTCTGTCTGTTAGGGAAGTTGACACTCTTAGACGCCTTTAAAGGAAAATTTATTCAGCGAAGTTCCCAGTGTTTTGCGATGGTCTCCCTTCGCAGTGCCAATACTGCAGGGACTTAGGTTTGCTGCTAACTAGGCTAGGTGACCTGCATACAGAAGCAGGCTTTTCCCTTTGGAAGCTTGGATCCCGGTTTCTTAAGGGCCGCTTGCAAGACCCTGCTGTTGCCCAGCATGTATCCTCTGCCTCTACGCCTGTGTAGGAAGCGAGTATTTTAGCCTGAGAAGCAGGGCTCTTGCAACTCTGGAGGAGAGATAATCCTGCAGCCCACGTTCGTCCTGGGAACCCGCAAGGCGACCCTTGGCCTCAGTGTAGTGGCTAAATTTCCACCGGGCAAGTTCTGCCTGCCGCAGTTTCCATGAGGTCTGCACCGTCTTGGGGCTTAAATGGAGAGCGAGGAGAGCTGTCAGCTCTCACAGAACTCTGGCCTCCGCACTGTTTGCCATGCAACTGAGCTCAAGACCACACGTCTCCTCCCGGCCTGCTGAGAAACAGGCATCCGTGTAGGCCCTTCGAAACACTTTTTGGCATGTAGACTCCAAGGCGACACACTGTTCTTTTCCTTGGAAAAATACTGTGCCCCAGCTTGCCAACGCTCACGAAGGCAGTCCGAGTCAGTCTCATGTGCTGGGTCACTTGGATTCACTGAGAAAAAGCATCCTGCATTCAGACGAACGTTCTGCTCAGCGTGCCATCCGGAAGCTCACACTTGTCGGCTCTCTAGCTTAAGCAGGAGGTCGAGGTGAGGACCAAACTGAGCAAAGAGCACAGTTCCACACTTTGCACAAGGTGAAGCAGGAAGTCCAAATGAGGACCAACATGAGCAAAGAGCACAATTCCTCACGTTGCACTGGTAGTCGTCGTAAGAGGAATTGCCAACTATGCCTGGCTAAGGCCTTCCCTGGGGTTAAGGAACCTGCCACACTTAGACGCCTTTAAATGAAAATTTATTTAGCGAAGTTCCCATTGTTTGGCGATGGTTTCCCTTTGCAGCGCCAATACTGCAGGGACTTAGGTTTGTTGCTACTTAGGCTAGGTGACCCTGCATACAGAAGCAGCCTTTTCCTGTTCAAGCTTGGATCCCTGTTTCTTAGGAGCTGCTTGCAAGACCCTGCTATTGCCCACCATCTATCCTCTGCACCTATGCCTGTGTAGGAAGCGAGTATTTTAGCCTGAGAGGCAGGGCTCTTGCAACTCTGGAGGAGAGATAATCCTGCAGCCCACGTTCGTCCTGGGAAACCGGAAGGCGACCCTTGGCCTCAGAGTAGTGGCTAAATTTCCGCCGGGGAAGTTCTGCCTGCCGCAGTTTCCATGAGGTCTCCACCGTCTTGGGGCTTAAATGGAGAGCGAGGAGAGCTGTCAGCTCTCACAGAACTCTGGCCTCCGCACTGTTTGCTATGCAACTGAGCTCAAGACCACCCGTCTCCTCCCGGCCTGCTGAGAAACAGGCATTCGTGTAGGCCCTTCGTAACACTTTTTGGCATGTAGACTCCAAGGCGACACACTGTTCTTTTCCTTGGAAAAATACAGTGCCCCAGCTTGCCAACGCTCACGAAGGCAGTCCGAGCCAGTCTCATGTGCTGGGCCACTTGGATTCAGTGAGGAAAAGCATCCTGCATTGAGGCGAACGTTCTGCTCAGCGTGCCATCCGGAAGCTCACACTTGTCGGCTCTCTAGCTTAAGCAGGAGGTCGAGGTGAGGACCAAACTGAGCAAAGAGCACAGTTCCACACTTTGCACAAGGTGAAGCAGGAAGTCGAAGTGAGGACCAACATGAGCAAAGAGCACAATTCCTCACGTTGCACTGGTAGTCGTCGTAAGAGGAATTGCCAACTATGACTGGCTAAGGCCTTCCCTGGGGTTAAGGAACCTGCCACACTTAGACGCCTTTAAATGAAAATTTATTTAGCGAAGTTCCCATTGTTTGGCGATGGTTTCCCTTTGCAGCGCCAATACTGCAGGGACTTAGGTTTGTTGCTACCTAGGCTAGGTGACCCTGCATACAGAAGCAGGCTTTTCCTGTGCAAGCTTGGATCCCGGTTTCTTAGGGGCTGCTTGCAAGACCCTGCTATTGCCCACCATCTATCCTCTGCCCCTACGCCTGTGTAGGAAGCGAGTATTTTAGCCTGAGAAGCAGGGCTCTTGCAACTCTGGAGGAGAGATAACCCTGCAGCCCACGTACGTCCTGAGAAACCGCAAGGTGACCCTTGGCCTCAGTGTAGTGGCTAAATTTCCGCCGGGCAAGTTCTGCCTGCCGCAGTTTCCATGAGGTCTGCACCGTCTTGGGGCTTAAATGGAGAGCGAGGAGAGCTGTCAGCTCTCACAGAACTCTGGCCCCCGAACCTTTTGCCATGCACCTGAACTCAAGACCACACGTCTCCTCCCTGCCTGCTGAGCAACAGGCCGCCGTGTAGGCCCTTGCTAACACTTCCTGGCATTGCAGAGTCCAAGGGGACACACTGTCCCCTTCCTTGGAAACCTACGTTGCCACAGCTTGCCAAACGCTACCGAAGGCAGTCCTAGCCAGTCTCATGTGCTGGGTAACTTGGATTCAGTTACGAAAAGGCACCTGCATTGAGGTGAACACTGCTCAGCGTTCTTTCCGGGAGCTCATAATTGCCCCCTCTCTAGCTTAAGCAGGATGTCGAGGTGAGGTCCAACTTGAGCAAAGAGCACAATTCCTCACTTTGCATTAGGTTAAGCAGGAAGTCGAAGTGAGGACCAACCTGAGCAAAGAGCACAATTGCTCACTTTGCAGTGGTAGGCCGTCGTAAGAGGCATTGCCTACTACGCCTTGCTAAGGTCTGTCTGTTAGGGAAGTTGACACTCTTAGACGCCTTTAAAGGAAAATTTATTCAGCGAAGTTCCCAGTGTTTTGCGATGGTCTCCCTTCGCAGTGCCAATACTGCAGGGACTTAGGTTTGCTGCTAACTAGGCTAGGTGACCTGCATACAGAAGCAGGCTTTTCCCTTTGGAAGCTTGGATCCCGGTTTCTTAAGGGCCGCTTGCAAGACCCTGCTGTTGCCCAGCATGTATCCTCTGCCTCTACGCCTGTGTAGGAAGCGAGTATTTTAGCCTGAGAAGCAGGGCTCTTGCAACTCTGGAGGAGAGATAATCCTGCAGCCCACGTTCGTCCTGGGAACCCGCAAGGCGACCCTTGGCCTCAGTGTAGTGGCTAAATTTCCACCGGGCAAGTTCTGCCTGCCGCAGTTTCCATGAGGTCTGCACCGTCTTGGGGCTTAAATGGAGAGCGAGGAGAGCTGTCAGCTCTCACAGAACTCTGGCCTCCGCACTGTTTGCCATGCAACTGAGCTCAAGACCACACGTCTCCTCCCGGCCTGCTGAGAAACAGGCATCCGTGTAGGCCCTTCGAAACACTTTTTGGCATGTAGACTCCAAGGCGACACACTGTTCTTTTCCTTGGAAAAATACTGTGCCCCAGCTTGCCAACGCTCACGAAGGCAGTCCGAGTCAGTCTCATGTGCTGGGTCACTTGGATTCACTGAGAAAAAGCATCCTGCATTCAGACGAACGTTCTGCTCAGCGTGCCATCCGGAAGCTCACACTTGTCGGCTCTCTAGCTTAAGCAGGAGGTCGAGGTGAGGACCAAACTGAGCAAAGAGCACAGTTCCACACTTTGCACAAGGTGAAGCAGGAAGTCCAAATGAGGACCAACATGAGCAAAGAGCACAATTCCTCACGTTGCACTGGTAGTCGTCGTAAGAGGAATTGCCAACTATGCCTGGCTAAGGCCTTCCCTGGGGTTAAGGAACCTGCCACACTTAGACGCCTTTAAATGAAAATTTATTTAGCGAAGTTCCCATTGTTTGGCGATGGTTTCCCTTTGCAGCACCAATACTGCAGGGACTTAGGTTTGTTGCTACTTAGGCTAGGTGACCCTGCATACAGAAGCAGCCTTTTCCTGTTCAAGCTTGGATCCCTGTTTCTTAGGAGCTGCTTGCAAGACCCTGCTATTGCCCACCATCTATCCTCTGCACCTATGCCTGTGTAGGAAGCGAGTATTTTAGCCTGAGAGGCAGGGCTCTTGCAACTCTGGAGGAGAGATAATCCTGCAGCCCACGTTCGTCCTGGGAAACCGGAAGGCGACCCTTGGCCTCAGAGTAGTGGCTAAATTTCCGCCGGGGAAGTTCTGCCTGCCGCAGTTTCCATGAGGTCTCCACCGTCTTGGGGCTTAAATGGAGAGCGAGGAGAGCTGTCAGCTCTCACAAAACTCTGGCCTCCGCACTGTTTGCTATGCAACTGAGCTCAAGACCACCCGTCTCCTCCCGGCCTGCTGAGAAACAGGCATTCGTGTAGGCCCTTCGTAACACTTTTTGGCATGTAGACTCCAAGGCGACACACTGTTCTTTTCCTTGGAAAAATACAGTGCCCCAGCTTGCCAACGCTCACGAAGGCAGTCCGAGCCAGTCTCATGTGCTGGGCCACTTGGATTCAGTGAGGAAAAGCATCCTGCATTGAGGCGAACGTTCTGCTCAGCGTGCCATCCGGAAGCTCACACTTGTCGGCTCTCTAGCTTAAGCAGGAGGTCGAGGTGAGGACCAAACTGAGCAAAGAGCACAGTTCCACACTTTGCACAAGGTGAAGCAGGAAGTCGAAGTGAGGACCAACATGAGCAAAGAGCACAATTCCTCACGTTGCACTGGTAGTCGTCGTAAGAGGAATTGCCAACTATGCCTGGCTAAGGCCTTCCCTGGGGTTAAGGAACCTGCCACACTTAGACGCCTTTAAATGAAAATTTATTTAGCGAAGTTCCCATTGTTTGGCGATGGTTTCCCTTTGCAGCGCCAATACTGCAGGGACTTAGGTTTGTTGCTACCTAGGCTAGGTGACCCTGCATACAGAAGCAGGCTTTTCCTGTGCAAGCTTGGATCCCGGTTTCTTAGGGGCTGCTTGCAAGACCCTGCTATTGCCCACCATCTATCCTCTGCCCCTACGCCTGTGTAGGAAGCGAGTATTTTAGCCTGAGAAGCAGGGCTCTTGCAACTCTGGAGGAGAGATAACCCTGCAGCCCACGTACGTCCTGAGAAACCGCAAGGTGACCCTTGGCCTCAGTGTAGTGGCTAAATTTCCGCCGGGCAAGTTCTGCCTGCCGCAGTTTCCATGAGGTCTGCACCGTCTTGGGGCTTAAATGGAGAGCGAGGAGAGCTGTCAGCTCTCACAGAACTCTGGCCCCCGAACCTTTTGCCATGCACCTGAACTCAAGACCACACGTCTCCTCCCTGCCTGCTGAGCAACAGGCCGCCGTGTAGGCCCTTGCTAACACTTCCTGGCATTGCAGAGTCCAAGGGGACACACTGTCCCCTTCCTTGGAAACCTACGTTGCCACAGCTTGCCAAACGCTACCGAAGGCAGTCCTAGCCAGTCTCATGTGCTGGGTAACTTGGATTCAGTTACGAAAAGGCACCTGCATTGAGGTGAACACTGCTCAGCGTTCTTTCCGGGAGCTCATAATTGCCCCCTCTCTAGCTTAAGCAGGATGTCGAGGTGAGGTCCAACTTGAGCAAAGAGCACAATTCCTCACTTTGCATTAGGTTAAGCAGGAAGTCGAAGTGAGGACCAACCTGAGCAAAGAGCACAATTGCTCACTTTGCAGTGGTAGGCCGTCGTAAGAGGCATTGCCTACTACGCCTTGCTAAGGTCTGTCTGTTAGGGAAGTTGACACTCTTAGACGCCTTTAAAGGAAAATTTATTCAGCGAAGTTCCCAGTGTTTTGCGATGGTCTCCCTTCGCAGTGCCAATACTGCAGGGACTTAGGTTTGCTGCTAACTAGGCTAGGTGACCTGCATACAGAAGCAGGCTTTTCCCTTTGGAAGCTTGGATCCCGGTTTCTTAAGGGCCGCTTGCAAGACCCTGCTGTTGCCCAGCATGTATCCTCTGCCTCTACGCCTGTGTAGGAAGCGAGTATTTTAGCCTGAGAAGCAGGGCTCTTGCAACTCTGGAGGAGAGATAATCCTGCAGCCCACGTTCGTCCTGGGAACCCGCAAGGCGACCCTTGGCCTCAGTGTAGTGGCTAAATTTCCACCGGGCAAGTTCTGCCTGCCGCAGTTTCCATGAGGTCTGCACCGTCTTGGGGCTTAAATGGAGAGCGAGGAGAGCTGTCAGCTCTCACAGAACTCTGGCCTCCGCACTGTTTGCCATGCAACTGAGCTCAAGACCACACGTCTCCTCCCGGCCTGCTGAGAAACAGGCATCCGTGTAGGCCCTTCGAAACACTTTTTGGCATGTAGACTCCAAGGCGACACACTGTTCTTTTCCTTGGAAAAATACTGTGCCCCAGCTTGCCAACGCTCACGAAGGCAGTCCGAGTCAGTCTCATGTGCTGGGTCACTTGGATTCACTGAGAAAAAGCATCCTGCATTCAGACGAACGTTCTGCTCAGCGTGCCATCCGGAAGCTCACACTTGTCGGCTCTCTAGCTTAAGCAGGAGGTCGAGGTGAGGACCAAACTGAGCAAAGAGCACAGTTCCACACTTTGCACAAGGTGAAGCAGGAAGTCCAAATGAGGACCAACATGAGCAAAGAGCACAATTCCTCACGTTGCACTGGTAGTCGTCGTAAGAGGAATTGCCAACTATGCCTGGCTAAGGCCTTCCCTGGGGTTAAGGAACCTGCCACACTTAGACGCCTTTAAATGAAAATTTATTTAGCGAAGTTCCCATTGTTTGGCGATGGTTTCCCTTTGCAGCACCAATACTGCAGGGACTTAGGTTTGTTGCTACTTAGGCTAGGTGACCCTGCATACAGAAGCAGCCTTTTCCTGTTCAAGCTTGGATCCCTGTTTCTTAGGAGCTGCTTGCAAGACCCTGCTATTGCCCACCATCTATCCTCTGCACCTATGCCTGTGTAGGAAGCGAGTATTTTAGCCTGAGAGGCAGGGCTCTTGCAACTCTGGAGGAGAGATAATCCTGCAGCCCACGTTCGTCCTGGGAAACCGGAAGGCGACCCTTGGCCTCAGAGTAGTGGCTAAATTTCCGCCGGGGAAGTTCTGCCTGCCGCAGTTTCCATGAGGTCTCCACCGTCTTGGGGCTTAAATGGAGAGCGAGGAGAGCTGTCAGCTCTCACAAAACTCTGGCCTCCGCACTGTTTGCTATGCAACTGAGCTCAAGACCACCCGTCTCCTCCCGGCCTGCTGAGAAACAGGCATTCGTGTAGGCCCTTCGTAACACTTTTTGGCATGTAGACTCCAAGGCGACACACTGTTCTTTTCCTTGGAAAAATACAGTGCCCCAGCTTGCCAACGCTCACGAAGGCAGTCCGAGCCAGTCTCATGTGCTGGGCCACTTGGATTCAGTGAGGAAAAGCATCCTGCATTGAGGCGAACGTTCTGCTCAGCGTGCCATCCGGAAGCTCACACTTGTCGGCTCTCTAGCTTAAGCAGGAGGTCGAGGTGAGGACCAAACTGAGCAAAGAGCACAGTTCCACACTTTGCACAAGGTGAAGCAGGAAGTCGAAGTGAGGACCAACATGAGCAAAGAGCACAATTCCTCACGTTGCACTGGTAGTCGTCGTAAGAGGAATTGCCAACTATGCCTGGCTAAGGCCTTCCCTGGGGTTAAGGAACCTGCCACACTTAGACGCCTTTAAATGAAAATTTATTTAGCGAAGTTCCCATTGTTTGGCGATGGTTTCCCTTTGCAGCGCCAATACTGCAGGGACTTAGCTTTGTTGCTACCTAGGCTAGGTGACCCTGCATACAGAAGCAGGCTTTTCCTGTGCAAGCTTGGATCCCGGTTTCTTAGGGGCTGCTTGCAAGACCCTGCTATTGCCCACCATCTATCCTCTGCCCCTACGCCTGTGTAGGAAGCGAGTATTTTAGCCTGAGAAGCAGGGCTCTTGCAACTCTGGAGGAGAGATAACCCTGCAGCCCACGTACGTCCTGAGAAACCGCAAGGTGACCCTTGGCCTCAGTGTAGTGGCTAAATTTCTGCCGGGCAAGTTCTGCCTGCCGCAGTTTCCATGAGGTCTGCACCGTCTTGGGGCTTAAATGGAGAGCGAGGAGAGCTGTCAGCTCTCACAGAACTCTGGCCCCCGAACCTTTTGCCATGCACCTGAACTCAAGACCACACGTCTCCTCCCTGCCTGCTGAGCAACAGGCCGCCGTGTAGGCCCTTGCTAACACTTCCTGGCATTGCAGAGTCCAAGGGGACACACTGTCCCCTTCCTTGGAAACCTACGTTGCCACAGCTTGCCAAACGCTACCGAAGGCAGTCCTAGCCAGTCTCATGTGCTGGGTAACTTGGATTCAGTTACGAAAAGGCACCTGCATTGAGGTGAACACTGCTCAGCGTTCTTTCCGGGAGCTCATAATTGCCCCCTCTCTAGCTTAAGCAGGATGTCGAGGTGAGGTCCAACTTGAGCAAAGAGCACAATTCCTCACTTTGCATTAGGTTAAGCAGGAAGTCGAAGTGAGGACCAACCTGAGCAAAGAGCACAATTGCTCACTTTGCAGTGGTAGGCCGTCGTAAGAGGCATTGCCTACTACGCCTTGCTAAGGTCTGTCTGTTAGGGAAGTTGACACTCTTAGACGCCTTTAAAGGAAAATTTATTCAGCGAAGTTCCCAGTGTTTTGCGATGGTCTCCCTTCGCAGTGCCAATACTGCAGGGACTTAGGTTTGCTGCTAACTAGGCTAGGTGACCTGCATACAGAAGCAGGCTTTTCCCTTTGGAAGCTTGGATCCCGGTTTCTTAAGGGCCGCTTGCAAGACCCTGCTGTTGCCCAGCATGTATCCTCTGCCTCTACGCCTGTGTAGGAAGCGAGTATTTTAGCCTGAGAAGCAGGGCTCTTGCAACTCTGGAGGAGAGATAATCCTGCAGCCCACGTTCGTCCTGGGAACCCGCAAGGCGACCCTTGGCCTCAGTGTAGTGGCTAAATTTCCACCGGGCAAGTTCTGCCTGCCGCAGTTTCCATGAGGTCTGCACCGTCTTGGGGCTTAAATGGAGAGCGAGGAGAGCTGTCAGCTCTCACAGAACTCTGGCCTCCGCACTGTTTGCCATGCAACTGAGCTCAAGACCACACGTCTCCTCCCGGCCTGCTGAGAAACAGGCATCCGTGTAGGCCCTTCGAAACACTTTTTGGCATGTAGACTCCAAGGCGACACACTGTTCTTTTCCTTGGAAAAATACTGTGCCCCAGCTTGCCAACGCTCACGAAGGCAGTCCGAGTCAGTCTCATGTGCTGGGTCACTTGGATTCACTGAGAAAAAGCATCCTGCATTCAGACGAACGTTCTGCTCAGCGTGCCATCCGGAAGCTCACACTTGTCGGCTCTCTAGCTTAAGCAGGAGGTCGAGGTGAGGACCAAACTGAGCAAAGAGCACAGTTCCACACTTTGCACAAGGTGAAGCAGGAAGTCCAAATGAGGACCAACATGAGCAAAGAGCACAATTCCTCACGTTGCACTGGTAGTCGTCGTAAGAGGAATTGCCAACTATGCCTGGCTAAGGCCTTCCCTGGGGTTAAGGAACCTGCCACACTTAGACGCCTTTAAATGAAAATTTATTTAGCGAAGTTCCCATTGTTTGGCGATGGTTTCCCTTTGCAGCGCCAATACTGCAGGGACTTAGGTTTGTTGCTACTTAGGCTAGGTGACCCTGCATACAGAAGCAGCCTTTTCCTGTTCAAGCTTGGATCCCTGTTTCTTAGGAGCTGCTTGCAAGACCCTGCTATTGCCCACCATCTATCCTCTGCACCTATGCCTGTGTAGGAAGCGAGTATTTTAGCCTGAGAGGCAGGGCTCTTGCAACTCTGGAGGAGAGATAACCCTGCAGCCCACGTTCGTCCTGGGAAACCGGAAGGCGACCCTTGGCCTCAGAGTAGTGGCTAAATTTCCGCCGGGGAAGTTCTGCCTGCCGCAGTTTCCATGAGGTCTCCAACGTCTTGGGGCTTAAATGGAGAGCGAGGAGAGCTGTCAGCTCTCACAGAACTCTGGCCTCCGCACTGTTTGCTATGCAACTGAGCTCAAGACCACCCGTCTCCTCCCGGCCTGCTGAGAAACAGGCATTCGTGTAGGCCCTTCGTAACACTTTTTGGCATGTAGACTCCAAGGCGACACACTGTTCTTTTCCTTGGAAAAATACAGTGCCCCAGCTTGCCAACGCTCACGAAGGCAGTCCGAGCCAGTCTCATGTGCTGGGCCACTTGGATTCAGTGAGGAAAAGCATCCTGCATTGAGGCGAACGTTCTGCTCAGCGTGCCATCCGGAAGCTCACACTTGTCGGCTCTCTAGCTTAAGCAGGAGGTCGAGGTGAGGACCAAACTGAGCAAAGAGCACAGTTCCACACTTTGCACAAGGTGAAGCAGGAAGTCGAAGTGAGGACCAACATGAGCAAAGAGCACAATTCCTCACGTTGCACTGGTAGTCGTCGTAAGAGGAATTGCCAACTATGCCTGGCTAAGGCCTTCCCTGGGGTTAAGGAACCTGCCACACTTAGACGCCTTTAAATGAAAATTTATTTAGCGAAGTTCCCATTGTTTGGCGATGGTTTCCCTTTGCAGCGCCAATACTGCAGGGACTTAGGTTTGTTGCTACTTAGGCTAGGTGACCCTGCATACAGAAGCAGCCTTTTCCTGTTCAAGCTTGGATCCCTGTTTCTTAGGAGCTGCTTGCAAGACCCTGCTATTGCCCACCATCTATCCTCTGCACCTATGCCTGTGTAGGAAGCGAGTATTTTAGCCTGAGAGGCAGGGCTCTTGCAACTCTGGAGGAGAGATAATCCTGCAGCCCACGTTCGTCCTGGGAAACCGGAAGGCGACCCTTGGCCTCAGTGTAGTGGCTAAATTTCCGCCGGGGAAGTTCTGCCTGCCGCAGTTTCCATGAGGTCTCCACCGTCTTGGGGCTTAAATGGAGAGCGAGGAGAGCTGTCAGCTCTCACAGAACTCTGGCCTCCGCACTGTTTGCTATGCAACTGAGCTCAAGACCACCCGTCTCCTCCCGGCCTGCTGAGAAACAGGCATTCGTGTAGGCCCTTCGTAACACTTTTTGGCATGTAGACTCCAAGGCGACACACTATTCTTTTCCTTGGAAAAATACAGTGTCCCAGCTTGCCAACGCTCACGAAGGCAGTCCGAGCCAGTCTCATGTGCTGGGCCACTTAGATTCAGTGAGGAAAAGCATCCTGCATTGAGGCGAACGTTCTGCTCAGCGTGCCATCCGGAAGCTCACACTTGTCGGCTCTCTAGCTTAAGCAGGAGGTCGAGGTGAGGACCAAACTGAGCAAAGAGCACAGTTCCACACTTTGCACAAGGTGAAGCAGGAAGTCGAAGTGAGGACCAACATGAGCAAAGAGCACAATTCCTCACGTTGCACTGGTAGTCGTCGTAAGAGGAATTGCCAACTATGCCTGGCTAAGGCCTTCCCTGGGGTTAAGGAACCTGCCACACTTAGACGCCTTTAAATGAAAATTTATTTAGCGAAGTTCCCATTGTTTGGCGATGGTTTCCCTTTGCAGCGCCAATACTGCAGGGACTTAGGTTTGTTGCTACCTAGGCTAGGTGACCCTGCATACAGAAGCAGGCTTTTCCTGTGCAAGCTTGGATCCCGGTTTCTTAGGGGCTGCTTGCAAGACCCTGCTATTGCCCACCATCTATCCTCTGCCCCTACGCCTGTGTAGGAAGCGAGTATTTTAGCCTGAGAAGCAGGGCTCTTGCAACTCTGGAGGAGAGATAACCCTGCAGCCCACGTACGTCCTGAGAAACCGCAAGGTGACCCTTGGCCTCAGTGTAGTGGCTAAATTTCCGCCGGGCAAGTTCTGCCTGCCGCAGTTTCCATGAGGTCTGCACCGTCTTGGGGCTTAAATGGAGAGCGAGGAGAGCTGTCAGCTCTCACAGAACTCTGGCCCCCGAACCTTTTGCCATGCACCTGAACTCAAGACCACACGTCTCCTCCCTGCCTGCTGAGCAACAGGCCGCCGTGTAGGCCCTTGCTAACACTTCCTGGCATTGCAGAGTCCAAGGGGACACACTGTCCCCTTCCTTGGAAACCTACGTTGCCACAGCTTGCCAAACGCTACCGAAGGCAGTCCTAGCCAGTCTCATGTGCTGGGTAACTTGGATTCAGTTACGAAAAGGCACCTGCATTGAGGTGAACACTGCTCAGCGTTCTTTCCGGGAGCTCATAATTGCCCCCTCTCTAGCTTAAGCAGGATGTCGAGGTGAGGTCCAACTTGAGCAAAGAGCACAATTCCTCACTTTGCATTAGGTTAAGCAGGAAGTCGAAGTGAGGACCAACCTGAGCAAAGAGCACAATTGCTCACTTTGCAGTGGTAGGCCGTCGTAAGAGGCATTGCCTACTACGCCTTGCTAAGGTCTGTCTGTTAGGGAAGTTGACACTCTTAGACGCCTTTAAAGGAAAATTTATTCAGCGAAGTTCCCAGTGTTTTGCGATGGTCTCCCTTCGCAGTGCCAATACTGCAGGGACTTAGGTTTGCTGCTAACTAGGCTAGGTGACCTGCATACAGAAGCAGGCTTTTCCCTTTGGAAGCTTGGATCCCGGTTTCTTAAGGGCCGCTTGCAAGACCCTGCTGTTGCCCAGCATGTATCCTCTGCCTCTACGCCTGTGTAGGAAGCGAGTATTTTAGCCTGAGAAGCAGGGCTCTTGCAACTCTGGAGGAGAGATAATCCTGCAGCCCACGTTCGTCCTGGGAACCCGCAAGGCGACCCTTGGCCTCAGTGTAGTGGCTAAATTTCCACCGGGCAAGTTCTGCCTGCCGCAGTTTCCATGAGGTCTGCACCGTCTTGGGGCTTAAATGGAGAGCGAGGAGAGCTGTCAGCTCTCACAGAACTCTGGCCTCCGCACTGTTTGCCATGCAACTGAGCTCAAGACCACACGTCTCCTCCCGGCCTGCTGAGAAACAGGCATCCGTGTAGGCCCTTCGAAACACTTTTTGGCATGTAGACTCCAAGGCGACACACTGTTCTTTTCCTTGGAAAAATACTGTGCCCCAGCTTGCCAACGCTCACGAAGGCAGTCCGAGTCAGTCTCATGTGCTGGGTCACTTGGATTCACTGAGAAAAAGCATCCTGCATTCAGACGAACGTTCTGCTCAGCGTGCCATCCGGAAGCTCACACTTGTCGGCTCTCTAGCTTAAGCAGGAGGTCGAGGTGAGGACCAAACTGAGCAAAGAGCACAGTTCCACACTTTGCACAAGGTGAAGCAGGAAGTCCAAATGAGGACCAACATGAGCAAAGAGCACAATTCCTCACGTTGCACTGGTAGTCGTCGTAAGAGGAATTGCCAACTATGCCTGGCTAAGGCCTTCCCTGGGGTTAAGGAACCTGCCACACTTAGACGCCTTTAAATGAAAATTTATTTAGCGAAGTTCCCATTGTTTGGCGATGGTTTCCCTTTGCAGCGCCAATACTGCAGGGACTTAGGTTTGTTGCTACTTAGGCTAGGTGACCCTGCATACAGAAGCAGCCTTTTCCTGTTCAAGCTTGGATCCCTGTTTCTTAGGAGCTGCTTGCAAGACCCTGCTATTGCCCACCATCTATCCTCTGCACCTATGCCTGTGTAGGAAGCGAGTATTTTAGCCTGAGAGGCAGGGCTCTTGCAACTCTGGAGGAGAGATAACCCTGCAGCCCACGTTCGTCCTGGGAAACCGGAAGGCGACCCTTGGCCTCAGAGTAGTGGCTAAATTTCCGCCGGGGAAGTTCTGCCTGCCGCAGTTTCCATGAGGTCTCCACCGTCTTGGGGCTTAAATGGAGAGCGAGGAGAGCTGTCAGCTCTCACAGAACTCTGGCCTCCGCACTGTTTGCTATGCAACTGAGCTCAAGACCACCCGTCTCCTCCCGGCCTGCTGAGAAACAGGCATTCGTGTAGGCCCTTCGTAACACTTTTTGGCATGTAGACTCCAAGGCGACACACTGTTCTTTTCCTTGGAAAAATACAGTGCCCCAGCTTGCCAACGCTCACGAAGGCAGTCCGAGCCAGTCTCATGTGCTGGGCCACTTGGATTCAGTGAGGAAAAGCATCCTGCATTGAGGCGAACGTTCTGCTCAGCGTGCCATCCGGAAGCTCACACTTGTCGGCTCTCTAGCTTAAGCAGGAGGTCGAGGTGAGGACCAAACTGAGCAAAGAGCACAGTTCCACACTTTGCACAAGGTGAAGCAGGAAGTCGAAGTGAGGACCAACATGAGCAAAGAGCACAATTCCTCACGTTGCACTGGTAGTCGTCGTAAGAGGAATTGCCAACTATGCCTGGCTAAGGCCTTCCCTGGGGTTAAGGAACCTGCCACACTTAGACGCCTTTAAATGAAAATTTATTTAGCGAAGTTCCCATTGTTTGGCGATGGTTTCCCTTTGCAGCGCCAATACTGCAGGGACTTAGGTTTGTTGCTACTTAGGCTAGGTGACCCTGCATACAGAAGCAGCCTTTTCCTGTTCAAGCTTGGATCCCTGTTTCTTAGGAGCTGCTTGCAAGACCCTGCTATTGCCCACCATCTATCCTCTGCACCTATGCCTGTGTAGGAAGCGAGTATTTTAGCCTGAGAGGCAGGGCTCTTGCAACTCTGGAGGAGAGATAATCCTGCAGCCCACGTTCGTCCTGGGAAACCGGAAGGCGACCCTTGGCCTCAGTGTAGTGGCTAAATTTCCGCCGGGGAAGTTCTGCCTGCCGCAGTTTCCATGAGGTCTGCACCGTCTTGGGGCTTAAATGGAGAGCGAGGAGAGCTGTCAGCTCTCACAGAACTCTGGCCTCCGCACTGTTTGCTATGCAACTGAGCTCAAGACCACCCGTCTCCTCCCGGCCTGCTGAGAAACAGGCATTCGTGTAGGCCCTTCGTAACACTTTTTGGCATGTAGACTCCAAGGCGACACACTATTCTTTTCCTTGGAAAAATACAGTGTCCCAGCTTGCCAATGCTCACGAAGGCAGTCCGAGCCAGTCTCATGTGCTGGGCCACTTAGATTCAGTGAGGAAAAGCATCCTGCATTGAGGCGAACGTTCTGCTCAGCGTGCCATCCGGAAGCTCACACTTGTCGGCTCTCTAGCTTAAGAAGGAGGTCGAGGTGAGGACCAAACTGAGCAAAGAGCACAGTTCCACACTTTGCACAAGGTGAAGCAGGAAGTCGAAGTGAGGACCAACATGAGCAAAGAGCACAATTCCTCACGTTGCACTGGTAGTCGTCGTAAGAGGAATTGCCAACTATGACTGGCTAAGGCCTTCCCTGGGGTTAAGGAACCTGCCACACTTAGACGCCTTTAAATGAAAATTTATTTAGCGAAGTTCCCATTGTTTGGCGATGGTTTCCCTTTGCAGCGCCAATACTGCAGGGACTTAGGTTTGTTGCTACCTAGGCTAGGTGACCCTGCATACAGAAGCAGGCTTTTCCTGTGCAAGCTTGGATCCCGGTTTCTTAGGGGCTGCTTGCAAGACCCTGCTATTGCCCACCATCTATCCTCTGCCCCTACGCCTGTGTAGGAAGCGAGTATTTTAGCCTGAGAAGCAGGGCTCTTGCAACTCTGGAGGAGAGATAACCCTGCAGCCCACGTACGTCCTGAGAAACCGCAAGGTGACCCTTGGCCTCAGTGTAGTGGCTAAATTTCCGCCGGGCAAGTTCTGCCTGCCGCAGTTTCCATGAGGTCTGCACCGTCTTGGGGCTTAAATGGAGAGCGAGGAGAGCTGTCAGCTCTCACAGAACTCTGGCCCCCGAACCTTTTGCCATGCACCTGAACTCAAGACCACACGTCTCCTCCCTGCCTGCTGAGCAACAGGCCGCCGTGTAGGCCCTTGCTAACACTTCCTGGCATTGCAGAGTCCAAGGGGACACACTGTCCCCTTCCTTGGAAACCTACGTTGCCACAGCTTGCCAAACGCTACCGAAGGCAGTCCTAGCCAGTCTCATGTGCTGGGTAACTTGGATTCAGTTACGAAAAGGCACCTGCATTGAGGTGAACACTGCTCAGCGTTCTTTCCGGGAGCTCATAATTGCCCCCTCTCTAGCTTAAGCAGGATGTCGAGGTGAGGTCCAACTTGAGCAAAGAGCACAATTCCTCACTTTGCATTAGGTTAAGCAGGAAGTCGAAGTGAGGACCAACCTGAGCAAAGAGCACAATTGCTCACTTTGCAGTGGTAGGCCGTCGTAAGAGGCATTGCCTACTACGCCTTGCTAAGGTCTGTCTGTTAGGGAAGTTGACACTCTTAGACGCCTTTAAAGGAAAATTTATTCAGCGAAGTTCCCAGTGTTTTGCGATGGTCTCCCTTCGCAGTGCCAATACTGCAGGGACTTAGGTTTGCTGCTAACTAGGCTAGGTGACCTGCATACAGAAGCAGGCTTTTCCCTTTGGAAGCTTGGATCCCGGTTTCTTAAGGGCCGCTTGCAAGACCCTGCTGTTGCCCAGCATGTATCCTCTGCCTCTACGCCTGTGTAGGAAGCGAGTATTTTAGCCTGAGAAGCAGGGCTCTTGCAACTCTGGAGGAGAGATAATCCTGCAGCCCACGTTCGTCCTGGGAACCCGCAAGGCGACCCTTGGCCTCAGTGTAGTGGCTAAATTTCCACCGGGCAAGTTCTGCCTGCCGCAGTTTCCATGAGGTCTGCACCGTCTTGGGGCTTAAATGGAGAGCGAGGAGAGCTGTCAGCTCTCACAGAACTCTGGCCTCCGCACTGTTTGCCATGCAACTGAGCTCAAGACCACACGTCTCCTCCCGGCCTGCTGAGAAACAGGCATCCGTGTAGGCCCTTCGAAACACTTTTTGGCATGTAGACTCCAAGGCGACACACTGTTCTTTTCCTTGGAAAAATACTGTGCCCCAGCTTGCCAACGCTCACGAAGGCAGTCCGAGTCAGTCTCATGTGCTGGGTCACTTGGATTCACTGAGAAAAAGCATCCTGCATTCAGACGAACGTTCTGCTCAGCGTGCCATCCGGAAGCTCACACTTGTCGGCTCTCTAGCTTAAGCAGGAGGTCGAGGTGAGGACCAAACTGAGCAAAGAGCACAGTTCCACACTTTGCACAAGGTGAAGCAGGAAGTCGAAATGAGGACCAACATGAGCAAAGAGCACAATTCCTCACGTTGCACTGGTAGTCGTCGTAAGAGGAATTGCCAACTATGCCTGGCTAAGGCCTTCCCTGGGGTTAAGGAACCTGCCACACTTAGACGCCTTTAAATGAAAATTTATTTAGCGAAGTTCCCATTGTTTGGCGATGGTTTCCCTTTGCAGCGCCAATACTGCAGGGACTTAGGTTTGTTGCTACTTAGGCTAGGTGACCCTGCATACAGAAGCAGCCTTTTCCTGTTCAAGCTTGGATCCCTGTTTCTTAGGAGCTGCTTGCAAGACCCTGCTATTGCCCACCATCTATCCTCTGCACCTATGCCTGTGTAGGAAGCGAGTATTTTAGCCTGAGAGGCAGGGCTCTTGCAACTCTGGAGGAGAGATAATCCTGCAGCCCACGTTCGTCCTGGGAAACCGGAAGGCGACCCTTGGCCTCAGAGTAGTGGCTAAATTTCCGCCGGGGAAGTTCTGCCTGCCGCAGTTTCCATGAGGTCTCCACCGTCTTGGGGCTTAAATGGAGAGCGAGGAGAGCTGTCAGCTCTCACAGAACTCTGGCCTCCGCACTGTTTGCTATGCAACTGAGCTCAAGACCACCCGTCTCCTCCCGGCCTGCTGAGAAACAGGCATTCGTGTAGGCCCTTCGTAACACTTTTTGGCATGTAGACTCCAAGGCGACACACTGTTCTTTTCCTTGGAAAAATACAGTGCCCCAGCTTGCCAACGCTCACGAAGGCAGTCCGAGCCAGTCTCATGTGCTGGGCCACTTGGATTCAGTGAGGAAAAGCATCCTGCATTGAGGCGAACGTTCTGCTCAGCGTGCCATCCGGAAGCTCACACTTGTCGGCTCTCTAGCTTAAGCAGGAGGTCGAGGTGAGGACCAAACTGAGCAAAGAGCACAGTTCCACACTTTGCACAAGGTGAAGCAGGAAGTCGAAGTGAGGACCAACATGAGCAAAGAGCACAATTCCTCACGTTGCACTGGTAGTCGTCGTAAGAGGAATTGCCAACTATGACTGGCTAAGGCCTTCCCTGGGGTTAAGGAACCTGCCACACTTAGACGCCTTTAAATGAAAATTTATTTAGCGAAGTTCCCATTGTTTGGCGATGGTTTCCCTTTGCAGCGCCAATACTGCAGGGACTTAGGTTTGTTGCTACCTAGGCTAGGTGACCCTGCATACAGAAGCAGGCTTTTCCTGTGCAAGCTTGGATCCCGGTTTCTTAGGGGCTGCTTGCAAGACCCTGCTATTGCCCACCATCTATCCTCTGCCCCTACGCCTGTGTAGGAAGCGAGTATTTTAGCCTGAGAGGCAGGGCTCTTGCAACTCTGGAGGAGAGATAACCCTGCAGCCCACGTACGTCCTGAGAAACCGCAAGGTGACCCTTGGCCTCAGTGTAGTGGCTAAATTTCCGCCGGGCAAGTTCTGCCTGCCGCAGTTTCCATGAGGTCTGCACCGTCTTGGGGCTTAAATGGAGAGCGAGGAGAGCTGTCAGCTCTCACAGAACTCTGGCCCCCGAACCTTTTGCCATGCACCTGAACTCAAGACCACACGTCTCCTCCCTGCCTGCTGAGCAACAGGCCGCCGTGTAGGCCCTTGCTAACACTTCCTGGCATTGCAGAGTCCAAGGGGACACACTGTCCCCTTCCTTGGAAACCTACGTTGCCACAGCTTGCCAAACGCTACCGAAGGCAGTCCTAGCCAGTCTCATGTGCTGGGTAACTTGGATTCAGTTACGAAAAGGCACCTGCATTGAGGTGAACACTGCTCAGCGTTCTTTCCGGGAGCTCATAATTGCCCCCTCTCTAGCTTAAGCAGGATGTCGAGGTGAGGTCCAACTTGAGCAAAGAGCACAATTCCTCACTTTGCATTGGGTTAAGCAGGAAGTCGAAGTGAGGACCAACCTGAGCAAAGAGCACAATTGCTCACTTTGCAGTGGTAGGCCGTCGTAAGAGGCATTGCCTACTACGCCTTGCTAAGGTCTGTCTGTTAGGGAAGTTGACACTCTTAGACGCCTTTAAAGGAAAATTTATTCAGCGAAGTTCCCAGTGTTTTGCGATGGTCTCCCTTCGCAGTGCCAATACTGCAGGGACTTAGGTTTGCTGCTAACTAGGCTAGGTGACCTGCATACAGAAGCAGGCTTTTCCCTTTGGAAGCTTGGATCCCGGTTTCTTAAGGGCCGCTTGCAAGACCCTGCTGTTGCCCAGCATGTATCCTCTGCCTCTACGCCTGTGTAGGAAGCGAGTATTTTAGCCTGAGAAGCAGGGCTCTTGCAACTCTGGAGGAGAGATAATCCTGCAGCCCACGTTCGTCCTGGGAACCCGCAAGGCGACCCTTGGCCTCAGTGTAGTGGCTAAATTTCCACCGGGCAAGTTCTGCCTGCCGCAGTTTCCATGAGGTCTGCACCGTCTTGGGGCTTAAATGGAGAGCGAGGAGAGCTGTCAGCTCTCACAGAACTCTGGCCTCCGCACTGTTTGCCATGCAACTGAGCTCAAGACCACACGTCTCCTCCCGGCCTGCTGAGAAACAGGCATCCGTGTAGGCCCTTCGAAACACTTTTTGGCATGTAGACTCCAAGGCGACACACTGTTCTTTTCCTTGGAAAAATACTGTGCCCCAGCTTGCCAACGCTCACGAAGGCAGTCCGAGTCAGTCTCATGTGCTGGGTCACTTGGATTCACTGAGAAAAAGCATCCTGCATTCAGACGAACGTTCTGCTCAGCGTGCCATCCGGAAGCTCACACTTGTCGGCTCTCTAGCTTAAGCAGGAGGTCGAGGTGAGGACCAAACTGAGCAAAGAGCACAGTTCCACACTTTGCACAAGGTGAAGCAGGAAGTCGAAATGAGGACCAACATGAGCAAAGAGCACAATTCCTCACGTTGCACTGGTAGTCGTCGTAAGAGGAATTGCCAACTATGCCTGGCTAAGGCCTTCCCTGGGGTTAAGGAACCTGCCACACTTAGACGCCTTTAAATGAAAATTTATTTAGCGAAGTTCCCATTGTTTGGCGATGGTTTCCCTTTGCAGCACCAATACTGCAGGGACTTAGGTTTGTTGCTACTTAGGCTAGGTGACCCTGCATACAGAAGCAGCCTTTTCCTGTTCAAGCTTGGATCCCTGTTTCTTAGGAGCTGCTTGCAAGACCCTGCTATTGCCCACCATCTATCCTCTGCACCTATGCCTGTGTAGGAAGCGAGTATTTTAGCCTGAGAGGCAGGGCTCTTGCAACTCTGGAGGAGAGATAATCCTGCAGCCCACGTTCGTCCTGGGAAACCGGAAGGCGACCCTTGGCCTCAGAGTAGTGGCTAAATTTCCGCCGGGGAAGTTCTGCCTGCCGCAGTTTCCATGAGGTCTCCACCGTCTTGGGGCTTAAATGGAGAGCGAGGAGAGCTGTCAGCTCTCACAGAACTCTGGCCTCCGCACTGTTTGCTATGCAACTGAGCTCAAGACCACCCGTCTCCTCCCGGCCTGCTGAGAAACAGGCATTCGTGTAGGCCCTTCGTAACACTTTTTGGCATGTAGACTCCAAGGCGACACACTGTTCTTTTCCTTGGAAAAATACAGTGCCCCAGCTTGCCAACGCTCACGAAGGCAGTCCGAGCCAGTCTCATGTGCTGGGCCACTTGGATTCAGTGAGGAAAAGCATCCTGCATTGAGGCGAACGTTCTGCTCAGCGTGCCATCCGGAAGCTCACACTTGTCGGCTCTCTAGCTTAAGCAGGAGGTCGAGGTGAGGACCAAACTGAGCAAAGAGCACAGTTCCACACTTTGCACAAGGTGAAGCAGGAAGTCGAAGTGAGGACCAACATGAGCAAAGAGCACAATTCCTCACGTTGCACTGGTAGTCGTCGTAAGAGGAATTGCCAACTATGCCTGGCTAAGGCCTTCCCTGGGGTTAAGGAACCTGCCACACTTAGACGCCTTTAAATGAAAATTTATTTAGCGAAGTTCCCATTGTTTGGCGATGGTTTCCCTTTGCAGCGCCAATACTGCAGGGACTTAGGTTTGTTGCTACCTAGGCTAGGTGACCCTGCATACAGAAGCAGGCTTTTCCTGTGCAAGCTTGGATCCCGGTTTCTTAGGGGCTGCTTGCAAGACCCTGCTATTGCCCACCATCTATCCTCTGCCCCTACGCCTGTGTAGGAAGCGAGTATTTTAGCCTGAGAAGCAGGGCTCTTGCAACTCTGGAGGAGAGATAACCCTGCAGCCCACGTACGTCCTGAGAAACCGCAAGGTGACCCTTGGCCTCAGTGTAGTGGCTAAATTTCCGCCGGGCAAGTTCTGCCTGCCGCAGTTTCCATGAGGTCTGCACCGTCTTGGGGCTTAAATGGAGAGCGAGGAGAGCTGTCAGCTCTCACAGAACTCTGGCCCCCGAACCTTTTGCCATGCACCTGAACTCAAGACCACACGTCTCCTCCCTGCCTGCTGAGCAACAGGCCGCCGTGTAGGCCCTTGCTAACACTTCCTGGCATTGCAGAGTCCAAGGGGACACACTGTCCCCTTCCTTGGAAACCTACGTTGCCACAGCTTGCCAAACGCTACCGAAGGCAGTCCTAGCCAGTCTCATGTGCTGGGTAACTTGGATTCAGTTACGAAAAGGCACCTGCATTGAGGTGAACACTGCTCAGCGTTCTTTCCGGGAGCTCATAATTGCCCCCTCTCTAGCTTAAGCAGGATGTCGAGGTGAGGTCCAACTTGAGCAAAGAGCACAATTCCTCACTTTGCATTAGGTTAAGCAGGAAGTCGAAGTGAGGACCAACCTGAGCAAAGAGCACAATTGCTCACTTTGCAGTGGTAGGCCGTCGTAAGAGGCATTGCCTACTACGCCTTGCTAAGGTCTGTCTGTTAGGGAAGTTGACACTCTTAGACGCCTTTAAAGGAAAATTTATTCAGCGAAGTTCCCAGTGTTTTGCGATGGTCTCCCTTCGCAGTGCCAATACTGCAGGGACTTAGGTTTGCTGCTAACTAGGCTAGGTGACCTGCATACAGAAGCAGGCTTTTCCCTTTGGAAGCTTGGATCCCGGTTTCTTAAGGGCCGCTTGCAAGACCCTGCTGTTGCCCAGCATGTATCCTCTGCCTCTACGCCTGTGTAGGAAGCGAGTATTTTAGCCTGAGAAGCAGGGCTCTTGCAACTCTGGAGGAGAGATAATCCTGCAGCCCACGTTCGTCCTGGGAACCCGCAAGGCGACCCTTGGCCTCAGTGTAGTGGCTAAATTTCCACCGGGCAAGTTCTGCCTGCCGCAGTTTCCATGAGGTCTGCACCGTCTTGGGGCTTAAATGGAGAGCGAGGAGAGCTGTCAGCTCTCACAGAACTCTGGCCTCCGCACTGTTTGCCATGCAACTGAGCTCAAGACCACACGTCTCCTCCCGGCCTGCTGAGAAACAGGCATCCGTGTAGGCCCTTCGAAACACTTTTTGGCATGTAGACTCCAAGGCGACACACTGTTCTTTTCCTTGGAAAAATACTGTGCCCCAGCTTGCCAACGCTCACGAAGGCAGTCCGAGTCAGTCTCATGTGCTGGGTCACTTGGATTCACTGAGAAAAAGCATCCTGCATTCAGACGAACGTTCTGCTCAGCGTGCCATCCGGAAGCTCACACTTGTCGGCTCTCTAGCTTAAGCAGGAGGTCGAGGTGAGGACCAAACTGAGCAAAGAGCACAGTTCCACACTTTGCACAAGGTGAAGCAGGAAGTCGAAATGAGGACCAACATGAGCAAAGAGCACAATTCCTCACGTTGCACTGGTAGTCGTCGTAAGAGGAATTGCCAACTATGCCTGGCTAAGGCCTTCCCTGGGGTTAAGGAACCTGCCACACTTAGACGCCTTTAAATGAAAATTTATTTAGCGAAGTTCCCATTGTTTGGCGATGGTTTCCCTTTGCAGCACCAATACTGCAGGGACTTAGGTTTGTTGCTACTTAGGCTAGGTGACCCTGCATACAGAAGCAGCCTTTTCCTGTTCAAGCTTGGATCCCTGTTTCTTAGGAGCTGCTTGCAAGACCCTGCTATTGCCCACCATCTATCCTCTGCACCTATGCCTGTGTAGGAAGCGAGTATTTTAGCCTGAGAGGCAGGGCTCTTGCAACTCTGGAGGAGAGATAATCCTGCAGCCCACGTTCGTCCTGGGAAACCGGAAGGCGACCCTTGGCCTCAGTGTAGTGGCTAAATTTCCGCCGGGGAAGTTCTGCCTGCCGCAGTTTCCATGAGGTCTCCACCGTCTTGGGGCTTAAATGGAGAGCGAGGAGAGCTGTCAGCTCTCACAGAACTCTGGCCTCCGCACTGTTTGCTATGCAACTGAGCTCAAGACCACCCGTCTCCTCCCGGCCTGCTGAGAAACAGGCATTCGTGTAGGCCCTTCGTAACACTTTTTGGCATGTAGACTCCAAGGCGACACACTGTTCTTTTCCTTGGAAAAATACAGTGCCCCAGCTTGCCAACGCTCACGAAGGCAGTCCGAGCCAGTCTCATGTGCTGGGCCACTTAGATTCAGTGAGGAAAAGCATCCTGCATTGAGGCGAACGTTCTGCTCAGCGTGCCATCCGGAAGCTCACACTTGTCGGCTCTCTAGCTTAAGCAGGAGGTCGAGGTGAGGACCAAACTGAGCAAAGAGCACAGTTCCACACTTTGCACAAGGTGAAGCAGGAAGTCGAAGTGAGGACCAACATGAGCAAAGAGCACAATTCCTCACGTTGCACTGGTAGTCGTCGTAAGAGGAATTGCCAACTATGCCTGGCTAAGGCCTTCCCTGGGGTTAAGGAACCTGCCACACTTAGACGCCTTTAAATGAAAATTTATTTAGCGAAGTTCCCATTGTTTGGCGATGGTTTCCCTTTGCAGCGCCAATACTGCAGGGACTTAGGTTTGTTGCTACCTAGGCTAGGTGACCCTGCATACAGAAGCAGGCTTTTCCTGTGCAAGCTTGGATCCCGGTTTCTTAGGGGCTGCTTGCAAGACCCTGCTATTGCCCACCATCTATCCTCTGCCCCTACGCCTGTGTAGGAAGCGAGTATTTTAGCCTGAGAAGCAGGGCTCTTGCAACTCTGGAGGAGAGATAACCCTGCAGCCCACGTACGTCCTGAGAAACCGCAAGGTGACCCTTGGCCTCAGTGTAGTGGCTAAATTTCCGCCGGGCAAGTTCTGCCTGCCGCAGTTTCCATGAGGTCTGCACCGTCTTGGGGCTTAAATGGAGAGCGAGGAGAGCTGTCAGCTCTCACAGAACTCTGGCCCCCGAACCTTTTGCCATGCACCTGAACTCAAGACCACACGTCTCCTCCCTGCCTGCTGAGCAACAGGCCGCCGTGTAGGCCCTTGCTAACACTTCCTGGCATTGCAGAGTCCAAGGGGACACACTGTCCCCTTCCTTGGAAACCTACGTTGCCACAGCTTGCCAAACGCTACCGAAGGCAGTCCTAGCCAGTCTCATGTGCTGGGTAACTTGGATTCAGTTACGAAAAGGCACCTGCATTGAGGTGAACACTGCTCAGCGTTCTTTCCGGGAGCTCATAATTGCCCCCTCTCTAGCTTAAGCAGGATGTCGAGGTGAGGTCCAACTTGAGCAAAGAGCACAATTCCTCACTTTGCATTAGGTTAAGCAGGAAGTCGAAGTGAGGACCAACCTGAGCAAAGAGCACAATTGCTCACTTTGCAGTGGTAGGCCGTCGTAAGAGGCATTGCCTACTACGCCTTGCTAAGGTCTGTCTGTTAGGGAAGTTGACACTCTTAGACGCCTTTAAAGGAAAATTTATTCAGCGAAGTTCCCAGTGTTTTGCGATGGTCTCCCTTCGCAGTGCCAATACTGCAGGGACTTAGGTTTGCTGCTAACTAGGCTAGGTGACCTGCATACAGAAGCAGGCTTTTCCCTTTGGAAGCTTGGATCCCGGTTTCTTAAGGGCTGCTTGCAAGACCCTGCTGTTGCCCAGCATGTATCCTCTGCCTCTACGCCTGTGTAGGAAGCGAGTATTTTAGCCTGAGAAGCAGGGCTCTTGCAACTCTGGAGGAGAGATAATCCTGCAGCCCACGTTCGTCCTGGGAACCCGCAAGGCGACCCTTGGCCTCAGTGTAGTGGCTAAATTTCCACCGGGCAAGTTCTGCCTGCCGCAGTTTCCATGAGGTCTGCACCGTCTTGGGGCTTAAATGGAGAGCGAGGAGAGCTGTCAGCTCTCACAGAACTCTGGCCTCCGCACTGTTTGCCATGCAACTGAGCTCAAGACCACACGTCTCCTCCCGGCCTGCTGAGAAACAGGCATCCGTGTAGGCCCTTCGAAACACTTTTTGGCATGTAGACTCCAAGGCGACACACTGTTCTTTTCCTTGGAAAAATACTGTGCCCCAGCTTGCCAACGCTCACGAAGGCAGTCCGAGTCAGTCTCATGTGCTGGGTCACTTGGATTCACTGAGAAAAAGCATCCTGCATTCAGACGAACGTTCTGCTCAGCGTGCCATCCGGAAGCTCACACTTGTCGGCTCTCTAGCTTAAGCAGGAGGTCGAGGTGAGGACCAAACTGAGCAAAGAGCACAGTTCCACACTTTGCACAAGGTGAAGCAGGAAGTCGAAATGAGGACCAACATGAGCAAAGAGCACAATTCCTCACGTTGCACTGGTAGTCGTCGTAAGAGGAATTGCCAACTATGCCTGGCTAAGGCCTTCCCTGGGGTTAAGGAACCTGCCACACTTAGACGCCTTTAAATGAAAATTTATTTAGCGAAGTTCCCATTGTTTGGCGATGGTTTCCCTTTGCAGCGCCAATACTGCAGGGACTTAGGTTTGTTGCTACTTAGGCTAGGTGACCCTGCATACAGAAGCAGCCTTTTCCTGTTCAAGCTTGGATCCCTGTTTCTTAGGAGCTGCTTGCAAGACCCTGCTATTGCCCACCATCTATCCTCTGCACCTATGCCTGTGTAGGAAGCGAGTATTTTAGCCTGAGAGGCAGGGCTCTTGCAACTCTGGAGGAGAGATAATCCTGCAGCCCACGTTCGTCCTGGGAAACCGGAAGGCGACCCTTGGCCTCAGAGTAGTGGCTAAATTTCCGCCGGGGAAGTTCTGCCTGCCGCAGTTTCCATGAGGTCTCCACCGTCTTGGGGCTTAAATGGAGAGCGAGGAGAGCTGTCAGCTCTCACAGAACTCTGGCCTCCGCACTGTTTGCTATGCAACTGAGCTCAAGACCACCCGTCTCCTCCCGGCCTGCTGAGAAACAGGCATTCGTGTAGGCCCTTCGTAACACTTTTTGGCATGTAGACTCCAAGGCGACACACTGTTCTTTTCCTTGGAAAAATACAGTGCCCCAGCTTGCCAACGCTCACGAAGGCAGTCCGAGCCAGTCTCATGTGCTGGGCCACTTGGATTCAGTGAGGAAAAGCATCCTGCATTGAGGCGAACGTTCTGCTCAGCGTGCCATCCGGAAGCTCACACTTGTCGGCTCTCTAGCTTAAGCAGGAGGTCGAGGTGAGGACCAAACTGAGCAAAGAGCACAGTTCCACACTTTGCACAAGGTGAAGCAGGAAGTCGAAGTGAGGACCAACATGAGCAAAGAGCACAATTCCTCACGTTGCACTGGTAGTCGTCGTAAGAGGAATTGCCAACTATGCCTGGCTAAGGCCTTCCCTGGGGTTAAGGAACCTGCCACACTTAGACGCCTTTAAATGAAAATTTATTTAGCGAAGTTCCCATTGTTTGGCGATGGTTTCCCTTTGCAGCGCCAATACTGCAGGGACTTAGGTTTGTTGCTACCTAGGCTAGGTGACCCTGCATACAGAAGCAGGCTTTTCCTGTGCAAGCTTGGATCCCGGTTTCTTAGGGGCTGCTTGCAAGACCCTGCTATTGCCCACCATCTATCCTCTGCCCCTACGCCTGTGTAGGAAGCGAGTATTTTAGCCTGAGAAGCAGGGCTCTTGCAACTCTGGAGGAGAGATAACCCTGCAGCCCACGTACGTCCTGAGAAACCGCAAGGTGACCCTTGGCCTCAGTGTAGTGGCTAAATTTCCGCCGGGCAAGTTCTGCCTGCCGCAGTTTCCATGAGGTCTGCACCGTCTTGGGGCTTAAATGGAGAGCGAGGAGAGCTGTCAGCTCTCACAGAACTCTGGCCCCCGAACCTTTTGCCATGCACCTGAACTCAAGACCACACGTCTCCTCCCTGCCTGCTGAGCAACAGGCCGCCGTGTAGGCCCTTGCTAACACTTCCTGGCATTGCAGAGTCCAAGGGGACACACTGTCCCCTTCCTTGGAAACCTACGTTGCCACAGCTTGCCAAACGCTACCGAAGGCAGTCCTAGCCAGTCTCATGTGCTGGGTAACTTGGATTCAGTTACGAAAAGGCACCTGCATTGAGGTGAACACTGCTCAGCGTTCTTTCCGGGAGCTCATAATTGCCCCCTCTCTAGCTTAAGCAGGATGTCGAGGTGAGGTCCAACTTGAGCAAAGAGCACAATTCCTCACTTTGCATTAGGTTAAGCAGGAAGTCGAAGTGAGGACCAACCTGAGCAAAGAGCACAATTGCTCACTTTGCAGTGGTAGGCCGTCGTAAGAGGCATTGCCTACTACGCCTTGCTAAGGTCTGTCTGTTAGGGAAGTTGACACTCTTAGACGCCTTTAAAGGAAAATTTATTCAGCGAAGTTCCCAGTGTTTTGCGATGGTCTCCCTTCGCAGTGCCAATACTGCAGGGACTTAGGTTTGCTGCTAACTAGGCTAGGTGACCTGCATACAGAAGCAGGCTTTTCCCTTTGGAAGCTTGGATCCCGGTTTCTTAAGGGCTGCTTGCAAGACCCTGCTGTTGCCCAGCATGTATCCTCTGCCTCTACGCCTGTGTAGGAAGCGAGTATTTTAGCCTGAGAAGCAGGGCTCTTGCAACTCTGGAGGAGAGATAATCCTGCAGCCCACGTTCGTCCTGGGAACCCGCAAGGCGACCCTTGGCCTCAGTGTAGTGGCTAAATTTCCACCGGGCAAGTTCTGCCTGCCGCAGTTTCCATGAGGTCTGCACCGTCTTGGGGCTTAAATGGAGAGCGAGGAGAGCTGTCAGCTCTCACAGAACTCTGGCCTCCGCACTGTTTGCCATGCAACTGAGCTCAAGACCACACGTCTCCTCCCGGCCTGCTGAGAAACAGGCATCCGTGTAGGCCCTTCGAAACACTTTTTGGCATGTAGACTCCAAGGCGACACACTGTTCTTTTCCTTGGAAAAATACTGTGCCCCAGCTTGCCAACGCTCACGAAGGCAGTCCGAGTCAGTCTCATGTGCTGGGTCACTTGGATTCACTGAGAAAAAGCATCCTGCATTCAGACGAACGTTCTGCTCAGCGTGCCATCCGGAAGCTCACACTTGTCGGCTCTCTAGCTTAAGCAGGAGGTCGAGGTGAGGACCAAACTGAGCAAAGAGCACAGTTCCACACTTTGCACAAGGTGAAGCAGGAAGTCGAAATGAGGACCAACATGAGCAAAGAGCACAATTCCTCACGTTGCACTGGTAGTCGTCGTAAGAGGAATTGCCAACTATGCCTGGCTAAGGCCTTCCCTGGGGTTAAGGAACCTGCCACACTTAGACGCCTTTAAATGAAAATTTATTTAGCGAAGTTCCCATTGTTTGGCGATGGTTTCCCTTTGCAGCGCCAATACTGCAGGGACTTAGGTTTGTTGCTACTTAGGCTAGGTGACCCTGCATACAGAAGCAGCCTTTTCCTGTTCAAGCTTGGATCCCTGTTTCTTAGGAGCTGCTTGCAAGACCCTGCTATTGCCCACCATCTATCCTCTGCACCTATGCCTGTGTAGGAAGCGAGTATTTTAGCCTGAGAGGCAGGGCTCTTGCAACTCTGGAGGAGAGATAATCCTGCAGCCCACGTTCGTCCTGGGAAACCGGAAGGCGACCCTTGGCCTCAGTGTAGTGGCTAAATTTCCGCCGGGGAAGTTCTGCCTGCCGCAGTTTCCATGAGGTCTGCACCGTCTTGGGGCTTAAATGGAGAGCGAGGAGAGCTGTCAGCTCTCACAGAACTCTGGCCTCCGCACTGTTTGCTATGCAACTGAGCTCAAGACCACCCGTCTCCTCCCGGCCTGCTGAGAAACAGGCATTCGTGTAGGCCCTTCGTAACACTTTTTGGCATGTAGACTCCAAGGCGACACACTATTCTTTTCCTTGGAAAAATACAGTGCCCCAGCTTGCCAACGCTCACGAAGGCAGTCCGAGCCAGTCTCATGTGCTGGGCCACTTAGATTCAGTGAGGAAAAGCATCCTGCATTGAGGCGAACGTTCTGCTCAGCGTGCCATCCGGAAGCTCACACTTGTCGGCTCTCTAGCTTAAGCAGGAGGTCGAGGTGAGGACCAAACTGAGCAAAGAGCACAGTTCCACACTTTGCACAAGGTGAAGCAGGAAGTCGAAGTGAGGACCAACATGAGCAAAGAGCACAATTCCTCACGTTGCACTGGTAGTCGTCGTAAGAGGAATTGCCAACTATGCCTGGCTAAGGCCTTCCCTGGGGTTAAGGAACCTGCCACACTTAGACGCCTTTAAATGAAAATTTATTTAGCGAAGTTCCCATTGTTTGGCGATGGTTTCCCTTTGCAGCGCCAATACTGCAGGGACTTAGGTTTGTTGCTACCTAGGCTAGGTGACCCTGCATACAGAAGCAGGCTTTTCCTGTGCAAGCTTGGATCCCGGTTTCTTAGGGGCAGCTTGCAAGACCCTGCTATTGCCCACCATCTATCCTCTGCCCCTACGCCTGTGTAGGAAGCGAGTATTTTAGCCTGAGAAGCAGGGCTCTTGCAACTCTGGAGGAGAGATAACCCTGCAGCCCACGTACGTCCTGAGAAACCGCAAGGTGACCCTTGGCCTCAGTGTAGTGGCTAAATTTCCGCCGGGCAAGTTCTGCCTGCCGCAGTTTCCATGAGGTCTGCACCGTCTTGGGGCTTAAATGGAGAGCGAGGAGAGCTGTCAGCTCTCACAGAACTCTGGCCCCCGAACCTTTTGCCATGCACCTGAACTCAAGACCACACGTCTCCTCCCTGCCTGCTGAGCAACAGGCCGCCGTGTAGGCCCTTGCTAACACTTCCTGGCATTGCAGAGTCCAAGGGGACACACTGTCCCCTTCCTTGGAAACCTACGTTGCCACAGCTTGCCAAACGCTACCGAAGGCAGTCCTAGCCAGTCTCATGTGCTGGGTAACTTGGATTCAGTTACGAAAAGGCACCTGCATTGAGGTGAACACTGCTCAGCGTTCTTTCCGGGAGTTCATAAATGCCCCCTCTCTAGCTTAAGCAGGATGTCGAGGTGAGGTCCAACTTGAGCAAAGAGCACAATTCCTCACTTTGCATTAGGTTAAGCAGGAAGTCGAAGTGAGGACCAACCTGAGCAAAGAGCACAATTGCTCACTTTGCAGTGGTAGGCCGTCGTAAGAGGCATTGCCTACTACGCCTTGCTAAGGTCTGTCTGTTAGGGAAGTTGACACTCTTAGACGCCTTTAAAGGAAAATTTATTCAGCGAAGTTCCCAGTGTTTTGCGATGGTCTCCCTTCGCAGTGCCAATACTGCAGGGACTTAGGTTTGCTGCTAACTAGGCTAGGTGACCTGCATACAGAAGCAGTCTTTTCCCTTTGGAAGCTTGGATCCCGGTTTCTTAAGGGCTGCTTGCAAGACCCTGCTGTTGCCCAGCATGTATCCTCTGCCTCTACGCCTGTGTAGGAAGCGAGTATTTTAGCCTGAGAAGCAGGGCTCTTGCAACTCTGGAGGAGAGATAATCCTGCAGCCCACGTTCGTCCTGGGAACCCGCAAGGCGACCCTTGGCCTCAGTGTAGTGGCTAAATTTCCACCGGGCAAGTTCTGCCTGCCGCAGTTTCCATGAGGTCTGCACCGTCTTGGGGCTTAAATGGAGAGCGAGGAGAGCTGTCAGCTCTCACAGAACTCTGGCCTCCGCACTGTTTGCCATGCAACTGAGCTCAAGACCACACGTCTCCTCCCGGCCTGCTGAGAAACAGGCATCCGTGTAGGCCCTTCGAAACACTTTTTGGCATGTAGACTCCAAGGCGACACACTGTTCTTTTCCTTGGAAAAATACTGTGCCCCAGCTTGCCAACGCTCACGAAGGCAGTCCGAGTCAGTCTCATGTGCTGGGTCACTTGGATTCACTGAGAAAAAGCATCCTGCATTCAGACGAACGTTCTGCTCAGCGTGCCATCCGGAAGCTCACACTTGTCGGCTCTCTAGCTTAAGCAGGAGGTCGAGGTGAGGACCAAACTGAGCAAAGAGCACAGTTCCACACTTTGCACAAGGTGAAGCAGGAAGTCGAAATGAGGACCAACATGAGCAAAGAGCACAATTCCTCACGTTGCACTGGTAGTCGTCGTAAGAGGAATTGCCAACTATGCCTGGCTAAGGCCTTCCCTGGGGTTAAGGAACCTGCCACACTTAGACGCCTTTAAATGAAAATTTATTTAGCGAAGTTCCCATTGTTTGGCGATGGTTTCCCTTTGCAGCGCCAATACTGCAGGGACTTAGGTTTGTTGCTACTTAGGCTAGGTGACCCTGCATATAGAAACAGCCTTTTCCTGTTCAAGCTTGGATCCCTGTTTCTTAGGAGCTGCTTGCAAGACCCTGCTATTGCCCACCATCTATCCTCTGCACCTATGCCTGTGTAGGAAGCGAGTATTTTAGCCTGAGAGGCAGGGCTCTTGCAACTCTGGAGGAGAGATAACCCTGCAGCCCACGTTCGTCCTGGGAAACCGGAAGGCGACCCTTGGCCTCAGAGTAGTGGCTAAATTTCCGCCGGGGAAGTTCTGCCTGCCGCAGTTTCCATGAGGTCTCCACCGTCTTGGGGCTTAAATGGAGAGCGAGGAGAGCTGTCAGCTCTCACAGAACTCTGGCCTCCGCACTGTTTGCTATGCAACTGAGCTCAAGACCACCCGTCTCCTCCCGGCCTGCTGAGAAACAGGCATTCGTGTAGGCCCTTCGTAACACTTTTTGGCATGTAGACTCCAAGGCGACACACTGTTCTTTTCCTTGGAAAAATACAGTGCCCCAGCTTGCCAACGCTCACGAAGGCAGTCCGAGCCAGTCTCATGTGCTGGGCCACTTGGATTCAGTGAGGAAAAGCATCCTGCATTGAGGCGAACGTTCTGCTCAGCGTGCCATCCGGAAGCTCACACTTGTCGGCTCTCTAGCTTAAGCAGGAGGTCGAGGTGAGGACCAAACTGAGCAAAGAGCACAGTTCCACACTTTGCACAAGGTGAAGCAGGAAGTCGAAGTGAGGACCAACATGAGCAAAGAGCACAATTCCTCACGTTGCACTGGTAGTCGTCGTAAGAGGAATTGCCAACTATGCCTGGCTAAGGCCTTCCCTGGGGTTAAGGAACCTGCCACACTTAGACGCCTTTAAATGAAAATTTATTTAGCGAAGTTCCCATTGTTTGGCGATGGTTTCCCTTTGCAGCGCCAATACTGCAGGGACTTAGGTTTGTTGCTACTTAGGCTAGGTGACCCTGCATACAGAAGCAGCCTTTTCCTGTTCAAGCTTGGATCCCTGTTTCTTAGGAGCTGCTTGCAAGACCCTGCTATTGCCCACCATCTATCCTCTGCACCTATGCCTGTGTAGGAAGCGAGTATTTTAGCCTGAGAGGCAGGGCTCTTGCAACTCTGGAGGAGAGATAATCCTGCAGCCCACGTTCGTCCTGGGAAACCGGAAGGCGACCCTTGGCCTCAGTGTAGTGGCTAAATTTCCGCCGGGGAAGTTCTGCCTGCCGCAGTTTCCATGAGGTCTGCACCGTCTTGGGGCTTAAATGGAGAGCGAGGAGAGCTGTCAGCTCTCACAGAACTCTGGCCTCCGCACTGTTTGCTATGCAACTGAGCTCAAGACCACCCGTCTCCTCCCGGCCTGCTGAGAAACAGGCATTCGTGTAGGCCCTTCGTAACACTTTTTGGCATGTAGACTCCAAGGCGACACACTATTCTTTTCCTTGGAAAAATACAGTGTCCCAGCTTGCCAACGCTCACGAAGGCAGTCCGAGCCAGTCTCATGTGCTGGGCCACTTAGATTCAGTGAGGAAAAGCATCCTGCATTGAGGCGAACGTTCTGCTCAGCGTGCCATCCGGAAGCTCACACTTGTCGGCTCTCTAGCTTAAGCAGGAGGTCGAGGTGAGGACCAAACTGAGCAAAGAGCACAGTTCCACACTTTGCACAAGGTGAAGCAGGAAGTCGAAGTGAGGACCAACATGAGCAAAGAGCACAATTCCTCACGTTGCACTGGTAGTCGTCGTAAGAGGAATTGCCAACTATGCCTGGCTAAGGCCTTCCCTGGGGTTAAGGAACCTGCCACACTTAGACGCCTTTAAATGAAAATTTATTTAGCGAAGTTCCCATTGTTTGGCGATGGTTTCCCTTTGCAGCGCCAATACTGCAGGGACTTAGGTTTGTTGCTACCTAGGCTAGGTGACCCTGCATACAGAAGCAGGCTTTTCCTGTGCAAGCTTGGATCCCGGTTTCTTAGGGGCTGCTTGCAAGACCCTGCTATTGCCCACCATCTATCCTCTGCCCCTACGCCTGTGTAGGAAGCGAGTATTTTAGCCTGAGAAGCAGGGCTCTTGCAACTCTGGAGGAGAGATAACCCTGCAGCCCACGTACGTCCTGAGAAACCGCAAGGTGACCCTTGGCCTCAGTGTAGTGGCTAAATTTCCGCCGGGCAAGTTCTGCCTGCCGCAGTTTCCATGAGGTCTGCACCGTCTTGGGGCTTAAATGGAGAGCGAGGAGAGCTGTCAGCTCTCACAGAACTCTGGCCCCCGAACCTTTTGCCATGCACCTGAACTCAAGACCACACGTCTCCTCCCTGCCTGCTGAGCAACAGGCCGCCGTGTAGGCCCTTGCTAACACTTCCTGGCATTGCAGAGTCCAAGGGGACACACTGTCCCCTTCCTTGGAAACCTACGTTGCCACAGCTTGCCAAACGCTACCGAAGGCAGTCCTAGCCAGTCTCATGTGCTGGGTAACTTGGATTCAGTTACGAAAAGGCACCTGCATTGAGGTGAACACTGCTCAGCGTTCTTTCCGGGAGCTCATAATTGCCCCCTCTCTAGCTTAAGCAGGATGTCGAGGTGAGGTCCAACTTGAGCAAAGAGCACAATTCCTCACTTTGCATTAGGTTAAGCAGGAAGTCGAAGTGAGGACCAACCTGAGCAAAGAGCACAATTGCTCACTTTGCAGTGGTAGGCCGTCGTAAGAGGCATTGCCTACTACGCCTTGCTAAGGTCTGTCTGTTAGGGAAGTTGACACTCTTAGACGCCTTTAAAGGAAAATTTATTCAGCGAAGTTCCCAGTGTTTTGCGATGGTCTCCCTTCGCAGTGCCAATACTGCAGGGACTTAGGTTTGCTGCTAACTAGGCTAGGTGACCTGCATACAGAAGCAGGCTTTTCCCTTTGGAAGCTTGGATCCCGGTTTCTTAAGGGCTGCTTGCAAGACCCTGCTGTTGCCCAGCATGTATCCTCTGCCTCTACGCCTGTGTAGGAAGCGAGTATTTTAGCCTGAGAAGCAGGGCTCTTGCAACTCTGGAGGAGAGATAATCCTGCAGCCCACGTTCGTCCTGGGAACCCGCAAGGCGACCCTTGGCCTCAGTGTAGTGGCTAAATTTCCACCGGGCAAGTTCTGCCTGCCGCAGTTTCCATGAGGTCTGCACCGTCTTGGGGCTTAAATGGAGAGCGAGGAGAGCTGTCAGCTCTCACAGAACTCTGGCCTCCGCACTGTTTGCTATGCAACTGAGCTCAAGACCACCCGTCTCCTCCCGGCCTGCTGAGAAACAGGCATTCGTGTAGGCCCTTCGTAACACTTTTTGGCATGTAGACTCCAAGGCGACACACTATTCTTTTCCTTGGAAAAATACAGTGTCCCAGCTTGCCAACGCTCACGAAGGCAGTCCGAGCCAGTCTCATGTGCTGGGCCACTTAGATTCAGTGAGGAAAAGCATCCTGCATTGAGGCGAACGTTCTGCTCAGCGTGCCATCCGGAAGCTCACACTTGTCGGCTCTCTAGCTTAAGCAGGAGGTCGAGGTGAGGACCAAACTGAGCAAAGAGCACAGTTCCACACTTTGCACAAGGTGAAGCAGGAAGTCGAAGTGAGGACCAACATGAGCAAAGAGCACAATTCCTCACGTTGCACTGGTAGTCGTCGTAAGAGGAATTGCCAACTATGCCTGGCTAAGGCCTTCCCTGGGGTTAAGGAACCTGCCACACTTAGACGCCTTTAAATGAAAATTTATTTAGCGAAGTTCCCATTGTTTGGCGATGGTTTCCCTTTGCAGCGCCAATACTGCAGGGACTTAGGTTTGTTGCTACCTAGGCTAGGTGACCCTGCATACAGAAGCAGGCTTTTCCTGTGCAAGCTTGGATCCCGGTTTCTTAGGGGCTGCTTGCAAGACCCTGCTATTGCCCACCATCTATCCTCTGCCCCTACGCCTGTGTAGGAAGCGAGTATTTTAGCCTGAGAAGCAGGGCTCTTGCAACTCTGGAGGAGAGATAACCCTGCAGCCCACGTACGTCCTGAGAAACCGCAAGGTGACCCTTGGCCTCAGTGTAGTGGCTAAATTTCCGCCGGGCAAGTTCTGCCTGCCGCAGTTTCCATGAGGTCTGCACCGTCTTGGGGCTTAAATGGAGAGCGAGGAGAGCTGTCAGCTCTCACAGAACTCTGGCCCCCGAACCTTTTGCCATGCACCTGAACTCAAGACCACACGTCTCCTCCCTGCCTGCTGAGCAACAGGCCGCCGTGTAGGCCCTTGCTAACACTTCCTGGCATTGCAGAGTCCAAGGGGACACACTGTCCCCTTCCTTGGAAACCTACGTTGCCACAGCTTGCCAAACGCTACCGAAGGCAGTCCTAGCCAGTCTCATGTGCTGGGTAACTTGGATTCAGTTACGAAAAGGCACCTGCATTGAGGTGAACACTGCTCAGCGTTCTTTCCGGGAGCTCATAATTGCCCCCTCTCTAGCTTAAGCAGGATGTCGAGGTGAGGTCCAACTTGAGCAAAGAGCACAATTCCTCACTTTGCATTGGGTTAAGCAGGAAGTCGAAGTGAGGACCAACCTGAGCAAAGAGCACAATTGCTCACTTTGCAGTGGTAGGCCGTCGTAAGAGGCATTGCCTACTACGCCTTGCTAAGGTCTGTCTGTTAGGGAAGTTGACACTCTTAGACGCCTTTAAAGGAAAATTTATTCAGCGAAGTTCCCAGTGTTTTGCGATGGTCTCCCTTCGCAGTGCCAATACTGCAGGGACTTAGGTTTGCTGCTAACTAGGCTAGGTGACCTGCATACAGAAGCAGGCTTTTCCCTTTGGAAGCTTGGATCCCGGTTTCTTAAGGGCTGCTTGCAAGACCCTGCTGTTGCCCAGCATGTATCCTCTGCCTCTACGCCTGTGTAGGAAGCGAGTATTTTAGCCTGAGAAGCAGGGCTCTTGCAACTCTGGAGGAGAGATAATCCTGCAGCCCACGTTCGTCCTGGGAACCCGCAAGGCGACCCTTGGCCTCAGTGTAGTGGCTAAATTTCCACCGGGCAAGTTCTGCCTGCCGCAGTTTCCATGAGGTCTGCACCGTCTTGGGGCTTAAATGGAGAGCGAGGAGAGCTGTCAGCTCTCACAGAACTCTGGCCTCCGCACTGTTTGCCATGCAACTGAGCTCAAGACCACACGTCTCCTCCCGGCCTGCTGAGAAACAGGCATCCGTGTAGGCCCTTCGAAACACTTTTTGGCATGTAGACTCCAAGGCGACACACTGTTCTTTTCCTTGGAAAAATACTGTGCCCCAGCTTGCCAACGCTCACGAAGGCAGTCCGAGTCAGTCTCATGTGCTGGGTCACTTGGATTCACTGAGAAAAAGCATCCTGCATTCAGACGAACGTTCTGCTCAGCGTGCCATCCGGAAGCTCACACTTGTCGGCTCTCTAGCTTAAGCAGGAGGTCGAGGTGAGGACCAAACTGAGCAAAGAGCACAGTTCCACACTTTGCACAAGGTGAAGCAGGAAGTCGAAGTGAGGACCAACATGAGCAAAGAGCACAATTCCTCACGTTGCACTGGTAGTCGTCGTAAGAGGAATTGCCAACTATGCCTGGCTAAGGCCTTCCCTGGGGTTAAGGAACCTGCCACACTTAGACGCCTTTAAATGAAAATTTATTTAGCGAAGTTCCCATTGTTTGGCGATGGTTTCCCTTTGCAGCGCCAATACTGCAGGGACTTAGGTTTGTTGCTACTTAGGCTAGGTGACCCTGCATACAGAAGCAGCCTTTTCCTGTTCAAGCTTGGATCCCTGTTTCTTAGGAGCTGCTTGCAAGACCCTGCTATTGCCCACCATCTATCCTCTGCACCTATGCCTGTGTAGGAAGCGAGTATTTTAGCCTGAGAGGCAGGGCTCTTGCAACTCTGGAGGAGAGATAATCCTGCAGCCCACGTTCGTCCTGGGAAACCGGAAGGCGACCCTTGGCCTCAGTGTAGTGGCTAAATTTCCGCCGGGGAAGTTCTGCCTGCCGCAGTTTCCATGAGGTCTCCACCGTCTTGGGGCTTAAATGGAGAGCGAGGAGAGCTGTCAGCTCTCACAGAACTCTGGCCTCCGCACTGTTTGCTATGCAACTGAGCTCAAGACCACCCGTCTCCTCCCGGCCTGCTGAGAAACAGGCATTCGTGTAGGCCCTTCGTAACACTTTTTGGCATGTAGACTCCAAGGCGACACACTATTCTTTTCCTTGGAAAAATACAGTGTCCCAGCTTGCCAACGCTCACGAAGGCAGTCCGAGCCAGTCTCATGTGCTGGGCCACTTAGATTCAGTGAGGAAAAGCATCCTGCATTGAGGCGAACGTTCTGCTCAGCGTGCCATCCGGAAGCTCACACTTGTCGGCTCTCTAGCTTAAGCAGGAGGTCGAGGTGAGGACCAAACTGAGCAAAGAGCACAGTTCCACACTTTGCACAAGGTGAAGCAGGAAGTCGAAGTGAGGACCAACATGAGCAAAGAGCACAATTCCTCACGTTGCACTGGTAGTCGTCGTAAGAGGAATTGCCAACTATGCCTGGCTAAGGCCTTCCCTGGGGTAAAGGAACCTGCCACACTTAGACGCCTTTAAATGAAAATTTATTTAGCGAAGTTCCCATTGTTTGGCGATGGTTTCCCTTTGCAGCGCCAATACTGCAGGGACTTAGGTTTGTTGCTACCTAGGCTAGGTGACCCTGCATACAGAAGCAGGCTTTTCCTGTGCAAGCTTGGATCCCGGTTTCTTAGGGGCAGCTTGCAAGACCCTGCTATTGCCCACCATCTATCCTCTGCCCCTACGCCTGTGTAGGAAGCGAGTATTTTAGCCTGAGAAGCAGGGCTCTTGCAACTCTGGAGGAGAGATAACCCTGCAGCCCACGTACGTCCTGAGAAACCGCAAGGTGACCCTTGGCCTCAGTGTAGTGGCTAAATTTCCGCCGGGCAAGTTCTGCCTGCCGCAGTTTCCATGAGGTCTGCACCGTCTTGGGGCTTAAATGGAGAGCGAGGAGAGCTGTCAGCTCTCACAGAACTCTGGCCCCCGAACCTTTTGCCATGCACCTGAACTCAAGACCACACGTCTCCTCCCTGCCTGCTGAGCAACAGGCCGCCGTGTAGGCCCTTGCTAACACTTCCTGGCATTGCAGAGTCCAAGGGGACACACTGTCCCCTTCCTTGGAAACCTACGTTGCCACAGCTTGCCAAACGCTACCGAAGGCAGTCCTAGCCAGTCTCATGTGCTGGGTAACTTGGATTTAGTTACGAAAAGGCACCTGCATTGAGGTGAACACTGCTCAGCGTTCTTTCCGGGAGCTCATAATTGCCCCCTCTCTAGCTTAAGCAGGATGTCGAGGTGAGGTCCAACTTGAGCAAAGAGCACAATTCCTCACTTTGCATTAGGTTAAGCAGGAAGTCGAAGTGAGGACCAACCTGAGCAAAGAGCACAATTGCTCACTTTGCAGTGGTAGGCCGTCGTAAGAGGCATTGCCTACTACGCCTTGCTAAGGTCTGTCTGTTAGGGAAGTTGACACTCTTAGACGCCTTTAAAGGAAAATTTATTCAGCGAAGTTCCCAGTGTTTTGCGATGGTCTCCCTTCGCAGTGCCAATACTGCAGGGACTTAGGTTTGCTGCTAACTAGGCTAGGTGACCTGCATACAGAAGCAGGCTTTTCCCTTTGGAAGCTTGGATCCCGGTTTCTTAAGGGCTGCTTGCAAGACCCTGCTGTTGCCCAGCATGTATCCTCTGCCCCTACGCCTGTGTAGGAAGCGAGTATTTTAGCCTGAGAAGCAGGGCTCTTGCAACTCTGGAGGAGAGATAATCCTGCAGCCCACGTTCGTCCTGGGAACCCGCAAGGCGACCCTTGGCCTCAGTGTAGTGGCTAAATTTCCACCGGGCAAGTTCTGCCTGCCGCAGTTTCCATGAGGTCTGCACCGTCTTGGGGCTTAAATGGAGAGCGAGGAGAGCTGTCAGCTCTCACAGAACTCTGGCCTCCGCACTGTTTGCCATGCAACTGAGCTCAAGACCACACGTCTCCTCCCGGCCTGCTGAGAAACAGGCATCCGTGTAGGCCCTTCGAAACACTTTTTGGCATGTAGACTCCAAGGCGACACACTGTTCTTTTCCTTGGAAAAATACTGTGCCCCAGCTTGCCAACGCTCACGAAGGCAGTCCGAGTCAGTCTCATGTGCTGGGTCACTTGGATTCACTGAGAAAAAGCATCCTGCATTCAGACGAACGTTCTGCTCAGCGTGCCATCCGGAAGCTCACACTTGTCGGCTCTCTAGCTTAAGCAGGAGGTCGAGGTGAGGACCAAACTGAGCAAAGAGCACAGTTCCACACTTTGCACAAGGTGAAGCAGGAAGTCGAAGTGAGGACCAACATGAGCAAAGAGCACAATTCCTCACGTTGCACTGGTAGTCGTCGTAAGAGGAATTGCCAACTATGCCTGGCTAAGGCCTTCCCTGGGGTTAAGGAACCTGCCACACTTAGACGCCTTTAAATGAAAATTTATTTAGCGAAGTTCCCATTGTTTGGCGATGGTTTCCCTTTGCAGCGCCAATACTGCAGGGACTTAGGTTTGTTGCTACTTAGGCTAGGTGACCCTGCATACAGAAGCAGCCTTTTCCTGTTCAAGCTTGGATCCCTGTTTCTTAGGAGCTGCTTGCAAGACCCTGCTATTGCCCACCATCTATCCTCTGCACCTATGCCTGTGTAGGAAGCGAGTATTTTAGCCTGAGAGGCAGGGCTCTTGCAACTCTGGAGGAGAGATAATCCTGCAGCCCACGTTCGTCCTGGGAAACCGGAAGGCGACCCTTGGCCTCAGTGTAGTGGCTAAATTTCCGCCGGGGAAGTTCTGCCTGCCGCAGTTTCCATGAGGTCTGCACCGTCTTGGGGCTTAAATGGAGAGCGAGGAGAGCTGTCAGCTCTCACAGAACTCTGGCCTCCGCACTGTTTGCTATGCAACTGAGCTCAAGACCACCCGTCTCCTCCCGGCCTGCTGAGAAACAGGCATTCGTGTAGGCCCTTCGTAACACTTTTTGGCATGTAGACTCCAAGGCGACACACTATTCTTTTCCTTGGAAAAATACAGTGCCCCAGCTTGCCAACGCTCACGAAGGCAGTCCGAGCCAGTCTCATGTGCTGGGCCACTTAGATTCAGTGAGGAAAAGCATCCTGCATTGAGGCGAACGTTCTGCTCAGCGTGCCATCCGGAAGCTCACACTTGTCGGCTCTCTAGCTTAAGCAGGAGGTCGAGGTGAGGACCAAACTGAGCAAAGAGCACAGTTCCACACTTTGCACAAGGTGAAGCAGGAAGTCGAAGTGAGGACCAACATGAGCAAAGAGCACAATTCCTCACGTTGCACTGGTAGTCGTCGTAAGAGGAATTGCCAACTATGCCTGGCTAAGGCCTTCCCTGGGGTTAAGGAACCTGCCACACTTAGACGCCTTTAAATGAAAATTTATTTAGCGAAGTTCCCATTGTTTGGCGATGGTTTCCCTTTGCAGCGCCAATACTGCAGGGACTTAGGTTTGTTGCTACCTAGGCTAGGTGACCCTGCATACAGAAGCAGGCTTTTCCTGTGCAAGCTTGGATCCCGGTTTCTTAGGGGCTGCTTGCAAGACCCTGCTATTGCCCACCATCTATCCTCTGCCCCTACGCCTGTGTAGGAAGCGAGTATTTTAGCCTGAGAAGCAGGGCTCTTGCAACTCTGGAGGAGAGATAACCCTGCAGCCCACGTACGTCCTGAGAAACCGCAAGGTGACCCTTGGCCTCAGTGTAGTGGCTAAATTTCCGCCGGGCAAGTTCTGCCTGCCGCAGTTTCCATGAGGTCTGCACCGTCTTGGGGCTTAAATGGAGAGCGAGGAGAGCTGTCAGCTCTCACAGAACTCTGGCCCCCGAACCTTTTGCCATGCACCTGAACTCAAGACCACACGTCTCCTCCCTGCCTGCTGAGCAACAGGCCGCCGTGTAGGCCCTTGCTAACACTTCCTGGCATTGCAGAGTCCAAGGGGACACACTGTCCCCTTCCTTGGAAACCTACGTTGCCACAGCTTGCCAAACGCTACCGAAGGCAGTCCTAGCCAGTCTCATGTGCTGGGTAACTTGGATTCAGTTACGAAAAGGCACCTGCATTGAGGTGAACACTGCTCAGCGTTCTTTCCGGGAGCTCATAATTGCCCCCTCTCTAGCTTAAGCAGGATGTCGAGGTGAGGTCCAACTTGAGCAAAGAGCACAATTCCTCACTTTGCATTGGGTTAAGCAGGAAGTCGAAGTGAGGACCAACCTGAGCAAAGAGCACAATTGCTCACTTTGCAGTGGTAGGCCGTCGTAAGAGGCATTGCCTACTACGCCTTGCTAAGGTCTGTCTGTTAGGGAAGTTGACACTCTTAGACGCCTTTAAAGGAAAATTTATTCAGCGAAGTTCCCAGTGTTTTGCGATGGTCTCCCTTCGCAGTGCCAATACTGCAGGGACTTAGGTTTGCTGCTAACTAGGCTAGGTGACCTGCATACAGAAGCAGGCTTTTCCCTTTGGAAGCTTGGATCCCGGTTTCTTAAGGGCCGCTTGCAAGACCCTGCTGTTGCCCAGCATGTATCCTCTGCCTCTACGCCTGTGTAGGAAGCGAGTATTTTAGCCTGAGAAGCAGGGCTCTTGCAACTCTGGAGGAGAGATAATCCTGCAGCCCACGTTCGTCCTGGGAACCCGCAAGGCGACCCTTGGCCTCAGTGTAGTGGCTAAATTTCCACCGGGCAAGTTCTGCCTGCCGCAGTTTCCATGAGGTCTGCACCGTCTTGGGGCTTAAATGGAGAGCGAGGAGAGCTGTCAGCTCTCACAGAACTCTGGCCTCCGCACTGTTTGCCATGCAACTGAGCTCAAGACCACACGTCTCCTCCCGGCCTGCTGAGAAACAGGCATCCGTGTAGGCCCTTCGAAACACTTTTTGGCATGTAGACTCCAAGGCGACACACTGTTCTTTTCCTTGGAAAAATACTGTGCCCCAGCTTGCCAACGCTCACGAAGGCAGTCCGAGTCAGTCTCATGTGCTGGGTCACTTGGATTCACTGAGAAAAAGCATCCTGCATTCAGACGAACGTTCTGCTCAGCGTGCCATCCGGAAGCTCACACTTGTCGGCTCTCTAGCTTAAGCAGGAGGTCGAGGTGAGGACCAAACTGAGCAAAGAGCACAGTTCCACACTTTGCACAAGGTGAAGCAGGAAGTCGAAATGAGGACCAACATGAGCAAAGAGCACAATTCCTCACGTTGCACTGGTAGTCGTCGTAAGAGGAATTGCCAACTATGCCTGGCTAAGGCCTTCCCTGGGGTTAAGGAACCTGCCACACTTAGACGCCTTTAAATGAAAATTTATTTAGCGAAGTTCCCATTGTTTGGCGATGGTTTCCCTTTGCAGCGCCAATACTGCAGGGACTTAGGTTTGTTGCTACTTAGGCTAGGTGACCCTGCATACAGAAGCAGCCTTTTCCTGTTCAAGCTTGGATCCCTGTTTCTTAGGAGCTGCTTGCAAGACCCTGCTATTGCCCACCATCTATCCTCTGCACCTATGCCTGTGTAGGAAGCGAGTATTTTAGCCTGAGAGGCAGGGCTCTTGCAACTCTGGAGGAGAGATAATCCTGCAGCCCACGTTCGTCCTGGGAAACCGGAAGGCGACCCTTGGCCTCAGTGTAGTGGCTAAATTTCCGCCGGGGAAGTTCTGCCTGCCGCAGTTTCCATGAGGTCTGCACCGTCTTGGGGCTTAAATGGAGAGCGAGGAGAGCTGTCAGCTCTCACAGAACTCTGGCCTCCGCACTGTTTGCTATGCAACTGAGCTCAAGACCACCCGTCTCCTCCCGGCCTGCTGAGAAACAGGCATTCGTGTAGGCCCTTCGTAACACTTTTTGGCATGTAGACTCCAAGGCGACACACTATTCTTTTCCTTGGAAAAATACAGTGCCCCAGCTTGCCAACGCTCACGAAGGCAGTCCGAGCCAGTCTCATGTGCTGGGCCACTTAGATTCAGTGAGGAAAAGCATCCTGCATTGAGGCGAACGTTCTGCTCAGCGTGCCATCCGGAAGCTCACACTTGTCGGCTCTCTAGCTTAAGCAGGAGGTCGAGGTGAGGACCAAACTGAGCAAAGAGCACAGTTCCACACTTTGCACAAGGTGAAGCAGGAAGTCGAAGTGAGGACCAACATGAGCAAAGAGCACAATTCCTCACGTTGCACTGGTAGTCGTCGTAAGTGGAATTGCCAACTATGACTGGCTAAGGCCTTCCCTGGGGTTAAGGAACCTGCCACACTTAGACGCCTTTAAATGAAAATTTATTTAGCGAAGTTCCCATTGTTTGGCGATGGTTTCCCTTTGCACCGCCAATACGGCAGGGACTTAGGTTTGTTGCTACCTAGGCTAGGTGACCCTGCATACAGAAGCAGGCTTTTCCTGTGCAAGCTTGGATCCCGGTTTCTTAGGGGCTGCTTGCAAGACCCTGCTATTGCCCACCATCTATCCTCTGCCCCTACGCCTGTGTAGGAAGCGAGTATTTTAGCCTGAGAGGCAGGGCTCTTGCAACTCTGGAGGAGAGATAACCCTGCAGCCCACGTACGTCCTGAGAAACCGCAAGGTGACCCTTGGCCTCAGTGTAGTGGCTAAATTTCCGCCGGGCAAGTTCTGCCTGCCGCAGTTTCCATGAGGTCTGCACCGTCTTGGGGCTTAAATGGAGAGCGAGGAGAGCTGTCAGCTCTCACAGAACTCTGGCCCCCGAACCTTTTGCCATGCACCTGAACTCAAGACCACACGTCTCCTCCCTGCCTGCTGAGCAACAGGCCGCCGTGTAGGCCCTTGCTAACACTTCCTGGCATTGCAGAGTCCAAGGGGACACACTGTCCCCTTCCTTGGAAACCTACGTTGCCACAGCTTGCCAAACGCTACCGAAGGCAGTCCTAGCCAGTCTCATGTGCTGGGTAACTTGGATTCAGTTACGAAAAGGCACCTGCATTGAGGTGAACACTGCTCAGCGTTCTTTCCGGGAGCTCATAATTGCCCCCTCTCTAGCTTAAGCAGGATGTCGAGGTGAGGTCCAACTTGAGCAAAGAGCACAATTCCTCACTTTGCATTGGGTTAAGCAGGAAGTCGAAGTGAGGACCAACCTGAGCAAAGAGCACAATTGCTCACTTTGCAGTGGTAGGCCGTCGTAAGAGGCATTGCCTACTACGCCTTGCTAAGGTCTGTCTGTTAGGGAAGTTGACACTCTTAGACGCCTTTAAAGGAAAATTTATTCAGCGAAGTTCCCAGTGTTTTGCGATGGTCTCCCTTCGCAGTGCCAATACTGCAGGGACTTAGGTTTGCTGCTAACTAGGCTAGGTGACCTGCATACAGAAGCAGGCTTTTCCCTTTGGAAGCTTGGATCCCGGTTTCTTAAGGGCTGCTTGCAAGACCCTGCTGTTGCCCAGCATGTATCCTCTGCCTCTACGCCTGTGTAGGAAGCGAGTATTTTAGCCTGAGAAGCAGGGCTCTTGCAACTCTGGAGGAGAGATAATCCTGCAGCCCACGTTCGTCCTGGGAACCCGCAAGGCGACCCTTGGCCTCAGTGTAGTGGCTAAATTTCCACCGGGCAAGTTCTGCCTGCCGCAGTTTCCATGAGGTCTGCACCGTCTTGGGGCTTAAATGGAGAGCGAGGAGAGCTGTCAGCTCTCACAGAACTCTGGCCTCCGCACTGTTTGCCATGCAACTGAGCTCAAGACCACACGTCTCCTCCCGGCCTGCTGAGAAACAGGCATCCGTGTAGGCCCTTCGAAACACTTTTTGGCATCTAGACTCCAAGGCGACACACTGTTCTTTTCCTTGGAAAAATACTGTGCCCCAGCTTGCCAACGCTCACGAAGGCAGTCCGAGTCAGTCTCATGTGCTGGGTCACTTGGATTCACTGAGAAAAAGCATCCTGCATTCAGACGAACGTTCTGCTCAGCGTGCCATCCGGAAGCTCACACTTGTCGGCTCTCTAGCTTAAGCAGGAGGTCGAGGTGAGGACCAAACTGAGCAAAGAGCACAGTTCCACACTTTGCACAAGGTGAAGCAGGAAGTCGAAATGAGGACCAACATGAGCAAAGAGCACAATTCCTCACGTTGCACTGGTAGTCGTCGTAAGAGGAATTGCCAACTATGCCTGGCTAAGGCCTTCCCTGGGGTTAAGGAACCTGCCACACTTAGACGCCTTTAAATGAAAATTTATTTAGCGAAGTTCCCATTGTTTGGCGATGGTTTCCCTTTGCAGCGCCAATACTGCAGGGACTTAGGTTTGTTGCTACTTAGGCTAGGTGACCCTGCATACAGAAGCAGCCTTTTCCTGTTCAAGCTTGGATCCCTGTTTCTTAGGAGCTGCTTGCAAGACCCTGCTATTGCCCACCATCTATCCTCTGCACCTATGCCTGTGTAGGAAGCGAGTATTTTAGCCTGAGAGGCAGGGCTCTTGCAACTCTGGAGGAGAGATAATCCTGCAGCCCACGTTCGTCCTGGGAAACCGGAAGGCGACCCTTGGCCTCAGTGTAGTGGCTAAATTTCCGCCGGGGAAATTCTGCCTGCCGCAGTTTCCATGAGGTCTCCACCGTCTTGGGGCTTAAATGGAGAGCGAGGAGAGCTGTCAGCTCTCACAGAACTCTGGCCTCCGCACTGTTTGCTATGCAACTGAGCTCAAGACCACCCGTCTCCTCCCGGCCTGCTGAGAAACAGGCATTCGTGTAGGCCCTTCGTAACACTTTTTGGCATGTAGACTCCAAGGCGACACACTGTTCTTTTCCTTGGAGAAATACAGTGCCCCAGCTTGCCAACGCTCACGAAGGCAGTCCGAGCCAGTCTCATGTGCTGGGCCACTTGGATTCAGTGAGGAAAAGCATCCTGCATTGAGGCGAACGTTCTGCTCAGCGTGCCATCCGGAAGCTCACACTTGTCGGCTCTCTAGCTTAAGCAGGATGTCGAGGTGAGGACCAAACTGAGCAAAGAGCACAGTTCCACACTTTGCACAAGGTGAAGCAGGAAGTCGAAGTGAGGACCAACATGAGCAAAGAGCACAATTCCTCACGTTGCACTGGTAGTCGTCGTAAGAGGAATTGCCAACTATGCCTGGCTAAGGCCTTCCCTGGGGTTAAGGAACCTGCCACACTTAGACGCCTTTAAATGAAAATTTATTTAGCGAAGTTCCCATTGTTTGGCGATGGTTTCCCTTTGCAGCGCCAATACTGCAGGGACTTAGGTTTGTTGCTACCTAGGCTAGGTGACCCTGCATACAGAAGCAGGCTTTTCCTGTGCAAGCTTGGATCCCGGTTTCTTAGGGGCTGCTTGCAAGACCCTGCTGTTGCCCACCATCTATCCTCTGCCCCTACGCCTGTGTAGGAAGCGAGTATTTTAGCCTGAGAAGCAGGGCTCTTGCAACTCTGGAGGAGAGATAACCCTGCAGCCCACGTACGTCCTGAGAAACCGCAAGGTGACCCTTGGCCTCAGTGTAGTGGCTAAATTTCCGCCGGGCAAGTTCTGCCTGCCGCAGTTTCCATGAGGTCTGCACCGTCTTGGGGCTTAAATGGAGAGCGAGGAGAGCTGTCAGCTCTCACAGAACTCTGGCCCCCGAACCTTTTGCCATGCACCTGAACTCAAGACCACACGTCTCCTCCCTGCCTGCTGAGCAACAGGCCGCCGTGTAGGCCCTTGCTAACACTTCCTGGCATTGCAGAGTCCAAGGGGACACACTGTCCCCTTCCTTGGAAACCTACGTTGCCACAGCTTGCCAAACGCTACCGAAGGCAGTCCTAGCCAGTCTCATGTGCTGGGTAACTTGGATTCAGGTACGAAAAGGCACCTGCATTGGGGTGAACACTGCTCAGCGTTCTTTCCGGGAGCTCATAATTGCCCCCTCTCTAGCTTAAGCAGGATGTCGAGGTGAGGTCCAACTTGAGCAAAGAGCACAATTCCTCACTTTGCATTGGGTTAAGCAGGAAGTCGAAGTGAGGACCAACCTGAGCAAAGAGCACAATTGCTCACTTTGCAGTGGTAGGCCGTCGTAAGAGGCATTGCCTACTACGCCTTGCTAAGGTCTGTCTGTTAGGGAAGTTGACACTCTTCGACGCCTTTAAAGGAAAATTTATTCAGCGAAGTTCCCAGTGTTTTGCGATGGTCTCCCTTCGCAGTGCCAATACTGCAGGGACTTAGGTTTGCTGCTAACTAGGCTAGGTGACCTGCATACAGAAGCAGGCTTTTCCCTTTGGAAGCTTGGATCCCGGTTTCTTAAGGGCTGCTTGCAAGACCCTGCTGTTGCCCAGCATGTATCCTCTGCCTCTACGCCTGTGTAGGAAGCGAGTATTTTAGCCTGAGAAGCAGGGCTCTTGCAACTCTGGAGGAGAGATAATCCTGCAGCCCACGTTCGTCCTGGGAACCCGCAAGGCGACCCTTGGCCTCAGTGTAGTGGCTAAATTTCCACCGGGCAAGTTCTGCCTGCCGCAGTTTCCATGAGGTCTGCACCGTCTTGGGGCTTAAATGGAGAGCGAGGAGAGCTGTCAGCTCTCACAGAACTCTGGCCTCCGCACTGTTTGCCATGCAACTGAGCTCAAGACCACACGTCTCCTCCCGGCCTGCTGAGAAACAGGCATCCGTGTAGGCCCTTCGAAACACTTTTTGGCATCTAGACTCCAAGGCGACACACTGTTCTTTTCCTTGGAAAAATACAGTGCCCCAGCTTGCCAACGCTCACGAAGGCAGTCCGAGTCAGTCTCATGTGCTGGGTCACTTGGATTCACTGAGAAAAAGCATCCTGCATTCAGACGAACGTTCTGCTCAGCGTGCCATCCGGAAGCTCACACTTGTCGGCTCTCTAGCTTAAGCAGGAGGTCGAGGTGAGGACCAAACTGAGCAAAGAGCACAGTTCCACACTTTGCACAAGGTGAAGCAGGAAGTCGAAATGAGGACCAACATGAGCAAAGAGCACAATTCCTCACGTTGCACTGGTAGTCGTCGTAAGAGGAATTGCCAACTATGCCTGGCTAAGGCCTTCCCTGGGGTTAAGGAACCTGCCACACTTAGACGCCTTTAAATGAAAATTTATTTAGCGAAGTTCCCATTGTTTGGCGATGGTTTCCCTTTGCAGCGCCAATACTGCAGGGACTTAGGTTTGTTGCTACTTAGGCTAGGTGACCCTGCATACAGAAGCAGGCTTTTCCTGTTCAAGCTTGGATCCCTGTTTCTTAGGAGCTGCTTGCAAGACCCTGCTATTGCCCACCATCTATCCTCTGCACCTATGCCTGTGTAGGAAGCGAGTATTTTAGCCTGAGAGGCAGGGCTCTTGCAACTCTGGAGGAGAGATAATCCTGCAGCCCACGTTCGTCCTGGGAAACCGGAAGGCGACCCTTGGCCTCAGTGTAGTGGCTAAATTTCCGCCGGGGAAGTTCTGCCTGCCGCAGTTTCCATGAGGTCTGCACCGTCTTGGGGCTTAAATGGAGAGCGAGGAGAGCTGTCAGCTCTCACAGAACTCTGGCCTCCGCACTGTTTGCTATGCAACTGAGCTCAAGACCACACGTCTCCTCCCGGCCTGCTGAGAAACAGGCATTCGTGTAGGCCCTTCGTAACACTTTCTGGCATGTAGACTCCAAGGCGACACACTGTTCTTTTCCTTGGAAAAATACAGTGTCCCAGCTTGCCAACGCTCACGAAGGCATTCCGAGCCAGTCTCATGTGCTGGGCCACTTGGATTCAGTGAGGAAAAGCATCCTGCATTGAGGCGAACGTTCTGCTCAGCGTGCCATCCGGAAGCTCACACTTGTCGGCTCTCTAGCTTAAGCAGGAGGTCGAGGTGAGGACCAAACTGAGCAAAGAGCACAGTTCCACACTTTGCACAAGGTGAAGCAGGAAGTCGAAGTGAGGACCAACATGAGCAAAGAGCACAATTCCTCACGTTGCACTGGTAGTCGTCGTAAGAGGAATTGCCAACTATGCCTGGCTAAGGCCTTCCCTGGGGTTAAGGAACCTGCCACACTTAGACGCCTTTAAATGAAAATTTATTTAGCGAAGTTCCCATTGTTTGGCGATGGTTTCCCTTTGCAGCGCCAATACTGCATGGACTTAGGTTTGTTGCTACCTAGGCTAGGTGACCCTGCATACAGAAGCAGGCTTTTCCCTTTGGAAGCTTGGATCCCGGTTTCTTAAGGGCTGCTTGCAAGACCCTGCTGTTGCCCAGCATGTATCCTCTGCCTCTACGCCTGTGTAGGAAGCGAGTATTTTAGCCTGAGAAGCAGGGCTCTTGCAACTCTGGAGGAGAGATAATCCTGCAGCCCACGTTCTTCCTGGGAACCCGCAAGGCGACCCTTGGCCTCAGTGTAGTGGCTAAATTTCCACCGGGCAAGTTCTGCCTGCCGCAGTTTCCATGAGGTCTGCACCGTCTTGGGGCTTAAATGGAGAGCGAGGAGAGCTGTCAGCTCTCACAGAACTCTGGCCTCCGCACTGTTTGCCATGCAACTGAGCTCAAGACCACACGTCTCCTCCCGGCCTGCTGAGAAACAGGCATCCGTGTAGGCCCTTCGAAACACTTTTTGGCATGTAGACTCCAAGGCGACACACTGTTCTTTTCCTTGGAAAAATACTGTGCCCCAGCTTGCCAACGCTCACGAAGGCAGTCCGAGTCAGTCTCATGTGCTGGGTCACTTGGATTCACTGAGAAAAAGCATCCTGCATTCAGACGAACGTTCTGCTCAGCGTGCCATCCGGAAGCTCACACTTGTCGGCTCTCTAGCTTAAGCAGGAGGTCGAGGTGAGGACCAAACTGAGCAAAGAGCACAGTTCCACACTTTGCACAAGGTGAAGCAGGAAGTCGAAATGAGGACCAACATGAGCAAAGAGCACAATTCCTCACGTTGCACTGGTAGTCGTCGTAAGAGGAATTGCCAACTATGCCTGGCTAAGGCCTTCCCTGGGGTTAAGGAACCTGCCACACTTAGACGCCTTTAAATGAAAATTTATTTAGCGAAGTTCCCATTGTTTGGCGATGGTTTCCCTTTGCAGCGCCAATACTGCAGGGACTTAGGTTTGTTGCTACCTAGGCTAGGTGACCCTGCATACAGAAGCAGGCTTTTCCTGTGCAAGCTTGGATCCCGGTTTCTTAGGGGCTGCTTGCAAGACCCTGCTATTGCCCACCATCTATCCGCTGCCCCTACGCCTGTGTAGGAAGCGAGTATTTTAGCCTGAGAAGCAGGGCTCTTGCAACTCTGGAGGAGAGATAACCCTGCAGCCCACGTACGTCCTGAGAAACCGCAAGGTGACCCTTGGCCTCAGTATAGTGGCTAAATTTCCGCCGGGCAAGTTCTGCCTGCCGCAGTTTCCATGAGGTCTGCACCGTCTTGGGGCTTAAATGGAGAGCGAGGAGAGCTGTCAGCTCTCACAGAACTCTGGCCCCCGAACCTTTTGCCATGCACCTGAACTCAAGACCACACGTCTCCTCCCTGCCTGCTGAGCAACAGGCCGCCGTGTAGGCCCTTGCTTACACTTCCTGGCATTGCAGAGTCCAAGGGGACACACTGTCCCCTTCCTTGGAAACCTACGTTGCCACAGCTTGCCAAACGCTACCGAAGGCAGTCCTAGCCAGTCTCATGTGCTGGGTAACTTGGATTCAGTTACGAAAAGGCACCTGCATTGAGGTGAACACTGCTCAGCGTTCTTTCCGGGAGCTCATAATTGCCCCCTCTCTAGCTTAAGCAGGATGTCGAGGTGAGGTCCAACTTGAGCAAAGAGCACAATTCCTCAGTTTGCATTGGGTTAAGCAGGAAGTCGAAGTGAGGACCAACCTGAGCAAAGAGCACAATTGCTCACTTTGCAGTGGTAGGCCGTCGTAAGAGGCATTGCCTACTACGCCTTGCTAAGGTCTGTCTGTTAGGGAAGTTGACACTCTTCGACGCCTTTAAAGGAAAATTTATTCAGCGAAGTTCCCAGTGTTTTGCGATGGTCTCCCTTCGCAGTGCCAATACTGCAGGGACTTAGGTTTGCTGCTAACTAGGCTAGGTGACCTGCATACAGAAGCAGGCTTTTCCCTTTGGAAGCTTGGATCCCGGTTTCTTAAGGGCTGCTTGCAAGACCCTGCTGTTGCCCAGCATGTATCCTCTGCCTCTACGCCTGTGTAGGAAGCGAGTATTTTAGCCTGAGAAGCAGGGCTCTTGCAACTCTGGAGGAGAGATAATCCTGCAGCCCACGTTCGTCCTGGGAACCCGCAAGGCGACCCTTGGCCTCAGTGTAGTGGCTAAATTTCCACCGGGCAAGTTCTGCCTGCCGCAGTTTCCATGAGGTCTGCACCGTCTTGGGGCTTAAATGGAGAGCGAGGAGAGCTGTCAGCTCTCACAGAACTCTGGCCTCCGCACTGTTTGCCATGCAACTGAGCTCAAGACCACACGTCTCCTCCCGGCCTGCTGAGAAACAGGCATCCGTGTAGGCCCTTCGAAACACTTTTTGGCATCTAGACTCCAAGGCGACACACTGTTCTTTTCCTTGGAAAAATACTGTGCCCCAGCTTGCCAACGCTCACGAAGGCAGTCCGAGTCAGTCTCATGTGCTGGGTCACTTGGATTCACTGAGAAAAAGCATCCTGCATTCAGACGAACGTTCTGCTCAGCGTGCCATCCGGAAGCTCACACTTGTCGGCTCTCTAGCTTAAGCAGGAGGTCGAGGTGAGGACCAAACTGAGCAAAGAGCACAGTTCCACACTTTGCACAAGGTGAAGCAGGAAGTCGAAATGAGGACCAACATGAGCAAAGAGCACAATTCCTCACGTTGCACTGGTAGTCGTCGTAAGAGGAATTGCCAACTATGCCTGGCTAAGGCCTTCCCTGGGGTTAAGGAACCTGCCACACTTAGACGCCTTTAAATGAAAATTTATTTAGCGAAGTTCCCATTGTTTGGCGATGGTTTCCCTTTGCAGCGCCAATACTGCAGGGACTTAGGTTTGTTGCTACTTAGGCTAGGTGACCCTGCATACAGAAGCAGCCTTTTCCTGTTCAAGCTTGGATCCCTGTTTCTTAGGAGCTGCTTGCAAGACCCTGCTATTGCCCACCATCTATCCTCTGCACCTATGCCTGTGTAGGAAGCGAGTATTTTAGCCTGAGAGGCAGGGCTCTTGCAACTCTGGAGGAGAGATAATCCTGCAGCCCACGTTCGTCCTGGGAAACCGGAAGGCGACCCTTGGCCTCAGTGTAGTGGCTAAATTTCCGCCGGGGAAATTCTGCCTGCCGCAGTTTCCATGAGGTCTCCACCGTCTTGGGGCTTAAATGGAGAGCGAGGAGAGCTGTCAGCTCTCACAGAACTCTGGCCTCCGCACTGTTTGCTATGCAACTGAGCTCAAGACCACCCGTCTCCTCCCGGCCTGCTGAGAAACAGGCATTCGTGTAGGCCCTTCGTAACACTTTTTGGCATGTAGACTCCAAGGCGACACACTGTTCTTTTCCTTGGAGAAATACAGTGCCCCAGCTTGCCAACGCTCACGAAGGCAGTCCGAGCCAGTCTCATGTGCTGGGCCACTTGGATTCAGTGAGGAAAAGCATCCTGCATTGAGGCGAACGTTCTGCTCAGCGTGCCATCCGGAAGCTCACACTTGTCGGCTCTCTAGCTTAAGCAGGAGGTCGAGGTGAGGACCAAACTGAGCAAAGAGCACAGTTCCACACTTTGCACAAGGTGAAGCAGGAAGTCGAAGTGAGGACCAACATGAGCAAAGAGCACAATTCCTCACGTTGCACTGGTAGTCGTCGTAAGAGGAATTGCCAACTATGCCTGGCTAAGGCCTTCCCTGGGGTTAAGGAACCTGCCACACTTAGACGCCTTTAAATGAAAATTTATTTAGCGAAGTTCCCATTGTTTGGCGATGGTTTCCCTTTGCAGCGCCAATACTGCAGGGACTTAGGTTTGTTGCTACCTAGGCTAGGTGACCCTGCATACAGAAGCAGGCTTTTCCTGTGCAAGCTTGGATCCCGGTTTCTTAGGGGCTGCTTGCAAGACCCTGCTGTTGCCCACCATCTATCCTCTGCCCCTACGCCTGTGTAGGAAGCGAGTATTTTAGCCTGAGAAGCAGGGCTCTTGCAACTCTGGAGGAGAGATAACCCTGCAGCCCACGTACGTCCTGAGAAACCGCAAGGTGACCCTTGGCCTCAGTGTAGTGGCTAAATTTCCGCCGGGCAAGTTCTGCCTGCCGCAGTTTCCATGAGGTCTGCACCGTCTTGGGGCTTAAATGGAGAGCGAGGAGAGCTGTCAGCTCTCACAGAACTCTGGCCCCCGAACCTTTTGCCATGCACCTGAACTCAAGACCACACGTCTCCTCCCTGCCTGCTGAGCAACAGGCCGCCGTGTAGGCCCTTGCTTACACTTCCTGGCATTGCAGAGTCCAAGGGGACACACTGTCCCCTTCCTTGGAAACCTACGTTGCCACAGCTTGCCAAACGCTACCGAAGGCAGTCCTAGCCAGTCTCATGTGCTGGGTAACTTGGATTCAGTTACGAAAAGGCACCTGCATTGAGGTGAACACTGCTCAGCGTTCTTTCCGGGAGCTCATAATTGCCCCCTCTCTAGCTTAAGCAGGATGTCGAGGTGAGGTCCAACTTGAGCAAAGAGCACAATTCCTCAGTTTGCATTGGGTTAAGCAGGAAGTCGAAGTGAGGACCAACCTGAGCAAAGAGCACAATTGCTCACTTTGCAGTGGTAGGCCGTCGTAAGAGGCATTGCCTACTACGCCTTGCTAAGGTCTGTCTGTTAGGGAAGTTGACACTCTTAGACGCCTTTAAAGGAAAATTTATTCAGCGAAGTTCCCAGTGTTTTGCGATGGTCTCCCTTCGCAGTGCCAATACTGCAGGGACTTAGGTTTGCTGCTAACTAGGCTAGGTGACCTGCATACAGAAGCAGGCTTTTCCCTTTGGAAGCTTGGATCCCGGTTTCTTAAGGGCTGCTTGCAAGACCCTGCTGTTGCCCAGCATGTATCCTCTGCCTCTACGCCTGTGTAGGAAGCGAGTATTTTAGCCTGAGAAGCAGGGCTCTTGCAACTCTGGAGGAGAGATAATCCTGCAGCCCACGTTCGTCCTGGGAACCCGCAAGGCGACCCTTGGCCTCAGTGTAGTGGCTAAATTTCCACCGGGCAAGTTCTGCCTGCCGCAGTTTCCATGAGGTCTGCACCGTCTTGGGGCTTAAATGGAGAGCGAGGAGAGCTGTCAGCTCTCACAGAACTCTGGCCTCCGCACTGTTTGCCATGCAACTGAGCTCAAGACCACACGTCTCCTCCCGGCCTGCTGAGAAACAGGCATCCGTGTAGGCCCTTCGAAACACTTTTTGGCATCTAGACTCCAAGGCGACACACTGTTCTTTTCCTTGGAAAAATACTGTGCCCCAGCTTGCCAACGCTCACGAAGGCAGTCCGAGTCAGTCTCATGTGCTGGGTCACTTGGATTCACTGAGAAAAAGCATCCTGCATTCAGACGAACGTTCTGCTCAGCGTGCCATCCGGAAGCTCACACTTGTCGGCTCTCTAGCTTAAGCAGGAGGTCGAGGTGAGGACCAAACTGAGCAAAGAGCACAGTTCCACACTTTGCACAAGGTGAAGCAGGAAGTCGAAATGAGGACCAACATGAGCAAAGAGCACAATTCCTCACGTTGCACTGGTAGTCGTCGTAAGAGGAATTGCCAACTATGCCTGGCTAAGGCCTTCCCTGGGGTTAAGGAACCTGCCACACTTAGACGCCTTTAAATGAAAATTTATTTAGCGAAGTTCCCATTGTTTGGCGATGGTTTCCCTTTGCAGCGCCAATACTGCAGGGACTTAGGTTTGTTGCTACTTAGGCTAGGTGACCCTGCATACAGAAGCAGCCTTTTCCTGTTCAAGCTTGGATCCCTGTTTCTTAGGAGCTGCTTGCAAGACCCTGCTATTGCCCACCATCTATCCTCTGCACGTATGCCTGTGTAGGAAGCGAGTATTTTAGCCTGAGAGGCAGGGCTCTTGCAACTCTGGAGGAGAGATAATCCTGCAGCCCACGTTCGTCCTGGGAAACCGGAAGGCGACCCTTGGCCTCAGTGTAGTGGCTAAATTTCCGCCGGGGAAATTCTGCCTGCCGCAGTTTCCATGAGGTCTCCACCGTCTTGGGGCTTAAATGGAGAGCGAGGAGAGCTGTCAGCTCTCACAGAACTCTGGCCTCCGCACTGTTTGCTATGCAACTGAGCTCAAGACCACCCGTCTCCTCCCGGCCTGCTGAGAAACAGGCATTCGTGTAGGCCCTTCGTAACACTTTTTGGCATGTAGACTCCAAGGCGACACACTGTTCTTTTCCTTGGAGAAATACAGTGCCCCAGCTTGCCAACGCTCACGAAGGCAGTCCGAGCCAGTCTCATGTGCTGGGCCACTTGGATTCAGTGAGGAAAAGCATCCTGCATTGAGGCGAACGTTCTGCTCAGCGTGCCATCCGGAAGCTCACACTTGTCGGCTCTCTAGCTTAAGCAGGAGGTCGAGGTGAGGACCAAACTGAGCAAAGAGCACAGTTCCACACTTTGCACAAGGTGAAGCAGGAAGTCGAAGTGAGGACCAACATGAGCAAAGAGCACAATTCCTCACGTTGCACTGGTAGTCGTCGTAAGAGGAATTGCCAACTATGCCTGGCTAAGGCCTTCCCTGGGGTTAAGGAACCTGCCACACTTAGACGCCTTTAAATGAAAATTTATTTAGCGAAGTTCCCATTGTTTGGCGATGGTTTCCCTTTGCAGCGCCAATACTGCAGGGACTTAGGTTTGTTGCTACCTAGGCTAGGTGACCCTGCATACAGAAGCAGGCTTTTCCTGTGCAAGCTTGGATCCCGGTTTCTTAGGGGCTGCTTGCAAGACCCTGCTGTTGCCCACCATCTATCCTCTGCCCCTACGCCTGTGTAGGAAGCGAGTATTTTAGCCTGAGAAGCAGGGCTCTTGCAACTCTGGAGGAGAGATAACCCTGCAGCCCACGTACGTCCTGAGAAACCGCAAGGTGACCCTTGGCCTCAGTGTAGTGGCTAAATTTCCGCCGGGCAAGTTCTGCCTGCCGCAGTTTCCATGAGGTCTGCACCGTCTTGGGGCTTAAATGGAGAGCGAGGAGAGCTGTCAGCTCTCACAGAACTCTGGCCCCCGAACCTTTTGCCATGCACCTGAACTCAAGACCACACGTCTCCTCCCTGCCTGCTGAGCAACAGGCCGCCGTGTAGGCCCTTGCTAACACTTCCTGGCATTGCAGAGTCCAAGGGGACACACTGTCCCCTTCCTTGGAAACCTACGTTGCCACAGCTTGCCAAACGCTACCGAAGGCAGTCCTAGCCAGTCTCATGTGCTGGGTAACTTGGATTCAGGTACGAAAAGGCACCTGCATTGGGGTGAACACTGCTCAGCGTTCTTTCCGGGAGCTCATAATTGCCCCCTCTCTAGCTTAAGCAGGATGTCGAGGTGAGGTCCAACTTGAGCAAAGAGCACAATTCCTCACTTTGCATTGGGTTAAGCAGGAAGTCGAAGTGAGGACCAACCTGAGCAAAGAGCACAATTGCTCACTTTGCAGTGGTAGGCCGTCGTAAGAGGCATTGCCTACTACGCCTTGCTAAGGTCTGTCTGTTAGGGAAGTTGACACTCTTCGACGCCTTTAAAGGAAAATTTATTCAGCGAAGTTCCCAGTGTTTTGCGATGGTCTCCCTTCGCAGTGCCAATACTGCAGGGACTTAGGTTTGCTGCTAACTAGGCTAGGTGACCTGCATACAGAAGCAGGCTTTTCCCTTTGGAAGCTTGGATCCCGGTTTCTTAAGGGCTGCTTGCAAGACCCTGCTGTTGCCCAGCATGTATCCTCTGCCTCTACGCCTGTGTAGGAAGCGAGTATTTTAGCCTGAGAAGCAGGGCTCTTGCAACTCTGGAGGAGAGATAATCCTGCAGCCCACGTTCGTCCTGGGAACCCGCAAGGCGACCCTTGGCCTCAGTGTAGTGGCTAAATTTCCACCGGGCAAGTTCTGCCTGCCGCAGTTTCCATGAGGTCTGCACCGTCTTGGGGCTTAAATGGAGAGCGAGGAGAGCTGTCAGCTCTCACAGAACTCTGGCCTCCGCACTGTTTGCCATGCAACTGAGCTCAAGACCACACGTCTCCTCCCGGCCTGCTGAGAAACAGGCATCCGTGTAGGCCCTTCGAAACACTTTTTGGCATCTAGACTCCAAGGCGACACACTGTTCTTTTCCTTGGAAAAATACTGTGCCCCAGCTTGCCAACGCTCACGAAGGCAGTCCGAGTCAGTCTCATGTGCTGGGTCACTTGGATTCACTGAGAAAAAGCATCCTGCATTCAGACGAACGTTCTGCTCAGCGTGCCATCCGGAAGCTCACACTTGTCGGCTCTCTAGCTTAAGCAGGAGGTCGAGGTGAGGACCAAACTGAGCAAAGAGCACAGTTCCACACTTTGCACAAGGTGAAGCAGGAAGTCGAAATGAGGACCAACATGAGCAAAGAGCACAATTCCTCACGTAGCACTGGTAGTCGTCGTAAGAGGAATTGCCAACTATGCCTGGCTAAGGCCTTCCCTGGGGTTAAGGAACCTGCCACACTTAGACGCCTTTAAATGAAAATTTATTTAGCGAAGTTCCCATTGTTTGGCGATGGTTTCCCTTTGCAGCGCCAATACTGCAGGGACTTAGGTTTGTTGCTACTTAGGCTAGGTGACCCTGCATACAGAAGCAGCCTTTTCCTGTTCAAGCTTGGATCCCTGTTTCTTAGGAGCTGCTTGCAAGACCCTGCTATTGCCCACCATCTATCCTCTGCACCTATGCCTGTGTAGGAAGCGAGTATTTTAGCCTGAGAGGCAGGGCTCTTGCAACTCTGGAGGAGAGATAACCCTGCAGCCCACGTACGTCCTGAGAAACCGCAAGGTGACCCTTGGCCTCAGTGTAGTGGCTAAATTTCCGCCGGGGAAGTTCTGCCTGCCGCAGTTTCCATGAGGTCTGCACCGTCTTGGGGCTTAAATGGAGAGCGAGGAGAGCTGTCAGCTCTCACAGAACTCTGGCCCCCGAACCTTTTGCCATGCACCTGAACTCAAGACCACACGTCTCCTCCCTGCCTGCTGAGCAACAGGCCGCCGTGTAGGCCCTTGCTAACACTTCCTGGCATTGCAGAGTCCAAGGGGACACACTGTCCCCTTCCTTGGAAACCTACGTTGCCACAGCTTGCCAAACGCTACCGAAGGCAGTCCTAGCCAGTCTCATGTGCTGGGTAACTTGGATTCAGGTACGAAAAGGCACCTGCATTGGGGTGAACACTGCTCAGCGTTCTTTCCGGGAGCTCATAATTGCCCCCTCTCTAGCTTAAGCAGGATGTCGAGGTGAGGTCCAACTTGAGCAAAGAGCACAATTCCTCACTTTGCATTGGGTTAAGCAGGAAGTCGAAGTGAGGACCAACCTGAGCAAAGAGCACAATTGCTCACTTTGCAGTGGTAGGCCGTCGTAAGAGGCATTGCCTACTACGCCTTGCTAAGGTCTGTCTGTTAGGGAAGTTGACACTCTTCGACGCCTTTAAAGGAAAATTTATTCAGCGAAGTTCCCAGTGTTTTGCGATGGTCTCCCTTCGCAGTGCCAATACTGCAGGGACTTAGGTTTGCTGCTAACTAGGCTAGGTGACCTGCATACAGAAGCAGGCTTTTCCCTTTGGAAGCTTGGATCCCGGTTTCTTAAGGGCTGCTTGCAAGACCCTGCTGTTGCCCAGCATGTATCCTCTGCCTCTACGCCTGTGTAGGAAGCGAGTATTTTAGCCTGAGAAGCAGGGCTCTTGCAACTCTGGAGGAGAGATAATCCTGCAGCCCACGTTCGTCCTGGGAACCCGCAAGGCGACCCTTGGCCTCAGTGTAGTGGCTAAATTTCCACCGGGCAAGTTCTGCCTGCCGCAGTTTCCATGAGGTCTGCACCGTCTTGGGGCTTAAATGGAGAGCGAGGAGAGCTGTCAGCTCTCACAGAACTCTGGCCTCCGCACTGTTTGCTATGCAACTGAGCTCAAGACCACACGTCTCCTCCCGGCCTGCTGAGAAACAGGCATTCGTGTAGGCCCTTCGTAACACTTTTTGGCATGTAGACTCCAAGGCGACACACTGTTCTTTTCCTTGGAAAAATACAGTGCCCCAGCTTGCCAACGCTCACGAAGGCAGTCCGAGCCAGTCTCATGTTCTGGGCCACTTGGATTCAGTGAGGAAAAGCATCCTGCATTGAGGCGAACGTTCTGCTCAGCGTGCCATCCGGAAACTCACACTTGTCGGCTCTCTAGCTTAAGCAGGAGGTCGAGGTGAGGACCAAACTGAGCAAAGAGCACAGTTCCACACTTTGCACAAGGTGAAGCAGGAAGTCGAAGTGAGGACCAACATGAGCAAAGAGCACAATTCCTCACGTTGCACTGGTAGTCGTCGTAAGAGGAATTGCCAACTATGCCTGGCTAAGGCCTTCCCTGGGGTTAAGGAACCTGCCACACTTAGACGCCTTTAAATGAAAATTTATTTAGCGAAGTTCCCATTGTTTGGCGATGGTTTCCCTTTGCAGCGCCAATACTGCAGGGACTTAGGTTTGTTGCTACCTAGGCTAGGTGACCCTGCATACAGAAGCAGGCTTTTCCTGTGCAAGCTTGGATCCCGGTTTCTTAGGGGCTGCTTGCAAGACCCTGCTGTTGCCCACCATCTATCCTCTGCCCCTACGCCTGTGTAGGAAGCGAGTATTTTAGCCTGAGAAGCAGGGCTCTTGCAACTCTGGAGGAGAGATAACCCTGCAGCCCACGTACGTCCTGAGAAACCGCAAGGTGACCCTTGGCCTCAGTGTAGTGGCTAAATTTCCGCCGGGCAAGTTCTGCCTGCTGCAGTTTCCATGAGGTCTGCACCGTCTTGGGGCTTAAATGGAGAGCGAGGAGAGCTGTCAGCTCTCACAGAACTCTGGCCCCCGAACCTTTTGCCATGCACCTGAACTCAAGACCACACGTCTCCTCCCTGCCTGCTGAGCAACAGGCCGCCGTGTAGGCCCTTGCTAACACTTCCTGGCATTGCAGAGTCCAAGGGGACACACTGTCCCCTTCCTTGGAAACCTACGTTGCCACAGCTTGCCAAACGCTACCGAAGGCAGTCCTAGCCAGTCTCATGTGCTGGGTAACTTGGATTCAGGTACGAAAAGGCACCTGCATTGGGGTGAACACTGCTCAGCGTTCTTTCCGGGAGCTCATAATTGCCCCCTCTCTAGCTTAAGCAGGATGTCGAGGTGAGGTCCAACTTGAGCAAAGAGCACAATTGCTCACTTTGCAGTGGTAGGCCGTCGTAAGAGGCATTGCCTACTACGCCTTGCTAAGGTCTGTCTGTTAGGGAAGTTGACACTCTTCGACGCCTTTAAAGGAAAATTTATTCAGCGAAGTTCCCAGTGTTTTGCGATGGTCTCCCTTCGCAGTGCCAATACTGCAGGGACTTAGGTTTGCTGCTAACTAGGCTAGGTGACCTGCATACAGAAGCAGGCTTTTCCCTTTGGAAGCTTGGATCCCGGTTTCTTAAGGGCTGCTTGCAAGACCCTGCTGTTGCCCAGCATGTATCCTCTGCCTCTACGCCTGTGTAGGAAGCGAGTATTTTAGCCTGAGAAGCAGGGCTCTTGCAACTCTGGAGGAGAGATAATCCTGCAGCCCACGTTCGTCCTGGGAACCCGCAAGGCGACCCTTGGCCTCAGTGTAGTGGCTAAATTTCCACCGGGCAAGTTCTGCCTGCCGCAGTTTCCATGAGGTCTGCACCGTCTTGGGGCTTAAATGGAGAGCGAGGAGAGCTGTCAGCTCTCACAGAACTCTGGCCTCCGCACTGTTTGCCATGCAACTGAGCTCAAGACCACACGTCTCCTCCCGGCCTGCTGAGAAACAGGCATCCGTGTAGGCCCTTCGAAACACTTTTTGGCATGTAGACTCCAAGGCGACACACTGTTCTTTTCCTTGGAAAAATACTGTGCCCCAGCTTGCCAACGCTCACGAAGGCAGTCCGAGTCAGTCTCATGTGCTGGGTCACTTGGATTCACTGAGAAAAAGCATCCTGCATTCAGACGAACGTTCTGCTCAGCGTGCCATCCGGAAGCTCACACTTGTCGGCTCTCTAGCTTAAGCAGGAGGTCGAGGTGAGGACCAAACTGAGCAAAGAGCACAGTTCCACACTTTGCACAAGGTGAAGCAGGAAGTCGAAATGAGGACCAACATGAGCAAAGAGCACAATTCCTCACGTTGCACTGGTAGTCGTCGTAAGAGGAATTGCCAACTATGCCTGGCTAAGGCCTTCCCTGGGGTTAAGGAACCTGCCACACTTAGACGCCTTTAAATGAAAATTTATTTAGCGAAGTTCCCATTGTTTGGCGATGGTTTCCCTTTGCAGCGCCAATACTGCAGGGACTTAGGTTTGTTGCTACCTAGGCTAGGTGACCCTGCATACAGAAGCAGGCTTTTCCTGTGCAAGCTTGGATCCCGGTTTCTTAGGGGCTGCTTGCAAGACCCTGCTATTGCCCACCATCTATCCTCTGCCCCTACGCCTGTGTAGGAAGCGAGTATTTTAGCCTGAGAAGCAGGGCTCTTGCAACTCTGGAGGAGAGATAACCCTGCAGCCCACGTACGTCCTGAGAAACCGCAAGGTGACCCTTGGCCTCAGTATAGTGGCTAAATTTCCGCCGGGCAAGTTCTGCCTGCCGCAGTTTCCGTGAGGTCTGCACCGTCTTGGGGCTTAAATGGAGAGCGAGGAGAGCTGTCAGCTCTCACAGAACTCTGGCCCCCGAACCTTTTGCCATGCACCTGAACTCAAGACCACACGTCTCCTCCCTGCCTGCTGAGCAACAGGCCGCCGTGTAGGCCCTTGCTTACACTTCCTGGCATTGCAGAGTCCAAGGGGACACACTGTCCCCTTCCTTGGAAACCTACGTTGCCACAGCTTGCCAAACGCTACCGAAGGCAGTCCTAGCCAGTCTCATGTGCTGGGTAACTTGGATTCAGTTACGAAAAGGCACCTGCATTGAGGTGAACACTGCTCAGCGTTCTTTCCGGGAGCTCATAATTGCCCCCTCTCTAGCTTAAGCAGGATGTCGAGGTGAGGTCCAACTTGAGCAAAGAGCACAATTCCTCACTTTGCATTGGGTTAAACAGGAAGTCGAAGTGAGGACCAACCTGAGCAAAGAGCACAATTGCTCACTTTGCAGTGGTAGGCCGTCGTAAGAGGCATTGCCTACTACGCCTTGCTAAGGTCTGTCTGTTAGGGAAGTTGACACTCTTCGACGCCTTTAAAGGAAAATTTATTCAGCGAAGTTCCCAGTGTTTTGCGATGGTCTCCCTTCGCAGTGCCAATACTGCAGGGACTTAGGTTTGCTGCTAACTAGGCTAGGTGACCTGCATACAGAAGCAGGCTTTTCCCTTTGGAAGCTTGGATCCCGGTTTCTTAAGGGCTGCTTGCAAGACCCTGCTGTTGCCCAGCATGTATCCTCTGCCTCTACGCCTGTGTAGGAAGCGAGTATTTTAGCCTGAGAAGCAGGGCTCTTGCAACTCTGGAGGAGAGATAATCCTGCAGCCCACGTTCGTCCTGGGAACCCGCAAGGCGACCCTTGGCCTCAGTGTAGTGGCTAAATTTCCACCGGGCAAGTTCTGCCTGCCGCAGTTTCCATGAGGTCTGCACCGTCTTGGGGCTTAAATGGAGAGCGAGGAGAGCTGTCAGCTCTCACAGAACTCTGGCCTCCGCACTGTTTGCCATGCAACTGAGCTCAAGACCACACGTCTCCTCCCGGCCTGCTGAGAAACAGGCATCCGTGTAGGCCCTTCGAAACACTTTTTGGCATCTAGACTCCAAGGCGACACACTGTTCTTTTCCTTGGAAAAATACTGTGCCCCAGCTTGCCAACGCTCACGAAGGCAGTCCGAGTCAGTCTCATGTGCTGGGTCACTTGGATTCACTGAGAAAAAGCATCCTGCATTCAGACGAACGTTCTGCTCAGCGTGCCATCCGGAAGCTCACAATTGTCGGCTCTCTAGCTTAAGCAGGAGGTCGAGGTGAGGACCAAACTGAGCAAAGAGCACAGTTCCACACTTTGCACAAGGTGAAGCAGGAAGTCGAAATGAGGACCAACATGAGCAAAGAGCACAATTCCTCACGTTGCACTGGTAGTCGTCGTAAGAGGAATTGCCAACTATGCCTGGCTAAGGCCTTCCCTGGGGTTAAGGAACCTGCCACACTTAGACGCCTTTAAATGAAAATTTATTTAGCGAAGTTCCCATTGTTTGGCGATGGTTTCCCTTTGCAGCGCCAATACTGCAGGGACTTAGGTTTGTTGCTACTTAGGCTAGGTGACCCTGCATACAGAAGCAGCCTTTTCCTGTTCAAGCTTGGATCCCTGTTTCTTAGGAGCTGCTTGCAAGACCCTGCTATTGCCCACCATCTATCCTCTGCACCTATGCCTGTGTAGGAAGCGAGTATTTTAGCCTGAGAGGCAGGGCTCTTGCAACTCTGGAGGAGAGATAATCCTGCAGCCCACGTTCGTCCTGGGAAACCGGAAGGCGACCCTTGGCCTCAGTGTAGTGGCTAAATTTCCGCCGGGGAAATTCTGCCTGCCGCAGTTTCCATGAGGTCTCCACCGTCTTGGGGCTTAAATGGAGAGCGAGGAGAGCTGTCAGCTCTCACAGAACTCTGGCCTCCGCACTGTTTGCTATGCAACTGAGCTCAAGACCACCCGTCTCCTCCCGGCCTGCTGAGAAACAGGCATTCGTGTAGGCCCTTCGTAACACTTTTTGGCATGTAGACTCCAAGGCGACACACTGTTCTTTTCCTTGGAGAAATACAGTGCCCCAGCTTGCCAACGCTCACGAAGGCAGTCCGAGCCAGTCTCATGTGCTGGGCCACTTGGATTCAGTGAGGAAAAGCATCCTGCATTGAGGCGAACGTTCTGCTCAGCGTGCCATCCGGAAGCTCACACTTGTCGGCTCTCTAGCTTAAGCAGGAGGTCGAGGTGAGGACCAAACTGAGCAAAGAGCACAGTTCCACACTTTGCACAAGGTGAAGCAGGAAGTCGAAGTGAGGACCAACATGAGCAAAGAGCACAATTCCTCACGTTGCACTGGTAGTCGTCGTAAGAGGAATTGCCAACTATGCCTGGCTAAGGCCTTCCCTGGGGTTAAGGAACCTGCCACACTTAGACGCCTTTAAATGAAAATTTATTTAGCGAAGTTCCCATTGTTTGGCGATGGTTTCCCTTTGCAGCGCCAATACTGCAGGGACTTAGGTTTGTTGCTACCTAGGCTAGGTGACCCTGCATACAGAAGCAGGCTTTTCCTGTGGAAGCTTGGATCCCGGTTTCTTAGGGGCTGCTTGCAAGACCCTGCTGTTGCCCACCATCTATCCTCTGCCCCTACGCCTGTGTAGGAAGCGAGTATTTTAGCCTGAGAAGCAGGGCTCTTGCAACTCTGGAGGAGAGATAACCCTGCAGCCCACGTACGTCCTGAGAAACCGCAAGGTGACCCTTGGCCTCAGTGTAGTGGCTAAATTTCCGCCGGGCAAGTTCTGCCTGCCGCAGTTTCCATGAGGTCTGCACCGTCTTGGGGCTTAAATGGAGAGCGAGGAGAGCTGTCAGCTCTCACAGAACTCTGGCCCCCGAACCTTTTGCCATGCACCTGAACTCAAGACCACACGTCTCCTCCCTGCCTGCTGAGCAACAGGCCGCCGTGTAGGCCCTTGCTAACACTTCCTGGCATTGCAGAGTCCAAGGGGACACACTGTCCCCTTCCTTGGAAACCTACGTTGCCACAGCTTGCCAAACGCTACCGAAGGCAGTCCTAGCCAGTCTCATGTGCTGGGTAACTTGGATTCAGGTACGAAAAGGCACCTGCATTGGGGTGAACACTGCTCAGCGTTCTTTCCGGGAGCTCATAATTGCCCCCTCTCTAGCTTAAGCAGGATGTCGAGGTGAGGTCCAACTTGAGCAAAGAGCACAATTCCTCACTTTGCATTAGGTTAAGCAGGAAGTCGAAGTGAGGACCAACCTGAGCAAAGAGCACAATTGCTCACTTTGCAGTGGTAGGCCGTCGTAAGAGGCATTGCCTACTACGCCTTGCTAAGGTCTGTCTGTTAGGGAAGTTGACACTCTTCGACGCCTTTAAAGGAAAATTTATTCAGCGAAGTTCCCAGTGTTTTGCGATGGTCTCCCTTCGCAGTGCCAATACTGCAGGGACTTAGGTTTGCTGCTAACTAGGCTAGGTGACCTGCATACAGAAGCAGGCTTTTCCCTTTGGAAGCTTGGATCCCGGTTTCTTAAGGGCTGCTTGCAAGACCCTGCTGTTGCCCAGCATGTATCCTCTGCCTCTACGCCTGTGTAGGAAGCGAGTATTTTAGCCTGAGAAGCAGGGCTCTTGCAACTCTGGAGGAGAGATAATCCTGCAGCCCACGTTCGTCCTGGGAACCCGCAAGGCGACCCTTGGCCTCAGTGTAGTGGCTAAATTTCCACCGGGCAAGTTCTGCCTGCCGCAGTTTCCATGAGGTCTGCACCGTCTTGGGGCTTAAATGGAGAGCGAGGAGAGCTGTCAGCTCTCACAGAACTCTGGCCTCCGCACTGTTTGCCATGCAACTGAGCTCAAGACCACACGTCTCCTCCCGGCCTGCTGAGAAACAGGCATCCGTGTAGGCCCTTCGAAACACTTTTTGGCATGTAGACTCCAAGGCGACACACTGTTCTTTTCCTTGGAAAAATACAGTGCCCCAGCTTGCCAACGCTCACGAAGGCAGTCCGAGTCAGTCTCATGTGCTGGGTCACTTGGATTCACTGAGAAAAAGCATCCTGCATTCAGACGAACGTTCTGCTCAGCGTGCCATCCGGAAGCTCACACTTGTCGGCTCTCTAGCTTAAGCAGGAGGTCGAGGTGAGGACCAAACTGAGCAAAGAGCACAGTTCCACACTTTGCACAAGGTGAAGCAGGAAGTCGAAGTGAGGACCAACATGAGCAAAGAGCACAATTCCTCACGTTGCACTGGTAGTCGTCGTAAGAGGAATTGCCAACTATGCCTGGCTAAGGCCTTCCCTGGGGTTAAGGAACCTGCCACACTTAGACGCCTTTAAATGAAAATTTATTTAGCGAAGTTCCCATTGTTTGGCGATGGTTTCCCTTTGCAGCGCCAATACTACAGGGACTTAGGTTTGTTGCTACCTAGGCTAGGTGACCCTGCATACAGAAGCAGGCTTTTCCTGTGCAAGCTTGGATCCCGGTTTCTTAGGGGCTGCTTGCAAGACCCTGCTGTTGCCCACCATCTATCCTCTGCCCCTACGCCTGTGTAGGAAGCGAGTATTTTAGCCTGAGAAGCAGGGCTCTTGCAACTCTGGAGGAGAGATAACCCTGCAGCCCACGTACGTCCTGAGAAACCGCAAGGTGACCCTTGGCCTCAGTGTAGTGGCTAAATTTCCGCCGGGCAAGTTCTGCCTGCCGCAGTTTCCATGAGGTCTGCACCGTCTTGGGGCTTAAATGGAGAGCGAGGAGAGCTGTCAGCTCTCACAGAACTCTGGCCCCCGAACCTTTTGCCATGCACCTGAACTCAAGACCACACGTCTCCTCCCTGCCTGCTGAGCAACAGGCCGCCGTGTAGGCCCTTGCTAACACTTCCTGGCATTGCAGAGTCCAAGGGGACACACTGTCCCCTTCCTTGGAAACCTACGTTGCCACAGCTTGCCAAACGCTACCGAAGGCAGTCCTAGCCAGTCTCATGTGCTGGGTAACTTGGATTCAGTTACGAAAAGGCACCTGCATTGGGGTGAACACTGCTCAGCGTTCTTTCCGGGAGCTCATAATTACCCCCTCTCTAGCTTAAGCAGGATGTCGAGGTGAGGTCCAACTTGAGCAAAGAGCACAATTCCTCACTTTGCATTGGGTTAAGCAGGAAGTCGAAGTGAGGACCAACCTGAGCAAAGAGCACAATTGCTCACTTTGCAGTGGTAGGCCGTCGTAAGAGGCGTTGCCTACTACGCCTTGCTAAGGTCTGTCTGTTAGGGAAGTTGACACTCTTCGACGCCTTTAAAGGAAAATTTATTCAGCGAAGTTCCCAGTGTTTTGCGATGGTCTCCCTTCGCAGTGCCAATACTGCAGGGACTTAGGTTTGCTGCTAACTAGGCTAGGTGACCTGCATACAGAAGCAGGCTTTTCCCTTTGGAAGCTTGGATCCCGGTTTCTTAAGGGCTGCTTGCAAGACCCTGCTGTTGCCCAGCATGTATCCTCTGCCTCTACGCCTGTGTAGGAAGCGAGTATTTTAGCCTGAGAAGCAGGGCTCTTGCAACTCTGGAGGAGAGATAATCCTGCAGCCCACGTTCGTCCTGGGAACCCGCAAGGCGACCCTTGGCCTCAGTGTAGTGGCTAAATTTCCACCGGGCAAGTTCTGCCTGCCGCAGTTTCCATGAGGTCTGCACCGTCTTGGGGCTTAAATGGAGAGCGAGGAGAGCTGTCAGCTCTCACAGAACTCTGGCCTCCGCACTGTTTGCCATGCAACTGAGCTCAAGACCACACGTCTCCTCCCGGCCTGCTGAGAAACAGGCATCCGTGTAGGCCCTTCGAAACACTTTTTGGCATGTAGACTCCAAGGCGACACACTGTTCTTTTCCTTGGAAAAATACAGTGCCCCAGCTTGCCAACGCTCACGAAGGCAGTCCGAGTCAGTCTCATGTGCTGGGTCACTTGGATTCACTGAGAAAAAGCATCCTGCATTCAGACGAACGTTCTGCTCAGCGTGCCATCCGGAAGCTCACACTTGTCGGCTCTCTAGCTTAAGCAGGAGGTCGAGGTGAGGACCAAACTGAGCAAAGAGCACAGTTCCACACTTTGCACAAGGTGAAGCAGGAAGTCGAAATGAGGACCAACATGAGCAAAGAGCACAATTCCTCACGTTGCACTGGTAGTCGTCGTAAGAGGAATTGCCAACTATGCCTGGCTAAGGCCTTCCCTGGGGTTAAGGAACCTGCCACACTTAGACGCCTTTAAATGAAAATTTATTTAGCGAAGTTCCCATTGTTTGGCGATGGTTTCCCTTTGCAGCGCCAATACTGCAGGGACTTAGGTTTGTTGCTACTTAGGCTAGGTGACCCTGCATACAGAAGCAGCCTTTTCCTGTTCAAGCTTGGATCCCTGTTTCTTAGGAGCTGCTTGCAAGACCCTGCTATTGCCCACCATCTATCCTCTGCACCTATGCCTGTGTAGGAAGCGAGTATTTTAGCCTGAGAGGCAGGGCTCTTGCAACTCTGGAGGAGAGATAATCCTGCAGCCCACGTTCGTCCTGGGAAACCGGAAGGCGACCCTTGGCCTCAGTGTAGTGGCTAAATTTCCGCCGGGGAAGTTCTGCCTGCCGCAGTTTCCATGAGGTCTGCACCGTCTTGGGGCTTAAATGGAGAGCGAGGAGAGCTGTCAGCTCTCACAGAACTCTGGCCTCCGCACTGTTTGCTATGCAACTGAGCTCAAGACCACACGTCTCCTCCCGGCCTGCTGAGAAACAGGCATTCGTGTAGGCCCTTCGTAACACTTTTTGGCATGTAGACTCCAAGGCGACACACTGTTCTTTTCCTTGGAGAAATACAGTGCCCCAGCTTGCCAACGCTCACGAAGGCAGTCCGAGCCAGTCTCATGTGCTGGGCCACTTGGATTCAGTGAGGAAAAGCATCCTGCATTGAGGCGAACGTTCTGCTCAGCGTGCCATCCGGAAGCTCACACTTGTCGGCTCTCTAGCTTAAGCAGGAGGTCGAGGTGAGGACCAAACTGAGCAAAGAGCACAGTTCCACACTTTGCACAAGGTGAAGCAGGAAGTCGAAGTGAGGACCAACATGAGCAAAGAGCACAATTCCTCACGTTGCACTGGTAGTCGTCGTAAGAGGAATTGCCAACTATGCCTGGCTAAGGCCTTCCCTGGGGTTAAGGAACCTGCCACACTTAGACGCCTTTAAATGAAAATTTATTTAGCGAAGTTCCCATTGTTTGGCGATGGTTTCCCTTTGCAGCGCCAATACTGCAGGGACTTAGGTTTGTTGCTACCTAGGCTAGGTGACCCTGCATACAGAAGCAGGCTTTTCCTGTGCAAGCTTGGATCCCGGTTTCTTAGGGGCTGCTTGCAAGACCCTGCTGTTGCCCACCATCTATCCTCTGCCCCTACGCCTGTGTAGGAAGCGAGTATTTTAGCCTGAGAAGCAGGGCTCTTGCAACTCTGGAGGAGAGATAACCCTGCAGCCCACGTACGTCCTGAGAAACCGCAAGGTGACCCTTGGCCTCAGTGTAGTGGCTAAATTTCCGCCGGGCAAGTTCTGCCTGCCGCAGTTTCCATGAGGTCTGCACCGTCTTGGGGCTTAAATGGAGAGCGAGGAGAGCTGTCAGCTCTCACAGAACTCTGGCCCCCGAACCTTTTGCCATGCACCTGAACTCAAGACCACACGTCTCCTCCCTGCCTGCTGAGCAACAGGCCGCCGTGTAGGCCCTTGCTAACACTTCCTGGCATTGCAGAGTCCAAGGGGACACACTGTCCCCTTCCTTGGAAACCTACGTTGCCACAGCTTGCCAAACGCTACCGAAGGCAGTCCTAGCCAGTCTCATGTGCTGGGTAACTTGGATTCAGTTACGAAAAGGCACCTGCATTGGGGTGAACACTGCTCAGCGTTCTTTCCGGGAGCTCATAATTGCCCCCTCTCTAGCTTAAGCAGGATGTCGAGGTGAGGTCCAACTTGAGCAAAGAGCACAATTCCTCACTTTGCATTGGGTTAAGCAGGAAGTCGAAGTGAGGACCAACCTGAGCAAAGAGCACAATTGCTCACTTTGCAGTGGTAGGCCGTCGTAAGAGGCATTGCCTACTACGCCTTGCTAAGGTCTGTCTGTTAGGGAAGTTGACACTCTTCGACGCCTTTAAAGGAAAATTTATTCAGCGAAGTTCCCAGTGTTTTGCGATGGTCTCCCTTCGCAGTGCCAATACTGCAGGGACTTAGGTTTGCTGCTAACTAGGCTAGGTGACCTGCATACAGAAGCAGGCTTTTCCCTTTGGAAGCTTGGATCCCGGTTTCTTAAGGGCTGCTTGCAAGACCCTGCTGTTGCCCAGCATGTATCCTCTGCCTCTACGCCTGTGTAGGAAGCGAGTATTTTAGCCTGAGAAGCAGGGCTCTTGCAACTCTGGAGGAGAGATAATCCTGCAGCCCACGTTCGTCCTGGGAACCCGCAAGGCGACCCTTGGCCTCAGTGTAGTGGCTAAATTTCCACCGGGCAAGTTCTGCCTGCCGCAGTTTCCATGAGGTCTGCACCGTCTTGGGGCTTAAATGGAGAGCGAGGAGAGCTGTCAGCTCTCACAGAACTCTGGCCTCCGCACTGTTTGCCATGCAACTGAGCTCAAGACCACACGTCTCCTCCCGGCCTGCTGAGAAACAGGTATCCGTGTAGGCCCTTCGAAACACTTTTTGGCATGTAGACTCCAAGGCGACACACTGTTCTTTTCCTTGGAAAAATACAGTGCCCCAGCTTGCCAACGCTCACGAAGGCAGTCCGAGCCAGTCTCATGTGCTGGGCCACTTGGATTCAGTGAGCAAAAGCATCCTGCAGTGAGGCGAACGTTCTGCTCAGTGTGCCATCCGGAAGCTCACACTTGTCGGCTCTCTAGCTTAAGCAGGAGGTCGAGGTGAGGACCAAACTGAGCAAAGAGCACAGTTCCACACTTTGCACAAGGTGAAGCAGGAAGTCGAAATGAGGACCAACATGAGCAAAGAGCACAATTCCTCACGTTGCACTGGTAGTCGTCGTAAGAGGAATTGCCAACTATGCCTGGCTAAGGCCTTCCCTGGGGTTAAGGAACCTGCCACACTTAGACGCCTTTAAATGAAAATTTATTAAGCGAAGTTCCCATTGTTTGGCGATGGTTTCCCTTTGCAGCGCCAATACTGCAGGGACTTAGGTTTGTTGCTACCTAGGCTAGGTGACCCTGCATACAGAAGCAGGCTTTTCCTGTGCAAGCTTGGATCCCGGTTTCTTAGGGGCTGCTTGCAAGACCCTGCTGTTGCCCACCATCTATCCTCTGCCCCTACGCCTGTGTAGGAAGCGAGTATTTTAGCCTGAGAGGCAGGGCTCTTGCAACTCTGGAGGAGAGATAATCCTGCAGCCCACGTTCGTCCTGGGAAACCGGAAGGCGACCCTTGGCCTCAGTGTAGTGGCTAAATTTCCGCCGGGGAAGTTCTGCCTGCCGCAGTTTCCATGAGGTCTGCACCGTCTTGGGGCTTAAATGGAGAGCGAGGAGAGCTGTCAGCTCACAGAACTCTGGCCTCCGCACTGTTTGCTATGCAACTGAGCTCAAGACCACACGTCTCCTCCCGGCCTGCTGAGAAACAGGCATTCGTGTAGGCCCTTCGTAACACTTTTTGGCATGTAGACTCCAAGGCGACACACTGTTCTTTTCCTTGGAGAAATACAGTGCCCCAGCTTGCCAACGCTCACGAAGGCAGTCCGAGCCAGTCTCATGTGCTGGGCCACTTGGATTCAGTGAGGAAAAGCATCCTGCATTGAGGCGAACGTTCTGCTCAGCGTGCCATCCGGAAGCTCACACTTGTCGGCTCTCTAGCTTAAGCAGGAGGTCGAGGTGAGGACCAAACTGAGCAAAGAGCACAGTTCCACACTTTGCACAAGGTGAAGCAGGAAGTCGAAGTGAGGACCAACATGAGCAAAGAGCACAATTCCTCACGTTGCACTGGTAGTCGTCGTAAGAGGAATTGCCAACTATGCCTGGCTAAGGCCTTCCCTGGGGTTAAGGAACCTGCCACACTTAGACGCCTTTAAATGAAAATTTATTTAGCGAAGTTCCCATTGTTTGGCGATGGTTTCCCTTTGCAGCGCCAATACTGCAGGGACTTAGGTTTGTTGCTACCTAGGCTAGGTGACCCTGCATACAGAAGCAGGCTTTTCCTGTGCAAGCTTGGATCCCGGTTTCTTAGGGGCTGCTTGCAAGACCCTGCTGTTGCCCACCATCTATCCTCTGCCCCTACGCCTGTGTAGGAAGCGAGTATTTTAGCCTGAGAAGCAGGGCTCTTGCAACTCTGGAGGAGAGATAACCCTGCAGCCCACGTACGTCCTGAGAAACCGCAAGGTGACCCTTGGCCTCAGTGTAGTGGCTAAATTTCCGCCGGGCAAGTTCTGCCTGCCGCAGTTTCCATGAGGTCTGCACCGTCTTGGGGCTTAAATGGAGAGCGAGGAGAGCTGTCAGCTCTCACAGAACTCTGGCCCCCGAACCTTTTGCCATGCACCTGAACTCAAGACCACACGTCTCCTCCCTGCCTGCTGAGCAACAGGCCGCCGTGTAGGCCCTTGCTAACACTTCCTGGCATTGCAGAGTCCAAGGGGACACACTGTCCCCTTCCTTGGAAACCTACGTTGCCACAGCTTGCCAAACGCTACCGAAGGCAGTCCTAGCCAGTCTCATGTGCTGGGTAACTTGGATTCAGTTACGAAAAGGCACCTGCATTGGGGTGAACACTGCTCAGCGTTCTTTCCGGGAGCTCATAATTGCCCCCTCTCTAGCTTAAGCAGGATGTCGAGGTGAGGTCCAACTTGAGCAAAGAGCACAATTCCTCACTTTGCATTGGGTTAAGCAGGAAGTCGAAGTGAGGACCAACCTGAGCAAAGAGCACAATTGCTCACTTTGCAGTGGTAGGCCGTCGTAAGAGGCATTGCCTACTACGCCTTGCTAAGGTCTGTCTGTTAGGGAAGTTGACACTCTTCGACGCCTTTAAAGGAAAATTTATTCAGCGAAGTTCCCAGTGTTTTGCGATGGTCTCCCTTCGCAGTGCCAATACTGCAGGGACTTAGGTTTGCTGCTAACTAGGCTAGGTGACCTGCATACAGAAGCAGGCTTTTCCCTTTGGAAGCTTGGATCCCGGTTTCTTAAGGGCTGCTTGCAAGACCCTGCTGTTGCCCAGCATGTATCCTCTGCCTCTACGCCTGTGTAGGAAGCGAGTATTTTAGCCTGAGAAGCAGGGCTCTTGCAACTCTGGAGGAGAGATAATCCTGCAGCCCACGTTCGTCCTGGGAACCCGCAAGGCGACCCTTGGCCTCAGTGTAGTGGCTAAATTTCCACCGGGCAAGTTCTGCCTGCCGCAGTTTCCATGAGGTCTGCACCGTCTTGGGGCTTAAATGGAGAGCGAGGAGAGCTGTCAGCTCTCACAGAACTCTGGCCTCCGCACTGTTTGCCATGCAACTGAGCTCAAGACCACACGTCTCCTCCCGGCCTGCTGAGAAACAGGCATCCGTGTAGGCCCTTCGAAACACTTTTTGGCACGTAGACTCCAAGGCGACACACTGTTCTTTTCCTTGGAAAAATACAGTGCCCCAGCTTGCCAACGCTCACGAAGGCAGTCCGAGTCAGTCTCATGTGCTGGGTCACTTGGATTCACTGAGAAAAAGCATCCTGCATTCAGACGAACGTTCTGCTCAGCGTGCCATCCGGAAGCTCACACTTGTCGGCTCTCTAGCTTAAGCAGGAGGTCGAGGTGAGGACCAAACTGAGCAAAGAGCACAGTTCCACACTTTGCACAAGGTGAAGCAGGAAGTCGAAATGAGGACCAACATGAGCAAAGAGCACAATTCCTCACGTTGCACTGGTAGTCGTCGTAAGAGGAATTGCCAACTATGCCTGGCTAAGGCCTTCCCTGGGGTTAAGGAACCTGGCACACTTAGACGCCTTTAAATGAAAATTTATTTAGCGAAGTTCCCATTGTTTGGCGATGGTTTCCCTTTGCAGCGCCAATACTGCAGGGACTTAGGTTTGTTGCTACTTAGGCTAGGTGACCCTGCATACAGAAGCAGCCTTTTCCTGTTCAAGCTTGGATCCCTGTTTCTTAGGAGCTGCTTGCAAGACCCTGCTATTGCCCACCATCTATCCTCTGCCCCTATGCCTGTGTAGGAAGCGAGTATTTTAGCCTGAGAGGCAGGGCTCTTGCAACTCTGGAGGAGAGATAATCCTGCAGCCCACGTTCGTCCTGGGAAACCGGAAGGCGACCCTTGGCCTCAGTGTAGTGGCTAAATTTCCGCCGGGGAAGTTCTGCCTGCCGCAGTTTCCATGAGGTCTGCACCGTCTTGGGGCTTAAATGGAGAGCGAGGAGAGCTGTCAGCTCTCACAGAACTCTGGCCTCCGCACTGTTTGCTATGCAACTGAGCTCAAGACCACACGTCTCCTCCCGGCCTGCTGAGAAACAGGCATTCCTGTAGGCCCTTCGTAACACTTTTTGGCATGTAGACTCCAAGGCGACACACTGTTCTTTTCCTTGGAGAAATACAGTGCCCCAGGTTGCCAACGCTCACGAAGGCAGTCCGAGCCAGTCTCATGTGCTGGGCCACTTGGATTCAGTGAGGAAAAGCATCCTGCATTGAGGCGAACGTTCTGCTCAGCGTGCCATCCGGAAGCTCACACTTGTCGGCTCTCTAGCTTAAGCAGGAGGTCGAGGTGAGGACCAAACTGAGCAAAGAGCACAGTTCCACACTTTGCACAAGGTGAAGCAGGAAGTCGAAGTGAGGACCAACATGAGCAAAGAGCACAATTCCTCACGTTGCACTGGTAGTCGTCGTAAGAGGAATTGCCAACTATGCCTGGCTAAGGCCTTCCCTGGGGTTAAGGAACCTGCCACACTTAGACGCCTTTAAATGAAAATTTATTTAGCGAAGTTCCCATTGTTTGGCGATGGTTTCCCTTTGCAGCGCCAATACTGCAGGGACTTAGGTTTGTTGCTACCTAGGCTAGGTGACCCTGCATACAGAAGCAGGCTTTTCCTGTGCAAGCTTGGATCCCGGTTTCTTAGGGGCTGCTTGCAAGACCCTGCTGTTGCCCACCATCTATCCTCTGCCCCTACGCCTGTGTAGGAAGCGAGTATTTTAGCCTGAGAAGCAGGGCTCTTGCAACTCTGGAGGAGAGATAACCCTGCAGCCCACGTACGTCCTGAGAAACCGCAAGGTGACCCTTGGCCTCAGTGTAGTGGCTAAATTTCCGCCGGGCAAGTTCTGCCTGCCGCAGTTTCCATGAGGTCTGCACCGTCTTGGGGCTTAAATGGAGAGCGAGGAGAGCTGTCAGCTCTCACAGAACTCTGGCCCCCGAACCTTTTGCCATGCACCTGAACTCAAGACCACACGTCTCCTCCCTGCCTGCTGAGCAACAGGCCGCCGTGTAGGCCCTTGCTAACACTTCCTGGCATTGCAGAGTCCAAGGGGACACACTGTCCCCTTCCTTGGAAACCTACGTTGCCACAGCTTGCCAAACGCTACCGAAGGCAGTCCTAGCCAGTCTCATGTGCTGGGTAACTTGGATTCAGTTACGAAAAGGCACCTGCATTGGGGTGAACACTGCTCAGCGTTCTTTCCGGGAGCTCATAATTGCCCCCTCTCTAGCTTAAGCAGGATGTCGAGGTGAGGTCCAACTTGAGCAAAGAGCACAATTCCTCACTTTGCATTGGGTTAAGCAGGAAGTCGAAGTGAGGACCAACCTGAGCAAAGAGCACAATTGCTCACTTTGCAGTGGTAGGCCGTCGTAAGAGGCGTTGCCTACTACGCCTTGCTAAGGTCTGTCTGTTAGGGAAGTTGACACTCTTCGACGCCTTTAAAGGAAAATTTATTCAGCGAAGTTCCCAGTGTTTTGCGATGGTCTCCCTTCGCAGTGCCAATACTGCAGGGACTTAGGTTTGCTGCTAACTAGGCTAGGTGACCTGCATACAGAAGCAGGCTTTTCCCTTTGGAAGCTTGGATCCCGGTTTCTTAAGGGCTGCTTGCAAGACCCTGCTGTTGCCCAGCATGTATCCTCTGCCTCTACGCCTGTGTAGGAAGCGAGTATTTTAGCCTGAGAAGCAGGGCTCTTGCAACTCTGGAGGAGAGATAATCCTGCAGCCCACGTTCGTCCTGGGAACCCGCAAGGCGACCCTTGGCCTCAGTGTAGTGGCTAAATTTCCACCGGGCAAGTTCTGCCTGCCGCAGTTTCCATGAGGTCTGCACCGTCTTGGGGCTTAAATGGAGAGCGAGGAGAGCTGTCAGCTCTCACAGAACTCTGGCCTCCGCACTGTTTGCCATGCAACTGAGCTCAAGACCACACGTCTCCTCCCGGCCTGCTGAGAAACAGGCATCCGTGTAGGCCCTTCGAAACACTTTTTGGCACGTAGACTCCAAGGCGACACACTGTTCTTTTCCTTGGAAAAATACAGTGCCCCAGCTTGCCAACGCTCACGAAGGCAGTCCGAGTCAGTCTCATGTGCTGGGTCACTTGGATTCACTGAGAAAAAGCATCCTGCATTCAGACGAACGTTCTGCTCAGCGTGCCATCCGGAAGCTCACACTTGTCGGCTCTCTAGCTTAAGCAGGAGGTCGAGGTGAGGACCAAACTGAGCAAAGAGCACAGTTCCACACTTTGCACAAGGTGAAGCAGGAAGTCGAAATGAGGACCAACATGAGCAAAGAGCACAATTCCTCACGTTGCACTGGTAGTCGTCGTAAGAGGAATTGCCAACTATGCCTGGCTAAGGCCTTCCCTGGGGTTAAGGAACCTGCCACACTTAGACGCCTTTAAATGAAAATTTATTTAGCGAAGTTCCCATTGTTTGGCGATGGTTTCCCTTTGCAGCGCCAATACTGCAGGGACTTAGGTTTGTTGCTACTTAGGCTAGGTGACCCTGCATACAGAAGCAGCCTTTTCCTGTTCAAGCTTGGATCCCTGTTTCTTAGGAGCTGCTTGCAAGACCCTGCTGTTGCCCACCATCTATCCTCTGCCCCTACGCCTGTGTAGGAAGCGAGTATTTTAGCCTGAGAAGCAGGGCTCTTGCAACTCTGGAGGAGAGATAACCCTGCAGCCCACGTACGTCCTGAGAAACCGCAAGGTGACCCTTGGCCTCAGTGTAGTGGCTAAATTTCCGCCGGGCAAGTTCTGCCTGCCGCAGTTTCCATGAGGTCTGCACCGTCTTGGGGCTTAAATGGAGAGCGAGGAGAGCTGTCAGCTCTCACAGAACTCTGGCCCCCGAACCTTTTGCCATGCACCTGAACTCAAGACCACACGTCTCCTCCCTGCCTGCTGAGCAACAGGCCGCCGTGTAGGCCCTTGCTAACACTTCCTGGCATTGCAGAGTCCAAGGGGACACACTGTCCCCTTCCTTGGAAACCTACGTTGCCACAGCTTGCCAAACGCTACCGAAGGCAGTCCTAGCCAGTCTCATGTGCTGGGTAACTTGGATTCAGTTACGAAAAGGCACCTGCATTGGGGTGAACACTGCTCAGCGTTCTTTCCGGGAGCTCATAATTGCCCCCTCTCTAGCTTAAGCAGGATGTCGAGGTGAGGTCCAACTTGAGCAAAGAGCACAATTCCTCACTTTGCATTGGGTTAAGCAGGAAGTCGAAGTGAGGACCAACCTGAGCAAAGAGCACAATTGCTCACTTTGCAGTGGTAGGCCGTCGTAAGAGGCGTTGCCTACTACGCCTTGCTAAGGTCTGTCTGTTAGGGAAGTTGACACTCTTCGACGCCTTTAAAGGAAAATTTATTCAGCGAAGTTCCCAGTGTTTTGCGATGGTCTCCCTTCGCAGTGCCAATACTGCAGGGACTTAGGTTTGCTGCTAACTAGGCTAGGTGACCTGCATACAGAAGCAGGCTTTTCCCTTTGGAAGCTTGGATCCCGGTTTCTTAAGGGCTGCTTGCAAGACCCTGCTGTTGCCCAGCATGTATCCTCTGCCTCTACGCCTGTGTAGGAAGCGAGTATTTTAGCCTGAGAAGCAGGGCTCTTGCAACTCTGGAGGAGAGATAATCCTGCAGCCCACGTTCGTCCTGGGAACCCGCAAGGCGACCCTTGGCCTCAGTGTAGTGGCTAAATTTCCACCGGGCAAGTTCTGCCTGCCGCAGTTTCCATGAGGTCTGCACCGTCTTGGGGCTTAAATGGAGAGCGAGGAGAGCTGTCAGCTCTCACAGAACTCTGGCCTCCGCACTGTTTGCCATGCAACTGAGCTCAAGACCACACGTCTCCTCCCGGCCTGCTGAGAAACAGGCATCCGTGTAGGCCCTTCGAAACACTTTTTGGCACGTAGACTCCAAGGCGACACACTGTTCTTTTCCTTGGAAAAATACAGTGCCCCAGCTTGCCAACGCTCACGAAGGCAGTCCGAGTCAGTCTCATGTGCTGGGTCACTTGGATTCACTGAGAAAAAGCATCCTGCATTCAGACGAACGTTCTGCTCAGCGTGCCATCCGGAAGCTCACACTTGTCGGCTCTCTAGCTTAAGCAGGAGGTCGAGGTGAGGACCAAACTGAGCAAAGAGCACAGTTCCACACTTTGCACAAGGTGAAGCAGGAAGTCGAAATGAGGACCAACATGAGCAAAGAGCACAATTCCTCACGTTGCACTGGTAGTCGTCGTAAGAGGAATTGCCAACTATGCCTGGCTAAGGCCTTCCCTGGGGTTAAGGAACCTGCCACACTTAGACGCCTTTAAATGAAAATTTATTTAGCGAAGTTCCCATTGTTTGGCGATGGTTTCCCTTTGCAGCGCCAATACTGCAGGGACTTAGGTTTGTTGCTACCTAGGCTAGGTGACCCTGCATACAGAAGCAGGCTTTTCCTGTGCAAGCTTGGATCCCGGTTTCTTAGGGGCTGCTTGCAAGACCCTGCTGTTGCCCACCATCTATCCTCTGCCCCTACGCCTGTGTAGGAAGCGAGTATTTTAGCCTGAGAGGCAGGGCTCTTGCAACTCTGGAGGAGAGATAACCCTGCAGCCCACGTACGTCCTGAGAAACCGCAAGGTGACCCTTGGCCTCAGTGTAGTGGCTAAATTTCCGCCGGGCAAGTTCTGCCTGCCGCAGTTTCCATGAGGTCTGCACCGTCTTGGGGCTTAAATGGAGAGCGAGGAGAGCTGTCAGCTCTCACAGAACTCTGGCCCCCGAACCTTTTGCCATGCACCTGAACTCAAGACCACACGTCTCCTCCCTGCCTGCTGAGCAACAGGCCGCCGTGTAGGCCCTTGCTAACACTTCCTGGCATTGCAGAGTCCAAGGGGACACACTGTCCCCTTCCTTGGAAACCTACGTTGCCACAGCTTGCCAAACGCTACCGAAGGCAGTCCTAGCCAGTCTCATGTGCTGGGTAACTTGGATTCAGTTACGAAAAGGCACCTGCATTGGGGTGAACACTGCTCAGCGTTCTTTCCGGGAGCTCATAATTGCCCCCTCTCTAGCTTAAGCAGGATGTCGAGGTGAGGTCCAACTTGAGCAAAGAGCACAATTCCTCACTTTGCATTGGGTTAAGCAGGAAGTCGAAGTGAGGACCAACCTGAGCAAAGAGCACAATTGCTCACTTTGCAGTGGTAGGCCGTCGTAAGAGGCATTGCCTACTACGCCTTGCTAAGGTCTGTCTGTTAGGGAAGTTGACACTCTTCGACGCCTTTAAAGGAAAATTTATTCAGCGAAGTTCCCAGTGTTTTGCGATGGTCTCCCTTCGCAGTGCCAATACTGCAGGGACTTAGGTTTGCTGCTAACTAGGCTAGGTGACCTGCATACAGAAGCAGGCTTTTCCCTTTGGAAGCTTGGATCCCGGTTTCTTAAGGGCTGCTTGCAAGACCCTGCTGTTGCCCAGCATGTATCCTCTGCCTCTACGCCTGTGTAGGAAGCGAGTATTTTAGCCTGAGAAGCAGGGCTCTTGCAACTCTGGAGGAGAGATAACCCTGCAGCCCACGTACGTCCTGAGAAACCGCAAGGTGACCCTTGGCCTCAGTGTAGTGGCTAAATTTCCGCCGGGCAAGTTCTGCCTGCCGCAGTTTCCATGAGGTCTGCACCGTCTTGGGGCTTAAATGGAGAGCGAGGAGAGCTGTCAGCTCTCACAGAACTCTGGCCCCCGAACCTTTTGCCATGCACCTGAACTCAAGACCACACGTCTCCTCCCTGCCTGCTGAGCAACAGGCCGCCGTGTAGGCCCTTGCTAACACTTCCTGGCATTGCAGAGTCCAAGGGGACACACTGTCCCCTTCCTTGGAAACCTACGTTGCCACAGCTTGCCAAACGCTACCGAAGGCAGTCCTAGCCAGTCTCATGTGCTGGGTAACTTGGATTCAGTTACGAAAAGGCACCTGCATTGGGGTGAACACTGCTCAGCGTTCTTTCCGGGAGCTCATAATTGCCCCCTCTCTAGCTTAAGCAGGATGTCGAGGTGAGGTCCAACTTGAGCAAAGAGCACAATTCCTCACTTTGCATTGGGTTAAGCAGGAAGTCGAAGTGAGGACCAACCTGAGCAAAGAGCACAATTGCTCACTTTGCAGTGGTAGGCCGTCGTAAGAGGCGTTGCCTACTACGCCTTGCTAAGGTCTGTCTGTTAGGGAAGTTGACACTCTTCGACGCCTTTAAAGGAAAATTTATTCAGCGAAGTTCCCAGTGTTTTGCGATGGTCTCCCTTCGCAGTGCCAATACTGCAGGGACTTAGGTTTGCTGCTAACTAGGCTAGGTGACCTGCATACAGAAGCAGGCTTTTCCCTTTGGAAGCTTGGATCCCGGTTTCTTAAGGGCTGCTTGCAAGACCCTGCTGTTGCCCAGCATGTATCCTCTGCCTCTACGCCTGTGTAGGAAGCGAGTATTTTAGCCTGAGAAGCAGGGCTCTTGCAACTCTGGAGGAGAGATAATCCTGCAGCCCACGTTCGTCCTGGGAACCCGCAAGGCGACCCTTGGCCTCAGTGTAGTGGCTAAATTTCCACCGGGCAAGTTCTGCCTGCCGCAGTTTCCATGAGGTCTGCACCGTCTTGGGGCTTAAATGGAGAGCGAGGAGAGCTGTCAGCTCTCACAGAACTCTGGCCTCCGCACTGTTTGCCATGCAACTGAGCTCAAGACCACACGTCTCCTCCCGGCCTGCTGAGAAACAGGCATCAGTGTAGGCCCTTCGAAACACTTTTTGGCATGTAGACTCCAAGGCGACACACTGTTCTTTTCCTTGGAAAAATACAGTGCCCCAGCTTGCCAACGCTCACGAAGGCAGTCCGAGTCAGTCTCATGTGCTGGGTCACTTGGATTCACTGAGAAAAAGCATCCTGCATTCAGACGAACGTTCTGCTCAGCGTGCCATCCGGAAGCTCACACTTGTCGGCTCTCTAGCTTAAGCAGGAGGTCGAGGTGAGGACCAAACTGAGCAAAGAGCACAGTTCCACACTTTGCACAAGGTGAAGCAGGAAGTCGAAATGAGGACCAACATGAGCAAAGAGCACAATTCCTCACGTTGCACTGGTAGTCGTCGTAAGAGGAATTGCCAACTATGCCTGGCTAAGGCCTTCCCTGGGGTTAAGGAACCTGCCACACTTAGACGCCTTTAAATGAAAATTTATTTAGCAAAGTTCCCATTGTTTGGCGATGGTTTCCCTTTGCAGCGCCAATACTGCAGGGACTTAGGTTTGTTGCTACCTAGGCTAGGTGACCCTGCATACAGAAGCAGGCTTTTCCTGTGCAAGCTTGGATCCCGGTTTCTTAGGGCTGCTTGCAAGACCCTGCTGTTGCCCACCATCTATCCTCTGCCCCTACGCCTGTGTAGGAAGCGAGTATTTTAGCCTGAGAAGCAGGGCTCTTGCAACTCTGGAGGAGAGATAACCCTGCAGCCCACGTACGTCCTGAGAAACCGCAAGGTGACCCTTGGCCTCAGTGTAGTGGCTAAATTTCCGCCGGGCAAGTTCTGCCTGCCGCAGTTTCCATGAGGTCTGCACCGTCTTGGGGCTTAAATGGAGAGCGAGGAGAGCTGTCAGCTCTCACAGAACTCTGGCCCCCGAACCTTTTGCCATGCACCTGAACTCAAGACCACACGTCTCCTCCCTGCCTGCTGAGCAACAGGCCGCCGTGTAGGCCCTTGCTAACACTTCCTGGCATTGCAGAGTCCAAGGGGACACACTGTCCCCTTCCTTGGAAACCTACGTTGCCACAGCTTGCCAAACGCTACCGAAGGCAGTCCTAGCCAGTCTCATGTGCTGGGTAACTTGGATTCAGTTACGAAAAGGCACCTGCATTGGGGTGAACACTGCTCAGCGTTCTTTCCGGGAGCTCATAATTGCCCCCTCTCTAGCTTAAGCAGGATGTCGAGGTGAGGTCCAACTTGAGCAAAGAGCACAATTCCTCACTTTGCATTGGGTTAAGCAGGAAGTCGAAGTGAGGACCAACCTGAGCAAAGAGCACAATTGCTCACTTTGCAGTGGTAGGCCGTCGTAAGAGGCGTTGCCTACTACGCCTTGCTAAGGTCTGTCTGTTAGGGAAGTTGACACTCTTCGACGCCTTTAAAGGAAAATTTATTCAGCGAAGTTCCCAGTGTTTTGCGATGGTCTCCCTTCGCAGTGCCAATACTGCAGGGACTTAGGTTTGCTGCTAACTAGGCTAGGTGACCTGCATACAGAAGCAGGCTTTTCCCTTTGGAAGCTTGGATCCCGGTTTCTTAAGGGCTGCTTGCAAGACCCTGCTGTTGCCCAGCATGTATCCTCTGCCTCTACGCCTGTGTAGGAAGCGAGTATTTTAGCCTGAGAAGCAGGGCTCTTGCAACTCTGGAGGAGAGATAATCCTGCAGCCCACGTTCGTCCTGGGAACCCGCAAGGCGACCCTTGGCCTCAGTGTAGTGGCTAAATTTCCACCGGGCAAGTTCTGCCTGCCGCAGTTTCCATGAGGTCTGCACCGTCTTGGGGCTTAAATGGAGAGCGAGGAGAGCTGTCAGCTCTCACAGAACTCTGGCCTCCGCACTGTTTGCCATGCAACTGAGCTCAAGACCACACGTCTCCTCCCGGCCTGCTGAGAAACAGGCATCCGTGTAGGCCCTTCGAAACACTTTTTGGCATGTAGACTCCAAGGCGACACACTGTTCTTTTCCTTGGAAAAATACAGTGCCCCAGCTTGCCAACGCTCACGAAGGCAGTCCGAGTCAGTCTCATGTGCTGGGTCACTTGGATTCACTGAGAAAAAGCATCCTGCATTCAGACGAACGTTCTGCTCAGCGTGCCATCCGGAAGCTCACACTTGTCGGCTCTCTAGCTTAAGCAGGAGGTCGAGGTGAGGACCAAACTGAGCAAAGAGCACAGTTCCACACTTTGCACAAGGTGAAGCAGGAAGTCGAAATGAGGACCAACATGAGCAAAGAGCACAATTCCTCACGTTGCACTGGTAGTCGTCGTAAGAGGAATTGCCAACTATGCCTGGCTAAGGCCTTCCCTGGGGTTAAGGAACCTGCCACACTTAGACGCCTTTAAATGAAAATTTATTTAGCGAAGTTCCCATTGTTTGGCGATGGTTTCCCTTTGCAGCGCCAATACTGCAGGGACTTAGGTTTGTTGCTACCTAGGCTAGGTGACCCTGCATACAGAAGCAGGCTTTTCCTGTGCAAGCTTGGATCCCGGTTTCTTAGGGCTGCTTGCAAGACCCTGCTGTTGCCCACCATCTATCCTCTGCCCCTACGCCTGTGTAGGAAGCGAGTATTTTAGCCTGAGAAGCAGGGCTCTTGCAACTCTGGAGGAGAGATAACCCTGCAGCCCACGTACGTCCTGAGAAACCGCAAGGTGACCCTTGGCCTCAGTGTAGTGGCTAAATTTCCGCCGGGCAAGTTCTGCCTGCCGCAGTTTCCATGAGGTCTGCACCGTCTTGGGGCTTAAATGGAGAGCGAGGAGAGCTGTCAGCTCTCACAGAACTCTGGCCCCCGAACCTTTTGCCATGCACCTGAACTCAAGACCACACGTCTCCTCCCTGCCTGCTGAGCAACAGGCCGCCGTGTAGGCCCTTGCTAACACTTCCTGGCATTGCAGAGTCCAAGGGGACACACTGTCCCCTTCCTTGGAAACCTACGTTGCCACAGCTTGCCAAACGCTACCGAAGGCAGTCCTAGCCAGTCTCATGTGCTGGGTAACTTGGATTCAGTTACGAAAAGGCACCTGCATTGGGGTGAACACTGCTCAGCGTTCTTTCCGGGAGCTCATAATTGCCCCCTCTCTAGCTTAAGCAGGATGTCGAGGTGAGGTCCAACTTGAGCAAAGAGCACAATTCCTCACTTTGCATTGGGTTAAGCAGGAAGTCGAAGTGAGGACCAACCTGAGCAAAGAGCACAATTGCTCACTTTGCAGTGGTAGGCCGTCGTAAGAGGCATTGCCTACTACGCCTTGCTAAGGTCTGTCTGTTAGGGAAGTTGACACTCTTCGACGCCTTTAAAGGAAAATTTATTCAGCGAAGTTCCCAGTGTTTTGCGATGGTCTCCCTTCGCAGTGCCAATACTGCAGGGACTTAGGTTTGCTGCTAACTAGGCTAGGTGACCTGCATACAGAAGCAGGCTTTTCCCTTTGGAAGCTTGGATCCCGGTTTCTTAAGGGCTGCTTGCAAGACCCTGCTGTTGCCCAGCATGTATCCTCTGCCTCTACGCCTGTGTAGGAAGCGAGTATTTTAGCCTGAGAAGCAGGGCTCTTGCAACTCTGGAGGAGAGATAACCCTGCAGCCCACGTACGTCCTGAGAAACCGCAAGGTGACCCTTGGCCTCAGTGTAGTGGCTAAATTTCCGCCGGGCAAGTTCTGCCTGCCGCAGTTTCCATGAGGTCTGCACCGTCTTGGGGCTTAAATGGAGAGCGAGGAGAGCTGTCAGCTCTCACAGAACTCTGGCCCCCGAACCTTTTGCCATGCACCTGAACTCAAGACCACACGTCTCCTCCCTGCCTGCTGAGCAACAGGCCGCCGTGTAGGCCCTTGCTAACACTTCCTGGCATTGCAGAGTCCAAGGGGACACACTGTCCCCTTCCTTGGAAACCTACGTTGCCACAGCTTGCCAAACGCTACCGAAGGCAGTCCTAGCCAGTCTCATGTGCTGGGTAACTTGGATTCAGTTACGAAAAGGCACCTGCATTGGGGTGAACACTGCTCAGCGTTCTTTCCGGGAGCTCATAATTGCCCCCTCTCTAGCTTAAGCAGGATGTCGAGGTGAGGTCCAACTTGAGCAAAGAGCACAATTCCTCACTTTGCATTGGGTTAAGCAGGAAGTCGAAGTGAGGACCAACCTGAGCAAAGAGCACAATTGCTCACTTTGCAGTGGTAGGCCGTCGTAAGAGGCGTTGCCTACTACGCCTTGCTAAGGTCTGTCTGTTAGGGAAGTTGACACTCTTCGACGCCTTTAAAGGAAAATTTATTCAGCGAAGTTCCCAGTGTTTTGCGATGGTCTCCCTTCGCAGTGCCAATACTGCAGGGACTTAGGTTTGCTGCTAACTAGGCTAGGTGACCTGCATACAGAAGCAGGCTTTTCCCTTTGGAAGCTTGGATCCCGGTTTCTTAAGGGCTGCTTGCAAGACCCTGCTGTTGCCCAGCATGTATCCTCTGCCTCTACGCCTGTGTAGGAAGCGAGTATTTTAGCCTGAGAAGCAGGGCTCTTGCAACTCTGGAGGAGAGATAATCCTGCAGCCCACGTTCGTCCTGGGAACCCGCAAGGCGACCCTTGGCCTCAGTGTAGTGGCTAAATTTCCACCGGGCAAGTTCTGCCTGCCGCAGTTTCCATGAGGTCTGCACCGTCTTGGGGCTTAAATGGAGAGCGAGGAGAGCTGTCAGCTCTCACAGAACTCTGGCCTCCGCACTGTTTGCCATGCAACTGAGCTCAAGACCACACGTCTCCTCCCGGCCTGCTGAGAAACAGGCATCCGTGTAGGCCCTTCGAAACACTTTTTGGCATGTAGACTCCAAGGCGACACACTGTTCTTTTCCTTGGAAAAATACAGTGCCCCAGCTTGCCAATGCTCACGAAGGCAGTCCGAGTCAGTCTCATGTGCTGGGTCACTTGGATTCACTGAGAAAAAGCATCCTGCATTCAGACGAACGTTCTGCTCAGCGTGCCATCCGGAAGCTCACACTTGTCGGCTCTCTAGCTTAAGCAGGAGGTCGAGGTGAGGACCAAACTGAGCAAAGAGCACAGTTCCACACTTTGCACAAGGTGAAGCAGGAAGTCGAAATGAGGACCAACATGAGCAAAGAGCACAATTCCTCACGTTGCACTGGTAGTCGTCGTAAGAGGAATTGCCAACTATGCCTGGCTAAGGCCTTCCCTGGGGTTAAGGAACCTGCCACACTTAGACGCCTTTAAATGAAAATTTATTTAGCGAAGTTCCCATTGTTTGGCGATGGTTTCCCTTTGCAGCGCCAATACTGCAGGGACTTAGGTTTGTTGCTACCTAGGCTAGGTGACCCTGCATACAGAAGCAGGCTTTTCCTTGCAAGCTTGGATCCCGGTTTCTTAGGGGCTGCTTGCAAGACCCTGCTGTTGCCCACCATCTATCCTCTGCCCCTACGCCTGTGTAGGAAGCGAGTATTTTAGCCTGAGAAGCAGGGCTCTTGCAACTCTGGAGGAGAGATAACCCTGCAGCCCACGTACGTCCTGAGAAACCGCAAGGTGACCCTTGGCCTCAGTGTAGTGGCTAAATTTCCGCCGGGCAAGTTCTGCCTGCCGCAGTTTCCATGAGGTCTGCACCGTCTTGGGGCTTAAATGGAGAGCGAGGAGAGCTGTCAGCTCTCACAGAACTCTGGCCCCCGAACCTTTTGCCATGCACCTGAACTCAAGACCACACGTCTCCTCCCTGCCTGCTGAGCAACAGGCCGCCGTGTAGGCCCTTGCTAACACTTCCTGGCATTGCAGAGTCCAAGGGGACACACTGTCCCCTTCCTTGGAAACCTACGTTGCCACAGCTTGCCAAACGCTACCGAAGGCAGTCCTAGCCAGTCTCATGTGCTGGGTAACTTGGATTCAGTTACGAAAAGGCACCTGCATTGGGGTGAACACTGCTCAGCGTTCTTTCCGGGAGCTCATAATTGCCCCCTCTCTAGCTTAAGCAGGATGTCGAGGTGAGGTCCAACTTGAGCAAAGAGCACAATTCCTCACTTTGCATTGGGTTAAGCAGGAAGTCGAAGTGAGGACCAACCTGAGCAAAGAGCACAATTGCTCACTTTGCAGTGGTAGGCCGTCGTAAGAGGCATTGCCTACTACGCCTTGCTAAGGTCTGTCTGTTAGGGAAGTTGACACTCTTCGACGCCTTTAAAGGAAAATTTATTCAGCGAAGTTCCCAGTGTTTTGCGATGGTCTCCCTTCGCAGTGCCAATACTGCAGGGACTTAGGTTTGCTGCTAACTAGGCTAGGTGACCTGCATACAGAAGCAGGCTTTTCCCTTTGGAAGCTTGGATCCCGGTTTCTTAAGGGCTGCTTGCAAGACCCTGCTGTTGCCCAGCATGTATCCTCTGCCTCTACGCCTGTGTAGGAAGCGAGTATTTTAGCCTGAGAAGCAGGGCTCTTGCAACTCTGGAGGAGAGATAACCCTGCAGCCCACGTACGTCCTGAGAAACCGCAAGGTGACCCTTGGCCTCAGTGTAGTGGCTAAATTTCCGCCGGGCAAGTTCTGCCTGCCGCAGTTTCCATGAGGTCTGCACCGTCTTGGGGCTTAAATGGAGAGCGAGGAGAGCTGTCAGCTCTCACAGAACTCTGGCCCCCGAACCTTTTGCCATGCACCTGAACTCAAGACCACACGTCTCCTCCCTGCCTGCTGAGCAACAGGCCGCCGTGTAGGCCCTTGCTAACACTTCCTGGCATTGCAGAGTCCAAGGGGACACACTGTCCCCTTCCTTGGAAACCTACGTTGCCACAGCTTGCCAAACGCTACCGAAGGCAGTCCTAGCCAGTCTCATGTGCTGGGTAACTTGGATTCAGTTACGAAAAGGCACCTGCATTGGGGTGAACACTGCTCAGCGTTCTTTCCGGGAGCTCATAATTGCCCCCTCTCTAGCTTAAGCAGGATGTCGAGGTGAGGTCCAACTTGAGCAAAGAGCACAATTCCTCACTTTGCATTGGGTTAAGCAGGAAGTCGAAGTGAGGACCAACCTGAGCAAAGAGCACAATTGCTCACTTTGCAGTGGTAGGCCGTCGTAAGAGGCGTTGCCTACTACGCCTTGCTAAGGTCTGTCTGTTAGGGAAGTTGACACTCTTCGACGCCTTTAAAGGAAAATTTATTCAGCGAAGTTCCCAGTGTTTTGCGATGGTCTCCCTTCGCAGTGCCAATACTGCAGGGACTTAGGTTTGCTGCTAACTAGGCTAGGTGACCTGCATACAGAAGCAGGCTTTTCCCTTTGGAAGCTTGGATCCCGGTTTCTTAAGGGCTGCTTGCAAGACCCTGCTGTTGCCCAGCATGTATCCTCTGCCTCTACGCCTGTGTAGGAAGCGAGTATTTTAGCCTGAGAAGCAGGGCTCTTGCAACTCTGGAGGAGAGATAATCCTGCAGCCCACGTTCGTCCTGGGAACCCGCAAGGCGACCCTTGGCCTCAGTGTAGTGGCTAAATTTCCACCGGGCAAGTTCTGCCTGCCGCAGTTTCCATGAGGTCTGCACCGTCTTGGGGCTTAAATGGAGAGCGAGGAGAGCTGTCAGCTCTCACAGAACTCTGGCCTCCGCACTGTTTGCCATGCAACTGAGCTCAAGACCACACGTCTCCTCCCGGCCTGCTGAGAAACAGGCATCCGTGTAGGCCCTTCGAAACACTTTTTGGCATGTAGACTCCAAGGCGACACACTGTTCTTTTCCTTGGAAAAATACAGTGCCCCAGCTTGCCAACGCTCACGAAGGCAGTCCGAGTCAGTCTCATGTGCTGGGTCACTTGGATTCACTGAGAAAAAGCATCCTGCATTCAGACGAACGTTCTGCTCAGCGTGCCATCCGGAAGCTCACACTTGTCGGCTCTCTAGCTTAAGCAGGAGGTCGAGGTGAGGACCAAACTGAGCAAAGAGCACAGTTCCACACTTTGCACAAGGTGAAGCAGGAAGTCGAAATGAGGACCAACATGAGCAAAGAGCACAATTCCTCACGTTGCACTGGTAGTCGTCGTAAGAGGAATTGCCAACTATGCCTGGCTAAGGCCTTCCCTGGGGTTAAGGAACCTGCCACACTTAGACGCCTTTAAATGAAAATTTATTTAGCGAAGTTCCCATTGTTTGGCGATGGTTTCCCTTTGCAGCGCCAATACTGCAGGGACTTAGGTTTGTTGCTACCTAGGCTAGGTGACCCTGCATACAGAAGCAGGCTTTTCCTGTGCAAGCTTGGATCCCGGTTTCTTAGGGGCTGCTTGCAAGACCCTGCTGTTGCCCACCATCTATCCTCTGCCCCTACGCCTGTGTAGGAAGCGAGTATTTTAGCCTGAGAAGCAGGGCTCTTGCAACTCTGGAGGAGAGATAACCCTGCAGCCCACGTACGTCCTGAGAAACCGCAAGGTGACCCTTGGCCTCAGTGTAGTGGCTAAATTTCCGCCGGGCAAGTTCTGCCTGCCGCAGTTTCCATGAGGTCTGCACCGTCTTGGGGCTTAAATGGAGAGCGAGGAGAGCTGTCAGCTCTCACAGAACTCTGGCCCCCGAACCTTTTGCCATGCACCTGAACTCAAGACCACACGTCTCCTCCCTGCCTGCTGAGCAACAGGCCGCCGTGTAGGCCCTTGCTAACACTTCCTGGCATTGCAGAGTCCAAGGGGACACACTGTCCCCTTCCTTGGAAACCTACGTTGCCACAGCTTGCCAAACGCTACCGAAGGCAGTCCTAGCCAGTCTCATGTGCTGGGTAACTTGGATTCAGTTACGAAAAGGCACCTGCATTGGGGTGAACACTGCTCAGCGTTCTTTCCGGGAGCTCATAATTGCCCCCTCTCTAGCTTAAGCAGGATGTCGAGGTGAGGTCCAACTTGAGCAAAGAGCACAATTCCTCACTTTGCATTGGGTTAAGCAGGAAGTCGAAGTGAGGACCAACCTGAGCAAAGAGCACAATTGCTCACTTTGCAGTGGTAGGCCGTCGTAAGAGGCATTGCCTACTACGCCTTGCTAAGGTCTGTCTGTTAGGGAAGTTGACACTCTTCGACGCCTTTAAAGGAAAATTTATTCAGCGAAGTTCCCAGTGTTTTGCGATGGTCTCCCTTCGCAGTGCCAATACTGCAGGGACTTAGGTTTGCTGCTAACTAGGCTAGGTGACCTGCATACAGAAGCAGGCTTTTCCCTTTGGAAGCTTGGATCCCGGTTTCTTAAGGGCTGCTTGCAAGACCCTGCTGTTGCCCAGCATGTATCCTCTGCCTCTACGCCTGTGTAGGAAGCGAGTATTTTAGCCTGAGAAGCAGGGCTCTTGCAACTCTGGAGGAGAGATAACCCTGCAGCCCACGTACGTCCTGAGAAACCGCAAGGTGACCCTTGGCCTCAGTGTAGTGGCTAAATTTCCGCCGGGCAAGTTCTGCCTGCCGCAGTTTCCATGAGGTCTGCACCGTCTTGGGGATTAAATGGAGAGCGAGGAGAGCTGTCAGCTCTCACAGAACTCTGGCCCCCGAACCTTTTGCCATGCACCTGAACTCAAGACCACACGTCTCCTCCCTGCCTGCTGAGCAACAGGCCGCCGTGTAGGCCCTTGCTAACACTTCCTGGCATTGCAGAGTCCAAGGGGACACACTGTCCCCTTCCTTGGAAACCTACGTTGCCACAGCTTGCCAAACGCTACCGAAGGCAGTCCTAGCCAGTCTCATGTGCTGGGTAACTTGGATTCAGTTACGAAAAGGCACCTGCATTGGGGTGAACACTGCTCAGCGTTCTTTCCGGGAGCTCATAATTGCCCCCTCTCTAGCTTAAGCAGGATGTCGAGGTGAGGTCCAACTTGAGCAAAGAGCACAATTCCTCACTTTGCATTGGGTTAAGCAGGAAGTCGAAGTGAGGACCAACCTGAGCAAAGAGCACAATTGCTCACTTTGCAGTGGTAGGCCGTCGTAAGAGGCGTTGCCTACTACGCCTTGCTAAGGTCTGTCTGTTAGGGAAGTTGACACTCTTCGACGCCTTTAAAGGAAAATTTATTCAGCGAAGTTCCCAGTGTTTTGCGATGGTCTCCCTTCGCAGTGCCAATACTGCAGGGACTTAGGTTTGCTGCTAACTAGGCTAGGTGACCTGCATACAGAAGCAGGCTTTTCCCTTTGGAAGCTTGGATCCCGGTTTCTTAAGGGCTGCTTGCAAGACCCTGCTGTTGCCCAGCATGTATCCTCTGCCTCTACGCCTGTGTAGGAAGCGAGTATTTTAGCCTGAGAAGCAGGGCTCTTGCAACTCTGGAGGAGAGATAATCCTGCAGCCCACGTTCGTCCTGGGAACCCGCAAGGCGACCCTTGGCCTCAGTGTAGTGGCTAAATTTCCACCGGGCAAGTTCTGCCTGCCGCAGTTTCCATGAGGTCTGCACCGTCTTGGGGCTTAAATGGAGAGCGAGGAGAGCTGTCAGCTCTCACAGAACTCTGGCCTCCGCACTGTTTGCCATGCAACTGAGCTCAAGACCACACGTCTCCTCCCGGCCTGCTGAGAAACAGGCATCCGTGTAGGCCCTTCGAAACACTTTTTGGCATGTAGACTCCAAGGCGACACACTGTTCTTTTCCTTGGAAAAATACAGTGCCCCAGCTTGCCAACGCTCACGAAGGCAGTCCGAGTCAGTCTCATGTGCTGGGTCACTTGGATTCACTGAGAAAAAGCATCCTGCATTCAGACGAACGTTCTGCTCAGCGTGCCATCCGGAAGCTCACACTTGTCGGCTCTCTAGCTTAAGCAGGAGGTCGAGGTGAGGACCAAACTGAGCAAAGAGCACAGTTCCACACTTTGCACAAGGTGAAGCAGGAAGTCGAAATGAGGACCAACATGAGCAAAGAGCACAATTCCTCACGTTGCACTGGTAGTCGTCGTAAGAGGAATTGCCAACTATGCCTGGCTAAGGCCTTCCCTGGGGTTAAGGAACCTGCCACACTTAGACGCCTTTAAATGAAAATTTATTTAGCGAAGTTCCCATTGTTTGGCGATGGTTTCCCTTTGCAGCGCCAATACTGCAGGGACTTAGGTTTGTTGCTACCTAGGCTAGGTGACCCTGCATACAGAAGCAGGCTTTTCCTGTGCAAGCTTGGATCCCGGTTTCTTAGGGGCTGCTTGCAAGACCCTGCTGTTGCCCACCATCTATCCTCTGCCCCTACGCCTGTGTAGGAAGCGAGTATTTTAGCCTGAGAAGCAGGGCTCTTGCAACTCTGGAGGAGAGATAACCCTGCAGCCCACGTACGTCCTGAGAAACCGCAAGGTGACCCTTGGCCTCAGTGTAGTGGCTAAATTTCCGCCGGGCAAGTTCTGCCTGCCGCAGTTTCCATGAGGTCTGCACCGTCTTGGGGCTTAAATGGAGAGCGAGGAGAGCTGTCAGCTCTCACAGAACTCTGGCCCCCGAACCTTTTGCCATGCACCTGAACTCAAGACCACACGTCTCCTCCCTGCCTGCTGAGCAACAGGCCGCCGTGTAGGCCCTTGCTAACACTTCCTGGCATTGCAGAGTCCAAGGGGACACACTGTCCCCTTCCTTGGAAACCTACGTTGCCACAGCTTGCCAAACGCTACCGAAGGCAGTCCTAGCCAGTCTCATGTGCTGGGTAACTTGGATTCAGTTACGAAAAGGCACCTGCATTGGGGTGAACACTGCTCAGCGTTCTTTCCGGGAGCTCATAATTGCCCCCTCTCTAGCTTAAGCAGGATGTCGAGGTGAGGTCCAACTTGAGCAAAGAGCACAATTCCTCACTTTGCATTGGGTTAAGCAGGAAGTCGAAGTGAGGACCAACCTGAGCAAAGAGCACAATTGCTCACTTTGCAGTGGTAGGCCGTCGTAAGAGGCATTGCCTACTACGCCTTGCTAAGGTCTGTCTGTTAGGGAAGTTGACACTCTTCGACGCCTTTAAAGGAAAATTTATTCAGCGAAGTTCCCAGTGTTTTGCGATGGTCTCCCTTCGCAGTGCCAATACTGCAGGGACATAGGTTTGCTGCTAACTAGGCTAGGTGACCTGCATACAGAAGCAGGCTTTTCCCTTTGGAAGCTTGGATCCCGGTTTCTTAAGGGCTGCTTGCAAGACCCTGCTGTTGCCCAGCATGTATCCTCTGCCTCTACGCCTGAGTAGGAAGCGAGTATTTTAGCCTGAGAAGCAGGGCTCTTGCAACTCTGGAGGAGAGATAACCCTGCAGCCCACGTACGTCCTGAGAAACCGCAAGGTGACCCTTGGCCTCAGTGTAGTGGCTAAATTTCCGCCGGGCAAGTTCTGCCTGCCGCAGTTTCCATGAGGTCTGCACCGTCTTGGGGATTAAATGGAGAGCGAGGAGAGCTGTCAGCTCTCACAGAACTCTGGCCCCCGAACCTTTTGCCATGCACCTGAACTCAAGACCACACGTCTCCTCCCTGCCTGCTGAGCAACAGGCCGCCGTGTAGGCCCTTGCTAACACTTCCTGGCATTGCAGAGTCCAAGGGGACACACTGTCCCCTTCCTTGGAAACCTACGTTGCCACAGCTTGCCAAACGCTACCGAAGGCAGTCCTAGCCAGTCTCATGTGCTGGGTAACTTGGATTCAGTTACGAAAAGGCACCTGCATTGGGGTGAACACTGCTCAGCGTTCTTTCCGGGAGCTCATAATTGCCCCCTCTCTAGCTGAAGCAGGATGTCGAGGTGAGGTCCAACTTGAGCAAAGAGCACAATTCCTCACTTTGCATTGGGTTAAGCAGGAAGTCGAAGTGAGGACCAACCTGAGCAAAGAGCACAATTGCTCACTTTGCAGTGGTAGGCCGTCGTAAGAGGCGTTGCCTACTACGCCTTGCTAAGGTCTGTCTGTTAGGGAAGTTGACACTCTTCGACGCCTTTAAAGGAAAATTTATTCAGCGAAGTTCCCAGTGTTTTGCGATGGTCTCCCTTCGCAGTGCCAATACTGCAGGGACTTAGGTTTGCTGCTAACTAGGCTAGGTGACCTGCATACAGAAGCAGGCTTTTCCCTTTGGAAGCTTGGATCCCGGTTTCTTAAGGGCTGCTTGCAAGACCCTGCTGTTGCCCAGCATGTATCCTCTGCCTCTACGCCTGTGTAGGAAGCGAGTATTTTAGCCTGAGAAGCAGGGCTCTTGCAACTCTGGAGGAGAGATAATCCTGCAGCCCACGTTCGTCCTGGGAACCCGCAAGGCGACCCTTGGCCTCAGTGTAGTGGCTAAATTTCCACCGGGCAAGTTCTGCCTGCCGCAGTTTCCATGAGGTCTGCACCGTCTTGGGGCTTAAATGGAGAGCGAGGAGAGCTGTCAGCTCTCACAGAACTCTGGCCTCCGCACTGTTTGCCATGCAACTGAGCTCAAGACCACACGTCTCCTCCCGGCCTGCTGAGAAACAGGCATCCGTGTAGGCCCTTCGAAACACTTTTTGGCATGTAGACTCCAAGGCGACACACTGTTCTTTTCCTTGGAAAAATACAGTGCCCCAGCTTGCCAACGCTCACGAAGGCAGTCCGAGTCAGTCTCATGTGCTGGGTCACTTGGATTCACTGAGAAAAAGCATCCTGCATTCAGACGAACGTTCTGCTCAGCGTGCCATCCGGAAGCTCACACTTGTCGGCTCTCTAGCTTAAGCAGGAGGTCGAGGTGAGGACCAAACTGAGCAAAGAGCACAGTTCCACACTTTGCACAAGGTGAAGCAGGAAGTCGAAATGAGGACCAACATGAGCAAAGAGCACAATTCCTCACGTTGCACTGGTAGTCGTCGTAAGAGGAATTGCCAACTATGCCTGGCTAAGGCCTTCCCTGGGGTTAAGGAACCTGCCACACTTAGACGCCTTTAAATGAAAATTTATTTAGCGAAGTTCCCATTGTTTGGCGATGGTTTCCCTTTGCAGCGCCAATACTGCAGGGACTTAGGTTTGTTGCTACCTAGGCTAGGTGACCCTGCATACAGAAGCAGGCTTTTCCTGTGCAAGCTTGGATCCCGGTTTCTTAGGGGCTGCTTGCAAGACCCTGCTGTTGCCCACCATCTATCCTCTGCCCCTACGCCTGTGTAGGAAGCGAGTATTTTAGCCTGAGAAGCAGGGCTCTTGCAACTCTGGAGGAGAGATAACCCTGCAGCCCACGTACGTCCTGAGAAACCGCAAGGTGACCCTTGGCCTCAGTGTAGTGGCTAAATTTCCGCCGGGCAAGTTCTGCCTGCCGCAGTTTCCATGAGGTCTGCACCGTCTTGGGGCTTAAATGGAGAGCGAGGAGAGCTGTCAGCTCTCACAGAACTCTGGCCCCCGAACCTTTTGCCATGCACCTGAACTCAAGACCACACGTCTCCTCCCTGCCTGCTGAGCAACAGGCCGCCGTGTAGGCCCTTGCTAACACTTCCTGGCATTGCAGAGTCCAAGGGGACACACTGTCCCCTTCCTTGGAAACCTACGTTGCCACAGCTTGCCAAACGCTACCGAAGGCAGTCCTAGCCAGTCTCATGTGCTGGGTAACTTGGATTCAGTTACGAAAAGGCACCTGCATTGGGGTGAACACTGCTCAGCGTTCTTTCCGGGAGCTCATAATTGCCCCCTCTCTAGCTTAAGCAGGATGTCGAGGTGAGGTCCAACTTGAGCAAAGAGCACAATTCCTCACTTTGCATTGGGTTAAGCAGGAAGTCGAAGTGAGGACCAACCTGAGCAAAGAGCACAATTGCTCACTTTGCAGTGGTAGGCCGTCGTAAGAGGCATTGCCTACTACGCCTTGCTAAGGTCTGTCTGTTAGGGAAGTTGACACTCTTCGACGCCTTTAAAGGAAAATTTATTCAGCGAAGTTCCCAGTGTTTTGCGATGGTCTCCCTTCGCAGTGCCAATACTGCAGGGACTTAGGTTTGCTGCTAACTAGGCTAGGTGACCTGCATACAGAAGCAGGCTTTTCCCTTTGGAAGCTTGGATCCCGGTTTCTTAAGGGCTGCTTGCAAGACCCTGCTGTTGCCCAGCATGTATCCTCTGCCTCTACGCCTGTGTAGGAAGCGAGTATTTTAGCCTGAGAAGCAGGGCTCTTGCAACTCTGGAGGAGAGATAACCCTGCAGCCCACGTACGTCCTGAGAAACCGCAAGGTGACCCTTGGCCTCAGTGTAGTGGCTAAATTTCCGCCGGGCAAGTTCTGCCTGCCGCAGTTTCCATGAGGTCTGCACCGTCTTGGGGCTTAAATGGAGAGCGAGGAGAGCTGTCAGCTCTCACAGAACTCTGGCCCCCGAACCTTTTGCCATGCACCTGAACTCAAGACCACACGTCTCCTCCCTGCCTGCTGAGCAACAGGCCGCCGTGTAGGCCCTTGCTAACACTTCCTGGCATTGCAGAGTCCAAGGGGACACACTGTCCCCTTCCTTGGAAACCTACGTTGCCACAGCTTGCCAAACGCTACCGAAGGCAGTCCTAGCCAGTCTCATGTGCTGGGTAACTTGGATTCAGTTACGAAAAGGCACCTGCATTGGGGTGAACACTGCTCAGCGTTCTTTCCGGGAGCTCATAATTGCCCCCTCTCTAGCTTAAGCAGGATGTCGAGGTGAGGTCCAACTTGAGCAAAGAGCACAATTCCTCACTTTGCATTGGGTTAAGCAGGAAGTCGAAGTGAGGACCAACCTGAGCAAAGAGCACAATTGCTCACTTTGCAGTGGTAGGCCGTCGTAAGAGGCATTGCCTACTACGCCTTGCTAAGGTCTGTCTGTTAGGGAAGTTGACACTCTTCGACGCCTTTAAAGGAAAATTTATTCAGCGAAGTTCCCAGTGTTTTGCGATGGTCTCCCTTCGCAGTGCCAATACTGCAGGGACTTAGGTTTGCTGCTAACTAGGCTAGGTGACCTGCATACAGAAGCAGGCTTTTCCCTTTGGAAGCTTGGATCCCGGTTTCTTAAGGGCTGCTTGCAAGACCCTGCTGTTGCCCAGCATGTATCCTCTGCCTCTACGCCTGTGTAGGAAGCGAGTATTTTAGCCTGAGAAGCAGGGCTCTTGCAACTCTGGAGGAGAGATAACCCTGCAGCCCACGTACGTCCTGAGAAACCGCAAGGTGACCCTTGGCCTCAGTGTAGTGGCTAAATTTCCGCTGGGCAAGTTCTGCCTGCCGCAGTTTCCATGAGGTCTGCACCGTCTTGGGGATTAAATGGAGAGCGAGGAGAGCTGTCAGCTCTCACAGAACTCTGGCCCCCGAACCTTTTGCCATGCACCTGAACTCAAGACCACACGTCTCCTCCCTGCCTGCTGAGCAACAGGCCGCCGTGTAGGCCCTTGCTAACACTTCCTGGCATTGCAGAGTCCAAGGGGACACACTGTCCCCTTCCTTGGAAACCTACGTTGCCACAGCTTGCCAAACGCTACCGAAGGCAGTCCTAGCCAGTCTCATGTGCTGGGTAACTTGGATTCAGTTACGAAAAGGCACCTGCATTGGGGTGAACACTGCTCAGCGTTCTTTCCGGGAGCTCATAATTGCCCCCTCTCTAGCTTAAGCAGGATGTCGAGGTGAGGTCCAACTTGAGCAAAGAGCACAATTCCTCACTTTGCATTGGGTTAAGCAGGAAGTCGAAGTGAGGACCAACCTGAGCAAAGAGCACAATTGCTCACTTTGCAGTGGTAGGCCGTCGTAAGAGGCGTTGCCTACTACGCCTTGCTAAGGTCTGTCTGTTAGGGAAGTTGACACTCTTCGACGCCTTTAAAGGAAAATTTATTCAGCGAAGTTCCCAGTGTTTTGCGATGGTCTCCCTTCGCAGTGCCAATACTGCAGGGACTTAGGTTTGCTGCTAACTAGGCTAGGTGACCTGCATACAGAAGCAGGCTTTTCCCTTTGGAAGCTTGGATCCCGGTTTCTTAAGGGCTGCTTGCAAGACCCTGCTGTTGCCCAGCATGTATCCTCTGCCTCTACGCCTGTGTAGGAAGCGAGTATTTTAGCCTGAGAAGCAGGGCTCTTGCAACTCTGGAGGAGAGATAATCCTGCAGCCCACGTTCGTCCTGGGAACCCGCAAGGCGACCCTTGGCCTCAGTGTAGTGGCTAAATTTCCACCGGGCAAGTTCTGCCTGCCGCAGTTTCCATGAGGTCTGCACCGTCTTGGGGCTTAAATGGAGAGCGAGGAGAGCTGTCAGCTCTCACAGAACTCTGGCCTCCGCACTGTTTGCCATGCAACTGAGCTCAAGACCACACGTCTCCTCCCGGCCTGCTGAGAAACAGGCATCAGTGTAGGCCCTTCGAAACACTTTTTGGCATGTAGACTCCAAGGCGACACACTGTTCTTTTCCTTGGAAAAATACAGTGCCCCAGCTTGCCAACGCTCACGAAGGCAGTCCGAGTCAGTCTCATGTGCTGGGTCACTTGGATTCACTGAGAAAAAGCATCCTGCATTCAGACGAACGTTCTGCTCAGCGTGCCATCCGGAAGCTCACACTTGTCGGCTCTCTAGCTTAAGCAGGAGGTCGAGGTGAGGACCAAACTGAGCAAAGAGCACAGTTCCACACTTTGCACAAGGTGAAGCAGGAAGTCGAAATGAGGACCAACATGAGCAAAGAGCACAATTCCTCACGTTGCACTGGTAGTCGTCGTAAGAGGAATTGCCAACTATGCCTGGCTAAGGCCTTCCCTGGGGTTAAGGAACCTGCCACACTTAGACGCCTTTAAATGAAAATTTATTTAGCGAAGTTCCCATTGTTTGGCGATGGTTTCCCTTTGCAGCGCCAATACTGCAGGGACTTAGGTTTGTTGCTACCTAGGCTAGGTGACCCTGCATACAGAAGCAGGCTTTTCCTGTGCAAGCTTGGATCCCGGTTTCTTAGGGCTGCTTGCAAGACCCTGCTGTTGCCCACCATCTATCCTCTGCCCCTACGCCTGTGTAGGAAGCGAGTATTTTAGCCTGAGAAGCAGGGCTCTTGCAACTCTGGAGGAGAGATAACCCTGCAGCCCACGTACGTCCTGAGAAACCGCAAGGTGACCCTTGGCCTCAGTGTAGTGGCTAAATTTCCGCCGGGCAAGTTCTGCCTGCCGCAGTTTCCATGAGGTCTGCACCGTCTTGGGGCTTAAATGGAGAGCGAGGAGAGCTGTCAGCTCTCACAGAACTCTGGCCCCCGAACCTTTTGCCATGCACCTGAACTCAAGACCACACGTCTCCTCCCTGCCTGCTGAGCAACAGGCCGCCGTGTAGGCCCTTGCTAACACTTCCTGGCATTGCAGAGTCCAAGGGGACACACTGTCCCCTTCCTTGGAAACCTACGTTGCCACAGCTTGCCAAACGCTACCGAAGGCAGTCCTAGCCAGTCTCATGTGCTGGGTAACTTGGATTCAGTTACGAAAAGGCACCTGCATTGGGGTGAACACTGCTCAGCGTTCTTTCCGGGAGCTCATAATTGCCCCCTCTCTAGCTTAAGCAGGATGTCGAGGTGAGGGCCAACTTGAGCAAAGAGCACAATTCCTCACTTTGCATTGGGTTAAGCAGGAAGTCGAAGTGAGGACCAACCTGAGCAAAGAGCACAATTGCTCACTTTGCAGTGGTAGGCCGTCGTAAGAGGCATTGCCTACTACGCCTTGCTAAGGTCTGTCTGTTAGGGAAGTTGACACTCTTCGACGCCTTTAAAGGAAAATTTATTCAGCGAAGTTCCCAGTGTTTTGCGATGGTCTCCCTTCGCAGTGCCAATACTGCAGGGACTTAGGTTTGCTGCTAACTAGGCTAGGTGACCTGCATACAGAAGCAGGCTTTTCCCTTTGGAAGCTTGGATCCCGGTTTCTTAAGGGCTGCTTGCAAGACCCTGCTGTTGCCCAGCATGTATCCTCTGCCTCTACGCCTGTGTAGGAAGCGAGTATTTTAGCCTGAGAAGCAGGGCTCTTGCAACTCTGGAGGAGAGATAACCCTGCAGCCCACGTACGTCCTGAGAAACCGCAAGGTGACCCTTGGCCTCAGTGTAGTGGCTAAATTTCCGCCGGGCAAGTTCTGCCTGCCGCAGTTTCCATGAGGTCTGCACCGTCTTGGGGCTTAAATGGAGAGCGAGGAGAGCTGTCAGCTCTCACAGAACTCTGGCCCCCGAACCTTTTGCCATGCACCTGAACTCAAGACCACACGTCTCCTCCCTGCCTGCTGAGCAACAGGCCGCCGTGTAGGCCCTTGCTAACACTTCCTGGCATTGCAGAGTCCAAGGGGACACACTGTCCCCTTCCTTGGAAACCTACGTTGCCACAGCTTGCCAAACGCTACCGAAGGCAGTCCTAGCCAGTCTCATGTGCTGGGTAACTTGGATTCAGTTACGAAAAGGCACCTGCATTGGGGTGAACACTGCTCAGCGTTCTTTCCGGGAGCTCATAATTGCCCCCTCTCTAGCTTAAGCAGGATGTCGAGGTGAGGTCCAACTTGAGCAAAGAGCACAATTCCTCACTTTGCATTGGGTTAAGCAGGAAGTCGAAGTGAGGACCAACCTGAGCAAAGAGCACAATTGCTCACTTTGCAGTGGTAGGCCGTCGTAAGAGGCGTTGCCTACTACGCCTTGCTAAGGTCTGTCTGTTAGGGAAGTTGACACTCTTCGACGCCTTTAAAGGAAAATTTATTCAGCGAAGTTCCCAGTGTTTTGCGATGGTCTCCCTTCGCAGTGCCAATACTGCAGGGACTTAGGTTTGCTGCTAACTAGGCTAGGTGACCTGCATACAGAAGCAGGCTTTTCCCTTTGGAAGCTTGGATCCCGGTTTCTTAAGGGCTGCTTGCAAGACCCTGCTGTTGCCCAGCATGTATCCTCTGCCTCTACGCCTGTGTAGGAAGCGAGTATTTTAGCCTGAGAAGCAGGGCTCTTGCAACTCTGGAGGAGAGATAATCCTGCAGCCCACGTTCGTCCTGGGAACCCGCAAGGCGACCCTTGGCCTCAGTGTAGTGGCTAAATTTCCACCGGGCAAGTTCTGCCTGCCGCAGTTTCCATGAGGTCTGCACCGTCTTGGGGCTTAAATGGAGAGCGAGGAGAGCTGTCAGCTCTCACAGAACTCTGGCCTCCGCACTGTTTGCCATGCAACTGAGCTCAAGACCACACGTCTCCTCCCGGCCTGCTGAGAAACAGGCATCCGTGTAGGCCCTTCGAAACACTTTTTGGCATGTAGACTCCAAGGCGACACACTGTTCTTTTCCTTGGAAAAATACAGTGCCCCAGCTTGCCAACGCTCACGAAGGCAGTCCGAGTCAGTCTCATGTGCTGGGTCACTTGGATTCACTGAGAAAAAGCATCCTGCATTCAGACGAACGTTCTGCTCAGCGTGCCATCCGGAAGCTCACACTTGTCGGCTCTCTAGCTTAAGCAGGAGGTCGAGGTGAGGACCAAACTGAGCAAAGAGCACAGTTCCACACTTTGCACAAGGTGAAGCAGGAAGTCGAAATGAGGACCAACATGAGCAAAGAGCACAATTCCTCACGTTGCACTGGTAGTCGTCGTAAGAGGAATTGCCAACTATGCCTGGCTAAGGCCTTCCCTGGGGTTAAGGAACCTGCCACACTTAGACGCCTTTAAATGAAAATTTATTTAGCGAAGTTCCCATTGTTTGGCGATGGTTTCCCTTTGCAGCGCCAATACTGCAGGGACTTAGGTTTGTTGCTACCTAGGCTAGGTGACCCTGCATACAGAAGCAGGCTTTTCCTGTGCAAGCTTGGATCCCGGTTTCTTAGGGGCTGCTTGCAAGACCCTGCTGTTGCCCACCATCTATCCTCTGCCCCTACGCCTGTGTAGGAAGCGAGTATTTTAGCCTGAGAAGCAGGGCTCTTGCAACTCTGGAGGAGAGATAACCCTGCAGCCCACGTACGTCCTGAGAAACCGCAAGGTGACCCTTGGCCTCAGTGTAGTGGCTAAATTTCCGCCGGGCAAGTTCTGCCTGCCGCAGTTTCCATGAGGTCTGCACCGTCTTGGGGCTTAAATGGAGAGCGAGGAGAGCTGTCAGCTCTCACAGAACTCTGGCCCCCGAACCTTTTGCCATGCACCTGAACTCAAGACCACACGTCTCCTCCCTGCCTGCTGAGCAACAGGCCGCCGTGTAGGCCCTTGCTAACACTTCCTGGCATTGCAGAGTCCAAGGGGACACACTGTCCCCTTCCTTGGAAACCTACGTTGCCACAGCTTGCCAAACGCTACCGAAGGCAGTCCTAGCCAGTCTCATGTGCTGGGTAACTTGGATTCAGTTACGAAAAGGCACCTGCATTGGGGTGAACACTGCTCAGCGTTCTTTCCGGGAGCTCATAATTGCCCCCTCTCTAGCTTAAGCAGGATGTCGAGGTGAGGTCCAACTTGAGCAAAGAGCACAATTCCTCACTTTGCATTGGGTTAAGCAGGAAGTCGAAGTGAGGACCAACCTGAGCAAAGAGCACAATTGCTCACTTTGCAGTGGTAGGCCGTCGTAAGAGGCATTGCCTACTACGCCTTGCTAAGGTCTGTCTGTTAGGGAAGTTGACACTCTTCGACGCCTTTAAAGGAAAATTTATTCAGCGAAGTTCTCAGTGTTTTGCGATGGTCTCCCTTCGCAGTGCCAATACTGCAGGGACTTAGGTTTGCTGCTAACTAGGCTAGGTGACCTGCATACAGAAGCAGGCTTTTCCCTTTGGAAGCTTGGATCCCGGTTTCTTAAGGGCTGCTTGCAAGACCCTGCTGTTGCCCAGCATGTATCCTCTGCCTCTACGCCTGTGTAGGAAGCGAGTATTTTAGCCTGAGAAGCAGGGCTCTTGCAACTCTGGAGGAGAGATAATCCTGCAGCCCACGTTCGTCCTGGGAACCCGCAAGGCGACCCTTGGCCTCAGTGTAGTGGCTAAATTTCCACCGGGCAAGTTCTGCCTGCCGCAGTTTCCATGAGGTCTGCACCGTCTTGGGGCTTAAATGGAGAGCGAGGAGAGCTGTCAGCTCTCACAGAACTCTGGCCTCCGCACTGTTTGCCATGCAACTGAGCTCAAGACCACACGTCTCCTCCCGGCCTGCTGAGAAACAGGCATCCGTGTAGGCCCTTCGAAACACTTTTTGGCACGTAGACTCCAAGGCGACACACTGTTCTTTTCCTTGGAAAAATACAGTGCCCCAGCTTGCCAACGCTCACGAAGGCAGTCCGAGTCAGTCTCATGTGCTGGGTCACTTGGATTCACTGAGAAAAAGCATCCTGCATTCAGACGAACGTTCTGCTCAGCGTGCCATCCGGAAGCTCACACTTGTCGGCTCTCTAGCTTAAGCAGGAGGTCGAGGTGAGGACCAAACTGAGCAAAGAGCACAGTTCCACACTTTGCACAAGGTGAAGCAGGAAGTCGAAATGAGGACCAACATGAGCAAAGAGCACAATTCCTCACGTTGCACTGGTAGTCGTCGTAAGAGGAATTGCCAACTATGCCTGGCTAAGGCCTTCCCTGGGGTTAAGGAACCTGCCACACTTAGACGCCTTTAAATGAAAATTTATTTAGCGAAGTTCCCATTGTTTGGCGATGGTTTCCCTTTGCAGCGCCAATACTGCAGGGACTTAGGTTTGTTGCTACTTAGGCTAGGTGACCCTGCATACAGAAGCAGCCTTTTCCTGTTCAAGCTTGGATCCCTGTTTCTTAGGAGCTGCTTGCAAGACCCTGCTATTGCCCACCATCTATCCTCTGCACCTATGCCTGTGTAGGAAGCGAGTATTTTAGCCTGAGAGGCAGGGCTCTTGCAACTCTGGAGGAGAGATAATCCTGCAGCCCACGTTCGTCCTGGGAAACCGGAAGGCGACCCTTGGCCTCAGTGTAGTGGCTAAATTTCCGCCGGGGAAGTTCTGCCTGCCGCAGTTTCCATGAGGTCTGCACCGTCTTGGGGCTTAAATGGAGAGCGAGGAGAGCTGTCAGCTCTCACAGAACTCTGGCCTCCGCACTGTTTGCTATGCAACTGAGCTCAAGACCACACGTCTCCTCCCGGCCTGCTGAGAAACAGGCATTCGTGTAGGCCCTTCGTAACACTTTTTGGCATGTAGACTCCAAGGCGACACACTGTTCTTTTCCTTGGAGAAATACAGTGCCCCAGCTTGCCAACGCTCACGAAGGCAGTCCGAGCCAGTCTCATGTGCTGGGCCACTTGGATTCAGTGAGGAAAAGCATCCTGCATTGAGGCGAACGTTCTGCTCAGCGTGCCATCCGGAAGCTCACACTTGTCGGCTCTCTAGCTTAAGCAGGAGGTCGAGGTGAGGACCAAACTGAGCAAAGAGCACAGTTCCACACTTTGCACAAGGTGAAGCAGGAAGTCGAAGTGAGGACCAACATGAGCAAAGAGCACAATTCCTCACGTTGCACTGGTAGTCGTCGTAAGAGGAATTGCCAACTATGCCTGGCTAAGGCCTTCCCTGGGGTTAAGGAACCTGCCACACTTAGACGCCTTTAAATGAAAATTTATTTAGCGAAGTTCCCATTGTTTGGCGATGGTTTCCCTTTGCAGCGCCAATACTGCAGGGACTTAGGTTTGTTGCTACCTAGGCTAGGTGACCCTGCATACAGAAGCAGGCTTTTCCTGTGCAAGCTTGGATCCCGGTTTCTTAGGGGCTGCTTGCAAGACCCTGCTGTTGCCCACCATCTATCCTCTGCCCCTACGCCTGTGTAGGAAGCGAGTATTTTAGCCTGAGAAGCAGGGCTCTTGCAACTCTGGAGGAGAGATAACCCTGCAGCCCACGTACGTCCTGAGAAACCGCAAGGTGACCCTTGGCCTCAGTGTAGTGGCTAAATTTCCGCCGGGCAAGTTCTGCCTGCCGCAGTTTCCATGAGGTCTGCACCGTCTTGGGGCTTAAATGGAGAGCGAGGAGAGCTGTCAGCTCTCACAGAACTCTGGCCCCCGAACCTTTTGCCATGCACCTGAACTCAAGACCACACGTCTCCTCCCTGCCTGCTGAGCAACAGGCCGCCGTGTAGGCCCTTGCTAACACTTCCTGGCATTGCAGAGTCCAAGGGGACACACTGTCCCCTTCCTTGGAAACCTACGTTGCCACAGCTTGCCAAACGCTACCGAAGGCAGTCCTAGCCAGTCTCATGTGCTGGGTAACTTGGATTCAGTTACGAAAAGGCACCTGCATTGGGGTGAACACTGCTCAGCGTTCTTTCCGGGAGCTCATAATTGCCCCCTCTCTAGCTTAAGCAGGATGTCGAGGTGAGGTCCAACTTGAGCAAAGAGCACAATTCCTCACTTTGCATTGGGTTAAGCAGGAAGTCGAAGTGAGGACCAACCTGAGCAAAGAGCACAATTGCTCACTTTGCAGTGGTAGGCCGTCGTAAGAGGCGTTGCCTACTACGCCTTGCTAAGGTCTGTCTGTTAGGGAAGTTGACACTCTTCGACGCCTTTAAAGGAAAATTTATTCAGCGAAGTTCCCAGTGTTTTGCGATGGTCTCCCTTCGCAGTGCCAATACTGCAGGGACTTAGGTTTGCTGCTAACTAGGCTAGGTGACCTGCATACAGAAGCAGGCTTTTCCCTTTGGAAGCTTGGATCCCGGTTTCTTAAGGGCTGCTTGCAAGACCCTGCTGTTGCCCAGCATGTATCCTCTGCCTCTACGCCTGTGTAGGAAGCGAGTATTTTAGCCTGAGAAGCAGGGCTCTTGCAACTCTGGAGGAGAGATAATCCTGCAGCCCACGTTCGTCCTGGGAACCCGCAAGGCGACCCTTGGCCTCAGTGTAGTGGCTAAATTTCCACCGGGCAAGTTCTGCCTGCCGCAGTTTCCATGAGGTCTGCACCGTCTTGGGGCTTAAATGGAGAGCGAGGAGAGCTGTCAGCTCTCACAGAACTCTGGCCTCCGCACTGTTTGCCATGCAACTGAGCTCAAGACCACACGTCTCCTCCCGGCCTGCTGAGAAACAGGCATCAGTGTAGGCCCTTCGAAACACTTTTTGGCATGTAGACTCCAAGGCGACACACTGTTCTTTTCCTTGGAAAAATACAGTGCCCCAGCTTGCCAACGCTCACGAAGGCAGTCCGAGTCAGTCTCATGTGCTGGGTCACTTGGATTCACTGAGAAAAAGCATCCTGCATTCAGACGAACGTTCTGCTCAGCGTGCCATCCGGAAGCTCACACTTGTCGGCTCTCTAGCTTAAGCAGGAGGTCGAGGTGAGGACCAAACTGAGCAAAGAGCACAGTTCCACACTTTGCACAAGGTGAAGCAGGAAGTCGAAATGAGGACCAACATGAGCAAAGAGCACAATTCCTCACGTTGCACTGGTAGTCGTCGTAAGAGGAATTGCCAACTATGCCTGGCTAAGGCCTTCCCTGGGGTTAAGGAACCTGCCACACTTAGACGCCTTTAAATGAAAATTTATTTAGCGAAGTTCCCATTGTTTGGCGATGGTTTCCCTTTGCAGCGCCAATACTGCAGGGACTTAGGTTTGTTGCTACCTAGGCTAGGTGACCCTGCATACAGAAGCAGGCTTTTCCTGTGCAAGCTTGGATCCCGGTTTCTTAGGGCTGCTTGCAAGACCCTGCTGTTGCCCACCATCTATCCTCTGCCCCTACGCCTGTGTAGGAAGCGAGTATTTTAGCCTGAGAGGCAGGGCTCTTGCAACTCTGGAGGAGAGATAACCCTGCAGCCCACGTACGTCCTGAGAAACCGCAAGGTGACCCTTGGCCTCAGTGTAGTGGCTAAATTTCAGCCGGGCAAGTTCTGCCTTCCGCAGTTTCCATGAGGTCTGCACCGTCTTGGGGCTTAAATGGAGAGCGAGGAGAGCTGTCAGCTCTCACAGAACTCTGGCCCCCGAACCTTTTGCCATGCACCTGAACTCAAGACCACACGTCTCCTCCCTGCCTGCTGAGCAACAGGCCGCCGTGTAGGCCCTTGCTAACACTTCCTGGCATTGCAGAGTCCAAGGGGACACACTGTCCCCTTCCTTGGAAACCTACGTTGCCACAGCTTGCCAAACGCTACCGAAGGCAGTCCTAGCCAGTCTCATGTGCTGGGTAACTTGGATTCAGTTACGAAAAGGCACCTGCATTGGGGTGAACACTGCTCAGCGTTCTTTCCGGGAGCTCATAATTGCCCCCTCTCTAGCTTAAGCAGGATGTCGAGGTGAGGTCCAACTTGAGCAAAGAGCACAATTCCTCACTTTGCATTGGGTTAAGCAGGAAGTCGAAGTGAGGACCAACCTGAGCAAAGAGCACAATTGCTCACTTTGCAGTGGTAGGCCGTCGTAAGAGGCATTGCCTACTACGCCTTGCTAAGGTCTGTCTGTTAGGGAAGTTGACACTCTTCGACGCCTTTAAAGGAAAATTTATTCAGCGAAGTTCCCAGTGTTTTGCGATGGTCTCCCTTCGCAGTGCCAATACTGCAGGGACTTAGGTTTGCTGCTAACTAGGCTAGGTGACCTGCATACAGAAGCAGGCTTTTCCCTTTGGAAGCTTGGATCCCGGTTTCTTAAGGGCTGCTTGCAAGACCCTGCTGTTGCCCAGCATGTATCCTCTGCCTCTACGCCTGTGTAGGAAGCGAGTATTTTAGCCTGAGAAGCAGGGCTCTTGCAACTCTGGAGGAGAGATAACCCTGCAGCCCACGTACGTCCTGAGAAACCGCAAGGTGACCCTTGGCCTCAGTGTAGTGGCTAAATTTCCGCCGGGCAAGTTCTGCCTGCCGCAGTTTCCATGAGGTCTGCACCGTCTTGGGGATTAAATGGAGAGCGAGGAGAGCTGTCAGCTCTCACAGAACTCTGGCCCCCGAACCTTTTGCCATGCACCTGAACTCAAGACCACACGTCTCCTCCCTGCCTGCTGAGCAACAGGCCGCCATGTAGGCCCTTGCTAACACTTCCTGGCATTGCAGAGTCCAAGGGGACACACTGTCCCCTTCCTTGGAAACCTACGTTGCCACAGCTTGCCAAACGCTACCGAAGGCAGTCCTAGCCAGTCTCATGTGCTGGGTAACTTGGATTCAGTTACGAAAAGGCACCTGCATTGGGGTGAACACTGCTCAGCGTTCTTTCCGGGAGCTCATAATTGCCCCCTCTCTAGCTTAAGCAGGATGTCGAGGTGAGGTCCAACTTGAGCAAAGAGCACAATTCCTCACTTTGCATTGGGTTAAGCAGGAAGTCGAAGTGAGGACCAACCTGAGCAAAGAGCACAATTGCTCACTTTGCAGTGGTAGGCCGTCGTAAGAGGCATTGCCTACTACGCCTTGCTAAGGTCTGTCTGTTAGGGAAGTTGACACTCTTCGACGCCTTTAAAGGAAAATTTATTCAGCGAAGTTCCCAGTGTTTTGCGATGGTCTCCCTTCGCAGTGCCAATACTGCAGGGACTTAGGTTTGCTGCTAACTAGGCTAGGTGACCTGCATACAGAAGCAGGCTTTTCCCTTTGGAAGCTTGGATCCCGGTTTCTTAAGGGCTGCTTGCAAGACCCTGCTGTTGCCCAGCATGTATCCTCTGCCTCTACGCCTGTGTAGGAAGCGAGTATTTTAGCCTGAGAAGCAGGGCTCTTGCAACTCTGGAGGAGAGATAACCCTGCAGCCCACGTACGTCCTGAGAAACCGCAAGGTGACCCTTGGCCTCAGTGTAGTGGCTAAATTTCCGCCGGGCAAGTTCTGCCTGCCGCAGTTTCCATGAGGTCTGCACCGTCTTGGGGATTAAATGGAGAGCGAGGAGAGCTGTCAGCTCTCACAGAACTCTGGCCCCCGAACCTTTTGCCATGCACCTGAACTCAAGACCACACGTCTCCTCCCTGCCTGCTGAGCAACAGGCCGCCGTGTAGGCCCTTGCTAACACTTCCTGGCATTGCAGAGTCCAAGGGGACACACTGTCCCCTTCCTTGGAAACCTACGTTGCCACAGCTTGCCAAACGCTACCGAAGGCAGTCCTAGCCAGTCTCATGTGCTGGGTAACTTGGATTCAGTTACGAAAAGGCACCTGCATTGGGGTGAACACTGCTCAGCGTTCTTTCCGGGAGCTCATAATTGCCCCCTCTCTAGCTTAAGCAGGATGTCGAGGTGAGGTCCAAATTGAGCAAAGAGCACAATTCCTCACTTTGCATTGGGTTAAGCAGGAAGTCGAAGTGAGGACCAACCTGAGCATAGAGCACAATTGCTCACTTTGCAGTGGTAGGCCGTCGTAAGAGGCGTTGCCTACTACGCCTTGCTAAGGTCTGTCTGTTAGGGAAGTTGACACTCTTCGACGCCTTTAAAGGAAAATTTATTCAGCGAAGTTCCCAGTGTTTTGCGATGGTCTCCCTTCGCAGTGCCAATACTGCAGGGACTTAGGTTTGCTGCTAACTAGGCTAGGTGACCTGCATACAGAAGCAGGCTTTTCCCTTTGGAAGCTTGGATCCCGGTTTCTTAAGGGCTGCTTGCAAGACCCTGCTGTTGCCCAGCATGTATCCTCTGCCTCTACGCCTGTGTAGGAAGCGAGTATTTTAGCCTGAGAAGCAGGGCTCTTGCAACTCTGGAGGAGAGATAATCCTGCAGCCCACGTTCGTCCTGGGAACCCGCAAGGCGACCCTTGGCCTCAGTGTAGTGGCTAAATTTCCACCGGGCAAGTTCTGCCTGCCGCAGTTTCCATGAGGTCTGCACCGTCTTGGGGCTTAAATGGAGAGCGAGGAGAGCTGTCAGCTCTCACAGAACTCTGGCCTCCGCACTGTTTGCCATGCAACTGAGCTCAAGACCACACGTCTCCTCCCGGCCTGCTGAGAAACAGGCATCAGTGTAGGCCCTTCGAAACACTTTTTGGCATGTAGACTCCAAGGCGACACACTGTTCTTTTCCTTGGAAAAATACAGTGCCCCAGCTTGCCAACGCTCACGAAGGCAGTCCGAGTCAGTCTCATGTGCTGGGTCACTTGGATTCACTGAGAAAAAGCATCCTGCATTCAGACGAACGTTCTGCTCAGCGTGCCATCCGGAAGCTCACACTTGTCGGCTCTCTAGCTTAAGCAGGAGGTCGAGGTGAGGACCAAACTGAGCAAAGAGCACAGTTCCACACTTTGCACAAGGTGAAGCAGGAAGTCGAAATGAGGACCAACATGAGCAAAGAGCACAATTCCTCACGTTGCACTGGTAGTCGTCGTAAGAGGAATTGCCAACTATGCCTGGCTAAGGCCTTCCCTGGGGTTAAGGAACCTGCCACACTTAGACGCCTTTAAATGAAAATTTATTTAGCGAAGTTCCCATTGTTTGGCGATGGTTTCCCTTTGCAGCGCCAATACTGCAGGGACTTAGGTTTGTTGCTACCTAGGCTAGGTGACCCTGCATACAGAAGCAGGCTTTTCCTGTGCAAGCTTGGATCCCGGTTTCTTAGGGCTGCTTGCAAGACCCTGCTGTTGCCCACCATCTATCCTCTGCCCCTACGCCTGTGTAGGAAGCGAGTATTTTAGCCTGAGAGGCAGGGCTCTTGCAACTCTGGAGGAGAGATAACCCTGCAGCCCACGTACGTCCTGAGAAACCGCAAGGTGACCCTTGGCCTCAGTGTAGTGGCTAAATTTCCGCCGGGCAAGTTCTGCCTGCCGCAGTTTCCATGAGGTCTGCACCGTCTTGGGGCTTAAATGGAGAGCGAGGAGAGCTGTCAGCTCTCACAGAACTCTGGCCCCCGAACCTTTTGCCATGCACCTGAACTCAAGACCACACGTCTCCTCCCTGCCTGCTGAGCAACAGGCCGCCGTGTAGGCCCTTGCTAACACTTCCTGGCATTGCAGAGTCCAAGGGGACACACTGTCCCCTTCCTTGGAAACCTACGTTGCCACAGCTTGCCAAACGCTACCGAAGGCAGTCCTAGCCAGTCTCATGTGCTGGGTAACTTGGATTCAGTTACGAAAAGGCACCTGCATTGGGGTGAACACTGCTCAGCGTTCTTTCCGGGAGCTCATAATTGCCCCCTCTCTAGCTTAAGCAGGATGTCGAGGTGAGGTCCAACTTGAGCAAAGAGCACAATTCCTCACTTTGCATTGGGTTAAGCAGGAAGTCGAAGTGAGGACCAACCTGAGCAAAGAGCACAATTGCTCACTTTGCAGTGGTAGGCCGTCGTAAGAGGCATTGCCTACTACGCCTTGCTAAGGTCTGTCTGTTAGGGAAGTTGACACTCTTCGACGCCTTTAAAGGAAAATTTATTCAGCGAAGTTCCCAGTGTTTTGCGATGGTCTCCCTTCGCAGTGCCAATACTGCAGGGACTTAGGTTTGCTGCTAACTAGGCTAGGTGACCTGCATACAGAAGCAGGCTTTTCCCTTTGGAAGCTTGGATCCCGGTTTCTTAAGGGCTGCTTGCAAGACCCTGCTGTTGCCCAGCATGTATCCTCTGCCTCTACGCCTGTGTAGGAAGCGAGTATTTTAGCCTGAGAAGCAGGGCTCTTGCAACTCTGGAGGAGAGATAACCCTGCAGCCCACGTACGTCCTGAGAAACCGCAAGGTGACCCTTGGCCTCAGTGTAGTGGCTAAATTTCCGCCGGGCAAGTTCTGCCTGCCGCAGTTTCCATGAGGTCTGCACCGTCTTGGGGATTAAATGGAGAGCGAGGAGAGCTGTCAGCTCTCACAGAACTCTGGCCCCCGAACCTTTTGCCATGCACCTGAACTCAAGACCACACGTCTCCTCCCTGCCTGCTGAGCAACAGGCCGCCGTGTAGGCCCTTGCTAACACTTCCTGGCATTGCAGAGTCCAAGGGGACACACTGTCCCCTTCCTTGGAAACCTACGTTGCCACAGCTTGCCAAACGCTACCGAAGGCAGTCCTAGCCAGTCTCATGTGCTGGGTAACTTGGATTCAGTTACGAAAAGGCACCTGCATTGGGGTGAACACTGCTCAGCGTTCTTTCCGGGAGCTCATAATTGCCCCCTCTCTAGCTTAAGCAGGATGTCGAGGTGAGGTCCAACTTGAGCAAAGAGCACAATTCCTCACTTTGCATTGGGTTAAGCAGGAAGTCGAAGTGAGGACCAACCTGAGCAAAGAGCACAATTGCTCACTTTGCAGTGGTAGGCCGTCGTAAGAGGCATTGCCTACTACGCCTTGCTAAGGTCTGTCTCTTAGGGAAGTTGACACTCTTCGACGCCTTTAAAGGAAAATTTATTCAGCGAAGTGCCCAGTGTTTTGCGATGGTCTCCCTTCGCAGTGCCAATACTGCAGGGACTTAGGTTTGCTGCTAACTAGGCTAGGTGACCTGCATACAGAAGCAGGCTTTTCCCTTTGGAAGCTTGGATCCCGGTTTCTTAAGGGCTGCTTGCAAGACCCTGCTGTTGCCCAGCATGTATCCTCTGCCTCTACGCCTGTGTAGGAAGCGAGTATTTTAGCCTGAGAAGCAGGGCTCTTGCAACTCTGGAGGAGAGATAATCCTGCAGCCCACGTTCGTCCTGGGAACCCGCAAGGCGACCCTTGGCCTCAGTGTAGTGGCTAAATTTCCACCGGGCAAGTTCTGCCTGCCGCAGTTTCCATGAGGTCTGCACCGTCTTGGGGCTTAAATGGAGAGCGAGGAGAGCTGTCAGCTCTCACAGAACTCTGGCCTCCGCACTGTTTGCCATGCAACTGAGCTCAAGACCACACGTCTCCTCCCGGCCTGCTGAGAAACAGGCATCCGTGTAGGCCCTTCGAAACACTTTTTGGCACGTAGACTCCAAGGCGACACACTGTTCTTTTCCTTGGAAAAATACAGTGCCCCAGCTTGCCAACGCTCACGAAGGCAGTCCGAGTCAGTCTCATGTGCTGGGTCACTTGGATTCACTGAGAAAAAGCATCCTGCATTCAGACGAACGTTCTGCTCAGCGTGCCATCCGGAAGCTCACACTTGTCGGCTCTCTAGCTTAAGCAGGAGGTCGAGGTGAGGACCAAACTGAGCAAAGAGCACAGTTCCACACTTTGCACAAGGTGAAGCAGGAAGTCGAAATGAGGACCAACATGAGCAAAGAGCACAATTCCTCACGTTGCACTGGTAGTCGTCGTAAGAGGAATTGCCAACTATGCCTGGCTAAGGCCTTCCCTGGGGTTAAGGAACCTGCCACACTTAGACGCCTTTAAATGAAAATTTATTTAGCGAAGTTCCCATTGTTTGGCGATGGTTTCCCTTTGCAGCGCCAATACTGCAGGGACTTAGGTTTGTTGCTACTTAGGCTAGGTGACCCTGCATACAGAAGCAGCCTTTTCCTGTTCAAGCTTGGATCCCTGTTTCTTAGGAGCTGCTTGCAAGACCCTGCTATTGCCCACCATCTATCCTCTGCACCTATGCCTGTGTAGGAAGCGAGTATTTTAGCCTGAGAGGCAGGGCTCTTGCAACTCTGGAGGAGAGATAATCCTGCAGCCCACGTTCGTCCTGGGAAACCGGAAGGCGACCCTTGGCCTCAGTGTAGTGGCTAAATTTCCGCCGGGGAAGTTCTGCCTGCCGCAGTTTCCATGAGGTCTGCACCGTCTTGGGGCTTAAATGGAGAGCGAGGAGAGCTGTCAGCTCTCACAGAACTCTGGCCTCCGCACTGTTTGCTATGCAACTGAGCTCAAGACCACACGTCTCCTCCCGGCCTGCTGAGAAACAGGCATTCGTGTAGGCCCTTCGTAACACTTTTTGGCATGTAGACTCCAAGGCGACACACTGTTCTTTTCCTTGGAGAAATACAGTGCCCCAGCTTGCCAACGCTCACGAAGGCAGTCCGAGCCAGTCTCATGTGCTGGGCCACTTGGATTCAGTGAGGAAAAGCATCCTGCATTGAGGCGAACGTTCTGCTCAGCGTGCCATCCGGAAGCTCACACTTGTCGGCTCTCTAGCTTAAGCAGGAGGTCGAGGTGAGGACCAAACTGAGCAAAGAGCACAGTTCCACACTTTGCACAAGGTGAAGCAGGAAGTCGAAGTGAGGACCAACATGAGCAAAGAGCACAATTCCTCACGTTGCACTGGTAGTCGTCGTAAGAGGAATTGCCAACTATGCCTGGCTAAGGCCTTCCCTGGGGTTAAGGAACCTGCCACACTTAGACGCCTTTAAATGAAAATTTATTTAGCGAAGTTCCCATTGTTTGGCGATGGTTTCCCTTTGCAGCGCCAATACTGCAGGGACTTAGGTTTGTTGCTACCTAGGCTAGGTGACCCTGCATACAGAAGCAGGCTTTTCCTGTGCAAGCTTGGATCCCGGTTTCTTAGGGGCTGCTTGCAAGACCCTGCTGTTGCCCACCATCTATCCTCTGCCCCTACGCCTGTGTAGGAAGCGAGTATTTTAGCCTGAGAAGCAGGGCTCTTGCAACTCTGGAGGAGAGATAACCCTGCAGCCCACGTACGTCCTGAGAAACCGCAAGGTGACCCTTGGCCTCAGTGTAGTGGCTAAATTTCCGCCGGGCAAGTTCTGCCTGCCGCAGTTTCCATGAGGTCTGCACCGTCTTGGGGCTTAAATGGAGAGCGAGGAGAGCTGTCAGCTCTCACAGAACTCTGGCCCCCGAACCTTTTGCCATGCACCTGAACTCAAGACCACACGTCTCCTCCCTGCCTGCTGAGCAACAGGCCGCCGTGTAGGCCCTTGCTAACACTTCCTGGCATTGCAGAGTCCAAGGGGACACACTGTCCCCTTCCTTGGAAACCTACGTTGCCACAGCTTGCCAAACGCTACCGAAGGCAGTCCTAGCCAGTCTCATGTGCTGGGTAACTTGGATTCAGTTACGAAAAGGCACCTGCATTGGGGTGAACACTGCTCAGCGTTCTTTCCGGGAGCTCATAATTGCCCCCTCTCTAGCTTAAGCAGGATGTCGAGGTGAGGTCCAACTTGAGCAAAGAGCACAATTCCTCACTTTGCATTGGGTTAAGCAGGAAGTCGAAGTGAGGACCAACCTGAGCAAAGAGCACAATTGCTCACTTTGCAGTGGTAGGCCGTCGTAAGAGGCGTTGCCTACTACGCCTTGCTAAGGTCTGTCTGTTAGGGAAGTTGACACTCTTCGACGCCTTTAAAGGAAAATTTATTCAGCGAAGTTCCCAGTGTTTTGCGATGGTCTCCCTTCGCAGTGCCAATACTGCAGGGACTTAGGTTTGCTGCTAACTAGGCTAGGTGACCTGCATACAGAAGCAGGCTTTTCCCTTTGGAAGCTTGGATCCCGGTTTCTTAAGGGCTGCTTGCAAGACCCTGCTGTTGCCCAGCATGTATCCTCTGCCTCTACGCCTGTGTAGGAAGCGAGTATTTTAGCCTGAGAAGCAGGGCTCTTGCAACTCTGGAGGAGAGATAATCCTGCAGCCCACGTTCGTCCTGGGAACCCGCAAGGCGACCCTTGGCCTCAGTGTAGTGGCTAAATTTCCACCGGGCAAGTTCTGCCTGCCGCAGTTTCCATGAGGTCTGCACCGTCTTGGGGCTTAAATGGAGAGCGAGGAGAGCTGTCAGCTCTCACAGAACTCTGGCCTCCGCACTGTTTGCCATGCAACTGAGCTCAAGACCACACGTCTCCTCCCGGCCTGCTGAGAAACAGGCATCCGTGTAGGCCCTTCGAAACACTTTTTGGCACGTAGACTCCAAGGCGACACACTGTTCTTTTCCTTGGAAAAATACAGTGCCCCAGCTTGCCAACGCTCACGAAGGCAGTCCGAGTCAGTCTCATGTGCTGGGTCACTTGGATTCACTGAGAAAAAGCATCCTGCATTCAGACGAACGTTCTGCTCAGCGTGCCATCCGGAAGCTCACACTTGTCGGCTCTCTAGCTTAAGCAGGAGGTCGAGGTGAGGACCAAACTGAGCAAAGAGCACAGTTCCACACTTTGCACAAGGTGAAGCAGGAAGTCGAAATGAGGACCAACATGAGCAAAGAGCACAATTCCTCACGTTGCACTGGTAGTCGTCGTAAGAGGAATTGCCAACTATGCCTGGCTAAGGCCCTCCCTGGGGTTAAGGAACCTGCCACACTTAGACGCCTTTAAATGAAAATTTATTTAGCGAAGTTCCCATTGTTTGGCGATGGTTTCCCTTTGCAGCGCCAATACTGCAGGGACTTAGGTTTGTTGCTACTTAGGCTAGGTGACCCTGCATACAGAAGCAGGCTTTTCCTGTTCAAGCTTGGATCCCTGTTTCTTAGGAGCTGCTTGCAAGACCCTGCTATTGCCCACCATCTATCCTCTGCACCTATGCCTGTGTAGGAAGCGAGTATTTTAGCCTGAGAGGCAGGGCTCTTGCAACTCTGGAGGAGAGATAATCCTGCAGCCCACGTTCGTCCTGGGAAACCGGAAGGCGACCCTTGGCCTCAGTGTAGTGGCTAAATTTCCGCCGGGGAAGTTCTGCCTGCCGCAGTTTCCATGAGGTCTGCACCGTCTTGGGGCTTAAATGGAGAGCGAGGAGAGCTGTCAGCTCTCACAGAACTCTGGCCTCCGCACTGTTTGCTATGCAACTGAGCTCAAGACCACACGTCTCCTCCCGGCCTGCTGAGAAACAGGCATTCGTGTAGGCCCTTCGTAACACTTTTTGGCATGTAGACTCCAAGGCGACACACTGTTCTTTTCCTTGGAGAAATACAGTGCCCCAGCTTGCCAACGCTCACGAAGGCAGTCCGAGCCAGTCTCATGTGCTGGGCCACTTGGATTCAGTGAGGAAAAGCATCCTGCATTGAGGCGAACGTTCTGCTCAGCGTGCCATCCGGAAGCTCACACTTGTCGGCTCTCTAGCTTAAGCAGGAGGTCGAGGTGAGGACCAAACTGAGCAAAGAGCACAGTTCCACACTTTGCACAAGGTGAAGCAGGAAGTCGAAGTGAGGACCAACATGAGCAAAGAGCACAATTCCTCACGTTGCACTGGTAGTCGTCGTAAGAGGAATTGCCAACTATGCCTGGCTAAGGCCTTCCCTGGGGTTAAGGAACCTGCCACACTTAGACGCCTTTAAATGAAAATTTATTTAGCGAAGTTCCCATTGTTTGGCGATGGTTTCCCTTTGCAGCGCCAATACTGCAGGGACTTAGGTTTGTTGCTACCTAGGCTAGGTGACCCTGCATACAGAAGCAGGCTTTTCCTGTGCAAGCTTGGATCCCGGTTTCTTAGGGGCTGCTTGCAAGACCCTGCTGTTGCCCACCATCTATCCTCTGCCCCTACGCCTGTGTAGGAAGCGAGTATTTTAGCCTGAGAAGCAGGGCTCTTGCAACTCTGGAGGAGAGATAACCCTGCAGCCCACGTACGTCCTGAGAAACCGCAAGGTGACCCTTGGCCTCAGTGTAGTGGCTAAATTTCCGCCGGGCAAGTTCTGCCTGCCGCAGTTTCCATGAGGTCTGCACCGTCTTGGGGCTTAAATGGAGAGCGAGGAGAGCTGTCAGCTCTCACAGAACTCTGGCCCCCGAACCTTTTGCCATGCACCTGAACTCAAGACCACACGTCTCCTCCCTGCCTGCTGAGCAACAGGCCGCCGTGTAGGCCCTTGCTAACACTTCCTGGCATTGCAGAGTCCAAGGGGACACACTGTCCCCTTCCTTGGAAACCTACGTTGCCACAGCTTGCCAAACGCTACCGAAGGCAGTCCTAGCCAGTCTCATGTGCTGGGTAACTTGGATTCAGTTACGAAAAGGCACCTGCATTGGGGTGAACACTGCTCAGCGTTCTTTCCGGGAGCTCATAATTGCCCCCTCTCTAGCTTAAGCAGGATGTCGAGGTGAGGTCCAACTTGAGCAAAGAGCACAATTCCTCACTTTGCATTGGGTTAAGCAGGAAGTCGAAGTGAGGACCAACCTGAGCAAAGAGCACAATTGCTCACTTTGCAGTGGTAGGCCGTCGTAAGAGGCGTTGCCTACTACGCCTTGCTAAGGTCTGTCTGTTAGGGAAGTTGACACTCTTCGACGCCTTTAAAGGAAAATTTATTCAGCGAAGTTCCCAGTGTTTTGCGATGGTCTCCCTTCGCAGTGCCAATACTGCAGGGACTTAGGTTTGCTGCTAACTAGGCTAGGTGACCTGCATACAGAAGCAGGCTTTTCCCTTTGGAAGCTTGGATCCCGGTTTCTTAAGGGCTGCTTGCAAGACCCTGCTGTTGCCCAGCATGTATCCTCTGCCTCTACGCCTGTGTAGGAAGCGAGTATTTTAGCCTGAGAAGCAGGGCTCTTGCAACTCTGGAGGAGAGATAATCCTGCAGCCCACGTTCGTCCTGGGAACCCGCAAGGCGACCCTTGGCCTCAGTGTAGTGGCTAAATTTCCACCGGGCAAGTTCTGCCTGCCGCAGTTTCCATGAGGTCTGCACCGTCTTGGGGCTTAAATGGAGAGCGAGGAGAGCTGTCAGCTCTCACAGAACTCTGGCCTCCGCACTGTTTGCCATGCAACTGAGCTCAAGACCACACGTCTCCTCCCGGCCTGCTGAGAAACAGGCATCCGTGTAGGCCCTTCGAAACACTTTTTGGCATGTAGACTCCAAGGCGACACACTGTTCTTTTCCTTGGAAAAATACAGTGCCCCAGCTTGCCAACGCTCACGAAGGCAGTCCGAGTCAGTCTCATGTGCTGGGTCACTTGGATTCACTGAGAAAAAGCATCCTGCATTCAGACGAACGTTCTGCTCAGCGTGCCATCCGGAAGCTCACACTTGTCGGCTCTCTAGCTTAAGCAGGAGGTCGAGGTGAGGACCAAACTGAGCAAAGAGCACAGTTCCACACTTTGCACAAGGTGAAGCAGGAAGTCGAAGTGAGGACCAACATGAGCAAAGAGCACAATTCCTCACGTTGCACTGGTAGTCGTCGTAAGAGGAATTGCCAACTATGCCTGGCTAAGGCCTTCCCTGGGGTTAAGGAACCTGCCACACTTAGACGCCTTTAAATGAAAATTTATTTAGCGAAGTTCCCATTGTTTGGCGATGGTTTCCCTTTGCAGCGCCAATACTGCAGGGACTTAGGTTTGTTGCTACTTAGGCTAGGTGACCCTGCATACAGAAGCAGCCTTTTCCTGTTCAAGCTTGGATCCCTGTTTCTTAGGAGCTGCTTGCAAGACCCTGCTATTGCCCACCATCTATCCTCTGCACCTATGCCTGTGTAGGAAGCGAGTATTTTAGCCTGAGAGGCAGGGCTCTTGCAACTCTGGAGGAGAGATAATCCTGCAGCCCACGTTCGTCCTGGGAAACCGGAAGGCGACCCTTGGCCTCAGTGTAGTGGCTAAATTTCCGCCGGGGAAGTTCTGCCTGCCGCAGTTTCCATGAGGTCTGCACCGTCTTGGGGCTTAAATGGAGAGCGAGGAGAGCTGTCAGCTCTCACAGAACTCTGGCCTCCGCACTGTTTGCTATGCAACTGAGCTCAAGACCACACGTCTCCTCCCGGCCTGCTGAGAAACAGGCATTCGTGTAGGCCCTTCGTAACACTTTTTGGCATGTAGACTCCAAGGCGACACACTGTTCTTTTCCTTGGAGAAATACAGTGCCCCAGCTTGCCAACGCTCACGAAGGCAGTCCGAGCCAGTCTCATGTGCTGGGCCACTTGGATTCAGTGAGGAAAAGCATCCTGCATTGAGGCGAACGTTCTGCTCAGCGTGCCATCCGGAAGCTCACACTTGTCGGCTCTCTAGCTTAAGCAGGAGGTCGAGGTGAGGACCAAACTGAGCAAAGAGCACAGTTCCACACTTTGCACAAGGTGAAGCAGGAAGTCGAAGTGAGGACCAACATGAGCAAAGAGCACAATTCCTCACGTTGCACTGGTAGTCGTTGTAAGAGGAATTGCCAACTATGCCTGGCTAAGGCCTTCCCTGGGGTTAAGGAACCTGCCACACTTAGACGCCTTTAAATGAAAATTTATTTAGCGAAGTTCCCATTGTTTGGCGATGGTTTCCCTTTGCAGCGCCAATACTGCAGGGACTTAGGTTTGTTGCTACCTAGGCTAGGTGACCCTGCATACAGAAGCAGGCTTTTCCTGTGCAAGCTTGGATCCCGGTTTCTTAGGGGCTGCTTGCAAGACCCTGCTGTTGCCCACCATCTATCCTCTGCCCCTACGCCTGTGTAGGAAGCGAGTATTTTAGCCTGAGAAGCAGGGCTCTTGCAACTCTGGAGGAGAGATAACCCTGCAGCCCACGTACGTCCTGAGAAACCGCAAGGTGACCCTTGGCCTCAGTGTAGTGGCTAAATTTCCGCCGGGCAAGTTCTGCCTGCCGCAATTTCCATGAGGTCTGCACCGTCTTGGGGCTTAAATGGAGAGCGAGGAGAGCTGTCAGCTCTCACAGAACTCTGGCCCCCGAACCTTTTGCCATGCACCTGAACTCAAGACCACACGTCTCCTCCCTGCCTGCTGAGCAACAGGCCGCCGTGTAGGCCCTTGCTAACACTTCCTGGCATTGCAGAGTCCAAGGGGACACACTGTCCCCTTCCTTGGAAACCTACGTCGCCACAGCTTGCCAAACGCTACCGAAGGCAGTCCTAGCCAGTCTCATGTGCTGGGTAACTTGGATTCAGTTACGAAAAGGCACCTGCATTGGGGTGAACACTGCTCAGCGTTCTTTCCGGGAGCTCATAATTGCCCCCTCTCTAGCTTAAGCAGGATGTCGAGGTGAGGTCCAACTTGAGCAAAGAGCACAATTCCTCACTTTGCATTGGGTTAAGCAGGAAGTCGAAGTGAGGACCAACCTGAGCAAAGAGCACAATTGCTCACTTTGCAGTGGTAGGCCGTCGTAAGAGGCGTTGCCTACTACGCCTTGCTAAGGTCTGTCTGTTAGGGAAGTTGACACTCTTCGACGCCTTTAAAGGAAAATTTATTCAGCGAAGTTCCCAGTGTTTTGCGATGGTCTCCCTTCGCAGTGCCAATACTGCAGGGACTTAGGTTTGCTGCTAACTAGGCTAGGTGACCTGCATACAGAAGCAGGCTTTTCCCTTTGGAAGCTTGGATCCCGGTTTCTTAAGGGCTGCTTGCAAGACCCTGCTGTTGCCCAGCATGTATCCTCTGCCTCTACGCCTGTGTAGGAAGCGAGTATTTTAGCCTGAGAAGCAGGGCTCTTGCAACTCTGGAGGAGAGATAATCCTGCAGCCCACGTTCGTCCTGGGAACCCGCAAGGCGACCCTTGGCCTCAGTGTAGTGGCTAAATTTCCACCGGGCAAGTTCTGCCTGCCGCAGTTTCCATGAGGTCTGCACCGTCTTGGGGCTTAAATGGAGAGCGAGGAGAGCTGTCAGCTCTCACAGAACTCTGGCCTCCGCACTGTTTGCCATGCAACTGAGCTCAAGACCACACGTCTCCTCCCGGCCTGCTGAGAAACAGGCATCCGTGTAGGCCCTTCGAAACACTTTTTGGCATGTAGACTCCAAGGCGACACACTGTTCTTTTCCTTGGAAAAATACTGTGCCCCAGCTTGCCAACGCTCACGAAGGCAGTCCGAGTCAGTCTCATGTGCTGGGTCACTTGGATTCACTGAGAAAAAGCATCCTGCATTCAGACGAACGTTCTGCTCAGCGTGCCATCCGGAAGCTCACACTTGTCGGCTCTCTAGCTTAAGCAGGAGGTCGATGTGAGGACCAAACTGAGCAAAGAGCACAGTTCCACACTTTGCACAAGGTGAAGCAGGAAGTCGAAGTGAGGACCAACATGAGCAAAGAGCACAATTCCTCACGTTGCACTGGTAGTCGTCGTAAGAGGAATTGCCAACTATGCCTGGCTAAGGCCTTCCCTGGGGTTAAGGAACCTGCCACACTTAGACGCCTTTAAATGAAAATTTATTTAGCGAAGTTCCCATTGTTTGGCGATGGTTTCCCTTTGCAGCGCCAATACTGCAGGGACTTAGGTTTGTTGCTACTTAGGCTAGGTGACCCTGCATACAGAAGCAGCCTTTTCCTGTTCAAGCTTGGATCCCTGTTTCTTAGGAGCTGCTTGCAAGACCCTGCTATTGCCCACCATCTATCCTCTGCACCTATGCCTGTGTAGGAAGCGAGTATTTTAGCCTGAGAGGCAGGGCTCTTGCAACTCTGGAGGAGAGATAATCCTGCAGCCCACGTTCGTCCTGGGAAACCGGAAGGCGACCCTTGGCCTCAGTGTAGTGGCTAAATTTCCGCCGGGGAAGTTCTGCCTGCCGCAGTTTCCATGAGGTCTGCACCGTCTTGGGGCTTAAATGGAGAGCGAGGAGAGCTGTCAGCTCTCACAGAACTCTGGCCTCCGCACTGTTTGCTATGCAACTGAGCTCAAGACCACACGTCTCCTCCCGGCCTGCTGAGAAACAGGCATTCGTGTAGGCCCTTCGTAACACTTTTTGGCATGTAGACTCCAAGGCGACACACTGTTCTTTTCCTTGGAGAAATACAGTGCCCCAGCTTGCCAACGCTCACGAAGGCAGTCCGAGCCAGTCTCATGTGCTGGGCCACTTGGATTCAGTGAGGAAAAGCATCCTGCATTGAGGCGAACGTTCTGCTCAGCGTGCCATCCGGAAGCTCACACTTGTCGGCTCTCTAGCTTAAGCAGGAGGTCGAGGTGAGGACCAAACTGAGCAAAGAGCACAGTTCCACACTTTGCACAAGGTGAAGCAGGAAGTCGAAGTGAGGACCAACATGAGCAAAGAGCACAATTCCTCACGTTGCACTGGTAGTCGTCGTAAGAGGAATTGCCAACTATGCCTGGCTAAGGCCTTCCCTGGGGTTAAGGAACCTGCCACACTTAGACGCCTTTAAATGAAAATTTATTTAGCGAAGTTCCCATTGTTTGGCGATGGTTTCCCTTTGCAGCGCCAATACTGCAGGGACTTAGGTTTGTTGCTACCTAGGCTAGGTGACCCTGCATACAGAAGCAGGCTTTTCCTGTGCAAGCTTGGATCCCGGTTTCTTAGGGGCTGCTTGCAAGACCCTGCTGTTGCCCACCATCTATCCTCTGCCCCTACGCCTGTGTAGGAAGCGAGTATTTTAGCCTGAGAAGCAGGGCTCTTGCAACTCTGGAGGAGAGATAACCCTGCAGCCCACGTACGTCCTGAGAAACCGCAAGGTGACCCTTGGCCTCAGTGTAGTGGCTAAATTTCCGCCTGGCAAGTTCTGCCTGCCGCAGTTTCCATGAGGTCTGCACCGTCTTGGGGCTTAAATGGAGAGCGAGGAGAGCTGTCAGCTCTCACAGAACTCTGGCCCCCGAACCTTTTGCCATGCACCTGAACTCAAGACCACACGTCTCCTCCCTGCCTGCTGAGCAACAGGCCGCCGTGTAGGCCCTTGCTAACACTTCCTGGCATTGCAGAGTCCAAGGGGACACACTGTCCCCTTCCTTGGAAACCTACGTCGCCACAGCTTGCCAAACGCTACCGAAGGCAGTCCTAGCCAGTCTCATGTGCTGGGTAACTTGGATTCAGTTACGAAAAGGCACCTGCATTGGGGTGAACACTGCTCAGCGTTCTTTCCGGGAGCTCATAATTGCCCCCTCTCTAGCTTAAGCAGGATGTCGAGGTGAGGTCCAACTTGAGCAAAGAGCACAATTCCTCACTTTGCATTGGGTTAAGCAGGAAGTCGAAGTGAGGACCAACCTGAGCAAAGAGCACAATTGCTCACTTTGCAGTGGTAGGCCGTCGTAAGAGGCGTTGCCTACTACGCCTTGCTAAGGTCTGTCTGTTAGGGAAGTTGACACTCTTCGACGCCTTTAAAGGAAAATTTATTCAGCGAAGTTCCCAGTGTTTTGCGATGGTCTCCCTTCGCAGTGCCAATACTGCAGGGACTTAGGTTTGCTGCTAACTAGGCTAGGTGACCTGCATACAGAAGCAGGCTTTTCCCTTTGGAAGCTTGGATCCCGGTTTCTTAAGGGCTGCTTGCAAGACCCTGCTGTTGCCCAGCATGTATCCTCTGCCTCTACGCCTGTGTAGGAAGCGAGTATTTTAGCCTGAGAAGCAGGGCTCTTGCAACTCTGGAGGAGAGATAATCCTGCAGCCCACGTTCGTCCTGGGAACCCGCAAGGCGACCCTTGGCCTCAGTGTAGTGGCTAAATTTCCACCGGGCAAGTTCTGCCTGCCGCAGTTTCCATGAGGTCTGCACCGTCTTGGGGCTTAAATGGAGAGCGAGGAGAGCTGTCAGCTCTCACAGAACTCTGGCCTCCGCACTGTTTGCCATGCAACTGAGCTCAAGACCACACGTCTCCTCCCGGCCTGCTGAGAAACAGGCATCCGTGTAGGCCCTTCGAAACACTTTTTGGCATGTAGACTCCAAGGCGACACACTGTTCTTTTCCTTGGAAAAATACTGTGCCCCAGCTTGCCAACGCTCACGAAGGCAGTCCGAGTCAGTCTCATGTGCTGGGTCACTTGGATTCACTGAGAAAAAGCATCCTGCATTCAGACGAACGTTCTGCTCAGCGTGCCATCCGGAAGCTCACACTTGTCGGCTCTCTAGCTTAAGCAGGAGGTCGAGGTGAGGACCAAACTGAGCAAAGAGCACAGTTCCACACTTTGCACAAGGTGAAGCAGGAAGTCGAAATGAGGACCAACATGAGCAAAGAGCACAATTCCTCACGTTGCACTGGTAGTCGTCGTAAGAGGAATTGCCAACTATGCCTGGCTAAGGCCTTCCCTGGGGTTAAGGAACCTGCCACACTTAGACGCCTTTAAATGAAAATTTATTTAGCGAAGTTCCCATTGTTTGGCGATGGTTTCCCTTTGCAGCGCCAATACTGCAGGGACTTAGGTTTGTTGCTACTTAGGCTAGGTGACCCTGCATACAGAAGCAGCCTTTTCCTGTTCAAGCTTGGATCCCTGTTTCTTAGGAGCTGCTTGCAAGACCCTGCTATTGCCCACCATCTATCCTCTGCACCTATGCCTGTGTAGGAAGCGAGTATTTTAGCCTGAGAGGCAGGGCTCTTGCAACTCTGGAGGAGAGATAATCCTGCAGCCCACGTTCGTCCTGGGAAACCGGAAGGCGACCCTTGGCCTCAGTGTAGTGGCTAAATTTCCGCCGGGGAAGTTCTGCCTGCCGCAGTTTCCATGAGGTCTGCACCGTCTTGGGGCTTAAATGGAGAGCGAGGAGAGCTGTCAGCTCTCACAGAACTCTGGCCTCCGCACTGTTTGCTATGCAACTGAGCTCAAGACCACACGTCTCCTCCCGGCCTGCTGAGAAACAGGCATTCGTGTAGGCCCTTCGTAACACTTTTTGGCATGTAGACTCCAAGGCGACACACTGTTCTTTTCCTTGGAGAAATACAGTGCCCCAGCTTGCCAACGCTCACGAAGGCAGTCCGAGCCAGTCTCATGTGCTGGGCCACTTGGATTCAGTGAGGAAAAGCATCCTGCATTGAGGCGAACGTTCTGCTCAGCGTGCCATCCGGAAGCTCACACTTGTCGGCTCTCTAGCTTAAGCAGGAGGTCGAGGTGAGGACCAAACTGAGCAAAGAGCACAGTTCCACACTTTGCACAAGGTGAAGCAGGAAGTCGAAGTGAGGACCAACATGAGCAAAGAGCACAATTCCTCACGTTGCACTGGTAGTCGTCGTAAGAGGAATTGCCAACTATGCCTGGCTAAGGCCTTCCCTGGGGTTAAGGAACCTGCCACACTTAGACGCCTTTAAATGAAAATTTATTTAGCGAAGTTCCCATTGTTTGGCGATGGTTTCCCTTTGCAGCGCCAATACTGCAGGGACTTAGGTTTGTTGCTACCTAGGCTAGGTGACCCTGCATACAGAAGCAGGCTTTTCCTGTGCAAGCTTGGATCCCGGTTTCTTAGGGGCTGCTTGCAAGACCCTGCTGTTGCCCACCATCTATCCTCTGCCCCTACGCCTGTGTAGGAAGCGAGTATTTTAGCCTGAGAAGCAGGGCTCTTGCAACTCTGGAGGAGAGATAACCCTGCAGCCCACGTACGTCCTGAGAAACCGCAAGGTGACCCTTGGCCTCAGTGTAGTGGCTAAATTTCCGCCGGGCAAGTTCTGCCTGCCGCAGTTTCCATGAGGTCTGCACCGTCTTGGGGCTTAAATGGAGAGCGAGGAGAGCTGTCAGCTCTCACAGAACTCTGGCCCCCGAACCTTTTGCCATGCACCTGAACTCAAGACCACACGTCTCCTCCCTGCCTGCTGAGCAACAGGCCGCCGTGTAGGCCCTTGCGAACACTTCCTGGCATTGCAGAGTCCAAGGGGACACACTGTCCCCTTCCTTGGAAACCTACGTTGCCACAGCTTGCCAAACGCTACCGAAGGCAGTCCTAGCCAGTCTCATGTGCTGGGTAACTTGGATTCAGTTACGAAAAGGCACCTGCATTGGGGTGAACACTGCTCAGCATTCTTTCCGGGAGCTCATAATTGCCCCCTCTCTAGCTTAAGCAGGATGTCGAGGTGAGGTCCAACTTGAGCAAAGAGCACAATTCCTCACTTTGCATTGGGTTAAGCAGGAAGTCGAAGTGAGGACCAACCTGAGCAAAGAGCACAATTGCTCACTTTGCAGTGGTAGGCCGTCGTAAGAGGCGTTGCCTACTACGCCTTGCTAAGGTCTGTCTGTTAGGGAAGTTGACACTCTTCGACGCCTTTAAAGGAAAATTTATTCAGCGAAGTTCCCAGTGTTTTGCGATGGTCTCCCTTCGCAGTGCCAATACTGCAGGGACTTAGGTTTGCTGCTAACTAGGCTAGGTGACCTGCATACAGAAGCAGGCTTTTCCCTTTGGAAGCTTGGATCCCGGTTTCTTAAGGGCTGCTTGCAAGACCCTGCTGTTGCCCAGCATGTATCCTCTGCCTCTACGCCTGTGTAGGAAGCGAGTATTTTAGCCTGAGAAGCAGGGCTCTTGCAACTCTGGAGGAGAGATAATCCTGCAGCCCACGTTCGTCCTGGGAACCCGCAAGGCGACCCTTGGCCTCAGTGTAGTGGCTAAATTTCCACCGGGGAAGTTCTGCCTGCCGCAGTTTCCATGAGGTCTGCACCGTCTTGGGGCTTAAATGGAGAGCGAGGAGAGCTGTCAGCTCTCACAGAACTCTGGCCTCCGCACTGTTTGCCATGCAACTGAGCTCAAGACCACACGTCTCCTCCCGGCCTGCTGAGAAACAGGCATCCGTGTAGGCCCTTCGAAACACTTTTTGGCATGTAGACTCCAAGGCGACACACTGTTCTTTTCCTTGGAAAAATACAGTGCCCCAGCTTGCCAACGCTCACGAAGGCAGTCCGAGTCAGTCTCATGTGCTGGGTCACTTGGATTCACTGAGAAAAAGCATCCTGCATTCAGACGAACGTTCTGCTCAGCGTGCCATCCGGAAGCTCACACTTGTCGGCTCTCTAGCTTAAGCAGGAGGTCGAGGTGAGGACCAAACTGAGCAAAGAGCACAGTTCCACACTTTGCACAAGGTGAAGCAGGAAGTCGAAGTGAGGACCAACATGAGCAAAGAGCACAATTCCTCACGTTGCACTGGTAGTCGTCGTAAGAGGAATTGCCAACTATGCCTGGCTAAGGCCTTCCCTGGGGTTAAGGAACCTGCCACACTTAGACGCCTTTAAATGAAAATTTATTTAGCGAAGTTCCCATTGTTTGGCGATGGTTTCCCTTTGCAGCGCCAATACTGCAGGGACTTAGGTTTGTTGCTACTTAGGCTAGGTGACCCTGCATACAGAAGCAGCCTTTTCCTGTTCAAGCTTGGATCCCTGTTTCTTAGGAGCTGCTTGCAAGACCCTGCTATTGCCCACCATCTATCCTCTGCACCTATGCCTGTGTAGGAAGCGAGTATTTTAGCCTGAGAGGCAGGGCTCTTGCAACTCTGGAGGAGAGATAATCCTGCAGCCCACGTTCGTCCTGGGAAACCGGAAGGCGACCCTTGGCCTCAGTGTAGTGGCTAAATTTCCGCCGGGGAAGTTCTGCCTGCCGCAGTTTCCATGAGGTCTGCACCGTCTTGGGGCTTAAATGGAGAGCGAGGAGAGCTGTCAGCTCTCACAGAACTCTGGCCTCCGCACTGTTTGCTATGCAACTGAGCTCAAGACCACACGTCTCCTCCCGGCCTGCTGAGAAACAGGCATTCGTGTAGGCCCTTCGTAACACTTTTTGGCATGTAGACTCCAAGGCGACACACTGTTCTTTTCCTTGGAGAAATACAGTGCCCCAGCTTGCCAACGCTCACGAAGGCAGTCCGAGCCAGTCTCATGTGCTGGGCCACTTGGATTCAGTGAGGAAAAGCATCCTGCATTGAGGCGAACGTTCTGCTCAGCGTGCCATCCGGAAGCTCACACTTGTCGGCTCTCTAGCTTAAGCAGGAGGTCGAGGTGAGGACCAAACTGAGCAAAGAGCACAGTTCCACACTTTGCACAAGGTGAAGCAGGAAGTCGAAGTGAGGACCAACATGAGCAAAGAGCACAATTCCTCACGTTGCACTGGTAGTCGTCGTAAGAGGAATTGCCAACTATGCCTGGCTAAGGCCTTCCCTGGGGTTAAGGAACCTGCCACACTTAGACGCCTTTAAATGAAAATTTATTTAGCGAAGTTCCCATTGTTTGGCGATGGTTTCCCTTTGCAGCGCCAATACTGCAGGGACTTAGGTTTGTTGCTACCTAGGCTAGGTGACCCTGCATACAGAAGCAGGCTTTTCCTGTGCAAGCTTGGATCCCGGTTTCTTAGGGGCTGCTTGCAAGACCCTGCTGTTGCCCACCATCTATCCTCTGCCCCTACGCCTGTGTAGGAAGCGAGTATTTTAGCCTGAGAAGCAGGGCTCTTGCAACTCTGGAGGAGAGATAACCCTGCAGCCCACGTACGTCCTGAGAAACCGCAAGGTGACCCTTGGCCTCAGTGTAGTGGCTAAATTTCCGCCGGGCAAGTTCTGCCTGCCGCAGTTTCCATGAGGTCTGCACCGTCTTGGGGCTTAAATGGAGAGCGAGGAGAGCTGTCAGCTCTCACAGAACTCTGGCCCCCGAACCTTTTGCCATGCACCTGAACTCAAGACCACACGTCTCCTCCCTGCCTGCTGAGCAACAGGCCGCCGTGTAGGCCCTTGCTAACACTTCCTGGCATTGCAGAGTCCAAGGGGACACACTGTCCCCTTCCTTGGAAACCTACGTCGCCACAGCTTGCCAAACGCTACCGAAGGCAGTCCTAGCCAGTCTCATGTGCTGGGTAACTTGGATTCAGTTACGAAAAGGCACCTGCATTGGGGTGAACACTGCTCAGCATTCTTTCCGGGAGCTCATAATTGCCCCCTCTCTAGCTTAAGCAGGATGTCGAGGTGAGGTCCAACTTGAGCAAAGAGCACAATTCCTCACTTTGCATTGGGTTAAGCAGGAAGTCGAAGTGAGGACCAACCTGAGCAAAGAGCACAATTGCTCACTTTGCAGTGGTAGGCCGTCGTAAGAGGCGTTGCCTACTACGCCTTGCTAAGGTCTGTCTGTTAGGGAAGTTGACACTCTTCGACGCCTTTAAAGGAAAATTTATTCAGCGAAGTTCCCAGTGTTTTGCGATGGTCTCCCTTCGCAGTGCCAATACTGCAGGGACTTAGGTTTGCTGCTAACTAGGCTAGGTGACCTGCATACAGAAGCAGGCTTTTCCCTTTGGAAGCTTGGATCCCGGTTTCTTAAGGGCTGCTTGCAAGACCCTGCTGTTGCCCAGCATGTATCCTCTGCCTCTACGCCTGTGTAGGAAGCGAGTATTTTAGCCTGAGAAGCAGGGCTCTTGCAACTCTGGAGGAGAGATAATCCTGCAGCCCACGTTCGTCCTGGGAACCCGCAAGGCGACCCTTGGCCTCAGTGTAGTGGCTAAATTTCCACCGGGGAAGTTCTGCCTGCCGCAGTTTCCATGAGGTCTGCACCGTCTTGGGGCTTAAATGGAGAGCGAGGAGAGCTGTCAGCTCTCACAGAACTCTGGCCTCCGCACTGTTTGCCATGCAACTGAGCTCAAGACCACACGTCTCCTCCCGGCCTGCTGAGAAACAGGCATCCGTGTAGGCCCTTCGAAACACTTTTTGGCATGTAGACTCCAAGGCGACACACTGTTCTTTTCCTTGGAAAAATACTGTGCCCCAGCTTGCCAACGCTCACGAAGGCAGTCCGAGTCAGTCTCATGTGCTGGGTCACTTGGATTCACTGAGAAAAAGCATCCTGCATTCAGACGAACGTTCTGCTCAGCGTGCCATCCGGAAGCTCACACTTGTCGGCTCTCTAGCTTAAGCAGGAGGTCGAGGTGAGGACCAAACTGAGCAAAGAGCACAGTTCCACACTTTGCACAAGGTGAAGCAGGAAGTCGAAATGAGGACCAACATGAGCAAAGAGCACAATTCCTCACGTAGCACTGGTAGTCGTCGTAAGAGGAATTGCCAACTATGCCTGGCTAAGGCCTTCCCTGGGGTTAAGGAACCTGCCACACTTAGACGCCTTTAAATGAAAATTTATTTAGCGAAGTTCCCATTGTTTGGCGATGGTTTCCCTTTGCAGCGCCAATACTGCAGGGACTTAGGTTTGTTGCTACTTAGGCTAGGTGACCCTGCATACAGAAGCAGCCTTTTCCTGTTCAAGCTTGGATCCCTGTTTCTTAGGAGCTGCTTGCAAGACCCTGCTATTGCCCACCATCTATCCTCTGCACCTATGCCTGTGTAGGAAGCGAGTATTTTAGCCTGAGAGGCAGGGCTCTTGCAACTCTGGAGGAGAGATAATCCTGCAGCCCACGTTCGTCCTGGGAAACCGGAAGGCGACCCTTGGCCTCAGTGTAGTGGCTAAATTTCCGCCGGGGAAGTTCTGCCTGCCGCAGTTTCCATGAGGTCTGCACCGTCTTGGGGCTTAAATGGAGAGCGAGGAGAGCTGTCAGCTCTCACAGAACTCTGGCCTCCGCACTGTTTGCTATGCAACTGAGCTCAAGACCACACGTCTCCTCCCGGCCTGCTGAGAAACAGGCATTCGTGTAGGCCCTTCGTAACACTTTTTGGCATGTAGACTCCAAGGCGACACACTGTTCTTTTCCTTGGAGAAATACAGTGCCCCAGGTTGCCAACGCTCACGAAGGCAGTCCGAGCCAGTCTCATGTGCTGGGCCACTTGGATTCAGTGAGGAAAAGCATCCTGCATTGAGGCGAACGTTCTGCTCAGCGTGCCATCCGGAAGCTCACACTTGTCGGCTCTCTAGCTTAAGCAGGAGGTCGAGGTGAGGACCAAACTGAGCAAAGAGCACAGTTCCACACTTTGCACAAGGTGAAGCAGGAAGTCGAAGTGAGGACCAACATGAGCAAAGAGCACAATTCCTCACGTTGCACTGGTAGTCGTCGTAAGAGGAATTGCCAACTATGCCTGGCTAAGGCCTTCCCTGGGGTTAAGGAACCTGCCACACTTAGACGCCTTTAAATGAAAATTTATTTAGCGAAGTTCCCATTGTTTGGCGATGGTTTCCCTTTGCAGCGCCAATACTGCAGGGACTTAGGTTTGTTGCTACCTAGGCTAGGTGACCCTGCATACAGAAGCAGGCTTTTCCTGTGCAAGCTTGGATCCCGGTTTCTTAGGGGCTGCTTGCAAGACCCTGCTGTTGCCCACCATCTATCCTCTGCCCCTACGCCTGTGTAGGAAGCGAGTATTTTAGCCTGAGAAGCAGGGCTCTTGCAACTCTGGAGGAGAGATAACCCTGCAGCCCACGTACGTCCTGAGAAACCGCAAGGTGACCCTTGGCCTCAGTGTAGTGGCTAAATTTCCGCCGGGCAAGTTCTGCCTGCCGCAGTTTCCATGAGGTCTGCACCGTCTTGGGGCTTAAATGGAGAGCGAGGAGAGCTGTCAGCTCTCACAGAACTCTGGCCCCCGAACCTTTTGCCATGCACCTGAACTCAAGACCACACGTCTCCTCCCTGCCTGCTGAGCAACAGGCCGCCGTGTAGGCCCTTGCTAACACTTCCTGGCATTGCAGAGTCCAAGGGGACACACTGTCCCCTTCCTTGGAAACCTACGTTGCCACAGCTTGCCAAACGCTACCGAAGGCAGTCCTAGCCAGTCTCATGTGCTGGGTAACTTGGATTCAGTTACGAAAAGGCACCTGCATTGGGGTGAACACTGCTCAGCGTTCTTTCCGGGAGCTCATAATTGCCCCCTCTCTAGCTTAAGCAGGATGTCGAGGTGAGGTCCAACTTGAGCAAAGAGCACAATTCCTCACTTTGCATTGGGTTAAGCAGGAAGTCGAAGTGAGGACCAACCTGAGCAAAGAGCACAATTGCTCACTTTGCAGTGGTAGGCCGTCGTAAGAGGCATTGCCTACTACGCCTTGCTAAGGTCTGTCTCTTAGGGAAGTTGACACTCTTCGACGCCTTTAAAGGAAAATTTATTCAGCGAAGTGCCCAGTGTTTTGCGATGGTCTCCCTTCGCAGTGCCAATACTGCAGGGACTTAGGTTTGCTGCTAACTAGGCTAGGTGACCTGCATACAGAAGCAGGCTTTTCCCTTTGGAAGCTTGGATCCCGGTTTCTTAAGGGCTGCTTGCAAGACCCTGCTGTTGCCCAGCATGTATCCTCTGCCTCTACGCCTGTGTAGGAAGCGAGTATTTTAGCCTGAGAAGCAGGGCTCTTGCAACTCTGGAGGAGAGATAATCCTGCAGCCCACGTTCGTCCTGGGAACCCGCAAGGCGACCCTTGGCCTCAGTGTAGTGGCTAAATTTCCACCGGGCAAGTTCTGCCTGCCGCAGTTTCCATGAGGTCTGCACCGTCTTGGGGCTTAAATGGAGAGCGAGGAGAGCTGTCAGCTCTCACAGAACTCTGGCCTCCGCACTGTTTGCCATGCAACTGAGCTCAAGACCACACGTCTCCTCCCGGCCTGCTGAGAAACAGGCATCCGTGTAGGCCCTTCGAAACACTTTTTGGCATGTAGACTCCAAGGCGACACACTGTTCTTTTCCTTGGAAAAATACAGTGCCCCAGCTTGCCAACGCTCACGAAGGCAGTCCGAGTCAGTCTCATGTGCTGGGTCACTTGGATTCACTGAGAAAAAGCATCCTGCATTCAGACGAACGTTCTGCTCAGCGTGCCATCCGGAAGCTCACACTTGTCGGCTCTCTAGCTTAAGCAGGAGGTCGAGGTGAGGACCAAACTGAGCAAAGAGCACAGTTCCACACTTTGCACAAGGTGAAGCAGGAAGTCGAAATGAGGACCAACATGAGCAAAGAGCACAATTCCTCACGTTGCACTGGTAGTCGTCGTAAGAGGAATTGCCAACTATGCCTGGCTAAGGCCCTCCCTGGTGTTAAGGGACCTGCCACACTTAGATGCCTTTAAATGAAAATTTATTTAGTGAAGTTCCCATTGTTTGGCGATGGTTTCCCTTTGCAGCGCCAATACTGCAGGGACTTAGGTTTGTTGCTACCTAGGCTAGGTGACCCTGCATACAGAAGCAGGCTTTTCCTGTGCAAGCTTGGATCCCGGTTTCTTAGGGGCTGCTTGCAAGACCCTGCTGTTGCCCACCATCTATCCTCTGCCCCTACGCCTGTGTAGGAAGCGAGTATTTTAGCCTGAGAAGCAGGGCTCTTGCAACTCTGGAGGAGAGATAACCCTGCAGCCCACGTACGTCCTGAGAAACCGCAAGGTGACCCTTGGCCTCAGTGTAGTGGCTAAATTTCCGCCGGGCAAGTTCTGCCTGCCGCAGTTTCCATGAGGTCTGCACCGTCTTGGGGCTTAAATGGAGAGCGAGGAGAGCTGTCAGCTCTCACAGAACTCTGGCCCCCGAACCTTTTGCCATGCACCTGAACTCAAGACCACACGTCTCCTCCCTGCCTGCTGAGCAACAGGCCGCCGTGTAGGCCCTTGCTAACACTTCCTGGCATTGCAGAGTCCAAGGGGACACACTGTCCCCTTCCTTGGAAACCTACGTTGCCACAGCTTGCCAAACGCTACCGAAGGCAGTCCTAGCCAGTCTCATGTGCTGGGTAACTTGGATTCAGTTACGAAAAGGCACCTGCATTGAGGTGAACACTGCTCAGCGTTCTTTCCGGGAGCTCATAATTGCCCCCTCTCTAGCTTAAGCAGGATGTCGAGGTGAGGTCCAACTTGAGCAAAGAGCACAATTCCTCACTTTGCATTGGGTTAAGCAGGAAGTCGAAGTGAGGACCAACCTGAGCAAAGAGCACAATTGCTCACTTTGCAGTGGTAGGCCGTCGTAAGAGGCGTTGCCTACTACGCCTTGCTAAGGTCTGTCTGTTAGGGAAGTTGACACTCTTCGACGCCTTTAAAGGAAAATTTATTCAGCGAAGTTCCCAGTGTTTTGCGATGGTCTCCCTTCGCAGTGCCAATACTGCAGGGACTTAGGTTTGCTGCTAACTAGGCTAGGTGACCTGCATACAGAAGCAGGCTTTTCCCTTTGGAAGCTTGGATCCCGGTTTCTTAAGGGCTGCTTGCAAGACCCTGCTGTTGCCCAGCATGTATCCTCTGCCTCTACGCCTGTGTAGGAAGCGAGTATTTTAGCCTGAGAAGCAGGGCTCTTGCAACTCTGGAGGAGAGATAATCCTGCAGCCCACGTTCGTCCTGGGAACCCGCAAGGCGACCCTTGGCCTCAGTGTAGTGGCTAAATTTCCACCGGGCAAGTTCTGCCTGCCGCAGTTTCCATGAGGTCTGCACCGTCTTGGGGCTTAAATGGAGAGCGAGGAGAGCTGTCAGCTCTCACAGAACTCTGGCCTCCGCACTGTTTGCTATGCAACTGAGCTCAAGACCACACGTCTCCTCCCGGCCTGCTGAGAAACAGGCATTCGTGTAGGCCCTTCGTAACACTTTTTGGCATGTAGACTCCAAGGCGACACACTGTTCTTTTCCTTGGAGAAATACAGTGCCCCAGCTTGCCAACGCTCACGAAGGCAGTCCGAGCCAGTCTCATGTGCTGGGCCACTTGGATTCAGTGAGGAAAAGCATCCTGCATTGAGGCGAACGTTCTGCTCAGCGTGCCATCCGGAAGCTCACACTTGTCGGCTCTCTAGCTTAAGCAGGAGGTCGAGGTGAGGACCAAACTGAGCAAAGAGCACAGTTCCACACTTTGCACAAGGTGAAGCAGGAAGTCGAAGTGAGGACCAACATGAGCAAAGAGCACAATTCCTCACGTTGCACTGGTAGTCGTCGTAAGAGGAATTGCCAACTATGCCTGGCTAAGGCCTTCCCTGGGGTTAAGGAACCTGCCACACTTAGACGCCTTTAAATGAAAATTTATTTAGCGAAGTTCCCATTGTTTGGCGATGGTTTCCCTTTGCAGCGCCAATACTGCAGGGACTTAGGTTTGTTGCTACCTAGGCTAGGTGACCCTGCATACAGAAGCAGGCTTTTCCTGTGCAAGCTTGGATCCCGGTTTCTTAGGGGCTGCTTGCAAGACCCTGCTGTTGCCCACCATCTATCCTCTGCCCCTACGCCTGTGTAGGAAGCGAGTATTTTAGCCTGAGAAGCAGGGCTCTTGCAACTCTGGAGGAGAGATAACCCTGCAGCCCACGTACGTCCTGAGAAACCGCAAGGTGACCCTTGGCCTCAGTGTAGTGGCTAAATTTCCGCCGGGCAAGTTCTGCCTGCCGCAGTTTCCATGAGGTCTGCACCGTCTTGGGGCTTAAATGGAGAGCGAGGAGAGCTGTCAGCTCTCACAGAACTCTGGCCCCCGAACCTTTTGCCATGCACCTGAACTCAAGACCACACGTCTCCTCCCTGCCTGCTGAGCAACAGGCCGCCGTGTAGGCCCTTGCTAACACTTCCTGGCATTGCAGAGTCCAAGGGGACACACTGTCCCCTTCCTTGGAAACCTACGTCGCCACAGCTTGCCAAACGCTACCGAAGGCAGTCCTAGCCAGTCTCATGTGCTGGGTAACTTGGATTCAGTTACGAAAAGGCACCTGCATTGGGGTGAACACTGCTCAGCATTCTTTCCGGGAGCTCATAATTCCCCCCTCTCTAGCTTAAGCAGGATGTCGAGGTGAGGTCCAACTTGAGCAAAGAGCACAATTCCTCACTTTGCATTGGGTTAAGCAGGAAGTCGAAGTGAGGACCAACCTGAGCAAAGAGCACAATTGCTCACTTTGCAGTGGTAGGCCGTCGTAAGAGGCGTTGCCTACTACGCCTTGCTAAGGTCTGTCTGTTAGGGAAGTTGACACTCTTCGACGCCTTTAAAGGAAAATTTATTCAGCGAAGTTCCCAGTGTTTTGCGATGGTCTCCCTTCGCAGTGCCAATACTGCAGGGACTTAGGTTTGCTGCTAACTAGGCTAGGTGACCTGCATACAGAAGCAGGCTTTTCCCTTTGGAAGCTTGGATCCCGGTTTCTTAAGGGCTGCTTGCAAGACCCTGCTGTTGCCCAGCATGTATCCTCTGCCTCTACGCCTGTGTAGGAAGCGAGTATTTTAGCCTGAGAAGCAGGGCTCTTGCAACTCTGGAGGAGAGATAATCCTGCAGCCCACGTTCGTCCTGGGAACCCGCAAGGCGACCCTTGGCCTCAGTGTAGTGGCTAAATTTCCACCGGGGAAGTTCTGCCTGCCGCAGTTTCCATGAGGTCTGCACCGTCTTGGGGCTTAAATGGAGAGCGAGGAGAGCTGTCAGCTCTCACAGAACTCTGGCCTCCGCACTGTTTGCCATGCAACTGAGCTCAAGACCACACGTCTCCTCCCGGCCTGCTGAGAAACAGGCATCCGTGAAGGCCCTTCGAAACACTTTTTGGCATGTAGACTCCAAGGCGACACACTGTTCTTTTCCTTGGAAAAATACTGTGCCCCAGCTTGCCAACGCTCACGAAGGCAGTCCGAGTCAGTCTCATGTGCTGGGTCACTTGGATTCACTGAGAAAAAGCATCCTGCATTCAGACGAACGTTCTGCTCAGCGTGCCATCCGGAAGCTCACACTTGTCGGCTCTCTAGCTTAAGCAGGAGGTCGAGGTGAGGACCAAACTGAGCAAAGAGCACAGTTCCACACTTTGCACAAGGTGAAGCAGGAAGTCGAAATGAGGACCAACATGTGCAAAGAGCACAATTCCTCACGTAGCACTGGTAGTCGTCGTAAGAGGAATTGCCAACTATGCCTGGCTAAGGCCTTCCCTGGGGTTAAGGAACCTGCCACACTTAGACGCCTTTAAATGAAAATTTATTTAGCGAAGTTCCCATTGTTTGGCGATGGTTTCCCTTTGCAGCGCCAATACTGCAGGGACTTAGGTTTGTTGCTACTTAGGCTAGGTGACCCTGCATACAGAAGCAGCCTTTTCCTGTTCAAGCTTGGATCCCTGTTTCTTAGGAGCTGCTTGCAAGACCCTGCTATTGCCCACCATCTATCCTCTGCACCTATGCCTGTGTAGGAAGCGAGTATTTTAGCCTGAGAGGCAGGGCTCTTGCAACTCTGGAGGAGAGATAATCCTGCAGCCCACGTTCGTCCTGGGAAACCGGAAGGCGACCCTTGGCCTCAGTGTAGTGGCTAAATTTCCGCCGGGGAAGTTCTGCCTTCCGCAGTTTCCATGAGGTCTGCACCGTCTTGGGGCTTAAATGGAGAGCGAGGAGAGCTGTCAGCTCTCACAGAACTCTGGCCTCCGCACTGTTTGCTATGCAACTGAGCTCAAGACCAAACGTCTCCTCCCGGCCTGCTGAGAAACAGGCATTCGTGTAGGCCCTTCGTAACACTTTTTGGCATGTAGACTCCAAGGCGACACACTGTTCTTTTCCTTGGAGAAATACAGTGCCCCAGGTTGCCAACGCTCACGAAGGCAGTCCGAGCCAGTCTCATGTGCTGGGCCACTTGGATTCAGTGAGGAAAAGCATCCTGCATTGAGGCGAACGTTCTGCTCAGCGTGCCATCCGGAAGCTCACACTTGTCGGCTCTCTAGCTTAAGCAGGAGGTCGAGGTGAGGACCAAACTGAGCAAAGAGCACAGTTCCACACTTTGCACAAGGTGAAGCAGGAAGTCGAAGTGAGGACCAACATGAGCAAAGAGCACAATTCCTCACGTTGCACTGGTAGTCGTCGTAAGAGGAATTGCCAACTATGCCTGGCTAAGGCCTTCCCTGGGGTTAAGGAACCTGCCACACTTAGACGCCTTTAAATGAAAATTTATTTAGCGAAGTTCCCATTGTTTGGCGATGGTTTCCCTTTGCAGCGCCAATACTGCAGGGACTTAGGTTTGTTGCTACCTAGGCTAGGTGACCCTGCATACAGAAGCAGGCTTTTCCTGTGCAAGCTTGGATCCCGGTTTCTTAGGGGCTGCTTGCAAGACCCTGCTGTTGCCCACCATCTATCCTCTGCCCCTACGCCTGTGTAGGAAGCGAGTATTTTAGCCTGAGAAGCAGGGCTCTTGCAACTCTGGAGGAGAGATAACCCTGCAGCCCACGTACGTCCTGAGAAACCGCAAGGTGACCCTTGGCCTCAGTGTAGTGGCTAAATTTCCGCCGGGCAAGTTCTGCCTGCCGCAGTTTCCATGAGGTCTGCACCGTCTTGGGGCTTAAATGGAGAGCGAGGAGAGCTGTCAGCTCTCACAGAACTCTGGCCCCCGAACCTTTTGCCATGCACCTGAACTCAAGACCACACGTCTCCTCCCTGCCTGCTGAGCAACAGGCCGCCGTGTAGGCCCTTGCTAACACTTCCTGGCATTGCAGAGTCCAAGGGGACACACTGTCCCCTTCCTTGGAAACCTACGTTGCCACAGCTTGCCAAACGCTACCGAAGGCAGTCCTAGCCAGTCTCATGTGCTGGGTAACTTGGATTCAGTTACGAAAAGGCACCTGCATTGGGGTGAACACTGCTCAGCGTTCTTTCCGGGAGCTCATAATTGCCCCCTCTCTAGCTTAAGCAGGATGTCGAGGTGAGGTCCAACTTGAGCAAAGAGCACAATTCCTCACTTTGCATTGGGTTAAGCAGGAAGTCGAAGTGAGGACCAACCTGAGCAAAGAGCACAATTGCTCACTTTGCAGTGGTAGGCCGTCGTAAGAGGCATTGCCTACTACGCCTTGCTAAGGTCTGTCTGTTAGGGAAGTTGACACTCTTCGACGCCTTTAAAGGAAAATTTATTCAGCGAAGTTCCCAGTGTTTTGCGATGGTCTCCCTTCGCAGTGCCAATACTGCAGGGACTTAGGTTTGCTGCTAACTAGGCTAGGTGACCTGCATACAGAAGCAGGCTTTTCCCTTTGGAAGCTTGGATCCCGGTTTCTTAAGGGCTGCTTGCAAGACCCTGCTGTTGCCCAGCATGTATCCTCTGCCTCTACGCCTGTGTAGGAAGCGAGTATTTTAGCCTGAGAAGCAGGGCTCTTGCAACTCTGGAGGAGAGATAATCCTGCAGCCCACGTTCGTCCTGGGAACCCGCAAGGCGACCCTTGGCCTCAGTGTAGTGGCTAAATTTCCACCGGGCAAGTTCTGCCTGCCGCAGTTTCCATGAGGTCTGCACCGTCTTGGGGCTTAAATGGAGAGCGAGGAGAGCTGTCAGCTCTCACAGAACTCTGGCCTCCGCACTGTTTGCCATGCAACTGAGCTCAAGACCACACGTCTCCTCCCGGCCTGCTGAGAAACAGGCATCCGTGTAGGCCCTTCGAAACACTTTTTGGCATGTAGACTCCAAGGCGACACACTGTTCTTTTCCTTGGAAAAATACAGTGCCCCAGCTTGCCAACGCTCACGAAGGCAGTCCGAGTCAGTCTCATGTGCTGGGTCACTTGGATTCACTGAGAAAAAGCATCCTGCATTCAGACGAACGTTCTGCTCAGCGTGCCATCCGGAAGCTCACACTTGTCGGCTCTCTAGCTTAAGCAGGAGGTCGAGGTGAGGACCAAACTGAGCAAAGAGCACAGTTCCACACTTTGCACAAGGTGAAGCAGGAAGTCGAAATGAGGACCAACATGAGCAAAGAGCACAATTCCTCACGTTGCACTGGTAGTCGTCGTAAGAGGAATTGCCAACTATGCCTGGCTAAGGCCCTCCCTGGGGTTAAGGAACCTGCCACACTTAGATGCCTTTAAATGAAAATTTATTTAGTGAAGTTCCCATTGTTTGGCGATGGTTTCCCTTTGCAGCGCCAATACTGCAGGGACTTAGGTTTGTTGCTACCTAGGCTAGGTGACCCTGCATACAGAAGCAGGCTTTTCCTGTGCAAGCTTGGATCCCGGTTTCTTAGGGGCTGCTTGCAAGACCCTGCTGTTGCCCACCATCTATCCTCTGCCCCTACGCCTGTGTAGGAAGCGAGTATTTTAGCCTGAGAAGCAGGGCTCTTGCAACTCTGGAGGAGAGATAACCCTGCAGCCCACGTACGTCCTGAGAAACCGCAAGGTGACCCTTGGCCTCAGTGTAGTGGCTAAATTTCCGCCGGGCAAGTTCTGCCTGCCGCAGTTTCCATGAGGTCTGCACCGTCTTGGGGCTTAAATGGAGAGCGAGGAGAGCTGTCAGCTCTCACAGAACTCTGGCCCCCGAACCTTTTGCCATGCACCTGAACTCAAGACCACACGTCTCCTCCCTGCCTGCTGAGCAACAGGCCGCCGTGTAGGCCCTTGCTAACACTTCCTGGCATTGCAGAGTCCAAGGGGACACACTGTCCCCTTCCTTGGAAACCTACGTTGCCACAGCTTGCCAAACGCTACCGAAGGCAGTCCTAGCCAGTCTCATGTGCTGGGTAACTTGGATTCAGTTACGAAAAGGCACCTGCATTGAGGTGAACACTGCTCAGCGTTCTTTCCGGGAGCTCATAATTGCCCCCTCTCTAGCTTAAGCAGGATGTCGAGGTGAGGTCCAACTTGAGCAAAGAGCACAATTCCTCACTTTGCATTGGGTTAAGCAGGAAGTCGAAGTGAGGACCAACCTGAGCAAAGAGCACAATTGCTCACTTTGCAGTGGTAGGCCGTCGTAAGAGGCGTTGCCTACTACGCCTTGCTAAGGTCTGTCTGTTAGGGAAGTTGACACTCTTAGACGCCTTTAAAGGAAAATTTATTCAGCGAAGTTCCCAGTGTTTTGCGATGGTCTCCCTTCGCAGTGCCAATACTGCAGGGACTTAGGTTTGCTGCTAACTAGGCTAGGTGACCTGCATACAGAAGCAGGCTTTTCCCTTTGGAAGCTTGGATCCCGGTTTCTTAAGGGCTGCTTGCAAGACCCTGCTGTTGCCCAGCATGTATCCTCTGCCTCTACGCCTGTGTAGGAAGCGAGTATTTTAGCCTGAGAAGCAGGGCTCTTGCAACTCTGGAGGAGAGATAATCCTGCAGCCCACGTTCGTCCTGGGAACTCGCAAGGCGACCCTTGGCCTCAGTGTAGTGGCTAAATTTCCACCGGGCAAGTTCTGCCTGCCGCAGTTTCCATGAGGTCTGCACCGTCTTGGGGCTTAAATGGAGAGCGAGGAGAGCTGTCAGCTCTCACAGAACTCTGGCCTCCGCACTGTTTGCCATGCAACTGAGCTCAAGACCACACGTCTCCTCCCGGCCTGCTGAGAAACAGGCATCCGTGTAGGCCCTTCGAAACACTTTTTGGCATGTAGACTCCAAGGCGACACACTGTTCTTTTCCTTGGAAAAATACAGTGCCCCAGCTTGCCAACGCTCACGAAGGCAGTCCGAGTCAGTCTCATGTGCTGGGTCACTTGGATTCACTGAGAAAAAGCATCCTGCATTCAGACGAACGTTCTGCTCAGCGTGCCATCCGGAAGCTCACACTTGTCGGCTCTCTAGCTTAAGCAGGAGGTCGAGGTGAGGACCAAACTGAGCAAAGAGCACAGTTCCACACTTTGCACAAGGTGAAGCAGGAAGTCGAAGTGAGGACCAACATGAGCAAAGAGCACAATTCCTCACGTTGCACTGGTAGTCGTCGTAAGAGGAATTGCCAACTATGCCTGGCTAAGGCCTTCCCTGGGGTTAAGGAACCTGCCACACTTAGACGCCTTTAAATGAAAATTTATTTAGCGAAGTTCCCATTGTTTGGCGATGGTTTCCCTTTGCAGCGCCAATACTGCAGGGACTTAGGTTTGTTGCTACTTAGGCTAGGTGACCCTGCATACAGAAGCAGCCTTTTCCTGTTCAAGCTTGGATCCCTGTTTCTTAGGAGCTGCTTGCAAGACCCTGCTATTGCCCACCATCTATCCTCTGCACCTATGCCTGTGTAGGAAGCGAGTATTTTAGCCTGAGAGGCAGGGCTCTTGCAACTCTGGAGGAGAGATAATCCTGCAGCCCACGTTCGTCCTGGGAAACCGGAAGGCGACCCTTGGCCTCAGTGTAGTGGCTAAATTTCCGCCGGGGAAGTTCTGCCTGCCGCAGTTTCCATGAGGTCTGCACCGTCTTGGGGCTTAAATGGAGAGCGAGGAGAGCTGTCAGCTCTCACAGAACTCTGGCCTCCGCACTGTTTGCTATGCAACTGAGCTCAAGACCACACGTCTCCTCCCGGCCTGCTGAGAAACAGGCATTCGTGTAGGCCCTTCGTAACACTTTTTGGCATGTAGACTCCAAGGCGACACACTGTTCTTTTCCTTGGAGAAATACAGTGCCCCAGCTTGCCAACGCTCACGAAGGCAGTCCGAGCCAGTCTCATGTGCTGGGCCACTTGGATTCAGTGAGGAAAAGCATCCTGCATTGAGGCGAACGTTCTGCTCAGCGTGCCATCCGGAAGCTCACACTTGTCGGCTCTCTAGCTTAAGCAGGAGGTCGAGGTGAGGACCAAACTGAGCAAAGAGCACAGTTCCACACTTTGCACAAGGTGAAGCAGGAAGTCGAAGTGAGGACCAACATGAGCAAAGAGCACAATTCCTCACGTTGCACTGGTAGTCGTCGTAAGAGGAATTGCCAACTATGCCTGGCTAAGGCCTTCCCTGGGGTTAAGGAACCTGCCACACTTAGACGCCTTTAAATGAAAATTTATTTAGCGAAGTTCCCATTGTTTGGCGATGGTTTCCCTTTGCAGCGCCAATACTGCAGGGACTTAGGTTTGTTGCTACCTAGGCTAGGTGACCCTGCATACAGAAGCAGGCTTTTCCTGTGCAAGCTTGGATCCCGGTTTCTTAGGGGCTGCTTGCAAGACCCTGCTGTTGCCCACCATCTATCCTCTGCCCCTACGCCTGTGTAGGAAGCGAGTATTTTAGCCTGAGAAGCAGGGCTCTTGCAACTCTGGAGGAGAGATAACCCTGCAGCCCACGTACGTCCTGAGAAACCGCAAGGTGACCCTTGGCCTCAGTGTAGTGGCTAAATTTCCGCCGGGCAAGTTCTGCCTGCCGCAGTTTCCATGAGGTCTGCACCGTCTTGGGGCTTAAATGGAGAGCGAGGAGAGCTGTCAGCTCTCACAGAACTCTGGCCCCCGAACCTTTTGCCATGCACCTGAACTCAAGACCACACGTCTCCTCCCTGCCTGCTGAGCAACAGGCCGCCGTGTAGGCCCTTGCTAACACTTCCTGGCATTGCAGAGTCCAAGGGGACACACTGTCCCCTTCCTTGGAAACCTACGTCGCCACAGCTTGCCAAACGCTACCGAAGGCAGTCCTAGCCAGTCTCATGTGCTGGGTAACTTGGATTCAGTTACGAAAAGGCACCTGCATTGGGGTGAACACTGCTCAGCATTCTTTCCGGGAGCTCATAATTGCCCCCTCTCTAGCTTAAGCAGGATGTCGAGGTGAGGTCCAACTTGAGCAAAGAGCACAATTCCTCACTTTGCATTGGGTTAAGCAGGAAGTCGAAGTGAGGACCAACCTGAGCAAAGAGCACAATTGCTCACTTTGCAGTGGTAGGCCGTCGTAAGAGGCGTTGCCTACTACGCCTTGCTAAGGTCTGTCTGTTAGGGAAGTTGACACTCTTCGACGCCTTTAAAGGAAAATTTATTCAGCGAAGTTCCCAGTGTTTTGCGATGGTCTCCCTTCGCAGTGCCAATACTGCAGGGACTTAGGTTTGCTGCTAACTAGGCTAGGTGACCTGCATACAGAAGCAGGCTTTTCCCTTTGGAAGCTTGGATCCCGGTTTCTTAAGGGCTGCTTGCAAGACCCTGCTGTTGCCCAGCATGTATCCTCTGCCTCTACGCCTGTGTAGGAAGCGAGTATTTTAGCCTGAGAAGCAGGGCTCTTGCAACTCTGGAGGAGAGATAATCCTGCAGCCCACGTTCGTCCTGGGAACCCGCAAGGCGACCCTTGGCCTCAGTGTAGTGGCTAAATTTCCACCGGGCAAGTTCTGCCTGCCGCAGTTTCCATGAGGTCTGCACCGTCTTGGGGCTTAAATGGAGAGCGAGGAGAGCTGTCAGCTCTCACAGAACTCTGGCCTCCGCACTGTTTGCCATGCAACTGAGCTCAAGACCACACGTCTCCTCCCGGCCTGCTGAGAAACAGGCATCCGTGTAGGCCCTTCGAAACACTTTTTGGCATGTAGACTCCAAGGCGACACACTGTTCTTTTCCTTGGAAAAATACTGTGCCCCAGCTTGCCAACGCTCACGAAGGCAGTCCGAGTCAGTCTCATGTGCTGGGTCACTTGGATTCACTGAGAAAAAGCATCCTGCATTCAGACGAACGTTCTGCTCAGCGTGCCATCCGGAAGCTCACACTTGTCGGCTCTCTAGCTTAAGCAGGAGGTCGAGGTGAGGACCAAACTGAGCAAAGAGCACAGTTCCACACTTTGCACAAGGTGAAGCAGGAAGTCGAAGTGAGGACCAACATGAGCAAAGAGCACAATTCCTCACGTTGCACTGGTAGTCGTCGTAAGAGGAATTGCCAACTATGCCTGGCTAAGGCCTTCCCTGGGGTTAAGGAACCTGCCACACTTAGACGCCTTTAAATGAAAATTTATTTAGCGAAGTTCCCATTGTTTGGCGATGGTTTCCCTTTGCAGCGCCAATACTGCAGGGACTTAGGTTTGTTGCTACTTAGGCTAGGTGACCCTGCATACAGAAGCAGCCTTTTCCTGTTCAAGCTTGGATCCCTGTTTCTTAGGAGCTGCTTGCAAGACCCTGCTATTGCCCACCATCTATCCTCTGCACCTATGCCTGTGTAGGAAGCGAGTATTTTAGCCTGAGAGGCAGGGCTCTTGCAACTCTGGAGGAGAGATAATCCTGCAGCCCACGTTCGTCCTGGGAAACCGGAAGGCGACCCTTGGCCTCAGTGTAGTGGCTAAATTTCCGCCGGGGAAGTTCTGCCTGCCGCAGTTTCCATGAGGTCTGCACCGTCTTGGGGCTTAAATGGAGAGCGAGGAGAGCTGTCAGCTCTCACAGAACTCTGGCCTCCGCACTGTTTGCTATGCAACTGAGCTCAAGACCACACGTCTCCTCCCGGCCTGCTGAGAAACAGGCATTCGTGTAGGCCCTTCGTAACACTTTTTGGCATGTAGACTCCAAGGCGACACACTGTTCTTTTCCTTGGAGAAATACAGTGCCCCAGCTTGCCAACGCTCACGAAGGCAGTCCGAGCCAGTCTCATGTGCTGGGCCACTTGGATTCAGTGAGGAAAAGCATCCTGCATTGAGGCGAACGTTCTGCTCAGCGTGCCATCCGGAAGCTCACACTTGTCGGCTCTCTAGCTTAAGCAGGAGGTCGAGGTGAGGACCAAACTGAGCAAAGAGCACAGTTCCACACTTTGCACAAGGTGAAGCAGGAAGTCGAAGTGAGGACCAACATGAGCAAAGAGCACAATTCCTCACGTTGCACTGGTAGTCGTCGTAAGAGGAATTGCCAACTATGCCTGGCTAAGGCCTTCCCTGGGGTTAAGGAACCTGCCACACTTAGACGCCTTTAAATGAAAATTTATTTAGCGAAGTTCCCATTGTTTGGCGATGGTTTCCCTTTGCAGCGCCAATACTGCAGGGACTTAGGTTTGTTGCTACCTAGGCTAGGTGACCCTGCATACAGAAGCAGGCTTTTCCTGTGCAAGCTTGGATCCCGGTTTCTTAGGGGCTGCTTGCAAGACCCTGCTGTTGCCCACCATCTATCCTCTGCCCCTACGCCTGTGTAGGAAGCGAGTATTTTAGCCTGAGAAGCAGGGCTCTTGCAACTCTGGAGGAGAGATAACCCTGCAGCCCACGTACGTCCTGAGAAACCGCAAGGTGACCCTTGGCCTCAGTGTAGTGGCTAAATTTCCGCCGGGCAAGTTCTGCCTGCCGCAGTTTCCATGAGGTCTGCACCGTCTTGGGGCTTAAATGGAGAGCGAGGAGAGCTGTCAGCTCTCACAGAACTCTGGCCCCCGAACCTTTTGCCATGCACCTGAACTCAAGACCACACGTCTCCTCCCTGCCTGCTGAGCAACAGGCCGCCGTGTAGGCCCTTGCTAACACTTCCTGGCATTGCAGAGTCCAAGGGGACACACTGTCCCCTTCCTTGGAAACCTACGTCGCCACAGCTTGCCAAACGCTACCGAAGGCAGTCCTAGCCAGTCTCATGTGCTGGGTAACTTGGATTCAGTTACGAAAAGGCACCTGCATTGGGGTGAACACTGCTCAGCATTCTTTCCGGGAGCTCATAATTGCCCCCTCTCTAGCTTAAGCAGGATGTCGAGGTGAGGTCCAACTTGAGCAAAGAGCACAATTCCTCACTTTGCATTGGGTTAAGCAGGAAGTCGAAGTGAGGACCAACCTGAGCAAAGAGCACAATTGCTCACTTTGCAGTGGTAGGCCGTCGTAAGAGGCGTTGCCTACTACGCCTTGCTAAGGTCTGTCTGTTAGGGAAGTTGACACTCTTCGACGCCTTTAAAGGAAAATTTATTCAGCGAAGTTCCCAGTGTTTTGCGATGGTCTCCCTTCGCAGTGCCAATACTGCAGGGACTTAGGTTTGCTGCTAACTAGGCTAGGTGACCTGCATACAGAAGCAGGCTTTTCCCTTTGGAAGCTTGGATCCCGGTTTCTTAAGGGCTGCTTGCAAGACCCTGCTGTTGCCCAGCATGTATCCTCTGCCTCTACGCCTGTGTAGGAAGCGAGTATTTTAGCCTGAGAAGCAGGGCTCTTGCAACTCTGGAGGAGAGATAATCCTGCAGCCCACGTTCGTCCTGGGAACCCGCAAGGCGACCCTTGGCCTCAGTGTAGTGGCTAAATTTCCACCGGGGAAGTTCTGCCTGCCGCAGTTTCCATGAGGTCTGCACCGTCTTGGGGCTTAAATGGAGAGCGAGGAGAGCTGTCAGCTCTCACAGAACTCTGGCCTCCGCACTGTTTGCCATGCAACTGAGCTCAAGACCACACGTCTCCTCCCGGCCTGCTGAGAAACAGGCATCCGTGTAGGCCCTTCGAAACACTTTTTGGCATGTAGACTCCAAGGCGACACACTGTTCTTTTCCTTGGAAAAATACAGTGCCCCAGCTTGCCAACGCTCACGAAGGCAGTCCGAGTCAGTCTCATGTGCTGGGTCACTTGGATTCACTGAGAAAAAGCATCCTGCATTCAGACGAACGTTCTGCTCAGCGTGCCATCCGGAAGCTCACACTTGTCGGCTCTCTAGCTTAAGCAGGAGGTCGAGGTGAGGACCAAACTGAGCAAAGAGCACAGTTCCACACTTTGCACAAGGTGAAGCAGGAAGTCGAAGTGAGGACCAACATGAGCAAAGAGCACAATTCCTCACGTTGCACTGGTAGTCGTCGTAAGAGGAATTGCCAACTATGCCTGGCTAAGGCCTTCCCTGGGGTTAAGGAACCTGCCACACTTAGACGCCTTTAAATGAAAATTTATTTAGCGAAGTTCCCATTGTTTGGCGATGGTTTCCCTTTGCAGCGCCAATACTGCAGGGACTTAGGTTTGTTGCTACTTAGGCTAGGTGACCCTGCATACAGAAGCAGCCTTTTCCTGTTCAAGCTTGGATCCCTGTTTCTTAGGAGCTGCTTGCAAGACCCTGCTATTGCCCACCATCTATCCTCTGCACCTATGCCTGTGTAGGAAGCGAGTATTTTAGCCTGAGAGGCAGGGCTCTTGCAACTCTGGAGGAGAGATAATCCTGCAGCCCACGTTCGTCCTGGGAAACCGGAAGGCGACCCTTGGCCTCAGTGTAGTGGCTAAATTTCCGCCGGGGAAGTTCTGCCTGCCGCAGTTTCCATGAGGTCTGCACCGTCTTGGGGCTTAAATGGAGAGCGAGGAGAGCTGTCAGCTCTCACAGAACTCTGGCCTCCGCACTGTTTGCTATGCAACTGAGCTCAAGACCACACGTCTCCTCCCGGCCTGCTGAGAAACAGGCATTCGTGTAGGCCCTTCGTAACACTTTTTGGCATGTAGACTCCAAGGCGACACACTGTTCTTTTCCTTGGAGAAATACAGTGCCCCAGCTTGCCAACGCTCACGAAGGCAGTCCGAGCCAGTCTCATGTGCTGGGCCACTTGGATTCAGTGAGGAAAAGCATCCTGCATTGAGGCGAACGTTCTGCTCAGCGTGCCATCCGGAAGCTCACACTTGTCGGCTCTCTAGCTTAAGCAGGAGGTCGAGGTGAGGACCAAACTGAGCAAAGAGCACAGTTCCACACTTTGCACAAGGTGAAGCAGGAAGTCGAAGTGAGGACCAACATGAGCAAAGAGCACAATTCCTCACGTTGCACTGGTAGTCGTCGTAAGAGGAATTGCCAACTATGCCTGGCTAAGGCCTTCCCTGGGGTTAAGGAACCTGCCACACTTAGACGCCTTTAAATGAAAATTTATTTAGCGAAGTTCCCATTGTTTGGCGATGGTTTCCCTTTGCAGCGCCAATACTGCAGGGACTTAGGTTTGTTGCTACCTAGGCTAGGTGACCCTGCATACAGAAGCAGGCTTTTCCTGTGCAAGCTTGGATCCCGGTTTCTTAGGGGCTGCTTGCAAGACCCTGCTGTTGCCCACCATCTATCCTCTGCCCCTACGCCTGTGTAGGAAGCGAGTATTTTAGCCTGAGAAGCAGGGCTCTTGCAACTCTGGAGGAGAGATAACCCTGCAGCCCACGTACGTCCTGAGAAACCGCAAGGTGACCCTTGGCCTCAGTGTAGTGGCTAAATTTCCGCCGGGCAAGTTCTGCCTGCCGCAGTTTCCATGAGGTCTGCACCGTCTTGGGGCTTAAATGGAGAGCGAGGAGAGCTGTCAGCTCTCACAGAACTCTGGCCCCCGAACCTTTTGCCATGCACCTGAACTCAAGACCACACGTCTCCTCCCTGCCTGCTGAGCAACAGGCCGCCGTGTAGGCCCTTGCTAACACTTCCTGGCATTGCAGAGTCCAAGGGGACACACTGTCCCCTTCCTTGGAAACCTACGTTGCCACAGCTTGCCAAACGCTACCGAAGGCAGTCCTAGCCAGTCTCATGTGCTGGGTAACTTGGATTCAGTTACGAAAAGGCACCTGCATTGGGGTGAACACTGCTCAGCGTTCTTTCCGGGAGCTCATAATTGCCCCCTCTCTAGCTTAAGCAGGATGTCGAGGTGAGGTCCAACTTGAGCAAAGAGCACAATTCCTCACTTTGCATTGGGTTAAGCAGGAAGTCGAAGTGAGGACCAACCTGAGCAAAGAGCACAATTGCTCACTTTGCAGTGGTAGGCCGTCGTAAGAGGCATTGCCTACTACGCCTTGCTAAGGTCTGTCTGTTAGGGAAGTTGACACTCTTCGACGCCTTTAAAGGAAAATTTATTCAGCGAAGTGCCCAGTGTTTTGCGATGGTCTCCCTTCGCAGTGCCTTTACTGCAGGGACTTAGGTTTGCTGCTAACTAGGCTAGGTGACCTGCATACAGAAGCAGGCTTTTCCCTTTGGAAGCTTGGATCCCGGTTTCTTAAGGGCTGCTTGCAAGACCCTGCTGTTGCCCAGCATGTATCCTCTGCCTCTACGCCTGTGTAGGAAGCGAGTATTTTAGCCTGAGAAGCAGGGCTCTTGCAACTCTGGAGGAGAGATAATCCTGCAGCCCACGTTCGTCCTGGGAACCCGCAAGGCGACCCTTGGCCTCAGTGTAGTGGCTAAATTTCCACCGGGCAAGTTCTGCCTGCCGCAGTTTCCATGAGGTCTGCACCGTCTTGGGGCTTAAATGGAGAGCGAGGAGAGCTGTCAGCTCTCACAGAACTCTGGCCTCCGCACTGTTTGCCATGCAACTGAGCTCAAGACCACACGTCTCCTCCCGGCCTGCTGAGAAACAGGCATCCGTGTAGGCCCTTCGAAACACTTTTTGGCATGTAGACTCCAAGGCGACACACTGTTCTTTTCCTTGGAAAAATACAGTGCCCCAGCTTGCCAACGCTCACGAAGGCAGTCCGAGTCAGTCTCATGTGCTGGGTCACTTGGATTCACTGAGAAAAAGCATCCTGCATTCAGACGAACGTTCTGCTCAGCGTGCCATCCGGAAGCTCACACTTGTCGGCTCTCTAGCTTAAGCAGGAGGTCGAGGTGAGGACCAAACTGAGCAAAGAGCACAGTTCCACACTTTGCACAAGGTGAAGCAGGAAGTCGAAATGAGGACCAACATGAGCAAAGAGCACAATTCCTCACGTTGCACTGGTAGTCGTCGTAAGAGGAATTGCCAACTATGCCTGGCTAAGGCCCTCCCTGGGGTTAAGGAACCTGCCACACTTAGATGCCTTTAAATGAAAATTTATTTAGTGAAGTTCCCATTGTTTGGCGATGGTTTCCCTTTGCAGCGCCAATACTGCAGGGACTTAGGTTTGTTGCTACCTAGGCTAGGTGACCCTGCATACAGAAGCAGGCTTTTCCTGTGCAAGCTTGGATCCCGGTTTCTTAGGGGCTGCTTGCAAGACCCTGCTATTGCCCACCATCTATCCTCTGCCCCTACGCCTGTGTAGGAAGCGAGTATTTTAGCCTGAGAAGCAGGGCTCTTGCAACTCTGGAGGAGAGATAACCCTGCAGCCCACGTACGTCCTGAGAAACCGCAAGGTGACCCTTGGCCTCAGTGTAGTGGCTAAATTTCCGCCGGGCAAGTTCTGCCTGCCGCAGTTTCCATGAGGTCTGCACCGTCTTGGGGCTTAAATGGAGAGCGAGGAGAGCTGTCAGCTCTCACAGAACTCTGGCCCCCGAACCTTTTGCCATGCACCTGAACTCAAGACCACACGTCTCCTCCCTGCCTGCTGAGCAACAGGCCGCCGTGTAGGCCCTTGCTAACACTTCCTGGCATTGCAGAGTCCAAGGGGACACACTGTCCCCTTCCTTGGAAACCTACGTTGCCACAGCTTGCCAAACGCTACCGAAGGCAGTCCTAGCCAGTCTCATGTGCTGGGTAACTTGGATTCAGTTACGAAAAGGCACCTGCATTGAGGTGAACACTGCTCAGCGTTCTTTCCGGGAGCTCATAATTGCCCCCTCTCTAGCTTAAGCAGGATGTCGAGGTGAGGTCCAACTTGAGCAAAGAGCACAATTCCTCACTTTGCATTGGGTTAAGCAGGAAGTCGAAGTGAGGACCAACCTGAGCAAAGAGCACAATTGCTCACTTTGCAGTGGTAGGCCGTCGTAAGAGGCGTTGCCTACTACGCCTTGCTAAGGTCTGTCTGTTAGGGAAGTTGACACTCTTCGACGCCTTTAAAGGAAAATTTATTCAGCGAAGTTCCCAGTGTTTTGCGATGGTCTCCCTTCGCAGTGCCAATACTGCAGGGACTTAGGTTTGCTGCTAACTAGGCTAGGTGACCTGCATACAGAAGCAGGCTTTTCCCTTTGGAAGCTTGGATCCCGGTTTCTTAAGGGCTGCTTGCAAGACCCTGCTGTTGCCCAGCATGTATCCTCTGCCTCTACGCCTGTGTAGGAAGCGAGTATTTTAGCCTGAGAAGCAGGGCTCTTGCAACTCTGGAGGAGAGATAATCCTGCAGCCCACGTTCGTCCTGGGAACCCGCAAGGCGACCCTTGGCCTCAGTGTAGTGGCTAAATTTCCACCGGGCAAGTTCTGCCTGCCGCAGTTTCCATGAGGTCTGCACCGTCTTGGGGCTTAAATGGAGAGCGAGGAGAGCTGTCAGCTCTCACAGAACTCTGGCCTCCGCACTGTTTGCCATGCAACTGAGCTCAAGACCACACGTCTCCTCCCGGCCTGCTGAGAAACAGGCATCCGTGTAGGCCCTTCGAAACACTTTTTGGCATGTAGACTCCAAGGCGACACACTGTTCTTTTCCTTGGAAAAATACAGTGCCCCAGCTTGCCAACGCTCACGAAGGCAGTCCGAGTCAGTCTCATGTGCTGGGTCACTTGGATTCACTGAGAAAAAGCATCCTGCATTCAGACGAACGTTCTGCTCAGCGTGCCATCCGGAAGCTCACACTTGTCGGCTCTCTAGCTTAAGCAGGAGGTCGAGGTGAGGACCAAACTGAGCAAAGAGCACAGTTCCACACTTTGCACAAGGTGAAGCAGGAAGTCGAAGTGAGGACCAACATGAGCAAAGAGCACAATTCCTCACGTTGCACTGGTAGTCGTCGTAAGAGGAATTGCCAACTATGCCTGGCTAAGGCCTTCCCTGGGGTTAAGGAACCTGCCACACTTAGACGCCTTTAAATGAAAATTTATTTAGCGAAGTTCCCATTGTTTGGCGATGGTTTCCCTTTGCAGCGCCAATACTGCAGGGACTTAGGTTTGTTGCTACTTAGGCTAGGTGACCCTGCATACAGAAGCAGCCTTTTCCTGTTCAAGCTTGGATCCCTGTTTCTTAGGAGCTGCTTGCAAGACCCTGCTATTGCCCACCATCTATCCTCTGCACCTATGCCTGTGTAGGAAGCGAGTATTTTAGCCTGAGAGGCAGGGCTCTTGCAACTCTGGAGGAGAGATAATCCTGCAGCCCACGTTCGTCCTGGGAAACCGGAAGGCGACCCTTGGCCTCAGTGTAGTGGCTAAATTTCCGCCGGGGAAGTTCTGCCTGCCGCAGTTTCCATGAGGTCTGCACCGTCTTGGGGCTTAAATGGAGAGCGAGGAGAGCTGTCAGCTCTCACAGAACTCTGGCCTCCGCACTGTTTGCTATGCAACTGAGCTCAAGACCACACGTCTCCTCCCGGCCTGCTGAGAAACAGGCATTCGTGTAGGCCCTTCGTAACCCTTTTTGGCATGTAGACTCCAAGGCGACACACTGTTCTTTTCCTTGGAGAAATACAGTGCCCCAGCTTGCCAACGCTCACGAAGGCAGTCCGAGCCAGTCTCATGTGCTGGGCCACTTGGATTCAGTGAGGAAAAGCATCCTGCATTGAGGCGAACGTTCTGCTCAGCGTGCCATCCGGAAGCTCACACTTGTCGGCTCTCTAGCTTAAGCAGGAGGTCGAGGTGAGGACCAAACTGAGCAAAGAGCACAGTTCCACACTTTGCACAAGGTGAAGCAGGAAGTCGAAGTGAGGACCAACATGAGCAAAGAGCACAATTCCTCACGTTGCACTGGTAGTCGTCGTAAGAGGAATTGCCAACTATGCCTGGCTAAGGCCTTCCCTGGGGTTAAGGAACCTGCCACACTTAGACGCCTTTAAATGAAAATTTATTTAGCGAAGTTCCCATTGTTTGGCGATGGTTTCCCTTTGCAGCGCCAATACTGCAGGGACTTAGGTTTGTTGCTACCTAGGCTAGGTGACCCTGCATACAGAAGCAGGCTTTTCCTGTGCAAGCTTGGATCCCGGTTTCTTAGGGGCTGCTTGCAAGACCCTGCTGTTGCCCACCATCTATCCTCTGCCCCTACGCCTGTGTAGGAAGCGAGTATTTTAGCCTGAGAAGCAGGGCTCTTGCAACTCTGGAGGAGAGATAACCCTGCAGCCCACGTACGTCCTGAGAAACCGCAAGGTGACCCTTGGCCTCAGTGTAGTGGCTAAATTTCCGCCGGGCAAGTTCTGCCTGCCGCAGTTTCCATGAGGTCTGCACCGTCTTGGGGCTTAAATGGAGAGCGAGGAGAGCTGTCAGCTCTCACAGAACTCTGGCCCCCGAACCTTTTGCCATGCACCTGAACTCAAGACCACACGTCTCCTCCCTGCCTGCTGAGCAACAGGCCGCCGTGTAGGCCCTTGCTAACACTTCCTGGCATTGCAGAGTCCAAGGGGACACACTGTCCCCTTCCTTGGAAACCTACGTTGCCACAGCTTGCCAAACGCTACCGAAGGCAGTCCTAGCCAGTCTCATGTGCTGGGTAACTTGGATTCAGTTACGAAAAGGCACCTGCATTGGGGTGAACACTGCTCAGCGTTCTTTCCGGGAGCTCATAATTGCCCCCTCTCTAGCTTAAGCAGGATGTCGAGGTGAGGTCCAACTTGAGCAAAGAGCACAATTCCTCACTTTGCATTGGGTTAAGCAGGAAGTCGAAGTGAGGACCAACCTGAGCAAAGAGCACAATTGCTCACTTTGCAGTGGTAGGCCGTCGTAAGAGGCGTTGCCTACTACGCCTTGCTAAGGTCTGTCTGTTAGGGAAGTTGACACTCTTCGACGCCTTTAAAGGAAAATTTATTCAGCGAAGTTCCCAGTGTTTTGCGATGGTCTCCCTTCGCAGTGCCAATACTGCAGGGACTTAGGTTTGCTGCTAACTAGGCTAGGTGACCTGCATACAGAAGCAGGCTTTTCCCTTTGGAAGCTTGGATCCCGGTTTCTTAAGGGCTGCTTGCAAGACCCTGCTGTTGCCCAGCATGTATCCTCTGCCTCTACGCCTGTGTAGGAAGCGAGTATTTTAGCCTGAGAAGCAGGGCTCTTGCAACTCTGGAGGAGAGATAATCCTGCAGCCCACGTTCGTCCTGGGAACCCGCAAGGCGACCCTTGGCCTCAGTGTAGTGGCTAAATTTCCACCGGGCAAGTTCTGCCTGCCGCAGTTTCCATGAGGTCTGCACCGTCTTGGGGCTTAAATGGAGAGCGAGGAGAGCTGTCAGCTCTCACAGAACTCTGGCCTCCGCACTGTTTGCCATGCAACTGAGCTCAAGACCACACGTCTCCTCCCGGCCTGCTGAGAAACAGGCATCCGTGTAGGCCCTTCGAAACACTTTTTGGCATGTAGACTCCAAGGCGACACACTGTTCTTTTCCTTGGAAAAATACAGTGCCCCAGCTTGCCAACGCTCACGAAGGCAGTCCGAGTCAGTCTCATGTGCTGGGTCACTTGGATTCACTGAGAAAAAGCATCCTGCATTCAGACGAACGTTCTGCTCAGCGTGCCATCCGGAAGCTCACACTTGTCGGCTCTCTAGCTTAAGCAGGAGGTCGAGGTGAGGACCAAACTGAGCAAAGAGCACAGTTCCACACTTTGCACAAGGTGAAGCAGGAAGTCGAAATGAGGACCAACATGAGCAAAGAGCACAATTCCTCACGTTGCACTGGTAGTCGTCGTAAGAGGAATTGCCAACTATGCCTGGCTAAGGCCCTCCCTGGGGTTAAGGAACCTGCCACACTTAGATGCCTTTAAATGAAAATTTATTTAGTGAAGTTCCCATTGTTTGGCGATGGTTTCCCTTTGCAGCGCCAATACTGCAGGGACTTAGGTTTGTTGCTACCTAGGCTAGGTGACCCTGCATACAGAAGCAGGCTTTTCCTGTGCAAGCTTGGATCCCGGTTTCTTAGGGGCTGCTTGCAAGACCCTGCTGTTGCCCACCATCTATCCTCTGCCCCTACGCCTGTGTAGGAAGCGAGTATTTTAGCCTGAGAAGCAGGGCTCTTGCAACTCTGGAGGAGAGATAACCCTGCAGCCCACGTACGTCCTGAGAAACCGCAAGGTGACCCTTGGCCTCAGTGTAGTGGCTAAATTTCCGCCGGGCAAGTTCTGCCTGCCGCAGTTTCCATGAGGTCTGCACCGTCTTGGGGCTTAAATGGAGAGCGAGGAGAGCTGTCAGCTCTCACAGAACTCTGGCCCCCGAACCTTTTGCCATGCACCTGAACTCAAGACCACACGTCTCCTCCCTGCCTGCTGAGCAACAGGCCGCCGTGTAGGCCCTTGCTAACACTTCCTGGCATTGCAGAGTCCAAGGGGACACACTGTCCCCTTCCTTGGAAACCTACGTTGCCACAGCTTGCCAAACGCTACCGAAGGCAGTCCTAGCCAGTCTCATGTGCTGGGTAACTTGGATTCAGTTACGAAAAGGCACCTGCATTGAGGTGAACACTGCTCAGCGTTCTTTCCGGGAGCTCATAATTGCCCCCTCTCTAGCTTAAGCAGGATGTCGAGGTGAGGTCCAACTTGAGCAAAGAGCACAATTCCTCACTTTGCATTAGGTTAAGCAGGAAGTCGAAGTGAGGACCAACCTGAGCAAAGAGCACAATTGCTCACTTTGCAGTGGTAGGCCGTCGTAAGAGGCATTGCCTACTACGCCTTGCTAAGGTCTGTCTGTTAGGGAAGTTGACACTCTTAGACGCCTTTAAAGGAAAATTTATTCAGCGAAGTTCCCAGTGTTTTGCGATGGTCTCCCTTCGCAGTGCCAATACTGCAGGGACTTAGGTTTGCTGCTAACTAGGCTAGGTGACCTGCATACAGAAGCAGGCTTTTCCCTTTGGAAGCTTGGATCCCGGTTTCTTAAGGGCTGCTTGCAAGACCCTGCTGTTGCCCAGCATGTATCCTCTGCCTCTACGCCTGTGTAGGAAGCGAGTATTTTAGCCTGAGAAGCAGGGCTCTTGCAACTCTGGAGGAGAGATAATCCTGCAGCCCACGTTCGTCCTGGGAACCCGCAAGGCGACCCTTGGCCTCAGTGTAGTGGCTAAATTTCCACCGGGCAAGTTCTGCCTGCCGCAGTTTCCATGAGGTCTGCACCGTCTTGGGGCTTAAATGGAGAGCGAGGAGAGCTGTCAGCTCTCACAGAACTCTGGCCTCCGCACTGTTTGCCATGCAACTGAGCTCAAGACCACACGTCTCCTCCCGGCCTGCTGAGAAACAGGCATCCGTGTAGGCCCTTCGAAACACTTTTTGGCATGTAGACTCCAAGGCGACACACTGTTCTTTTCCTTGGAAAAATACTGTGCCCCAGCTTGCCAACGCTCACGAAGGCAGTCCGAGTCAGTCTCATGTGCTGGGTCACTTGGATTCACTGAGAAAAAGCATCCTGCATTCAGACGAACGTTCTGCTCAGCGTGCCATCCGGAAGCTCACACTTGTCGGCTCTCTAGCTTAAGCAGGAGGTCGAGGTGAGGACCAAACTGAGCAAAGAGCACAGTTCCACACTTTGCACAAGGTGAAGCAGGAAGTCGAAGTGAGGACCAACATGAGCAAAGAGCACAATTCCTCACGTTGCACTGGTAGTCGTCGTAAGAGGAATTGCCAACTATGCCTGGCTAAGGCCTTCCCTGGGGTTAAGGAACCTGCCACACTTAGACGCCTTTAAATGAAAATTTATTTAGCGAAGTTCCCATTGTTTGGCGATGGTTTCCCTTTGCAGCGCCAATACTGCAGGGACTTAGGTTTGTTGCTACTTAGGCTAGGTGACCCTGCATACAGAAGCAGCCTTTTCCTGTTCAAGCTTGGATCCCTGTTTCTTAGGAGCTGCTTGCAAGACCCTGCTATTGCCCACCATCTATCCTCTGCACCTATGCCTGTGTAGGAAGCGAGTATTTTAGCCTGAGAGGCAGGGCTCTTGCAACTCTGGAGGAGAGATAATCCTGCAGCCCACGTTCGTCCTGGGAAACCGGAAGGCGACCCTTGGCCTCAGTGTAGTGGCTAAATTTCCGCCGGGGAAGTTCTGCCTGCCGCAGTTTCCATGAGGTCTGCACCGTCTTGGGGCTTAAATGGAGAGCGAGGAGAGCTGTCAGCTCTCACAGAACTCTGGCCTCCGCACTGTTTGCTATGCAACTGAGCTCAAGACCACCCGTCTCCTCCCGGCCTGCTGAGAAACAGGCATTCGTGTAGGCCCTTCGTAACACTTTTTGGCATGTAGACTCCAAGGCGACACACTATTCTTTTCCTTGGAAAAATACAGTGTCCCAGCTTGCCAACGCTCACGAAGGCAGTCCGAGCCAGTCTCATGTGCTGGGCCACTTAGATTCAGTGAGGAAAAGCATCCTGCATTGAGGCGAACGTTCTGCTCAGCGTGCCATCCGGAAGCTCACACTTGTCGGCTCTCTAGCTTAAGCAGGAGGTCGAGGTGAGGACCAAACTGAGCAAAGAGCACAGTTCCACACTTTGCACAAGGTGAAGCAGGAAGTCGAAGTGAGGACCAACATGAGCAAAGAGCACAATTCCTCACGTTGCACTGGTAGTCGTCGTAAGAGGAATTGCCAACTATGCCTGGCTAAGGCCTTCCCTGGGGTTAAGGAACCTGCCACACTTAGACGCCTTTAAATGAAAATTTATTTAGCGAAGTTCCCATTGTTTGGCGATGGTTTCCCTTTGCAGCGCCAATACTGCAGGGACTTAGGTTTGTTGCTACCTAGGCTAGGTGACCCTGCATACAGAAGCAGGCTTTTCCTGTGCAAGCTTGGATCCCGGTTTCTTAGGGGCAGCTTGCAAGACCCTGCTATTGCCCACCATCTATCCTCTGCCCCTACGCCTGTGTAGGAAGCGAGTATTTTAGCCTGAGAAGCAGGGCTCTTGCAACTCTGGAGGAGAGATAACCCTGCAGCCCACGTACGTCCTGAGAAACCGCAAGGTGACCCTTGGCCTCAGTGTAGTGGCTAAATTTCCGCCGGGCAAGTTCTGCCTGCCGCAGTTTCCATGAGGTCTGCACCGTCTTGGGGCTTAAATGGAGAGCGAGGAGAGCTGTCAGCTCTCACAGAACTCTGGCCCCCGAACCTTTTGCCATGCACCTGAACTCAAGACCACACGTCTCCTCCCTGCCTGCTGAGCAACAGGCCGCCGTGTAGGCCCTTGCTAACACTTCCTGGCATTGCAGAGTCCAAGGGGACACACTGTCCCCTTCCTTGGAAACCTACGTTGCCACAGCTTGCCAAACGCTACCGAAGGCAGTCCTAGCCAGTCTCATGTGCTGGGTAACTTGGATTCAGGTACGAAAAGGCACCTGCATTGAGGTGAACACTGCTCAGCGTTCTTTCCGGGAGCTCATAATTGCCCCCTCTCTAGCTTAAGCAGGATGTCGAGGTGAGGTCCAACTTGAGCAAAGAGCACAATTCCTCACTTTGCATTAGGTTAAGCAGGAAGTCGAAGTGAGGACCAACCTGAGCAAAGAGCACAATTGCTCACTTTGCAGTGGTAGGCCGTCGTAAGAGGCATTGCCTACTACGCCTTGCTAAGGTCTGTCTGTTAGGGAAGTTGACACTCTTCGACGCCTTTAAAGGAAAATTTATTCAGCGAAGTTCCCAGTGTTTTGCGATGGTCTCCCTTCGCAGTGCCAATACTGCAGGGACTTAGGTTTGCTGCTAACTAGGCTAGGTGACCTGCATACAGAAGCAGGCTTTTCCCTTTGGAAGCTTGGATCCCGGTTTCTTAAGGGCTGCTTGCAAGACCCTGCTGTTGCCCAGCATGTATCCTCTGCCTCTACGCCTGTGTAGGAAGCGAGTATTTTAGCCTGAGAAGCAGGGCTCTTGCAACTCTGGAGGAGAGATAATCCTGCAGCCCACGTTCGTCCTGGGAACCCGCAAGGCGACCCTTGGCCTCAGTGTAGTGGCTAAATTTCCACCGGGCAAGTTCTGCCTGCCGCAGTTTCCATGAGGTCTGCACCGTCTTGGGGCTTAAATGGAGAGCGAGGAGAGCTGTCAGCTCTCACAGAACTCTGGCCTCCGCACTGTTTGCCATGCAACTGAGCTCAAGACCACACGTCTCCTCCCGGCCTGCTGAGAAACAGGCATCCGTGTAGGCCCTTCGAAACACTTTTTGGCATGTAGACTCCAAGGCGACACACTGTTCTTTTCCTTGGAAAAATACTGTGCCCCAGCTTGCCAACGCTCACGAAGGCAGTCCGAGTCAGTCTCATGTGCTGGGTCACTTGGATTCACTGAGAAAAAGCATCCTGCATTCAGACGAACGTTCTGCTCAGCGTGCCATCCGGAAGCTCACACTTGTCGGCTCTCTAGCTTAAGCAGGAGGTCGAGGTGAGGACCAAACTGAGCAAAGAGCACAGTTCCACACTTTGCACAAGGTGAAGCAGGAAGTCGAAGTGAGGACCAACATGAGCAAAGAGCACAATTCCTCACGTTGCACTGGTAGTCGTCGTAAGAGGAATTGCCAACTATGCCTGGCTAAGGCCTTCCCTGGGGTTAAGGAACCTGCCACACTTAGACGCCTTTAAATGAAAATTTATTTAGCGAAGTTCCCATTGTTTGGCGATGGTTTCCCTTTGCAGCGCCAATACTGCAGGGACTTAGGTTTGTTGCTACTTAGGCTAGGTGACCCTGCATACAGAAGCAGCCTTTTCCTGTTCAAGCTTGGATCCCTGTATCTTAGGAGCTGCTTGCAAGACCCTGCTATTGCCCACCATCTATCCTCTGCACCTATGCCTGTGTAGGAAGCGAGTATTTTAGCCTGAGAGGCAGGGCTCTTGCAACTCTGGAGGAGAGATAATCCTGCAGCCCACGTTCGTCCTGGGAAACCGGAAGGCGACCCTTGGCCTCAGTGTAGTGGCTAAATTTCCGCCGGGGAAGTTCTGCCTGCCGCAGTTTCCATGAGGTCTGCACCGTCTTGGGGCTTAAATGGAGAGCGAGGAGAGCTGTCAGCTCTCACAGAACTCTGGCCTCCGCACTGTTTGCTATGCAACTGAGCTCAAGACCACCCGTCTCCTCCCGGCCTGCTGAGAAACAGGCATTCGTGTAGGCCCTTCGTAACACTTTTTGGCATGTAGACTCCAAGGCGACACACTATTCTTTTCCTTGGAAAAATACAGTGTCCCAGCTTGCCAACGCTCACGAAGGCAGTCCGAGCCAGTCTCATGTGCTGGGCCACTTAGATTCAGTGAGGAAAAGCATCCTGCATTGAGGCGAACGTTCTGCTCAGCGTGCCATCCGGAAGCTCACACTTGTCGGCTCTCTAGCTTAAGCAGGAGGTCGAGGTGAGGACCAAACTGAGCAAAGAGCACAGTTCCACACTTTGCACAAGGTGAAGCAGGAAGTCGAAGTGAGGACCAACATGAGCAAAGAGCACAATTCCTCACGTTGCACTGGTAGTCGTCGTAAGAGGAATTGCCAACTATGCCTGGCTAAGGCCTTCCCTGGGGTTAAGGAACCTGCCACACTTAGACGCCTTTAAATGAAAATTTATTTAGCGAAGTTCCCATTGTTTGGCGATGGTTTCCCTTTGCAGCGCCAATACTGCAGGGACTTAGGTTTGTTGCTACCTAGGCTAGGTGACCCTGCATACAGAAGCAGGCTTTTCCTGTGCAAGCTTGGATCCCGGTTTCTTAGGGGCAGCTTGCAAGACCCTGCTATTGCCCACCATCTATCCTCTGCCCCTACGCCTGTGTAGGAAGCGAGTATTTTAGCCTGAGAAGCAGGGCTCTTGCAACTCTGGAGGAGAGATAACCCTGCAGCCCACGTACGTCCTGAGAAACCGCAAGGTGACCCTTGGCCTCAGTGTAGTGGCTAAATTTCCGCCGGGCAAGTTCTGCCTGCCGCAGTTTCCATGAGGTCTGCACCGTCTTGGGGCTTAAATGGAGAGCGAGGAGAGCTGTCAGCTCTCACAGAACTCTGGCCCCCGAACCTTTTGCCATGCACCTGAACTCAAGACCACACGTCTCCTCCCTGCCTGCTGAGCAACAGGCCGCCGTGTAGGCCCTTGCTAACACTTCCTGGCATTGCAGAGTCCAAGGGGACACACTGTCCCCTTCCTTGGAAACCTACGTTGCCACAGCTTGCCAAACGCTACCGAAGGCAGTCCTAGCCAGTCTCATGTGCTGGGTAACTTGGATTCAGTTACGAAAAGGCACCTGCATTGAGGTGAACACTGCTCAGCGTTCTTTCCGGGAGTTCATAAATGCCCCCTCTCTAGCTTAAGCAGGATGTCGAGGTGAGGTCCAACTTGAGCAAAGAGCACAATTCCTCACTTTGCATTAGGTTAAGCAGGAAGTCGAAGTGAGGACCAACCTGAGCAAAGAGCACAATTGCTCACTTTGCAGTGGTAGGCCGTCGTAAGAGGCATTGCCTACTACGCCTTGCTAAGGTCTGTCTGTTAGGGAAGTTGACACTCTTCGACGCCTTTAAAGGAAAATTTATTCAGCGAAGTTCCCAGTGTTTTGCGATGGTCTCCCTTCGCAGTGCCAATACTGCAGGGACTTAGGTTTGCTGCTAACTAGGCTAGGTGACCTGCATACAGAAGCAGTATTTTCCCTTTGGAAGCTTGGATCCCGGTTTCTTAAGGGCTGCTTGCAAGACCCTGCTGTTGCCCAGCATGTATCCTCTGCCTCTACGCCTGTGTAGGAAGCGAGTATTTTAGCCTGAGAAGCAGGGCTCTTGCAACTCTGGAGGAGAGATAATCCTGCAGCCCACGTTCGTCCTGGGAACCCGCAAGGCGACCCTTGGCCTCAGTGTAGTGGCTAAATTTCCACCGGGCAAGTTCTGCCTGCCGCAGTTTCCATGAGGTCTGCACCGTCTTGGGGCTTAAATGGAGAGCGAGGAGAGCTGTCAGCTCTCACAGAACTCTGGCCTCTGCACTGTTTGCCATGCAACTGAGCTCAAGACCACACGTCTCCTCCCGGCCTGCTGAGAAACAGGCATCCGTGTAGGCCCTTCGAAACACTTTTTGGCATGTAGACTCCAAGGCGACACACTGTTCTTTTCCTTGGAAAAATACTGTGCCCCAGCTTGCCAACGCTCACGAAGGCAGTCCGAGTCAGTCTCATGTGCTGGGTCACTTGGATTCACTGAGAAAAAGCATCCTGCATTCAGACGAACGTTCTGCTCAGCGTGCCATCCGGAAGCTCACACTTGTCGGCTCTCTAGCTTAAGCAGGAGGTCGAGGTGAGGACCAAACTGAGCAAAGAGCACAGTTCCACACTTTGCACAAGGTGAAGCAGGAAGTCGAAATGAGGACCAACATGAGCAAAGAGCACAATTCCTCACGTTGCACTGGTACTCGTCGTAAGAGGAATTGCCAACTATGCCTGGCTAAGGCCTTCCCTGGGGTTAAGGAACCTGCCACACTTAGACGCCTTTAAATGAAAATTTATTTAGCGAAGTTCCCATTGTTTGGCGATGGTTTCCCTTTGCAGCGCCAATACTGCAGGGACTTAGGTTTGTTGCTACTTAGGCTAGGTGACCCTGCATATAGAAACAGCCTTTTCCTGTTCAAGCTTGGATCCCTGTTTCTTAGGAGCTGCTTGCAAGACCCTGCTATTGCCCACCATCTATCCTCTGCACCTATGCCTGTGTAGGAAGCGAGTATTTTAGCCTGAGAGGCAGGGCTCTTGCAACTCTGGAGGAGAGATAACCCTGCAGCCCACGTTCGTCCTGGGAAACCGGAAGGCGACCCTTGGCCTCAGAGTAGTGGCTAAATTTCCGCCGGGGAAGTTCTGCCTGCCGCAGTTTCCATGAGGTCTCTACCGTCTTGGGGCTTAAATGGAGAGCGAGGAGAGCTGTCAGCTCTCACAGAACTCTGGCCTCCGCACTGTTTGCTATGCAACTGAGCTCAAGACCACCCGTCTCCTCCCGGCCTGCTGAGAAACAGGCATTCGTGTAGGCCCTTCGTAACACTTTTTGGCATGTAGACTCCAAGGCGACACACTGTTCTTTTCCTTGGAAAAATACAGTGCCCCAGCTTGCCAACGCTCACGAAGGCAGTCCGAGCCAGTCTCATGTGCTGGGCCACTTGGATTCAGTGAGGAAAAGCATCCTGCATTGAGGCGAACGTTCTGCTCAGCGTGCCATCCGGAAGCTCACACTTGTCGGCTCTCTAGCTTAAGCAGGAGGTCGAGGTGAGGACCAAACTGAGCAAAGAGCACAGTTCCACACTTTGCACAAGGTGAAGCAGGAAGTCGAAGTGAGGACCAACATGAGCAAAGAGCACAATTCCTCACGTTGCACTGGTAGTCGTCGTAAGAGGAATTGCCAACTATGCCTGGCTAAGGCCTTCCCTGGGGTTAAGGAACCTGCCACACTTAGACGCCTTTAAATGAAAATTTATTTAGCGAAGTTCCCATTGTTTGGCGATGGTTTCCCTTTGCAGCGCCAATACTGCAGGGACTTAGGTTTGTTGCTACTTAGGCTAGGTGACCCTGCATACAGAAGCAGCCTTTTCCTGTTCAAGCTTGGATCCCTGTTTCTTAGGAGCTGCTTGCAAGACCCTGCTATTGCCCACCATCTATCCTCTGCACCTATGCCTGTGTAGGAAGCGAGTATTTTAGCCTGAGAGGCAGGGCTCTTGCAACTCTGGAGGAGAGATAATCCTGCAGCCCACGTTCGTCCTGGGAAACCGGAAGGCGACCCTTGGCCTCAGTGTAGTGGCTAAATTTCCGCCGGGGAAGTTCTGCCTGCCGCAGTTTCCATGAGGTCTGCACCGTCTTGGGGCTTAAATGGAGAGCGAGGAGAGCTGTCAGCTCTCACAGAACTCTGGCCTCCGCACTGTTTGCTATGCAACTGAGCTCAAGACCACCCGTCTCCTCCCGGCCTGCTGAGAAACAGGCATTCGTGTAGGCCCTTCGTAACACTTTTTGACATGTAGACTCCAAGGCGACACACTATTCTTTTCCTTGGAAAAATACAGTGTCCCAGCTTGCCAACGCTCACGAAGGCAGTCCGAGCCAGTCTCATGTGCTGGGCCACTTAGATTCAGTGAGGAAAAGCATCCTGCATTGAGGCGAACGTTCTGCTCAGCGTGCCATCCGGAAGCTCACACTTGTCGGCTCTCTAGCTTAAGCAGGAGGTCGAGGTGAGGACCAAACTGAGCAAAGAGCACAGTTCCACACTTTGCACAAGGTGAAGCAGGAAGTCGAAGTGAGGACCAACATGAGCAAAGAGCACAATTCCTCACGTTGCACTGGTAGTCGTCGTAAGAGGAATTGCCAACTATGCCTGGCTAAGGCCTTCCCTGGGGTTAAGGAACCTGCCACACTTAGACGCCTTTAAATGAAAATTTATTTAGCGAAGTTCCCATTGTTTGGCGATGGTTTCCCTTTGCAGCGCCAATACTGCAGGGACTTAGGTTTGTTGCTACCTAGGCTAGGTGACCCTGCATACAGAAGCAGGCTTTTCCTGTGCAAGCTTGGATCCCGGTTTCTTAGGGGCTGCTTGCAAGACCCTGCTATTGCCCACCATCTATCCTCTGCCCCTACGCCTGTGTAGGAAGCGAGTATTTTAGCCTGAGAAGCAGGGCTCTTGCAACTCTGGAGGAGAGATAACCCTGCAGCCCACGTACGTCCTGAGAAACCGCAAGGTGACCCTTGGCCTCAGTGTAGTGGCTAAATTTCCGCCGGGCAAGTTCTGCCTGCCGCAGTTTCCATGAGGTCTGCACCGTCTTGGGGCTTAAATGGAGAGCGAGGAGAGCTGTCAGCTCTCACAGAACTCTGGCCCCCGAACCTTTTGCCATGCACCTGAACTCAAGACCACACGTCTCCTCCCTGCCTGCTGAGCAACAGGCCGCCGTGTAGGCCCTTGCTAACACTTCCTGGCATTGCAGAGTCCAAGGGGACACACTGTCCCCTTCCTTGGAAACCTACGTTGCCACAGCTTGCCAAACGCTACCGAAGGCAGTCCTAGCCAGTCTCATGTGCTGGGTAACTTGGATTCAGTTACGAAAAAGCACCTGCATTGAGGTGAACACTGTTCAGCGTTCTTTCCGGGAGCTCATAATTGCCCCCTCTCTAGCTTAAGCAGGATGTCGAGGTGAGGTCCAACTTGAGCAAAGAGCACAATTCCTCACTTTGCATTAGGTTAAGCAGGAAGTCGAAGTGAGGACCAACCTGAGCAAAGAGCACAATTGCTCACTTTGCAGTGGTAGGCCGTCGTAAGAGGCATTGCCTACTACGCCTTGCTAAGGTCTGTCTGTTAGGGAAGTTGACACTCTTAGACGCCTTTAAAGGAAAATTTATTCAGCGAAGTTCCCAGTGTTTTGCGATGGTCTCCCTTCGCAGTGCCAATACTGCAGGGACTTAGGTTTGCTGCTAACTAGGCTAGGTGACCTGCATACAGAAGCAGGCTTTTCCCTTTGGAAGCTTGGATCCCGGTTTCTTAAGGGCTGCTTGCAAGACCCTGCTGTTGCCCAGCATGTATCCTCTGCCTCTACGCCTGTGTAGGAAGCGAGTATTTTAGCCTGAGAAGCAGGGCTCTTGCAACTCTGGAGGAGAGATAATCCTGCAGCCCACGTTCGTCCTGGGAACCCGCAAGGCGACCCTTGGCCTCAGTGTAGTGGCTAAATTTCCACCGGGCAAGTTCTGCCTGCCGCAGTTTCCATGAGGTCTGCACCGTCTTGGGGCTTAAATGGAGAGCGAGGAGAGCTGTCAGCTCTCACAGAACTCTGGCCTCCGCACTGTTTGCCATGCAACTGAGCTCAAGACCACACGTCTCCTCCCGGCCTGCTGAGAAACAGGCATCCGTGTAGGCCCTTCGAAACACTTTTTGGCATGTAGACTCCAAGGCGACACACTGTTCTTTTCCTTGGAAAAATACTGTGCCCCAGCTTGCCAACGCTCACGAAGGCAGTCCGAGTCAGTCTCATGTGCTGGGTCACTTGGATTCACTGAGAAAAAGCATCCTGCATTCAGACGAACGTTCTGCTCAGCGTGCCATCCGGAAGCTCACACTTGTCGGCTCTCTAGCTTAAGCAGGAGGTCGAGGTGAGGACCAAACTGAGCAAAGAGCACAGTTCCACACTTTGCACAAGGTGAAGCAGGAAGTCGAAGTGAGGACCAACATGAGCAAAGAGCACAATTCCTCACGTTGCACTGGTAGTCGTCGTAAGAGGAATTGCCAACTATGCCTGGCTAAGGCCTTCCCTGGGGTTAAGGAACCTGCCACACTTAGACGCCTTTAAATGAAAATTTATTTAGCGAAGTTCCCATTGTTTGGCGATGGTTTCCCTTTGCAGCGCCAATACTGCAGGGACTTAGGTTTGTTGCTACTTAGGCTAGGTGACCCTGCATACAGAAGCAGCCTTTTCCTGTTCAAGCTTGGATCCCTGTTTCTTAGGAGCTGCTTGCAAGACCCTGCTATTGCCCACCATCTATCCTCTGCACCTATGCCTGTGTAGGAAGCGAGTATTTTAGCCTGAGAGGCAGGGCTCTTGCAACTCTGGAGGAGAGATAATCCTGCAGCCCACGTTCGTCCTGGGAAACCGGAAGGCGACCCTTGGCCTCAGTGTAGTGGCTAAATTTCCGCCGGGGAAGTTCTGCCTGCCGCAGTTTCCATGAGGTCTGCACCGTCTTGGGGCTTAAATGGAGAGCGAGGAGAGCTGTCAGCTCTCACAGAACTCTGGCCTCCGCACTGTTTGCTATGCAACTGAGCTCAAGACCACCCGTCTCCTCCCGGCCTGCTGAGAAACAGGCATTCGTGTAGGCCCTTCGTAACACTTTTTGACATGTAGACTCCAAGGCGACACACTATTCTTTTCCTTGGAAAAATACAGTGTCCCAGCTTGCCAACGCTCACGAAGGCAGTCCGAGCCAGTCTCATGTGCTGGGCCACTTAGATTCAGTGAGGAAAAGCATCCTGCATTGAGGCGAACGTTCTGCTCAGCGTGCCATCCGGAAGCTCACACTTGTCGGCTCTCTAGCTTAAGCAGGAGGTCGAGGTGAGGACCAAACTGAGCAAAGAGCACAGTTCCACACTTTGCACAAGGTGAAGCAGGAAGTCGAAGTGAGGACCAACATGAGCAAAGAGCACAATTCCTCACGTTGCACTGGTAGTCGTCGTAAGAGGAATTGCCAACTATGCCTGGCTAAGGCCTTCCCTGGGGTTAAGGAACCTGCCACACTTAGACGCCTTTAAATGAAAATTTATTTAGCGAAGTTCCCATTGTTTGGCGATGGTTTCCCTTTGCAGCGCCAATACTGCAGGGACTTAGGTTTGTTGCTACCTAGGCTAGGTGACCCTGCATACAGAAGCAGGCTTTTCCTGTGCAAGCTTGGATCCCGGTTTCTTAGGGGCAGCTTGCAAGACCCTGCTATTGCCCACCATCTATCCTCTGCCCCTACGCCTGTGTAGGAAGCGAGTATTTTAGCCTGAGAAGCAGGGCTCTTGCAACTCTGGAGGAGAGATAACCCTGCAGCCCACGTACGTCCTGAGAAACCGCAAGGTGACCCTTGGCCTCAGTGTAGTGGCTAAATTTCCGCCGGGCAAGTTCTGCCTGCCGCAGTTTCCATGAGGTCTGCACCGTCTTGGGGCTTAAATGGAGAGCGAGGAGAGCTGTCAGCTCTCACAGAACTCTGGCCCCCGAACCTTTTGCCATGCACCTGAACTCAAGACCACACGTCTCCTCCCTGCCTGCTGAGCAACAGGCCGCCGTGTAGGCCCTTGCTAACACTTCCTGGCATTGCAGAGTCCAAGGGGACACACTGTCCCCTTCCTTGGAAACCTACGTTGCCACAGCTTGCCAAACGCTACCGAAGGCAGTCCTAGCCAGTCTCATGTGCTGGGTAACTTGGATTCAGTTACGAAAAGGCACCTGCATTGAGGTGAACACTGCTCAGCGTTCTTTCCGGGAGTTCATAAATGCCCCCTCTCTAGCTTAAGCAGGATGTCGAGGTGAGGTCCAACTTGAGCAAAGAGCACAATTCCTCACTTTGCATTAGGTTAAGCAGGAAGTCGAAGTGAGGACCAACCTGAGCAAAGAGCACAATTGCTCACTTTGCAGTGGTAGGCCGTCGTAAGAGGCATTGCCTACTACGCCTTGCTAAGGTCTGTCTGTTAGGGAAGTTGACACTCTTAGACGCCTTTAAAGGAAAATTTATTCAGCGAAGTTCCCAGTGTTTTGCGATGGTCTCCCTTCGCAGTGCCAATACTGCAGGGACTTAGGTTTGCTGCTAACTAGGCTAGGTGACCTGCATACAGAAGCAGTCTTTTCCCTTTGGAAGCTTGGATCCCGGTTTCTTAAGGGCTGCTTGCAAGACCCTGCTGTTGCCCAGCATGTATCCTCTGCCTCTACGCCTGTGTAGGAAGCGAGTATTTTAGCCTGAGAAGCAGGGCTCTTGCAACTCTGGAGGAGAGATAATCCTGCAGCCCACGTTCGTCCTGGGAACCCGCAAGGCGACCCTTGGCCTCAGTGTAGTGGCTAAATTTCCACCGGGCAAGTTCTGCCTGCCGCAGTTTCCATGAGGTCTGCACCGTCTTGGGGCTTAAATGGAGAGCGAGGAGAGCTGTCAGCTCTCACAGAACTCTGGCCTCCGCACTGTTTGCCATGCAACTGAGCTCAAGACCACACGTCTCCTCCCGGCCTGCTGAGAAACAGGCATCCGTGTAGGCCCTTCGAAACACTTTTTGGCATGTAGACTCCAAGGCGACACACTGTTCTTTTCCTTGGAAAAATACTGTGCCCCAGCTTGCCAACGCTCACGAAGGCAGTCCGAGTCAGTCTCATGTGCTGGGTCACTTGGATTCACTGAGAAAAAGCATCCTGCATTCAGACGAACGTTCTGCTCAGCGTGCCATCCGGAAGCTCACACTTGTCGGCTCTCTAGCTTAAGCAGGAGGTCGAGGTGAGGACCAAACTGAGCAAAGAGCACAGTTCCACACTTTGCACAAGGTGAAGCAGGAAGTCGAAGTGAGGACCAACATGAGCAAAGAGCACAATTCCTCACGTTGCACTGGTAGTCGTCGTAAGAGGAATTGCCAACTATGCCTGGCTAAGGCCTTCCCTGGGGTTAAGGAACCTGCCACACTTAGACGCCTTTAAATGAAAATTTATTTAGCGAAGTTCCCATTGTTTGGCGATGGTTTCCCTTTGCAGCGCCAATACTGCAGGGACTTAGGTTTGTTGCTACTTAGGCTAGGTGACCCTGCATACAGAAGCAGCCTTTTCCTGTTCAAGCTTGGATCCCTGTTTCTTAGGAGCTGCTTGCAAGACCCTGCTATTGCCCACCATCTATCCTCTGCACCTATGCCTGTGTAGGAAGCGAGTATTTTAGCCTGAGAGGCAGGGCTCTTGCAACTCTGGAGGAGAGATAATCCTGCAGCCCACGTTCGTCCTGGGAAACCGGAAGGCGACCCTTGGCCTCAGTGTAGTGGCTAAATTTCCGCCGGGGAAGTTCTGCCTGCCGCAGTTTCCATGAGGTCTGCACCGTCTTGGGGCTTAAATGGAGAGCGAGGAGAGCTGTCAGCTCTCACAGAACTCTGGCCTCCGCACTGTTTGCTATGCAACTGAGCTCAAGACCACCCGTCTCCTCCCGGCCTGCTGAGAAACAGGCATTCGTGTAGGCCCTTCGTAACACTTTTTGGCATGTAGACTCCAAGGCGACACACTATTCTTTTCCTTGGAAAAATACAGTGTCCCAGCTTGCCAACGCTCACGAAGGCAGTCCGAGCCAGTCTCATGTGCTGGGCCACTTAGATTCAGTGAGGAAAAGCATCCTGCATTGAGGCGAACGTTCTGCTCAGCGTTCCATCCGGAAGCTCACACTTGTCGGCTCTCTAGCTTAAGCAGGAGGTCGAGGTGAGGACCAAACTGAGCAAAGAGCACAGTTCCACACTTTGCACAAGGTGAAGCAGGAAGTCGAAGTGAGGACCAACATGAGCAAAGAGCACAATTCCTCACGTTGCACTGGTAGTCGTCGTAAGAGGAATTGCCAACTATGCCTGGCTAAGGCCTTCCCTGGGGTTAAGGAACCTGCCACACTTAGACGCCTTTAAATGAAAATTTATTTAGCGAAGTTCCCATTGTTTGGCGATGGTTTCCCTTTGCAGCGCCAATACTGCAGGGACTTAGGTTTGTTGCTACCTAGGCTAGGTGACCCTGCATACAGAAGCAGGCTTTTCCTGTGCAAGCTTGGATCCCGGTTTCTTAGGGGCAGCTTGCAAGACCCTGTTATTGCCCACCATCTATCCTCTGCCCCTACGCCTGTGTAGGAAGCGAGTATTTTAGCCTGAGAAGCAGGGCTCTTGCAACTCTGGAGGAGAGATAACCCTGCAGCCCACGTACGTCCTGAGAAACCGCAAGGTGACCCTTGGCCTCAGTGTAGTGGCTAAATTTCCGCCGGGCAAGTTCTGCCTGCCGCAGTTTCCATGAGGTCTGCACCGTCTTGGGGCTTAAATGGAGAGCGAGGAGAGCTGTCAGCTCTCACAGAACTCTGGCCCCCGAACCTTTTGCCATGCACCTGAACTCAAGACCACACGTCTCCTCCCTGCCTGCTGAGCAACAGGCCGCCGTGTAGGCCCTTGCTAACACTTCCTGGCATTGCAGAGTCCAAGGGGACACACTGTCCCCTTCCTTGGAAACCTACGTTGCCACAGCTTGCCAAACGCTACCGAAGGCAGTCCTAGCCAGTCTCATGTGCTGGGTAACTTGGATTCAGTTACGAAAAGGCACCTGCATTGAGGTGAACACTGCTCAGCGTTCTTTCCGGGAGTTCATAAATGCCCCCTCTCTAGCTTAAGCAGGATGTCGAGGTGAGGTCCAACTTGAGCAAAGAGCACAATTCCTCACTTTGCATTAGGTTAAGCAGGAAGTCGAAGTGAGGACCAACCTGAGCAAAGAGCACAATTGCTCACTTTGCAGTGGTAGGCCGTCGTAAGAGGCATTGCCTACTACGCCTTGCTAAGGTCTGTCTGTTAGGGAAGTTGACACTCTTAGACGCCTTTAAAGGAAAATTTATTCAGCGAAGTTCCCAGTGTTTTGCGATGGTCTCCCTTCGCAGTGCCAATACTGCAGGGACTTAGGTTTGCTGCTAACTAGGCTAGGTGACCTGCATACAGAAGCAGGCTTTTCCCTTTGGAAGCTTGGATCCCGGTTTCTTAAGGGCCGCTTGCAAGACCCTGCTGTTGCCCAGCATGTATCCTCTGCCTCTACGCCTGTGTAGGAAGCGAGTATTTTAGCCTGAGAAGCAGGGCTCTTGCAACTCTGGAGGAGAGATAATCCTGCAGCCCACGTTCGTCCTGGGAACCCGCAAGGCGACCCTTGGCCTCAGTGTAGTGGCTAAATTTCCACCGGGCAAGTTCTGCCTGCCGCAGTTTCCATGAGGTCTGCACCGTCTTGGGGCTTAAATGGAGAGCGAGGAGAGCTGTCAGCTCTCACAGAACTCTGGCCTCCGCACTGTTTGCCATGCAACTGAGCTCAAGACCACACGTCTCCTCCCGGCCTGCTGAGAAACAGGCATCCGTGTAGGCCCTTCGAAACACTTTTTGGCATGTAGACTCCAAGGCGACACACTGTTCTTTTCCTTGGAAAAATACTGTGCCCCAGCTTGCCAACGCTCACGAAGGCAGTCCGAGTCAGTCTCATGTGCTGGGTCACTTGGATTCACTGAGAAAAAGCATCCTGCGTTCAGACGAACGTTCTGCTCAGCGTGCCATCCGGAAGCTCACACTTGTCGGCTCTCTAGCTTAAGCAGGAGGTCGAGGTGAGGACCAAACTGAGCAAAGAGCACAGTTCCACACTTTGCACAAGGTGAAGCAGGAAGTCGAAATGAGGACCAACATGAGCAAAGAGCACAATTCCTCACGTTGCACTGGTAGTCGTCGTAAGAGGAATTGCCAACTATGCCTGGCTAAGGCCTTCCCTGGGGTTAAGGAACCTGCCACACTTAGACGCCTTTAAATGAAAATTTATTTAGCGAAGTTCCCATTGTTTGGCGATGGTTTCCCTTTGCAGCGCCAATACTGCAGGGACTTAGGTTTGTTGCTACTTAGGCTAGGTGACCCTGCATATAGAAACAGCCTTTTCCTGTTCAAGCTTGGATCCCTGTTTCTTAGGAGCTGCTTGCAAGACCCTGCTATTGCCCACCATCTATCCTCTGCACCTATGCCTGTGTAGGAAGCGAGTATTTTAGCCTGAGAGGCAGGGCTCTTGCAACTCTGGAGGAGAGATAACCCTGCAGCCCACGTTCGTCCTGGGAAACCGGAAGGCGACCCTTGGCCTCAGAGTAGTGGCTAAATTTCCGCCGGGGAAGTTCTGCCTGCCGCAGTTTCCATGAGGTCTCCACCGTCTTGGGGCTTAAATGGAGAGCGAGGAGAGCTGTCAGCTCTCACAGAACTCTGGCCTCCGCACTGTTTGCTATGCAACTGAGCTCAAGACCACCCGTCTCCTCCCGGCCTGCTGAGAAACAGGCATTCGTGTAGGCCCTTCGTAACACTTTTTGGCATGTAGACTCCAAGGCGACACACTGTTCTTTTCCTTGGAAAAATACAGTGCCCCAGCTTGCCAACGCTCACGAAGGCAGTCCGAGCCAGTCTCATGTGCTGGGCCACTTGGATTCAGTGAGGAAAAGCATCCTGCATTGAGGCGAACGTTCTGCTCAGCGTGCCATCCGGAAGCTCACACTTGTCGGCTCTCTAGCTTAAGCAGGAGGTCGAGGTGAGGACCAGACTGAGCAAAGAGCACAGTTCCACACTTTGCACAAGGTGAAGCAGGAAGTCGAAGTGAGGACCAACATGAGCAAAGAGCACAATTCCTCACGTTGCACTGGTAGTCGTCGTAAGAGGAATTGCCAACTATGCCTGGCTAAGGCCTTCCCTGGGGTTAAGGAACCTGCCACACTTAGACGCCTTTAAATGAAAATTTATTTAGCGAAGTTCCCATTGTTTGGCGATGGTTTCCCTTTGCAGCGCCAATACTGCAGGGACTTAGGTTTGTTGCTACTTAGGCTAGGTGACCCTGCATACAGAAGCAGCCTTTTCCTGTTCAAGCTTGGATCCCTGTTTCTTAGGAGCTGCTTGCAAGACCCTGCTATTGCCCACCATCTATCCTCTGCACCTATTCCTGTGTAGGAAGCGAGTATTTTAGCCTGAGAGGCAGGGCTCTTGCAACTCTGGAGGAGAGATAATCCTGCAGCCCACGTTCGTCCTGGGAAACCGGAAGGCGACCCTTGGCCTCAGTGTAGTGGCTAAATTTCCGCCGGGGAAGTTCTGCCTGCCGCAGTTTCCATGAGGTCTGCACCGTCTTGGGGCTTAAATGGAGAGCGAGGAGAGCTGTCAGCTCTCACAGAACTCTGGCCTCCGCACTGTTTGCTATGCAACTGAGCTCAAGACCACCCGTCTCCTCCCGGCCTGCTGAGAAACAGGCATCCGTGTAGGCCCTTTGTAACACTTTTTGGCATGTAGACTCCAAGGCGACACACTATTCTTTTCCTTGGAAAAATACAGTGCCCCAGCTTGCCAACGCTCACGAAGGCAGTCCGAGCCAGTCTCATGTGCTGGGCCACTTAGATTCAGTGAGGAAAAGCATCCTGCATTGAGGCGAACGTTCTGCTCAGCGTGCCATCCGGAAGCTCACACTTGTCGGCTCTCTAGCTTAAGCAGGAAGTCGAGGTGAGGACCAAACTGAGCAAAGAGCACAGTTCCACACTTTGCACAAGGTGAAGCAGGAAGTCGAAGTGAGGACCAACATGAGCAAAGAGCACAATTCCTCACGTTGCACTGGTAGTCGTCGTAAGAGGAATTGCCAACTATGCCTGGCTAAGGCCTTCCCTGGGGTTAAGGAACCTGCCACACTTAGACGCCTTTAAATGAAAATTTATTTAGCGAAGTTCCCATTGTTTGGCGATGGTTTCCCTTTGCAGCGCCAATACTGCAGGGACTTAGGTTTGTTGCTACTTAGGCTAGGTGACCCTGCATACAGAAGCAGGCTTTTCCCTTTGGAAGCTTGGATCCCGGTTTCTTAAGGGCTGCTTGCAAGACCCTGCTGTTGCCCAGCATGTATCCTCTGCCTCTACGCCTGTGTAGGAAGCGAGTATTTTAGCCTGAGAAGCAGGGCTCTTGCAACTCTGGAGGAGAGATAATCCTGCAGCCCACGTTCGTCCTGGGAACCCGCAAGGCGACCCTTGGCCTCAGTGTAGTGGCTAAATTTCCACCGGGCAAGTTCTGCCTGCCGCAGTTTCCATGAGGTCTGCACCGTCTTGGGGCTTAAATGGAGAGCGAGGAGAGCTGTCAGCTCTCACAGAACTCTGGCCTTCGCACTGTTTGCCATGCAACTGAGCTCAAGACCACACGTCTCCTCCCGGCCTGCTGAGAAACAGGCATCCGTGTAGGCCCTTCGAAACACTTTTTGGCATGTAGACTCCAAGGCGACACACTGTTCTTTTCCTTGGAAAAATACTGTGCCCCAGCTTGCCAACGCTCACGAAGGCAGTCCGAGTCAGTCTCATGTGCTGGGTCACTTGGATTCACTGAGAAAAAGCATCCTGCATTCAGACGAACGTTCTGCTCAGCGTGCCATCCGGAAGCTCACACTTGTCGGCTCTCTAGCTTAAGCAGGAGGTCGAGGTGAGGACCAAACTGAGCAAAGAGCACAGTTCCACACTTTGCACAAGGTGAAGCAGGAAGTCGTAATGAGGACCAACATGAGCAAAGAGCACAATTCCTCACGTTGCACTGGTAGTCGTCGTAAGAGGAATTGCCAACTATGCCTGGCTAAGGCCTTCCCTGGGGTTAAGGAACCTGCCACACTTAGACGCCTTTAAATGAAAATTTATTTAGCGAAGTTCCCATTGTTTGGCGATGGTTTCCCTTTGCAGCGCCAATACTGCAGGGACTTAGGTTTGTTGCTACCTAGGCTAGGTGACCCTGCATACAGAAGCAGGCTTTTCCTGTGCAAGCTTGGATCCCGGTTTCTTAGGGGCTGCTTGCAAGACCCTGCTATTGCCCACCATCTATCCTCTGCCCCTACGCCTGTGTAGGAAGCGAGTATTTTAGCCTGAGAAGCAGGGCTCTTGCAACTCTGGAGGAGAGATAACCCTGCAGCCCACGTACGTCCTGAGAAACCGCAAGGTGACCCTTGGCCTCAGTATAGTGGCTAAATTTCCGCCGGGCAAGTTCTGCCTGCCGCAGTTTCCATGAGGTCTGCACCGTCTTGGGGCTTAAATGGAGAGCGAGGAGAGCTGTCAGCTCTCACAGAACTCTGGCCCCCGAACCTTTTGCCATGCACCTGAACTCAAGACCACACGTCTCCTCCCTGCCTGCTGAGCAACAGGCCGCCGTGTAGGCCCTTGCTTACACTTCCTGGCATTGCAGAGTCCAAGGGGACACACTGTCCCCTTCCTTGGAAACCTACGTTGCCACAGCTTGCCAAACGCTACCGAAGGCAGTCCTAGCCAGTCTCATGTGCTGGGTAACTTGGATTCAGTTACGAAAAGGCACCTGCATTGAGGTGAACACTGCTCAGCGTTCTTTCCGGGAGCTCATAATTGCCCCCTCTCTAGCTTAAGCAGGATGTCGAGGTGAGGTCCAACTTGAGCAAAGAGCACAATTCCTCACTTTGCATTGGGTTAAGCAGGAAGTCGAAGTGAGGACCAACCTGAGCAAAGAGCACAATTGCTCACTTTGCAGTGGTAGGCCGTCGTAAGAGGCATTGCCTACTACGCCTTGCTAAGGTCTGTCTGTTAGGGAAGTTGACACTCTTCGACGCCTTTAAAGGAAAATTTATTCAGCGAAGTTCCCAGTGTTTTGCGATGGTCTCCCTTCGCAGTGCCAATACTGCAGGGACTTAGGTTTGCTGCTAACTAGGCTAGGTGACCTGCATACAGAAGCAGGCTTTTCCCTTTGGAAGCTTGGATCCCGGTTTCTTAAGGGCTGCTTGCAAGACCCTGCTGTTGCCCAGCATGTATCCTCTGCCTCTACGCCTGTGTAGGAAGCGAGTATTTTAGCCTGAGAAGCAGGGCTCTTGCAACTCTGGAGGAGAGATAATCCTGCAGCCCACGTTCGTCCTGGGAACCCGCAAGGCGACCCTTGGCCTCAGTGTAGTGGCTAAATTTCCACCGGGCAAGTTCTGCCTGCCGCAGTTTCCATGAGGTCTGCACCGTCTTGGGGCTTAAATGGAGAGCGAGGAGAGCTGTCAGCTCTCACAGAACTCTGGCCTCCGCACTGTTTGCCATGCAACTGAGCTCAAGACCACACGTCTCCTCCCGGCCTGCTGAGAAACAGGCATCCGTGTAGGCCCTTCGAAACACTTTTTGGCATGTAGACTCCAAGGCGACACACTGTTCTTTTCCTTGGAAAAATACAGTGCCCCAGCTTGCCAACGCTCACGAAGGCAGTCCGAGTCAGTCTCATGTGCTGGGTCACTTGGATTCACTGAGAAAAAGCATCCTGCATTCAGACGAACGTTCTGCTCAGCGTGCCATCCGGAAGCTCACACTTGTCGGCTCTCTAGCTTAAGCAGGAGGTCGAGGTGAGGACCAAACTGAGCAAAGAGCACAGTTCCACACTTTGCACAAGGTGAAGCAGGAAGTCGAAATGAGGACCAACATGAGCAAAGAGCACAATTCCTCACGTTGCACTGGTAGTCGTCGTAAGAGGAATTGCCAACTATGCCTGGCTAAGGCCTTCCCTGGGGTTAAGGAACCTGCCACACTTAGACGCCTTTAAATGAAAATTTATTTAGCGAAGTTCCCATTGTTTGGCGATGGTTTCCCTTTGCAGCGCCAATACTGCAGGGACTTAGGTTTGTTGCTACTTAGGCTAGGTGACCCTGCATACAGAAGCAGCCTTTTCCTGTTCAAGCTTGGATCCCTGTTTCTTAGGAGCTGCTTGCAAGACCCTGCTATTGCCCACCATCTATCCTCTGCACCTATGCCTGTGTAGGAAGCGAGTATTTTAGCCTGAGAGGCAGGGCTCTTGCAACTCTGAAGGAGAGATAATCCTGCAGCCCACGTTCGTCCTGGGAAACCGGAAGGCGACCCTTGGCCTCAGTGTAGTGGCTAAATTTCCGCCGGGGAAGTTCTGCCTGCCGCAGTTTCCATGAGGTCTGCACCATCTTGGGGCTTAAATGGAGAGCGAGGAGAGCTGTCAGCTCTCACAGAACTCTGGCCTCCGCACTGTTTGCCATGCAACTGAGCTCAAGACCACACGTCTCCTCCCGGCCTGCTGAGAAACAGGCATTCGTGTAGGCCCTTCGTAACACTTTCTGGCATGTAGACTCCAAGGCGACACACTGTTCTTTTCCTTGGAAAAATACAGTGCCCCAGCTTGCCAACGCTCACGAAGGCATTCCGAGCCAGTCTCATGTGCTGGGCCACTTGGATTCAGTGAGGAAAAGCATCCTGCATTGAGGCGAACGTTCTGCTCAGCGTGCCATCCGGAAGCTCACACTTGTCGGCTCTCTAGCTTAAGCAGGAGGTCGAGGTGAGGACCAAACTGAGCAAAGAGCACAGTTCCACACTTTGCACAAGGTGAAGCAGGAAGTCGAAGTGAGGACCAACATGAGCAAAGAGCACAATTCCTCACGTTGCACTGGTAGTCGTCGTAAGAGGAATTGCCAACTATGCCTGGCTAAGGCCTTCCCTGGGGTTAAGGAACCTGCCACACTTAGACGCCTTTAAATGAAAATTTATTTAGCGAAGTTCCCATTGTTTGGCGATGGTTTCCCTTTGCAGCGCCAATACTGCAGGGACTTAGGTTTGTTGCTACCTAGGCTAGGTGACCCTGCATACAGAAGCAGGCTTTTCCCTTTGGAAGCTTGGATCCCGGTTTCCTAAGGGCTGCTTGCAAGACCCTGCTGTTGCCCAGCATGTATCCTCTGCCTCTACGCCTGTGTAGGAAGCGAGTATTTTAGCCTGAGAAGCAGGGCTCTTGCAACTCTGGAGGAGAGATAATCCTGCAGCCCACGTTCGTCCTGGGAACCCGCAAGGCGACCCTTGGCCTCAGTGTAGTGGCTAAATTTCCACCGGGCAAGTTCTGCCTGCCGCAGTTTCCATGAGGTCTGCACCGTCTTGGGGCTTAAATGGAGAGCGAGGAGAGCTGTCAGCTCTCACAGAACTCTGGCCTCCGCACTGTTTGCCATGCAACTGAGCTCAAGACCACACGTCTCCTCCCGGCCTGCTGAGAAACAGGCATCCGTGTAGGCCCTTCGAAACACTTTTTGGCATGTAGACTCCAAGGCGACACACTGTTCTTTTCCTTGGAAAAATACTGTGCCCCAGCTTGCCAACGCTCACGAAGGCAGTCCGAGTCAGTCTCATGTGCTGGGTCACTTGGATTCACTGAGAAAAAGCATCCTGCATTCAGACGAACGTTCTGCTCAGCGTGCCATCCGGAAGCTCACACTTGTCGGCTCTCTAGCTTAAGCAGGAGGTCGAGGTGAGGACCAAACTGAGCAAAGAGCACAGTTCCACACTTTGCACAAGGTGAAGCAGGAAGTCGAAATGAGGACCAACATGAGCAAAGAGCACAATTCCTCACGTTGCACTGGTAGTCGTCGTAAGAGGAATTGCCAACTATGCCTGGCTAAGACCTTCCCTGGGGTTAAGGAACCTGCCACACTTAGACGCCTTTAAATGAAAATTTATTTAGCGAAGTTCCCATTGTTTGGCGATGGTTTCCCTTTGCAGCGCCAATACTGCAGGGACTTAGGTTTGTTGCTACCTAGGCTAGGTGACCCTGCATACAGAAGCAGGCTTTTCCTGTGCAAGCTTGGATCCCGGTTTCTTAGGGGCTGCTTGCAAGACCCTGCTATTGCCCACCATCTATCCTCTGCCCCTACGCCTGTGTAGGAAGCGAGTATTTTAGCCTGAGAAGCAGGGCTCTTGCAACTCTGGAGGAGAGATAACCCTGCAGCCCACGTACGTCCTGAGAAACCGCAAGGTGACCCTTGGCCTCAGTATAGTGGCTAAATTTCCGCCGGGCAAGTTCTGCCTGCCGCAGTTTCCATGAGGTCTGCACCGTCTTGGGGCTTAAATGGAGAGCGAGGAGAGCTGTCAGCTCTCACAGAACTCTGGCCCCCGAACCTTTTGCCATGCACCTGAACTCAAGACCACACGTCTCCTCCCTGCCTGCTGAGCAACAGGCCGCCGTGTAGGCCCTTGCTTACACTTCCTGGCATTGCAGAGTCCAAGGGGACACACTGTCCCCTTCCTTGGAAACCTACGTTGCCACAGCTTGCCAAACGCTACCGAAGGCAGTCCTAGCCAGTCTCATGTGCTGGGTAACTTGGATTCAGTTACGAAAAGGCACCTGCATTGAGGTGAACACTGCTCAGCGTTCTTTCCGGGAGCTCATAATTGCCCCCTCTCTAGCTTAAGCAGGATGTCGAGGTGAGGTCCAACTTGAGCAAAGAGCACAATTCCTCAGTTTGCATTGGGTTAAGCAGGAAGTCGAAGTGAGGACCAACCTGAGCAAAGAGCACAATTGCTCACTTTGCAGTGGTAGGCCGTCGTAAGAGGCATTGCCTACTACGCCTTGCTAAGGTCTGTCTGTTAGGGAAGTTGACACTCTTCGACGCCTTTAAAGGAAAATTTATTCAGCGAAGTTCCCAGTGTTTTGCGATGGTCTCTCTTCGCAGTGCCAATACTGCAGGGACTTAGGTTTGCTGCTAACTAGGCTAGGTGACCTGCATACAGAAGCAGTCTTTTCCCTTTGGAAGCTTGGATCCCGGTTTCTTAAGGGCTGCTTGCAAGACCCTGCTGTTGCCCAGCATGTATCCTCTGCCTCTACGCCTGTGTAGGAAGCGAGTATTTTAGCCTGAGAAGCAGGGCTCTTGCAACTCTGGAGGAGAGATAATCCTGCAGCCCACGTTCGTCCTGGGAACCCGCAAGGCGACCCTTGGCCTCAGTGTAGTGGCTAAATTTCCACCGGGCAAGTTCTGCCTGCCGCAGTTTCCATGAGGTCTGCACCGTCTTGGGGCTTAAATGGAGAGCGAGGAGAGCTGTCAGCTCTCACAGAACTCTGGCCTCCGCACTGTTTGCCATGCAACTGAGCTCAAGACCACACGTCTCCTCCCGGCCTGCTGAGAAACAGGCATCCGTGTAGGCCCTTCGAAACACTTTTTGGCATCTAGACTCCAAGGCGACACACTGTTCTTTTCCTTGGAAAAATACTGTGCCCCAGCTTGCCAACGCTCACGAAGGCAGTCCGAGTCAGTCTCATGTGCTGGGTCACTTGGATTCACTGAGAAAAAGCATCCTGCATTCAGACGAACGTTCTGCTCAGCGTGCCATCCGGAAGCTCACACTTGTCGGCTCTCTAGCTTAAGCAGGAGGTCGAGGTGAGGACCAAACTGAGCAAAGAGCACAGTTCCACACTTTGCACAAGGTGAAGCAGGAAGTCGAAATGAGGACCAACATGAGCAAAGAGCACAATTCCTCACGTTGCACTGGTAGTCGTCGTAAGAGGAATTGCCAACTATGCCTGGCTAAGACCTTCCCTGGGGTTAAGGAACCTGCCACACTTAGACGCCTTTAAATGAAAATTTATTTAGCGAAGTTCCCATTGTTTGGCGATGGTTTCCCTTTGCAGCGCCAATACTGCAGGGACTTAGGTTTGTTGCTACCTAGGCTAGGTGACCCTGCATACAGAAGCAGGCTTTTCCTGTGCAAGCTTGGATCCCGGTTTCTTAGGGGCTGCTTGCAAGACCCTGCTATTGCCCACCATCTATCCTCTGCCCCTACGCCTGTGTAGGAAGCGAGTATTTTAGCCTGAGAAGCAGGGCTCTTGCAACTCTGGAGGAGAGATAACCCTGCAGCCCACGTACGTCCTGAGAAACCGCAAGGTGACCCTTGGCCTCAGTATAGTGGCTAAATTTCCGCCGGGCAAGTTCTGCCTGCCGCAGTTTCCATGAGGTCTGCACCGTCTTGGGGCTTAAATGGAGAGCGAGGAGAGCTGTCAGCTCTCACAGAACTCTGGCCCCCGAACCTTTTGCCATGCACCTGAACTCAAGACCACACGTCTCCTCCCTGCCTGCTGAGCAACAGGCCGCCGTGTAGGCCCTTGCTTACACTTCCTGGCATTGCAGAGTCCAAGGGGACACACTGTCCCCTTCCTTGGAAACCTACGTTGCCACAGCTTGCCAAACGCTACCGAAGGCAGTCCTAGCCAGTCTCATGTGCTGGGTAACTTGGATTCAGTTACGAAAAGGCACCTGCATTGAGGTGAACACTGCTCAGCGTTCTTTCCGGGAGCTCATAATTGCCCCCTCTCTAGCTTAAGCAGGATGTCGAGGTGAGGTCCAACTTGAGCAAAGAGCACAATTCCTCAGTTTGCATTGGGTTAAGCAGGAAGTCGAAGTGAGGACCAACCTGAGCAAAGAGCACAATTGCTCACTTTGCAGTGGTAGGCCGTCGTAAGAGGCATTGCCTACTACGCCTTGCTAAGGTCTGTCTGTTAGGGAAGTTGACACTCTTCGACGCCTTTAAAGGAAAATTTATTCAGCGAAGTTCCCAGTGTTTTGCGATGGTCTCTCTTCGCAGTGCCAATACTGCAGGGACTTAGGTTTGCTGCTAACTAGGCTAGGTGACCTGCATACAGAAGCAGGCTTTTCCCTTTGGAAGCTTGGATCCCGGTTTCTTAAGGGCTGCTTGCAAGACCCTGCTGTTGCCCAGCATGTATCCTCTGCCTCTACGCCTGTGTAGGAAGCGAGTATTTTAGCCTGAGAAGCAGGGCTCTTGCAACTCTGGAGGAGAGATAATCCTGCAGCCCACGTTCGTCCTGGGAACCCGCAAGGCGACCCTTGGCCTCAGTGTAGTGGCTAAATTTCCACCGGGCAAGTTCTGCCTGCCGCAGTTTCCATGAGGTCTGCACCGTCTTGGGGCTTAAATGGAGAGCGAGGAGAGCTGTCAGCTCTCACAGAACTCTGGCCTCCGCACTGTTTGCCATGCAACTGAGCTCAAGACCACACGTCTCCTCCCGGCCTGCTGAGAAACAGGCATCCGTGTAGGCCCTTCGAAACACTTTTTGGCATCTAGACTCCAAGGCGACACACTGTTCTTTTCCTTGGAAAAATACTGTGCCCCAGCTTGCCAACGCTCACGAAGGCAGTCCGAGTCAGTCTCATGTGCTGGGTCACTTGGATTCACTGAGAAAAAGCATCCTGCATTCAGACGAACGTTCTGCTCAGCGTGCCATCCGGAAGCTCACACTTGTCGGCTCTCTAGCTTAAGCAGGAGGTCGAGGTGAGGACCAAACTGAGCAAAGAGCACAGTTCCACACTTTGCACAAGGTGAAGCAGGAAGTCGAAATGAGGACCAACATGAGCAAAGAGCACAATTCCTCACGTTGCACTGGTAGTCGTCGTAAGAGGAATTGCCAACTATGCCTGGCTAAGGCCTTCCCTGGGGTTAAGGAACCTGCCACACTTAGACGCCTTTAAATGAAAATTTATTTAGCGAAGTTCCCATTGTTTGGCGATGGTTTCCCTTTGCAGCGCCAATACTGCAGGGACTTAGGTTTGTTGCTACTTAGGCTAGGTGACCCTGCATACAGAAGCAGCCTTTTCCTGTTCAAGCTTGGATCCCTGTTTCTTAGGAGCTGCTTGCAAGACCCTGCTATTGCCCACCATCTATCCTCTGCACCTATGCCTGTGTAGGAAGCGAGTATTTTAGCCTGAGAGGCAGGGCTCTTGCAACTCTGGAGGAGAGATAATCCTGCAGCCCACGTTCGTCCTGGGAAACCGGAAGGCGACCCTTGGCCTCAGTGTAGTGGCTAAATTTCCGCCGGGGAAATTCTGCCTGCCGCAGTTTCCATGAGGTCTCCACCGTCTTGGGGCTTAAATGGAGAGCGAGGAGAGCTGTCAGCTCTCACAGAACTCTGGCCTCCGCACTGTTTGCTATGCAACTGAGCTCAAGACCACCCGTCTCCTCCCGGCCTGCTGAGAAACAGGCATTCGTGTAGGCCCTTCGTAACACTTTTTGGCATGTAGACTCCAAGGCGACACACTGTTCTTTTCCTTGGAGAAATACAGTGCCCCAGCTTGCCAACGCTCACGAAGGCAGTCCGAGCCAGTCTCATGTGCTGGGCCACTTGGATTCAGTGAGGAAAAGCATCCTGCATTGAGGCGAACGTTCTGCTCAGCGTGCCATCCGGAAGCTCACACTTGTCGGCTCTCTAGCTTAAGCAGGAGGTCGAGGTGAGGACCAAACTGAGCAAAGAGCACAGTTCCACACTTTGCACAAGGTGAAGCAGGAAGTCGAAGTGAGGACCAACATGAGCAAAGAGCACAATTCCTCACGTTGCACTGGTAGTCGTCGTAAGAGGAATTGCCAACTATGCCTGGCTAAGGCCTTCCCTGGGGTTAAGGAACCTGCCACACTTAGACGCCTTTAAATGAAAATTTATTTAGCGAAGTTCCCATTGTTTGGCGATGGTTTCCCTTTGCAGCGCCAATACTGCAGGGACTTAGGTTTGTTGCTACCTAGGCTAGGTGACCCTGCATACAGAAGCAGGCTTTTCCTGTGCAAGCTTGGATCCCGGTTTCTTAGGGGCTGCTTGCAAGACCCTGCTGTTGCCCACCATCTATCCTCTGCCCCTACGCCTGTGTAGGAAGCGAGTATTTTAGCCTGAGAAGCAGGGCTCTTGCAACTCTGGAGGAGAGATAACCCTGCAGCCCACGTACGTCCTGAGAAACCGCAAGGTGACCCTTGGCCTCAGTGTAGTGGCTAAATTTCCGCCGGGCAAGTTCTGCCTGCCGCAGTTTCCATGAGGTCTGCACCGTCTTGGGGCTTAAATGGAGAGCGAGGAGAGCTGTCAGCTCTCACAGAACTCTGGCCCCCGAACCTTTTGCCATGCACCTGAACTCAAGACCACACGTCTCCTCCCTGCCTGCTGAGCAACAGGCCGCCGTGTAGGCCCTTGCTAACACTTCCTGGCATTGCAGAGTCCAAGGGGACACACTGTCCCCTTCCTTGGAAACCTACGTTGCCACAGCTTGCCAAACGCTACCGAAGGCAGTCCTAGCCAGTCTCATGTGCTGGGTAACTTGGATTCAGTTACGAAAAGGCACCTGCATTGGGGTGAACACTGCTCAGCGTTCTTTCCGGGAGCTCATAATTGCCCCCTCTCTAGCTTAAGCAGGATGTCGAGGTGAGGTCCAACTTGAGCAAAGAGCACAATTCCTCACTTTGCATTGGGTTAAGCAGGAAGTCGAAGTGAGGACCAACCTGAGCAAAGAGCACAATTGCTCACTTTGCAGTGGTAGGCCGTCGTAAGAGGCATTGCCTACTACGCCTTGCTAAGGTCTGTCTGTTAGGGAAGTTGACACTCTTCGACGCCTTTAAAGGAAAATTTATTCAGCGAAGTTCCCAGTGTTTTGCGATGGTCTCCCTTCGCAGTGCCAATACTGCAGGGACTTAGGTTTGCTGCTAACTAGGCTAGGTGACCTGCATACAGAAGCAGGCTTTTCCCTTTGGAAGCTTGGATCCCGGTTTCTTAAGGGCTGCTTGCAAGACCCTGCTGTTGCCCAGCATGTATCCTCTGCCTCTACGCCTGTGTAGGAAGCGAGTATTTTAGCCTGAGAAGCAGGGCTCTTGCAACTCTGGAGGAGAGATAATCCTGCAGCCCACGTTCGTCCTGGGAACCCGCAAGGCGACCCTTGGCCTCAGTGTAGTGGCTAAATTTCCACCGGGCAAGTTCTGCCTGCCGCAGTTTCCATGAGGTCTGCACCGTCTTGGGGCTTAAATGGAGAGCGAGGAGAGCTGTCAGCTCTCACAGAACTCTGGCCTCCGCACTGTTTGCCATGCAACTGAGCTCAAGACCACACGTCTCCTCCCGGCCTGCTGAGAAACAGGCATCCGTGTAGGCCCTTCGAAACACTTTTTGGCATCTAGACTCCAAGGCGACACACTGTTCTTTTCCTTGGAAAAATACTGTGCCCCAGCTTGCCAACGCTCACGAAGGCAGTCCGAGTCAGTCTCATGTGCTGGGTCACTTGGATTCACTGAGAAAAAGCATCCTGCATTCAGACGAACGTTCTGCTCAGCGTGCCATCCGGAAGCTCACACTTGTCGGCTCTCTAGCTTAAGCAGGAGGTCGAGGTGAGGACCAAACTGAGCAAAGAGCACAGTTCCACACTTTGCACAAGGTGAAGCAGGAAGTCGAAATGAGGACCAACATGAGCAAAGAGCACAATTCCTCACGTTGCACTGGTAGTCGTCGTAAGAGGAATTGCCAACTATGCCTGGCTAAGGCCTTCCCTGGGGTTAAGGAACCTGCCACACTTAGACGCCTTTAAATGAAAATTTATTTAGCGAAGTTCCCATTGTTTGGCGATGGTTTCCCTTTGCAGCGCCAATACTGCAGGGACTTAGGTTTGTTGCTACTTAGGCTAGGTGACCCTGCATACAGAAGCAGCCTTTTCCTGTTCAAGCTTGGATCCCTGTTTCTTAGGAGCTGCTTGCAAGACCCTGCTATTGCCCACCATCTATCCTCTGCACCTATGCCTGTGTAGGAAGCGAGTATTTTAGCCTGAGAGGCAGGGCTCTTGCAACTCTGGAGGAGAGATAACCCTGCAGCCCACGTACGTCCTGAGAAACCGCAAGGTGACCCTTGGCCTCAGTGTAGTGGCTAAATTTCCGCCGGGCAAGTTCTGCCTGCCGCAGTTTCCATGAGGTCTGCACCGTCTTGGGGCTTAAATGGAGAGCGAGGAGAGCTGTCAGCTCTCACAGAACTCTGGCCCCCGAACCTTTTGCCATGCACCTGAACTCAAGACCACACGTCTCCTCCCTGCCTGCTGAGCAACAGGCCGCCGTGTAGGCCCTTGCTAACACTTCCTGGCATTGCAGAGTCCAAGGGGACACACTGTCCCCTTCCTTGGAAACCTACGTTGCCACAGCTTGCCAAACGCTACCGAAGGCAGTCCTAGCCAGTCTCATGTGCTGGGTAACTTGGATTCAGGTACGAAAAGGCACCTGCATTGGGGTGAACACTGCTCAGCGTTCTTTCCGGGAGCTCATAATTGCCCCCTCTCTAGCTTAAGCAGGATGTCGAGGTGAGGTCCAACTTGAGCAAAGAGCACAATTGCTCACTTTGCAGTGGTAGGCCGTCGTAAGAGGCATTGCCTACTACGCCTTGCTAAGGTCTGTCTGTTAGGGAAGTTGACACTCTTCGACGCCTTTAAAGGAAAATTTATTCAGCGAAGTTCCCAGTGTTTTGCGATGGTCTCCCTTCGCAGTGCCAATACTGCAGGGACTTAGGTTTGCTGCTAACTAGGCTAGGTGACCTGCATACAGAAGCAGGCTTTTCCCTTTGGAAGCTTGGATCCCGGTTTCTAAAGGGCTGCTTGCAAGACCCTGCTGTTGCCCAGCATGTATCCTCTGCCTCTACGCCTGTGTAGGAAGCGAGTATTTTAGCCTGAGAAGCAGGGCTCTTGCAACTCTGGAGGAGAGATAATCCTGCAGCCCACGTTCGTCCTGGGAACCCGCAAGGCGACCCTTGGCCTCAGTGTAGTGGCTAAATTTCCACCGGGCAAGTTCTGCCTGCCGCAGTTTCCATGAGGTCTGCACCGTCTTGGGGCTTAAATGGAGAGCGAGGAGAGCTGTCAGCTCTCACAGAACTCTGGCCTCCGCACTGTTTGCCATGCAACTGAGCTCAAGACCACACGTCTCCTCCCGGCCTGCTGAGAAACAGGCATCCGTGTAGGCCCTTCGAAACACTTTTTGGCATGTAGACTCCAAGGCGACACACTGTTCTTTTCCTTGGAAAAATACTGTGCCCCAGCTTGCCAACGCTCACGAAGGCAGTCCGAGTCAGTCTCATGTGCTGGGTCACTTGGATTCACTGAGAAAAAGCATCCTGCATTCAGACGAACGTTCTGCTCAGCGTGCCATCCGGAAGCTCACACTTGTCGGCTCTCTAGCTTAAGCAGGAGGTCGAGGTGAGGACCAAACTGAGCAAAGAGCACAGTTCCACACTTTGCACAAGGTGAAGCAGGAAGTCGAAATGAGGACCAACATGAGCAAAGAGCACAATTCCTCACGTTGCACTGGTAGTCGTCGTAAGAGGAATTGCCAACTATGCCTGGCTAAGGCCTTCCCTGGGGTTAAGGAACCTGCCACACTTAGACGCCTTTAAATGAAAATTTATTTAGCGAAGTTCCCATTGTTTGGCGATGGTTTCCCTTTGCAGCGCCAATACTGCAGGGACTTAGGTTTGTTGCTACCTAGGCTAGGTGACCCTGCATACAGAAGCAGGCTTTTCCTGTGCAAGCTTGGATCCCGGTTTCTTAGGGGCTGCTTGCAAGACCCTGCTATTGCCCACCATCTATCCTCTGCCCCTACGCCTGTGTAGGAAGCGAGTATTTTAGCCTGAGAAGCAGGGCTCTTGCAACTCTGGAGGAGAGATAACCCTGCAGCCCACGTACGTCCTGAGAAACCGCAAGGTGACCCTTGGCCTCAGTATAGTGGCTAAATTTCCGCCGGGGAAGTTCTGCCTGCCGCAGTTTCCGTGAGGTCTGCACCGTCTTGGGGCTTAAATGGAGAGCGAGGAGAGCTGTCAGCTCTCACAGAACTCTGGCCCCCGAACCTTTTGCCATGCACCTGAACTCAAGACCACACGTCTCCTCCCTGCCTGCTGAGCAACAGGCCGCCGTGTAGGCCCTTGCTTACACTTCCTGGCATTGCAGAGTCCAAGGGGACAGACTGTCCCCTTCCTTGGAAACCTACGTTGCCACAGCTTGCCAAACGCTACCGAAGGCAGTCCTAGCCAGTCTCATGTGCTGGGTAACTTGGATTCAGTTACGAAAAGGCACCTGCATTGAGGTGAACACTGCTCAGCGTTCTTTCCGGGAGCTCATAATTGCCCCCTCTCTAGCTTAAGCAGGATGTCGAGGTGAGGTCCAACTTGAGCAAAGAGCACAATTCCTCACTTTGCATTGGGTTAAACAGGAAGTCGAAGTGAGGACCAACCTGAGCAAAGAGCACAATTGCTCACTTTGCAGTGGTAGGCCATCGTAAGAGGCATTGCCTACTACGCCTTGCTAAGGTCTGTCTGTTAGGGAAGTTGACACTCTTCGACGCCTTTAAAGGAAAATTTATTCAGCGAAGTTCCCAGTGTTTTGCGATGGTCTCCCTTCGCAGTGCCAATACTGCAGGGACTTAGGTTTGCTGCTAACTAGGCTAGGTGACCTGCATACAGAAGCAGGCTTTTCCCTTTGGAAGCTTGGATCCCGGTTTCTTAAGGGCTGCTTGCAAGACCCTGCTGTTGCCCAGCATGTATCCTCTGCCTCTACGCCTGTGTAGGAAGCGAGTATTTTAGCCTGAGAAGCAGGGCTCTTGCAACTCTGGAGGAGAGATAATCCTGCAGCCCACGTTCGTCCTGGGAACCCGCAAGGCGACCCTTGGCCTCAGTGTAGTGGCTAAATTTCCACCGGGCAAGTTCTGCCTGCCGCAGTTTCCATGAGGTCTGCACCGTCTTGGGGCTTAAATGGAGAGCGAGGAGAGCTGTCAGCTCTCACAGAACTCTGGCCTCCGCACTGTTTGCCATGCAACTGAGCTCAAGACCACACGTCTCCTCCCGGCCTGCTGAGAAACAGGCATCCGTGTAGGCCCTTCGAAACACTTTTTGGCATCTAGACTCCAAGGCGACACACTGTTCTTTTCCTTGGAAAAATACTGTGCCCCAGCTTGCCAACGCTCACGAAGGCAGTCCGAGTCAGTCTCATGTGCTGGGTCACTTGGATTCACTGAGAAAAAGCATCCTGCATTCAGACGAACGTTCTGCTCAGCGTGCCATCCGGAAGCTCACACTTGTCGGCTCTCTAGCTTAAGCAGGAGGTCGAGGTGAGGACCAAACTGAGCAAAGAGCACAGTTCCACACTTTGCACAAGGTGAAGCAGGAAGTCGAAATGAGGACCAACATGAGCAAAGAGCACAATTCCTCACGTTGCACTGGTAGTCGTCGTAAGAGGAATTGCCAACTATGCCTGGCTAAGGCCTTCCCTGGGGTTAAGGAACCTGCCACACTTAGACGCCTTTAAATGAAAATTTATTTAGCGAAGTTCCCATTGTTTGGCGATGGTTTCCCTTTGCAGCGCCAATACTGCAGGGACTTAGGTTTGTTGCTACTTAGGCTAGGTGACCCTGCATACAGAAGCAGCCTTTTCCTGTTCAAGCTTGGATCCCTGTTTCTTAGGAGCTGCTTGCAAGACCCTGCTATTGCCCACCATCTATCCTCTGCACCTATGCCTGTGTAGGAAGCGAGTATTTTAGCCTGAGAGGCAGGGCTCTTGCAACTCTGGAGGAGAGATAATCCTGCAGCCCACGTTCGTCCTGGGAAACCGGAAGGCGACCCTTGGCCTCAGTGTAGTGGCTAAATTTCCGCCGGGGAAATTCTGCCTGCCGCAGTTTCCATGAGGTCTCCACCGTCTTGGGGCTTAAATGGAGAGCGAGGAGAGCTGTCAGCTCTCACAGAACTCTGGCCTCCGCACTGTTTGCTATGCAACTGAGCTCAAGACCACCCGTCTCCTCCCGGCCTGCTGAGAAACAGGCATTCGTGTAGGCCCTTCGTAACACTTTTTGGCATGTAGACTCCAAGGCGACACACTGTTCTTTTCCTTGGAGAAATACAGTGCCCCAGCTTGCCAACGCTCACGAAGGCAGTCCGAGCCAGTCTCATGTGCTGGGCCACTTGGATTCAGTGAGGAAAAGCATCCTGCATTGAGGCGAACGTTCTGCTCAGCGTGCCATCCGGAAGCTCACACTTGTCGGCTCTCTAGCTTAAGCAGGAGGTCGAGGTGAGGACCAAACTGAGCAAAGAGCACAGTTCCACACTTTGCACAAGGTGAAGCAGGAAGTCGAAGTGAGGACCAACATGAGCAAAGAGCACAATTCCTCACGTTGCACTGGTAGTCGTCGTAAGAGGAATTGCCAACTATGCCTGGCTAAGGCCTTCCCTGGGGTTAAGGAACCTGCCACACTTAGACGCCTTTAAATGAAAATTTATTTAGCGAAGTTCCCATTGTTTGGCGATGGTTTCCCTTTGCAGCGCCAATACTGCAGGGACTTAGGTTTGTTGCTACCTAGGCTAGGTGACCCTGCATACAGAAGCAGGCTTTTCCTGTGCAAGCTTGGATCCCGGTTTCTTAGGGGCTGCTTGCAAGACCCTGCTGTTGCCCACCATCTATCCTCTGCCCCTACGCCTGTGTAGGAAGCGAGTATTTTAGCCTGAGAAGCAGGGCTCTTGCAACTCTGGAGGAGAGATAACCCTGCAGCCCACGTACGTCCTGAGAAACCGCAAGGTGACCCTTGGCCTCAGTGTAGTGGCTAAATTTCCGCCGGGCAAGTTCTGCCTGCCGCAGTTTCCATGAGGTCTGCACCGTCTTGGGGCTTAAATGGAGAGCGAGGAGAGCTGTCAGCTCTCACAGAACTCTGGCCCCCGAACCTTTTGCCATGCACCTGAACTCAAGACCACACGTCTCCTCCCTGCCTGCTGAGCAACAGGCCGCCGTGTAGGCCCTTGCTAACACTTCCTGGCATTGCAGAGTCCAAGGGGACACACTGTCCCCTTCCTTGGAAACCTACGTTGCCACAGCTTGCCAAACGCTACCGAAGGCAGTCCTAGCCAGTCTCATGTGCTGGGTAACTTGGATTCAGGTACGAAAAGGCACCTGCATTGGGGTGAACACTGCTCAGCGTTCTTTCCGGGAGCTCATAATTGCCCCCTCTCTAGCTTAAGCAGGATGTCGAGGTGAGGTCCAACTTGAGCAAAGAGCACAATTCCTCACTTTGCATTAGGTTAAGCAGGAAGTCGAAGTGAGGACCAACCTGAGCAAAGAGCACAATTGCTCACTTTGCAGTGGTAGGCCGTCGTAAGAGGCATTGCCTACTACGCCTTGCTAAGGTCTGTCTGTTAGGGAAGTTGACACTCTTCGACGCCTTTAAAGGAAAATTTATTCAGCGAAGTTCCCAGTGTTTTGCGATGGTCTCCCTTCGCAGTGCCAATACTGCAGGGACTTAGGTTTGCTGCTAACTAGGCTAGGTGACCTGCATACAGAAGCAGGCTTTTCCCTTTGGAAGCTTGGATCCCGGTTTCTTAAGGGCTGCTTGCAAGACCCTGCTGTTGCCCAGCATGTATCCTCTGCCTCTACGCCTGTGTAGGAAGCGAGTATTTTAGCCTGAGAAGCAGGGCTCTTGCAACTCTGGAGGAGAGATAATCCTGCAGCCCACGTTCGTCCTGGGAACCCGCAAGGCGACCCTTGGCCTCAGTGTAGTGGCTAAATTTCCACCGGGCAAGTTCTGCCTGCCGCAGTTTCCATGAGGTCTGCACCGTCTTGGGGCTTAAATGGAGAGCGAGGAGAGCTGTCAGCTCTCACAGAACTCTGGCCTCCGCACTGTTTGCCATGCAACTGAGCTCAAGACCACACGTCTCCTCCCGGCCTGCTGAGAAACAGGCATCCGTGTAGGCCCTTCGAAACACTTTTTGGCATGTAGACTCCAAGGCGACACACTGTTCTTTTCCTTGGAAAAATACTGTGCCCCAGCTTGCCAACGCTCACGAAGGCAGTCCGAGTCAGTCTCATGTGCTGGGTCACTTGGATTCACTGAGAAAAAGCATCCTGCATTCAGACGAACGTTCTGCTCAGCGTGCCATCCGGAAGCTCACACTTGTCGGCTCTCTAGCTTAAGCAGGAGGTCGAGGTGAGGACCAAACTGAGCAAAGAGCACAGTTCCACACTTTGCACAAGGTGAAGCAGGAAGTCGAAATGAGGACCAACATGAGCAAAGAGCACAATTCCTCACGTAGCACTGGTAGTCGTCGTAAGAGGAATTGCCAACTATGCCTGGCTAAGGCCTTCCCTGGGGTTAAGGAACCTGCCACACTTAGACGCCTTTAAATGAAAATTTATTTAGCGAAGTTCCCATTGTTTGGCCATGGTTTCCCTTTGCAGCGCCAATACTGCAGGGACTTAGGTTTGTTGCTACTTAGGCTAGGTGACCCTGCATACAGAAGCAGCCTTTTCCTGTTCAAGCTTGGATCCCTGTTTCTTAGGAGCTGCTTGCAAGACCCTGCTATTGCCCACCATCTATCCTCTGCACCTATGCCTGTGTAGGAAGCGAGTATTTTAGCCTGAGAGGCAGGGCTCTTGCAACTCTGGAGGAGAGATAATCCTGCAGCCCACGTTCGTCCTGGGAAACCGGAAGGCGACCCTTGGCCTCAGTGTAGTGGCTAAATTTCCGCCGGGGAAGTTCTGCCTGCCGCAGTTTCCATGAGGTCTCCACCGTCTTGGGGCTTAAATGGAGAGCGAGGAGAGCTGTCAGCTCTCACAGAACTCTGGCCTCCGCACTGTTTGCTATGCAACTGAGCTCAAGACCACCCGTCTCCTCCCGGCCTGCTGAGAAACAGGCATCCGTGTAGGCCCTTCGTAACACTTTTTGGCATGTAGACTCCAAGGCGACACACTATTCTTTTCCTTGGAAAAATACAGTGTCCCAGCTTGCCAACGCTCACGAAGGCAGTCCGAGCCAGTCTCATGTGCTGGGCCACTTAGATTCAGTGAGGAAAAGCATCCTGCATTGAGGCGAACGTTCTGCTCAGCGTGCCATCCGGAAGCTCACACTTGTCGGCTCTCTAGCTTAAGCAGGAGGTCGAGGTGAGGACCAAACTGAGCAAAGAGCACAGTTCCACACTTTGCACAAGGTGAAGCAGGAAGTCGAAGTGAGGACCAACATGAGCAAAGAGCACAATTCCTCACGTTGCACTGGTAGTCGTCGTAAGAGGAATTGCCAACTATGCCTGGCTAAGGCCTTCCCTGGGGTTAAGGAACCTGCCACACTTAGACGCCTTTAAATGAAAATTTATTTAGCGAAGTTCCCATTGTTTGGCGATGGTTTCCCTTTGCAGCGCCAATACTGCAGGGACTTAGGTTTGTTGCTACCTAGGCTAGGTGACCCTGCATACAGAAGCAGGCTTTTCCTGTGCAAGCTTGGATCCCGGTTTCTTAGGGGCTGCTTGCAAGACCCTGCTATTGCCCACCATCTATCCTCTGCCCCTACGCCTGTGTAGGAAGCGAGTATTTTAGCCTGAGAAGCAGGGCTCTTGCAACTCTGGAGGAGAGATAAACCTGCAGCCCACGTACGTCCTGAGAAACCGCAAGGTGACCCTTGGCCTCAGTGTAGTGGCTAAATTTCCGCCGGGCAAGTTCTGCCTGCCGCAGTTTCCATGAGGTCTGCACCGTCTTGGGGCTTAAATGGAGAGCGAGGAGAGCTGTCAGCTCTCACAGAACTCTGGCCCCCGAACCTTTTGCCATGCACCTGAACTCAAGACCACACGTCTCCTCCCTGCCTGCTGAGCAACAGGCCGCCCTGTAGGCCCTTGCTAACACTTCCTGGCATTGCAGAGTCCAAGGGGACACACTGTCCCCTTCCTTGGAAACCTACGTTGCCACAGCTTGCCAAACGCTACCGAAGGCAGTCCTAGCCAGTCTCATGTGCTGGGTAACTTGGATTCAGTTACGAAAAGGCACCTGCATTGAGGTGAACACTGGTCAGCGTTCTTTCCGGGAGCTCATAATTGCCCCCTCTCTAGCTTAAGCAGGATGTCGAGGTGAGGTCCAACTTGAGCAAAGAGCACAATTCCTCACTTTGCATTGGGTTAAGCAGGAAGTCGAAGTGAGGACCAACCTGAGCAAAGAGCACAATTGCTCACTTTGCAGTGGTAGGCCGTCGTAAGAGGCATTGCCTACTACGCCTTGCTAAGGTCTGTCTGTTAGGGAAGTTGACACTCTTAGACGCCTTTAAAGGAAAATTTATTCAGCGAAGTTCCCAGTGTTTTGCGATGGTCTCCCTTCGCAGTGCCAATACTGCAGGGACTTAGGTTTGCTGCTAACTAGGCTAGGTGACCTGCATACAGAAGCAGGCTTTTCCCTTTGGAAGCTTGGATCCCGGTTTCTTAAGGGCCGCTTGCAAGACCCTGCTGTTGCCCAGCATGTATCCTCTGCCTCTACGCCTGTGTAGGAAGCGAGTATTTTAGCCTGAGAAGCAGGGCTCTTGCAACTCTGGAGGAGAGATAATCCTGCAGCCCACGTTCGTCCTGGGAACCCGCAAGGCGACCCTTGGCCTCAGTGTAGTGGCTAAATTTCCACCGGGCAAGTTCTGCCTGCCGCAGTTTCCATGAGGTCTGCACCGTCTTGGGGCTTAAATGGAGAGCGAGGAGAGCTGTCAGCTCTCACAGAACTCTGGCCTCCGCACTGTTTGCCATGCAACTGAGCTCAAGACCACACGTCTCCTCCCAGCCTGCTGAGAAACAGGCATCCGTGTAGGCCCTTCGAAACACTTTTTGGCATGTAGACTCCAAGGCGACACACTGTTCTTTTCCTTGGAAAAATACTGTGCCCCAGCTTGCCAACGCTCACGAAGGCAGTCCGAGTCAGTCTCATGTGCTGGGTCACTTGGATTCACTGAGAAAAAGCATCCTGCATTCAGACGAACGTTCTGCTCAGCGTGCCATCCGGAAGCTCACACTTGTTGGCTCTCTAGCTTAAGCAGGAGGTCGAGGTGAGGACCAAACTGAGCAAAGAGCACAGTTCCACACTTTGCACAAGGTTAAGCAGGAAGTCGAAGTGAGGACCAACATGAGCAAAGAGCACAATACCTCACGTTGCACTGGTAGTCGTCGTAAGAGGAATTGCCACCTATGCCTGGCTAAGGCCTTCCCTGGGGTTAAGGAACCTGCCACACTTAGACGCCTTTAAATGAAAATTTATTTAGCGAAGTTCCCATTGTTTGGCGATGGTTTCCGTTTGCAACGCCAATACTGCAGGGACTTAGGTTTGTTGCTACATAGGCTAGGTGACCCTGCATACAGATGCAGCTTTTTCCTGTTCAAGCTTGGATCACGGTTTCTTAGGGGCTGCTTGCAAGACCCTGCTATTGCCCACCATCTATCCTCTGCCCCTACGCCTGTGTAGGAAGCGAGTATTTTAGCCTGAGAAGCAGGGCTCTTGCAACTCTGGAGGAGAGATAACCCTGCAGACCACGTACGTCCTGAGAAAACGCAAGGCGACCCTTGGCCTCAGTGTAGTGGCTAAATTTCCGCCGGGCAAGTTCTGCCTGCCGCAGTTTCCATGAGGTCTGCACCGTCTTCGGGCTTAAATGGAGAGCGAGGAGAGCTGTCAGCTCTCACAGAACTCTGGCCCACGAACCTTTTGCCATGCACCTGAACTCAAGACCACACGTCTCCTCCCTGCCTGCTGAGCAACAGGCCGCCGTGTAGGCCCTTGCTAACACTTCCTGGCATTGCAGAGTCCAAGGGGACACACTGTCCCCTTCCTTGGAAACCTACGTTGCCACAGCTTGCCAAACGCTACCGAAGGCAGTCCTAGCCAGTCTCATGTGCTGGGTAACTTGGATTCAGTTACGAAAAGGCACCTGCATTGAGGTGAACACTGCTCAGCGTTCTTTCCGGAAGCTCATAATTGCCCCCTCTCTAGCTTAAGCAGGATGTCGAGGTGAGGTCCAACTTGAGCAAAGAGCACAATTCCTCACTTTGCATTAGGTTAAGCAGGAAGTCGAAGTGAGGACCAACCTGAGCAAGGAGCAGAATTGCTCACTTTGCAGTGGTAGGCCGTCGTAAGAGGCATTGCCTATTACGCCTTGCTAAGGTCTGTCTGTTAGGGAAGTTGACACTCTTAGACGCCTTTAAAGGAAAATTTATTCAGCGAAGTTCGCAGTGTTTTGCGATGGTCTCCCTTCGCAGTGCCAATACTGCAGGGACTTAGGTTTGCTGCTAACTAGGCTAGGTGACCTGCATACAGAAGCAGGCTTTTCCCTTTGGAAGCTTGGATCCCGGTATCTTAAGGGCTGCTTGCAAGACCCTGCTGTTGCCCAGCATGTATCCTCCGCTTCTACGCCTGTGTAGGAAGCGAGTCTTTTAGCCTGAGAAGCAGGACTCTTGCAACTCCGGAGGAGAGATAAGCCTGCAGCCCACGTTCGTCCTGGGAACCCGCAAGGCGACCCTTGGCCTCAGTGTAGTGGCTAAATTTCCACCGGGCAAGTTCTGCCTGCCGCAGTTTCCATGAGGTCTCCACCTTCTTGGGGCTTAAATGGAGAGCGAGGAGAGCTGTCAGCTCTCACAGAACTCTGGCCTCTGCAGTGCTCGCCATGCAACTGAGCTCAAGACCACACGTCTCCTCCCGGCCTGCTGAGAAACAGGCATCCGTGTAGGCCCTTCGAAACACTTTTTCGCATGTAGACTCCAAGGTGACACACTGTTCTTTTCCTTGGAAAAATACAGTGCCCCAACTTGCCAACGCTCACCAAGGCATTCCGAACCAGTCTCATGTGCTGGGTCACATGGATTCAGTGAGGGAAAACATCCTGCTTTGAGGTGAACGTTTTGCTCAGCATGCCATCCGGAAGCTCACAATTGTCGGCTCTCTAGCTTAAGCAGGAGGTCGAGGTGAGGTCCAAACTGAGCAAAGAGCACAATTCCTCACGTTGCACTCGCAGTCGTCGTAAGAGGAATTGCCAACTACGCATGGCTAAGGCCTTCCCTGGGTTAAGGAAACTGCCACACTTAGACGCCTTTAACGGAAAATTTATTCAGCGAAGTTTCCATTGTTTGGCGATGGTTTCCCTTTGCGGCGCCAATACTGCAGGGACTTAGGTTTGCTGCTAACTAGGCTAGGTGACCTGCATACAGAAGCAGGTTTTCCCTTTGGAAGCTTGGATCCCGGTTTCTTAAGGGCTGCTTGCAAGACCCTGCTGTTGCCCAGCATGTATCCTCCGCTTCTACGCCTGTGTAGGAAGCCAGTATTTTAGCCTGAGAAGCAGGGCTCCTGCAACTCTGGAGGAGAGATAACGTGCAGCCCACGTACGTCCTGAAAAAACGCAAGGCGACCCTTGGCCTCAGTGTAGTGGCTAAATTTCCACCGGGCAAGTTCTGCCTGCCGCAGTTTCCATGAGGTCTGCACCGTCTTGGGGCTTAAATGGAGAGCGAGGAGAGCTGTCAGCTCTCACAGAACTCTGGCCTCTGCAGTGTTCGCCATGCAACTGAGCTCAAGACCACACGTCTCCTCCCGGCCTGCTGAGAAACAGGCATCCGTGTAGGCCCTTCGAAACACTTTTTCGCATGTAGACTCCAAGGCGACACACTGTTCTTTTCCTTGGAAAAATACAGTGCCCCAACTTGCCAACGCCCACCAAGGCAGTCCGAACCAGTCTTATGTGCTGGGTCACATGGATTCAGTGAGGGAAAGAATCCTACATTGAGGTGAATGTTTTGCTCAGCATGCCATCCGGAAGCTCACACTTGTCGGCTCCCTAGCTTAAGCAGGAGGTCGAGGTGAGGTCCAAACTGAGCAAAGAGCACAATTCCTCACGTTGTACTGGTAGTCGTCGTAAGAGGAATTGCCAACTACGCATGGCTAAGGCCTTCCCTGGGTTAAGGAACCTGCCACACTTAGACGCCTTTAAATGAAAATTTATTTAGCGAAGTTCCCATTGTTTGGCGATGGTTTCCCTTTGCAGCGCCAATACTGCAGGGACTTAGGTTTGTTGCTACTTAGGCTAGGTGACCCTGCATACAGATGCAGCCTTTTCCTGTGCAAGCTTGGATCCCGGTTTCTTAGGGGCTGCTTGCAAGACCCTGCTATTGCCCACCATCTATCCTCTGCCCCTACGCCTGTGTAGGAAGCGAGTATTTTAGCCTGAGAAGCAGGGCTCTTGCAACTCTGGAGGAGAGATAACCCTGCAGCCCACGTACGTCCTGAGAAAACGCAAGGCGACCCTTGGCCTCAGTGTAGTGGCTAAATTTCCGCTGGGCAAGTTCTGCCTGCCGCAGTTTCCATGAGGTCTGCACCGTCTTGGGGCTTAAATGGAGAGCGAGGAGAGCTGTCAGCTCTCACAGAACTCTGGCCCCCGAACCTTTTGCCATGCACCTGAACTCAAGACCACACGTCTCCTCCTTGCCTGCTGAGCAACAGGCCGCCGTGTAGGCCCTTGCTAACACTTCCTGGCATTGCAGAGTCCAAGGGGACAAACCGTCCCCTTCCTTGGAAACCTACGTTGCAACAGCTTGCCAAACGCTACCGAAGGCAGTCCTAGCCAGTCTCATGTGCTGGGTAACTTGGATTCAGGTACGAAAAGGCACCTGCATTGAGGTGAACACTGCTCAGCGTTCTTTCCGGAAGCTCATAATTGCCCCCTCTCTAGCTTAAGCAGGATGTCGAGGTGAGGTCCAACTGGGGGCAAAGAGCACAATTCCTCACTTTGCATTAGGTTAAGCAGGAAGTCGAAGTGAGGACCAACCTGAGCAAAGAGCATAATTGCTCACTTAGCAGTGGTAGGCCGTCGTAAGAGGCATTGCCTATTACGTCTTGCTAAGGTCTGTCTGTTAGGGAAGTTGACACTCTTAGACGCCTTTAAAGGAAAATTTATTCAGCGAAGTTCCCAGTGTTTTGCGATGGTCTCCCTTCGCAGTGCCAATACTGCAGGGACTTAGGTTTGCTGCTAACTAGGCTAGGTGACCCTGCATACAGAAGCAGGCTTTTCCCTTTGGAAGCTTGGATACCGGTTTCTTAAGGGCTGATTGCAAGACCCTGCTGTTGCCCAGCATGTATCCTCTGCCCCTACGCCTGTGTAGGTAGCGAGTATTTTAGCTTGAGAAACAGGGCTCTTGCAACTCCGGAGGAGAGATAATCCTGCAGCCCACGTTCGTCCTGGGAACCCGCAAGGCGACCCTTGGCCTCAGTGTAGTGGCTAAATTTCCACCGGGCAAGTTCTGCCTGCCGCAGTTTCCATGAGGTCTGCACCGTCTTGGGGCTTAAATGGAGAGCGAGGAGAGCTGTCAGCTCTCACAGAACTCTGGCCTCCGCACTGTTTGCCATGCAACTGAGCTCAAGACCACATGTCTCCTCCCGGGCTGCTGAGAAACAGGCATCCGTGTAGGCCCTTCGAAACACTTTTTGGCATGTAGACTCCAAGGCGACACACTGTTCTTTTCCTTGGAAAAATACAGTGCCCCAACCTGCCAACGCTCACGAAGGCAGTCCGAACCAGTCTCATGTGCTGGGCCACTTGGATTCAGTGAGGAAAAGCATCCTTTATTGAGTCGAACGTTCTGCTCCGCATGCCATCCGGAAGCTCACACTTGTCGGCTCTCTAGCTTAAGCAGGAGGTCGAGGTGAGGACCAAACCTAGCAAAGAGCACCGTTCCACACTTTGCACAAGGTTAAGCAGGAAGTCGAAGTGAGGACCAACATGAGAAAGAGCACAATTCCTCACGTTGCACTCGCAGTCGTCGTAAGAGGAATTGCCAACTACGCCTGCCTAAGGCCTTTCCTGGGTTAAGGAACCTGCCACACTTAGACGCCTTTAAATGAAAATTTATTCAGCGAAGTTCCCAGTGTTTTGCGATGGTCTCCCTTCGCAGTGCCAATACTGCAGGGACTTAGGTTTGCTGCTAACTAGGCTAGGTGATCTGCATACAGAAGCAGGCTTTTCCCTTTGGAAGCTTGGATCCCGGTTTCTTAAGGGCTGCTTGCAAGACCCTGCTGTTGCCCAGCATGTATCCTCTGCCTCTACGCCTGTGTAGGAAGCGAGTATTTTAGCCTGAGAAGCAGGGCTCTTGCAACTCCGGAGGAGAGATAATCCTGCAGCCCACGTTCGTCCTGGGAACCCGCAAGGCGACCCTTGGCCTCAGTGTAGTGGCTAAATTTCCACCGGGCAAGTTCTGCCTGCCGCAGTTTCCATGAGGTCTCCACCGTCTTGGGGCTTAAATGGAGAGCGAGGAGAGCTGTCAGCTCTCACAGAACTCTGGCCTCCGCACTGTTTGCCATGCAACTCAGCTCAAGACCACACGTCTCCTCCCGGCCTGCTGAGAAACAGGCATCCGTGTAGGCCCTTCGAAACACTTTTTGGCATGTAGACTCCAAGGCGACACACTGTTCTTTTCCTTGGAAAAATACAGTGCCCCAACCTGCCGACGCCACGAAGGCAGTCCGTACCAGTCTCATGTGCTGGGTCACATGGATTCAGTGAGGAAAAGCATCCTGCATTGAGGCGAACGTTCTGCTCAACGTGCCATCCGGAAGCTCACACTTGTCGGCTCTCTAGCTTAAGCAGGAGGTCGAGGTGAGGTCCAAACTGAGCAAAGAGCACAATTCCTCACGTTGCACTCGCAGTCGTCGTAAGAGGAATTGCCAACTACGCATGGCTAAGGCCTTCCCTGGGTTAAGGAAACTGCCACACTTAGACGCCTTTAAATGAAAATTTATTTAGCGAAGTTCCCATTGTTTGGCCATGGTTTCCCTTTGCAGCGCCAATACTGCAGGGACTTAGGTTTGTTGCTACTTAGGCTAGGTGACCCTGCATACAGATGCAGCCTTTTCCTGTTCAAGCTTGTATCCCGGTTTCTTAGGGGCTGCTTGCAAGTCCCTGCTATTGCCCACCATCTATCCTCTGCCCCTACGCCTGTGTAGGAAGCGAGTATTTTAGCCTGAGAAGCATGGTTCTTGCAACTCTGGAGGAGAGATAACCCTGCAGCCCACGTACGTCCTGAGAAACCGGAAGGCGACCCTTGGCCTCAGTGTAGTGGCTAAATTTCCGCCGGGAAAGTTCTGCCTGCCGCAGTTTCCATGAGGTCTGCACCGTCTTGGGGCTTAAATGGAGAGCGAGGAGAGCTGTCAGCTCTCTCAGAACTCTGGCCCCCGAACCTTTTGCCATGCACCTGAACTCAAGACCACACGTCTCCTCCCTGCCTGCTGAGCAACAGGCCACCGTGTAGGCCCTTGCTAACACTTCCTGGCATTGCAGAGTCCAAGGGGACACACTGTCCCCTTCCTTGGAAACCTACGTTGCCACAGCTTGCCAAACGCTACCGAAGTAGTCCTAGCCAGTCTCACGTGCTGGGTAACTTGGATTCAGCTACGAAAAGGCACCTGCATTGAGGTGAACACTGCTCAGCGTTCTTTCCGGGAGCTCATAATTGGCCCCTCTCTAGCTTAAGCAGGATGTCGAGGTGAGATCCAACTTGAGCAAATACACAATTGCTCACTTTGTATTAGGTTAAGCAGGAAGTCGAAGGGAGGACCAACCTGAGCAAAGAGCACAATTGCTCACGTTGCCGTGGTAGGCCGTCGTAAGAGACATTGCCTACTACGGCTTGCTAAGGTCTTCTGTCTGTTAGGGAAGTTGACACTCTTAGACGCCTTTAACGGAAAATTTATTCAGCGAAGTTTCCATTGTTTGGCGATGGTTTCCCTTTGCAGCGCCAATACTGCAGGGACTTAGGTTTGCTGCTAACTAGGCTAGGTGACCTGCATACAGAAGCAGGCTTTTCCCTTTGGAAGCTTGGATCCCGGTTTCTTAAGGGCTGCTTGCAAGACCCTGCTGTTGCCCAGCATGTATCCTCCGCTTCTACGCCTGTGTAGGAAGCGAGTATTTTAGCCTGAGAAGCAGGGCTCCTGCAACTCTGGAGGAGAGATAACGTGCAGCCCACGTACGTCCTGAGAAAACGCAAGGCGACCCTTGGCCTCAGTGTAGTGGCTAAATTTCCACCGGGCAAGTTCTGCCTGCCGCAGTTTCCATGAGATCTCCACCGTCTTGGGGCTTAAATGGAGAGCGAGGAGAGCTGTCAGCTCTCACAGAACTCTGGCCCCCGAACCTTTTGCCATGCACCTGAACTCAAGACCACACGTCTCCTCCCTGCCTGCTGAGTAACAGGCCGCCGTGTAGGCCCTTGCTAACACTTCCTGGCATTGCAGAGTCCAAGGGGACACACTGTCCCCTTCCTTGGAAACCTACGTTGCCACAGCTTGCCAAACGCTACCGAAGGCAGTCCTAGCCAGTCTCATGTGCTGGGTAACTTGGATTCAGCTACGAAAAGGCACCTGCATTGAGGTGAACACTGCTCAGCGTTCTTTCCGGGAGCTCATAATTGCCCCCTCTCTAGCTTAAGCAGGATGTCGAGGTGAGGTCCAACTTGAGCAAAGAGAAGAATTCCTCACTTTGCATTGGGTTAAGCAGGATGTCGAAGTGAGGACCAACCTGAGCAAATAGCACAATTGCTCACTTTGCAGTGGTAGGCCGTCGTAAGAGGCATTGCCTACTACGCCTTGCTAAGGTCTGTCTGTTAGGGAAGTTGACACTCTTAGACGGCTTTAAAGGAAAATTTATTCAGCGAAGTTCCCAGTGTTTTGCGATGGTCTCCCTTCGCAGTGCCAATACTGCAGGGACTTAGGTTTACTGCTAACTAGGCTAGGTGACCTGCATACAGATGCAGCCTTTTCCTGTTCAAGCTTGGATCCCGGTTTCTTAGGGGCTGTTTGCAAGACCCTGCTATTGCCCACCATCTATCCTCTGCCCCTACGCCTGTGTAGGAAGCGAGTATTTTAGCCTGAGAAGCAGGGCTCCTGCAACTCTGGAGGAGAGATAACCCTGCAGCCCACGTACGTCCTGAGAAACCGCAAGGCGACCCTTGGCCTCAGTGTAGTGGCTAAATTTCCGCCGGGCAAGTTCTGCCTGCCGCAGTTTCCATGAGGTCTGCACCGTCTTCAGGCTTAAATGGAGAGCGAGGAGAGCTGTCAGCTCTCACAGAACTCTGGCCCCCGAACCTTTTGCCATGCACCTGAACTCAAGACCACACGTCTCCTCCCTGCCTGCTGAGCAACAGGCCGCCGTGTAGGCCCTTGCTAACACTTCCTGGCATTGCAGAGTCCAAGGGGACACACTGTCCCCTTCCTTGGAAACCTACGTTGCCACAGCTTGCCAAACGCTACCGAAGGCAGTCCTAGCCAGTCTCATGTGCTGGGTATCTTGGATTCAGCTACGAAAAGGCACCTGCATTGAGGTGAACACTGCTCAGCGTTCTTTCCGGGAGCTCATAATTGCCCCCTCTCTAGCTTAAGCAGGATGTCGAGGTGAGATCCAACTTGAGCAAATAGCACAATTGCTCACTTTGCATTAGGTTAAACAGGATGTCGAAGTGAGGACCAACCTGAGCAAAGAGCACAATTGCTCACTTTGCCGTGGTAGGCCGTCGTAAGAGACATTGCCTACTACGGCTTGCTAAGGTCTTCTGTCTGTTAGGGAAGTTGACACTCTTAGACGCCTTTAAAGGAAAATTTATTCAGCGAAGTTCCCAGTGTTTTGCGATGGTCTCCCTTCGCAGTGCCAATACTGCAGGGAGTTAGGGTTGCTGCTAACTAGGCTAGGTGACCTGCATACAGAAGCAGGCTTTTCCCTTTGGAAGCTTGGATCCCGGTTTCTTAAGGGCTGCTTCCAAGACCCTGCTGTTGCCCAGCATGTATCCTCTGCCTCTACGCCTGTGTAGGAAGCGAGTATTTTAGCCTGAGAAGCAGGGCTCTTGCAACTCCGGAGCAGAGATAATCCTGCAGCCCACGTTCGTCCTGGGAACCCGGAAGGCGACCCTTGGCCTCAGTGTAGTGGCTAAAATTCCACCGGGCAAGTTCTGCCTGCCGCAGTTTCCATGAGGTCTCCACCGTCTTGGGGCTTAAATGGAGAGCGAGGAGAGCTGTCAGCTCTCACAGAACTCTGGCCTCCGCACTGTTTGCAATGCAACTGAGCTCAAGACCACACGGCTCCTCCCTGCCTGCTGAGAAACAGGCATCCGTGTAGGCCCTTCGTAACACTTTTTGGCATGTAGACTCCAAGGCGACACACTGTTCTTTTCCTTGGAAAAATAGAGTGCCCCAACCTGCCAACGCTCACGAAGGCAGTCTGAACCAGTCTCATGTGCTGGGTCACATGGATTCAGTAAGGAAAAGCATCCTGCATTGAGGCGAACGTTCTGTTCCGCATGCCATCCGGAGCTCACACTTGTCGGCTCTCTAGCTTAAGCAGGAGGTCGAGGTGAGGACCAAACTGAGCAAAGAGCACATTTCCTCACGTTGCACTGGTAGTCGTCGTAAGAGGAATTGTCAACTATGCCTGGCTAAGGCCTTCCCTGGGATAAGAAACCTGCCACACTTAGACGCCTTTAAAGGAAAATTTATTCAGCGAAGTTCCCATTGTTTTGCGATGGTCTCCCTTCGCAGTGCCAATACAGCAGGGACTTAGGTTTGTTGCTACCTAGGCTAGGTGACCCTGCATACAGAAGCAGCCTTTTCCTGTGCAAGCTTGGATCCCGGTTTCTTAGGGGCTGCTTTCAAGACCCTGCTATTGCCCACCATCTATCCTCTGCCCCTACGCCTGTGTAGGAAGCGAGTATTTTAGCCTGAGAGGCAGGGCTCTTGCAACTCTGGAGGAGAGATAATCCTGCAGCCCACGTTCGTCCTGGGAAACCGCAAGGCGACCCTTGGCCTCAGTGTAGTGGCTAAATTTCCGCCGGGCAAGTTCTGCCTGCCGCAGTTTCCATGAGGTCTCCACCGTCTTTGGGCTTAAATGGAGAGCGAGCAGAGCTGTCAGCTCTCACAGAACTCTGGCCCCCGAACCTTTTGCCATGCACCTGAACTCAAGACCGCACGTCTCCTCCCTGCCTGCTGAGCAACAGTCCGCCGTGTAGGCCCTTGCCAACACTTCCTGGCATTGCAGAGTCCAAGGGGACACACTGTCCCCTTCCTTGGAAACCTACGTTGCCACAGCTTGCCAAACGCTACCGAAGGCAGTCCTAGCCAGTCTCATGTGCTGGGTAAGTTGGATTCAGTTAGGAAAAGGCACCTACATTGAGGTGAACACTGCTCAGCGTTCTTTCCGGGAGCTCATAATTGCCCCCTCTCTAGCTTAAGCAGGATGTCGAGGTGAGGTCCAACTTGAGCAAAGAGCACAATTCCTCACTTTGCATTAGGTTAAGCAGGAAGTCGAAGTGACCAACCTGAGCAAAGAGCACAATTGCTCACTTTGCAGTGGTAGGCCGTCGTAAGAGGCATTGCCAACTACGCCTGGCTAAGGCCTTCCCTGGGTTAAGGAACCTGCCACACTTAGACGCCTTTAAAGGAAAATTTATTCAGCGAACTTCCCATTGTTTGGCGATGGTTTCCCTTTGCAGCACCAATAGTGCAGGGACTTAGGGTTGCTACTAACTAGGCTAGGTGACCTGCATACAGAAGCAGGCTTTTCCCTTTGGAAGCTTGGATCCCGGTTTCTTAAGGGCTGCTTGCAAGACCCTGCTGTTGCCCAGGATGTATCCTCTGCCTCTACGCCTGTGTAGGAAGCGAGTATTTTAGCCTGAGAGGCAGGGCTCTTGCAACTCTGGAGGAGAGATAACCCTGCAGCCCACGTACGTCCTGAGAAACCGCAAGGCGACCCTTGACCTCAGTGTAGTGGCTTAATTTCCGCCGGCAAATTCTGCCTGCCGCAGTTTCCATGAGGTCTGCACCGTCTTGGGGCTTAAATGGAGAGCGAGGAGAGCTGTCAGCTCTCACAGAACTCTGGCCTCCGCACTGTTTGCCATGCAACTGAGCTCAAGACCACACGTCTCCTCTCGGCCTGCTGAGAAACAGGCATCCGTGTAGGCCCTTCGAAACACTTTTTGGCATGTAGACTCCAAGGGGACACACTGTTCTTTTCCTTGGAAAAATACAGTGCCCCAACTTGCCAACGCTCTCGAAGGCAGTGCGAACCAGTCTCATGTGCTGGGTCACATGGATTCAGTGTCGGAAAGCATCCTGCATTGAGGTGAACGTTTTGCTCAGCATGCCATCCGGAAGCTCACACTTGTCGGCTCTCTAGCTTAAGCAGGAGGTCGAGGTGAGGACCAAACTGAGCAAAGAGCACAGTTCCACATTTTGCACAAGGTTAAGCAGGAAGTCGAATTGAGGACCAACATGAGCAAAGAGCACAATTCCTCACGTTGCACTGGTAGTCGTCGCAAGAGAAATTGTCAACTATGCCTGGCTAAGGCCTTCCCTGGGATAAGAAACCTGCCACACTTAGACGCCTTTAAAGGAAAATTTATTCAGCGAAGTTCCCATTGTTTTGCGATGGTCTCCCTTCGCAGTGCCAATACAGCAGGGACTTAGGTTTGTTGCTACCTAGGCTAGGTGACCCTGCATACAGAAGCAGCCTTTTCCTGTGCAAGCTTGGATCCCGGTTTCTTAGGGGCTGCTTGCAAGACCCTGCTATTGCCCACCATCTATCCTCTGCCCCTACGCCTGTGTAGGAAGCGAGTATTTTAGCCTGAGAGGCAGGGCTCTTGCAACTCTGGAGGAGAGATAATCCTGCAGCCCAGGTTCGTCCTGGGAAACCGCAAGGCGACCCTTGGCCTCAGTGTAGTGGCTAAATTTCCGCCGGGCAAGTTCTGCCTGCCGCAGTTTCCATGAGGTCTCCACCGTCTTGGGGCTTAAATGGAGAGCGAGCAGAGCTGTCAGCTCTCACAGAACTCTGGCCCCCGAACCTTTTGCCATGCACCTGAACTCAAGACCGCACGTCTCCTCCCTGCCTGCTGAGCAACAGGCCGCCGTGTAGGCCCTTGCCAACACTTCCTGGCATTGCAGAGTCCAAGGGGACACACTGTCCCCTTCCTTGGAAACCTACGTTGCCACAGCTTGCCAAACGCTACCGAAGGCAGTCCTAGCCAGTCTCATGTGCTGGGTAACTTGGATTCAGCTACGAAAATGCACCTGCATTGAGGTGAACACTGCTCAGCGTTCTTTCTGGGAGATCATAATTGCCCCCTCTCTAGCTTAAGCAGGATGTCGAGGTGAGGTCCAACTTGAGCAAAGAGCACAATTCCTCACTTTGCATTAGGTTAAGCAGGATGTCGAAGTGAGGACCAACCTGAGCAAAGAGCACAATTGCTCACTTTGCAGTGGTAGGCCGTCGTAAGAGGCATTGCCTACTACGCCTTGCTAAGGTCTTCTGTCTTTTTAGGAAGTTGACACTCTTAGACGCCTTTAAAGGAAAATTTCTTCAGCGAAGTTCCCAGTGATTTGCGATGGTCTCCCTTCGCAGTGCCAATACTGCAGGGACTTAGGTTTGCTTCTAACTAGGCTAGGTGACCTGCATACAGAAGCAGGCTTTTCCCTTTGGAAGCTTGGATCCCGGTTTCTTAAGGGCTGCTTGCAAGACCCTGCTGTTGCCCAGCATGTATCCTCTGCCTCTACGCCTGTGTAGGAAGCGAGTATTTTAGCCTGAGAAGCAGGGCTCTTGCAACTCTGGAGGAGAGATTACCCTGCAGCCCGCGTACGCCCTGAGAAACCGCAAGGCGACCCTTGGCCTCAGTGTAGTGGCTAAATTTCCGCCGGGCAAGTTCTGCCTGCCGCAGTTTCCATGAGGTCTCCACCGTCTTGGGGCTTAAATGGAGAGCGAGGAGAGCTGTCAGCTCTCACAGAACTCTGGCCCCCGAACCTTTTGCCATGCACCTGAACTCAGGATCACACGTCTCCTCCCTGCCTGCTGAGCAACAGGCCGCCGTGTAGGCCCTTGCTAACACTTCCTGGCATTGCAGTGACCAAGGGGACACACTGTCCCCTTCCTTGGAAACCTACGTTGCCACAGCTTGCCAAACGCTACCGAAGGCAGACTTAGCCAGTCTCATGTGCTGGGTAAGTTGGATTCAGTTACGAAAAGGCACCTGCATTGAGGTGAACACTGCTCAGCGTTCTTTCCGGGAGCTCATAATTGCCCCCTCTCTAGCTTAAGCAGGATGTCGAGGTGAGGTCCAACTTCAGCAAAGAGCACAATTCCTCACTTTGCATTGGGTTAAGCAGGAAGTCGAAGTGAGGACCCACCTGAGCAAAGAGCACAATTGCTCACTTTGCAGTGGTAGGCCGTCGAAAGAGGCATTGCCTACTACGCCTTGCTAAGGTCTTCTGTCTGTTAGGGAAGTTGACACTGTTAGACGCCTTTAAAGGAAAATTTCTTCAGCGAAGTTCCCAGTGTTTTGCGATGGTCTCCCTTCGCAGTGCCAATACAGCAGGGACTTAGGTTTGTTGCTAACTAGGCTAGGTGACCTTGCATACAGAAGCAGCCTTTTCCCGTGCAAGCTTGGATCCCGGTTTCTTAGGGGCTGCTTGCAAGACCCTGCTATTGCCCACCATCTATCCTCTGCCCCTACGCCTGTGTAGGAAGCTAGTATTTCAGCTTGAGAAGCAGGGCGCTTGCAACTCTGGAGGAGAGATAATCCTGCAGCCCACGTTCGTCCTGGGAACCCGCAAGGCGACCCTTGGCCTCAGTGTAGTGGCTAAATTTCCACCGGGGAAGTTCTGCCTGCCGCAGTTTCCATGAGGTCTCCACCGTCTTGGGGCTTAAATGGAGAGCGAGGAGAGCTGTCAGCTCTCACAGAACTCTGGCCTCCGCACTGTTCGCCATGCAACTGAGCTCAAGACCACACGTCTCCTCCCGGCCTGCTGAGAATCAGGCATCCGTGTAGGCCCTTCGAAACACTTTTTGGGATGTAGACTCCAAGGCGACACACTGTTCTTTTCCTTGGAAAAATACAGTGCCCTAACTTGCCAACGCTCACGAAGGCAGTCCGAACCAGCCTCATGTGCTGGGTCACATGGATTCAGTGAGATAAAGCATCCTGCATTGAGGTGAGCTTTCTGCTCCGCATGCCATCGGGAAGCTCACAATTGTCGGCTCTCTAGCTTAAGCAGGAGGTCGAGGTGAGGACCAAACTGAGCAAAGAGCACAGTTCCACACTTTGCACAAGGTTAAGCAGGAAGTCGAAGTGAGGACCAACTTGAGCAAAGAGCACAATTCCTCACGTTGCACTGGTAGTCGTAGAAAGAGGAATTGCCAACTATGCCTGGCTAAGGCCTTCCCTGGGATAAGGAACCTGCCACAGACGCCTTTAAAGGAAAATTTATTCAGCGAAGTTCCCATTGTTTTGCGACGGTCTCCCTTCGCAGTGCCAATACAGCAGGGACTTAGGTTTGTTGCTACCTAGGCTAGGTGACCCTGCATACAGAAGCAGCCTTTTCCTGTGCAAGCTTGGATTCCGGTTTCTTAGGGGCTGCTTGCAAGATCCTGCTATTGCCCACCATCTATCCTCTGCCCCTACGCCTGTGTAGGAAGCGAGTATTTTAGCCTGAGAGGCTGGGCTCTTGCAACTCTGGAGGAGAGATAATCCTGTAGCCCACGTTCGTCCTGGGAATCCGCAAGGCGACCCTTGGCCTCAGTGTAGTGGCTAAATTTCCACCGGGCAAGTTCTGCCTGCCGCAGTATCCATGAGGTCTCCAGCGTCTTGGGGCTTAAATGGGGAGCGAGGAGAACTGTCAGCTCTCACAGAACTCTGGCCTCCGCACTGTTTCCCATGCAACTGAGCTCAAGACCACACGTCTCCTCCCGGCCTGCTGAGAAACAGGCATCCGTGTAGGCCCTTCGAAACACTTTTTGGCATGTAGACTCCAAGGCGACACACTGTTCTTTTCCTTGGAATAATACAGTGCCCCAACTTGCCAACGCTCACGAAGGCAGTCCGAACCAGTCTCATGTGCTGGGTCACATGGATTCAGTGAGGAAAAGCATCCTGCATTGAGGTGAACGTTCTGCTCAGCATGCCATCCAGAAGCTCACACTTGTCGGCTCTCTAGCTTAAGCAGGAAGTCGAAGTGAGGACCAACATGAGCAAAGGGCACAATTCCTCACGTTGCACTGGTAGTCATCGTAAGAGGAATTGCCAACTATGCCTGGCTAAGGCCTTCCCTGGGATAAGGAACCTGCCACAGACGCCTTTAAAGGAAAATTTATTCAGCGAAATTCCCATTGTTTGGCGATTGTCTCCCTTTGCAGCGCCAATACTGCAGGGCCATATGTTTGCTGCTAACTAGGCTAGGTGACCTGCATACAGAAGCAGGGATTTCCCTTTGGAAGCTTGGACCCCGGTTTCTTAGAGGCTGATTGCAAGACCCTGCTGTTGCCCAGCATCTATCCTCTGCCTCTACGCCTGTGTAGGAAGCGAGTATTTTAGCCTGAGAATCAGGGCTCTTGCAACTCTGGAGGAGAGATAAACCTGCAGCCCACGTACGTCCTGAGAAACCGCAGGGCAACCCTTTGCCTCAGTGTGGTGGCTAAATTTCCACCGGGCAAGTTCTGCCTGCTGCAGTTTTCATGAGGTGTCCACTGTCTTGGGGCTTAAATGTAGCGCGAGGAGATCTGTCAATTCTCACAAAACTCTGGCCTCCGAACCTTTTGCCATGTACCTGAACTCAAGACCACACGTGTCCTCCCTGCCTGCTGAGCAACAGGCCGCCGTGTAGGCCCTTGCTACCACTTCCCGGCATAGCAGAGTCCAAGGGGACACACTGTCCCCTTCCTTGGAAACCTACGTTGCCACAGCTTGCCAAATGCTAACGAAGGCCGTCCTAGCCAGTCTCATGTGCTGGGTAACTTAGATTCAGTTACGAAAAGGCACCTGCATTGAGGTGAACACTGCTCAGCGTTCTTTCCGGGAGCTCACAATTGCCCCCTCTCTAGGTTAAGCAGGATGTCGAGGTGAGGTCCAACTTGAGCAAAGAGCACAATTCCTCACTTTGCATTAGGTTAAGCAGGATGTCGAAGTGAGGACCAACCTGAGCATAGAGCACAATTGCTCACTTTGCAGTGGTAGGCCGTCGTAAGAGGCATTTCCTACTACGCTTTGCTAAGGTCTTCCGTCTGTTAGGGACGTTCACACGCTTAGACGCCTTTAAAGGAAAATTTATTCACGAAGCTCCCAGTGTTTTGCGATTGTTTCCCTTCGCAGTGCCAATGCAGCAGGGACTTAGGTTTGTTTGCGAACTAGGCTGGGTGACCCTGCATACAGAAGAAGCCTTTTCCCTGTGCAAGCTTGGATCCCGGTTTCTTAGGGGCTGCTTGAAAGACCCTGCTATTGCCCAGCATCTATCCTCTGCCCCTACGTCTGTGTAGGAAGCGAGTATTTTAGCCTGAGAAGCAGGATTCTTGCAACTCTGTTGGAGAGATAATCCTGCAGCCCACGATCGTCCTGGGAAACCGCAAGGCGACCCTTGGCCTCAGTGTAGTGGCTAAATTTCCGCCGGGCAAGTTCTGCCTCCCGCAGTTTCCATGAGGTCTCCACCGTCTTGGGGCTTAAATGGAGAGCGCGGAAAGCTGTCAGCTCTCACAGAACTCTGGCCTCCGCACTGTTTGCCATGCAACTGAGTTCAAGACCACACGTCTCCTCCCGGCCTGCTAAGAAACAGGCATCCGTGTAGGCCCTTCGTAACACTTTTTGGCATGTAGACTCCAAGGCGACACACTGTTCTTTTCCTTGGAAAAATACAGTGCCCCAGCTTGCCAACGCTCACGAAGGCAGTCCGAGCCAGTCGCATGTGCTGGGCCACTTGGATTCAGTGAGGGAATGCATCCTGCATTGAGGTGAACGTTCTGCTCAGCGTGCCATGCGGAAGCTCACACTTTTCGGCTCTCTAGCTTAAGCAGGAGGTCGAGGTTAGGTCCAAACTGAGCAAAGAGCACAATTCCTCACGTTGCACTCGCAGTCGTCGTAAGAGGAATTGCCAACTACGCCTGGCTAAGGCCTTCCCTGGGTTAAGGAATCTGCCACACTTAGACGCCTTTAAAGGAAAATTTATTCAGTGAAGTTCCCATTGTTTGGCGATGGTCTCTCTTTGCAGTGCCAATACTGCAGGGACTTAGGTTTGCTGCTAACTAGGCTAGGTGACCTGCATACAGTAGCAGGCTTTTCCCTTTGGAAGCTTCGATCCCGGTTTCTTAGGGCTGCTTGCAAGACCCTGCTATTGCCCAGCATCTATCCGCTGCCCCTACGCCTGTGTAGCAAGCGAGTATTTTAGCCTGAGAAGCAGCACTCTTACAACTCTGTAGGCGAGATAATCCTGCAACCCACGTATGTCCTGAGAAACTGCAAGGCGACCCTTTGCCTCAGCCTAGTGCCTAAGTTTCCACCGGGCAAGTTCTGCCTGCTGCAGTTTCCATGAGGTCTTCACCGTCTTGGGGCTTAAATGGAGAGCGAGGAGAGCTGTCAGCTCTTACAGAACTCTGGCCTCCGAACCTTTTGCCATGCACCTGAACTCAAGACCACACGTCTCCTCCCTGCCTGCTGAGCAACAGGCCTCCGTGTAGGCCGTTGCTTACACTTCCTGTCATTGCAAAGTCCAAGGGGACACAGTGTCTCCTTCCCTGGAAACCTACGTTGTCATAGCTTGCCAAACGCTACCGAAGGCAGTCCGAGCCAGTCGCATGTGCTGGGCAACTTGGATTCAGTTGCGAAAAGGCACCTGCATTGAGGTGAACACTCTGCTCAGCGTTCTTTCCGGGAGCTCACAATTGCCCCCTCTCTAGGTTAAGCAGGATGTCGAGGTGAGGTCCAACTTCTGCAAAGAACACAATTCCTCACTTTGCATTAGGTTAAGCAGGAAGTCGAAGTGAGGACCAACTTGAGCAAAGAGCACAATTGCTCACTTTGCAGTGGTAGGCCGTCGTAAGACGCATTGCCTACTACGCCTTGCTAAGGTCTTCTGTCTGTTAGGGAAGTTGACACGCTTAGACGCCTTTAAAGGAAAATTTCGTCAGCGAAGTTCCCAGTGTTTTGCGATGGTCTCCCTTCGCAGCGCAAATACAGCACGGACCTAGGTTTGCTGCTAACTAGGTTAGGTGACCCTGCATACAGAAGCAGGCTTTTCCCTTTGGAAGCTTGGATCCCGGTTTCTTTGGGGCTGCTTGCAAGACCCTGCTATTGCCCACCATCTATCCTCTGCCCCTACGCCTGTGTAGGAAGCGAGTATTTTAACCTTAGAAGTAGGGCTCTTGCAACTCTGGAGGAGAGATAATCCTGCAGCCCACGTTCGTCCTGGGAATCCGCATGGCGACCCTTGGCCTCAGTGAGTGGCCAAATTTCCGCCGGGCAAGTTCTGCCTGCCGCAGTTTCCATGAGGTCTCCACCGTCTTGGGGCTTAAATGGAGAGCGAGGAGAGCTGTCAGCTCTCACAGAACTCTGACCTCCGCACTGTTTGCCATGCAACTGAGGTCAAGACCACAGGTCTCCTCCCGGCCTGCTGAGAAACAGGCATCCGTGTAGGCCCTTCATAGCACTTTTTGGCATGTAGACTCCAAGGCGACACACTGTCCTCTTCCTTGGAAACCTACGTTGCCACAGCTTGCCAAACGCTACCAAAGGCAGTCCTAGCCAGTCTCATGTGCTGGGCCACTTGGATTCAGTAAGGAAAAGCATCTTGCATTGAGGTGAACGTTCTGCTCAGCGTGCCATCCGGAAGCTCACACTTGTCGGCTCTCTAGCTTAAGCAGGAGGTCGAGATGAGGTGCAAACTTAGCAAAGAGCACAATTCCACACTTTGCACAAGGTTAAGCAGGAAGTCGAAGTGAGGTCCAACCTGAGCAAAGAGCAAAATTCCTCACGTTGCACTGGTAGTCGTCATAAGAGGCATTGCCAACTACGCCTGGCTAAGGCCTTCCCTGGGTTAAGGAACCTGCCACACTTAGACTCCTTTAAAGGAAAATTTATTCAGCGAAGTTCCCAGTGTTTTGCGATGGTCTCCCTTCGCAGCGCCAATACAGCAGGGACCTAGTTTTGCTGCTAACTAGGTTAGGTGACCCTGCATACAGAAGCACGCTTTTCCCTTTGCAAGCTTGGATCCCGGTTTCTTAGGGGCTGCTTGCAAGACCCTGCTACTGCCCAGCATCTATCCTCTGCCCCTACGCCTGTGCAGGAAGCGAGTATTTTTACCTGAGAAGTAGGGCTCTTGCAACTCTGGAGGAGAGATAATCCTCCAGCCCACGTTCGTCCTGGGAAACCGCAAGGTGACCCTTGGCCTCAGTGTAGTGGCTAAATTCCCGCCGGAGAATTTCTGCCTGCCGCAGTTTCCATGAGGTCTCCACCGTCTTGGGGCTTAAATGGAGAGCGAGGAGAGCTGTCAGCTCTCATAGAACTCTGGCCTCCGCACTGTTTGCCATGCAACTGAGCTCAAGACCACACGTCTCCTCCCGGCCTGCTGAGAAACAGGCATCCGTGTAGGCCATTCGTAACACTTTTTGGGATGTAGACTCCAAGGCGACACACTGTTCTTTTCCTTGGAAAAATACAGTGCCCCAGCTTGCCAACGCTTACGAAGGCAGTCCGAGCCAATCTCATGTGCTGGGCAACTTGGATTCAGTGAGGAAAAGCATCCTGCATTGAGGTGAACGTTCTGCTCAGCGTGCCATCAGGAAGCTCACACTTGTCGGCTCTCTAGCTTAAGCAGGAGGTCGAGGTGAGGTCCAAACTGAGCAAAGAGCACAATTCCACACTTTGCACAAGGTTAAGCAGGAAGTCGAAGTGAGGACCAACCTGAGCAAAGAGCACAATTCCTCACATTGCACTGGTAATCGTCGTAAGAGGAATTGCCAACTACGCCTGGCTAAGGCCTTTCCTGGGTTAAGGAACCTGCCACACTTAGACTCCTTTAAAGGAAAATTTATTCAGCGAAGTTCCCATTGTTTTGCGATGGTCTCCCTTTGTAGCGCCAATACTGCAGGGACTTAGGTTTGCTGCTAACTAGGCTAGGTGACCCTGCATACAGAAGCCGGCTTTTCCTTTTGGAAGCTTGGATACCGGTTTCTTAGGGGCTGCTTGCAAGACCCTGCTATTGCCCAGCATCTATCCTCTGACCCTACGCCTGTGTAGGAAGCGAGTATTTTAGCCTGAGAAGCAGGGCTCTTGCAACTCTGGAGGAGAGAGAATCCTGCAGCCCACGTTCGTCCTGGGAAACCGCAAGGTGACCCTTGGCCTCAGTGTAGTGGCTAAATTTCCGCCGGGCAAGTTCTGCCTTCTGCACTTTCCATGAGGTCTCCACCGTCTTGGGGCTTAACTGGAGAGCAAGGAGAGCTCTCAGCTCTCACAGAACTCTGGCCTCCGAACATTTTGCCATGCACCTGAACTCAAGACCACACGTCTCTTCCATGCCTGCTGAGCAACAGGCCGCCGTGTAGGCCCTTGCTTACACTTCCTGGCATTGCAGAGTCCAAAGGGACACACTGTCCTCTTCCTTGGAAACCTACGTTGCCACAGCTTGCCAAACGCTACCGAAGGCAGTCCTAGCCAGTCTCATGTGCTGGGCAACTTGGATTCAGTTACAAAAAGCCACCTGCATTGAGGTGAACACTCTGCTCAGTGTTCTTTCCGATATCTCACAATTACCCTTTCTCTAGGTTAAGCAGGATGTGGAGGTGAGGTCCTACGTGAGCAAAGAGCACAATTCCTCACTTTGCATTAGCTTAAGCAGGCTAAAATACTCGCTTCCTATTCAGGCGTAGGGGTAGAGGATAGATGCTGGGCAACAGCATGGTCTTGCAAGCAGCCCCTAAGAAACCGGGATCCAAGCTTCCAACGGGAAAAGCCTGCTTCTGTATGCAGGGTCACCTAGCCTAGCTAGCAGCAAACCTAAGTCCCTGCAGTATTGGTGCTGCAAAGGGAGACCATCGCCAAACAATGGAACTTCGCTGAATAAATTTTCCTTTAAAGGCGTTTAAGTGTGGCAGGTTCCTTAACCCAGGGAAGGCCTTAGCCAGGCGTAGTTGGCAATACCTCTTACGACGACTTCCAGTGCAACGTGAGGAATTGTGCTCTTTGCTCAGGTTGGTCCTCACTTCGACTTCCTGCTTAACCTTGTGCAAAGTGTGGAATTGTGCTCTTTGCTCAGTTTGGACCTCACCTCGACCTCCTGCTTAAGCTAGAGAGCCGACAAGTGTGAGCTTCCGGATGGCACGCTGAGCAGAACGTTCGCCTCAATGCAGGATGCTTTTCCTCACTGAATCCAAGTGGCTCAGCACATTAGACTGCCTCGGACTGCCTTCGTGAGCGTTGGGAAGCTGGGGCACTGTATTTTTCCAAGGAAGAAAAAAGTGTGTCACCTTGGAGTCTACATCCCAAAAAGTGTTACGAATGGCCTAAACGGATGCCTGTTTCTCAGCAGGCCGGGAGGAGACGTGTGGTCTTGAGTTCAGGTGCATGGCAAACAGTGCGGAGGCCAGAGTTCTGTGAGAGCTGACAGCTCTCCTCGCTCTCCATTTAAGCCCCAAGACGGTAGAGACCTCATGGAAACTGTGGCAGGCAGAACTTGCCCGGCGGAAATTTAGTCACTACACTGAGGCCAAGGGTCGCCTTGCGGATTCCCAGGACGAACGTGGGCTGCAGGATTCTCTCTCCTCCAAAGTTGCAAGAGCCCTGCTTCTCAGGCTAAAATACTCACTTCCTACACAGGCGTAGGGGCAGAGGATAGATGCTCGGCAATAGGAGGGTCTTGCAAGCAGCCCCTAAGAAACCGGGATCCAAGCTTGCAAAGGGAAAAGGCTGCTTCTGTATGCAGGGTCACCTAGCCTAGTTAGCAGCAAACCTAAGTCTCTGCAGTATTGGTGCTGCAATGGGAGACCATCGCAAAACACTGGGAACTTCGCTGAATAAATTTTCCTTTAAAGGCGTCTAAGTGTGGCAGGTTCCTTTATCTAGGGAAGGCCTTAGCCAGGCGTAGTTGGCAATTCCTCTTACGACAACTACCAGTGCAATGTGAGGAATTGTGCTCTTTGCTCAGGTTTTTCCTCACTTCGACTTCCTGCTTAACCTTGTGCAAAGTGTGGAATTGTGCTCTTTGCTCAGTTTGTACCTCACCTCGACCTCCTGCTTTACCTAGAGAGCCCACAAGTGTGAGCTTCCAGATGGCATGCTGAGCAGAACGGCTTATCTAGAAAATGGAGGCAAAGTACCGATTTCATAGGGTTGTGGTGAAGATAAAATGGGAGAACCGATGCAAGGAAGTAAGACCCACGAATGGCCCATTAGAGCTTTACAATTTTTAAGGCTATTTGCGTGATTGTTGGATTCAGGAAGATTTTGGTGTCAGATCGACTTAGGTTCAACCACCACTCAACGGCTCCCCCAGTTGCCTGTTTTTAAGCTGGTCACTTCCTCAAGCCTGACTTCTCATCTACAGCCTCTAAACCTTGGGCAGTGAGCAGCTGGTCTTCTCTCCTACCTCTCCCAGTGTCCTCCCTGGTTCTCTTAGACTTTCAGTTAAGTCTGAACATGTCCTGACTCAGAATCATGGACTTGCCACATTAGAAATGATGTTTGTTCTGCACTAACTCACAGAGGATTGCCTTCTGATGGAAGGGAGCCACTGGGAAGAGGGGCAGACGTTGCTTAGCAAGGAGATGCATGTTAAAATGATCTAGAGAAGTTTAAAAAACACCCACAGGAAGGGGCACTTCAGACCAATTAATCAGGACCTCTGGGAGTGGGACCAGTGCCACACACGGGATGCCAACCTGTGTGACCATTCTCAGAAAGGCATGGAACATATTTTTACTTAGAAAGTGCAAGATGATGGCTAGTCAGGAAACTTTGTCTCCTTACCTCTGTTCTCATGGCTTCCAAAGTTCTGACAATGTGGCCTACCACCAGAACACCAGGTGAGAATTGAGAGGTTTGGGATTTCTAATACCCTGTCTGGTATTTTCTTCGTAAGTGTCTTTGCTGTAGATATCTTTGCCACAAACATTTCTGCCAAATAACAAATAAGGCAATTTCACCTTAAAAGTTAAAGTAGCAGTAAATAAAATGTGTGTAGATCCATGGCAATACTGCACAAATAACTGATTTTATTCTGTGGGTTGTACCTTAGCACTTGTCTTCCAAGTCTTTTGTTCATAGCGTTTTATACATATATTTTTTCAATTTGTTGTCTTCTCATTTGTCATTATACTTTTTTCTTTATCACTAAAATGTCTTCCTTCCTTAAGAGAGGCATCAGTTTCCAAACACTAGGATGCATGTTTATGCATCCTGAGCTCTGTGTTGCATCATGAAATCTACAGTGTTTGTTCTTTGCATATTGTCACATGTCCATTGATAGACATTCCAAAATTCTATGGGGAATGTGGGTTCAACCCTGTACCTTCAAGATCCTTGGCCTCTTTCTCCTCTAGTGTAGTGTGTTTCAAAATAAACCAACTCGATTTCTTAATCTGAAAAATGGGGGAGGAAATATCCTCACCACAAGAGCTGCAAGAACAAAGCATGATAACAGATATACACATGGAAGGAGCGACAGAGCCTGGCCCTGATGGAAGCCTGGCTGTGCTAGAAGCCCAGGACACGCCCTCTTCTGAACAGCACTCGGTGCAGACATCTCAGCGCAGCCAAGTGGTGAGCACATGGCCCAGGACTTATGTGCTTCCCAAACTGCTGGACACACTCTGCGAACTGTGAAATCAAGTTATTGGGATGTGACCAGCCTAAAAAAAAACATTAAAGTACTTATCCAGTTAAGGGGAAGAATTGTTCTCAGGAACTTTTGATTTACAGTGTGTGCGTGTGTGTGTGTGTGTGTGTGTGTGTGTGTGTGTGTGTGTTGGGAGGAAGGTGAGGAAGGTAATGGACTGAGATCCGAAAACCCTTTATTACTGTGGAGAATGGAAAATAACCTTTGGAAGCCCCTGGAATTGATACGAAATAAACTTTTTACGGGGCTGGCAGAGGAGCAACACAGAGAAGAGACTGATGAAGGGCTACCGGGAATGTAGGCAGAGAACTGGGAGAGGGGCTCCTGTGGGTGCAGGAGGGCAAGGGCTGCAGGGCGGGCACCAGGCGGGCCTGGACCATGTACCCTAAGGTAGCAAGGGGCAGGGGCGACCGGGGCCAGGGACCAGCGACCAGGCCAACCCACGGAGCCTCACCACTGACCCTGAGAGCGCAGACTACATGCCCCATCCGCTCTCGCTAGCCCAACTCGGGGTGGGTGGGGGGGCGCAGGCCCGCCCCGCAGGCCCCGCCCCCTCAACGGGGCCCTCCCACACCGGGCCCCTGGGTTGATGGGCCTGCTGTCCTTACAACCACTCCCCGGCTACCTGAAGTCTCTTTCAGGGAGTCGGTTTGGCAATATGGTGGGAAAAGCTGCCCCAGGGCTGCGTCTCACGGGTCTCCTGGCCAGGAAGCCCTTGCCTGTGGCATGCAGGTGGCCTCCTGGGTTTCAGGCAGGTGTGGAGGGCAGGTGTTGGTGTGACACAAGACCTTATCACTTTGGAGAGCTCTTTTGGAAAGATGCAGTGTACCTTAGCATATCAAAGGCTCCTGTGTTTACTTGAAAATACAACTTTTTAACAGAAAACCTCATTCCTCTTTTTCATGTGATAGCAATTGACATCTCTGGCAAGCAAATTAATGACCCCCCTAAGATGTCCCTATCTGAACCCTGGAACCTGTGAATATGTTAGTTTATACAGCAAAGAGGAAATTATCTAGGTGGGCCCAATGGAATCACAAAGGTCCTCAAATGTGTTAGAAGGAGTCAGATGGTCAGAGTCAGAGAAGGAGATGTGAGGATGGAAGCAAGGTCAGAAAGAGAGATCTGCAGATTCAATGCTGCTGGCTTTGAAGATGCAGAAATGGAGAAATGGGCCTCAAAGCCAGAAAAGGCAAGGAAATGGCCCTCTGGAGCCTCCAGAAGGGAATACAGCCCTGCTAACACCTTGATTTAGCCTAGTGAGATCAATGTCACACTCCTGACCTACAGAACTATAAGATAATTTGTGTTGTTTTTAACCACTAAGTTTGTGGTAATTTGTTACAGCAGCAACAAGAAACTAAAGCAATATCCTACATGAGGAAAACACTGGTCTACAGCATACTCCTGATCTACCTAATGTCTCAGTCAAAAAGGCAAACAGACGCCAGGCCTGTGTGCTTCTGAATAAAGTCATATGGTAATTCTATTTTTAGGTTTTTTTGTTTTTTTGTGTGTGTGTGTGGTACGCGGGCCTCTCACCGTTGCGACCTCTCCCGCTGTGGAGCACAGGCTCCGGACGCGCAGGCCCAGCGGCCATGGCTCACAGGCCCAGCTGTTCCGCGGCATGTGGGATCCTCCCGGACTGGGACACGAACCCGTGTCCCCTGCATCGGCAGGCGGACTCTCAACCACTGCGCCACCAGGGAAACCCTGCACACACTTTTGTGTGTGTGTTTTTAAGTATTTGTATAGTTTTACCAGGTACCATTTCTTTACATGATCACGTGCTCTTTTTCCTGTAAAACACAAACAACTAAGGAGAGAAAAGAAGTGCAGAACACAGTGGAGGTATGTGGATCAAGAGTGGCATACATGAAAAGGTTTGGGGGAGTCCTCATTCAGCTGTGGGGGCCACATGAGCCAACATGGTGATCCATCTGTTATATTTCCACTGGGAGCTTCCCTTACTAAGCCATGTTGTGCTCCTTTGTTGGAGGACATGATATTCATGGTTCTGCAAAGGCACTGTGACGCACATAAGCATGGTGGTAACTGATGAAACTGCTCCCCTGGGCAGCCCACCTGGGCAAGAGAGCAGATGTGAGAATCCAGGTGTCATGCTCTCCCATGGACACTCCCTTACAGACTGACAGTATGTCGTCTAGGCCTCCAACTTCTTACCTCAACTTGAGGAACACTGGACACTCAACCTCAAGCTAAGATGGAAAATAGGACCAGGTACAAAGCCCAATATGAAAAGTTTCTGGTAGTGAGAGTTTTTCAGCACTGGCCAAAACCACAAAAGGAAGTGGTAAAAATCCACTTCCACAGATCTCAGTAGCAATAAGATAGAGCTTTGCCTGCTGGGACTCTCAGACCTGTGTGTGAGGTGCATCATCCCCACAGACACCCTCTACTGTGTTGTGGAACCAGCTGCTGCAGCTGTTGTGGACAGAAGGTCAGGAGCATGTGCTCACTATTTCTACAATGTTAGCTAGCTTTACCATATCCCCGTCTTCCTCATCCTATGATGTTTTTTAACATCACTGAAAAACAAACAAAAAAAAAGGTTGTCAATGAAACAGTGTGTGCTAATGCAAACAAACAAAAAAGGTAAAAGTAATAAGTAAAATCTACTGAATGACATTTGATTAGAGCAGAGTCCTTTTATAATGATGTGTTCTCCAGGCTAACATGTCCCTGGCTTTCCCTATATCCACCAACTTTATAGAGGAAAAAAGAGGGACCAGATAATGTAGAAATATGACAGGACTAGTATCCCCACTTTTAGTAGTAGTCTCTTACTTTTTCTAGGTATAAGGCAGATGTGCACAGGATGCTGGGGCAGCTGCAGCCAAATTTGGATGCTGAGACTGTCACCTAGCATCTGTGCTATTTGCTTCTAAGAGTTCCCCCAGAGTTGGTGTTTTGATCCAGGCGGTTAATTCCAAAGAATATTTATCTTAACACTTAATTTGGGGTAAGAGTCTTTATAAGGAAAGAAACAATCTTTTTCATTCTTGTGAATAAATTCTTGCTAGCCTGTCATCTCTAACCCCTTGGTTTTCTGGCTGGTGTCTGCTGCTTAGAGCCCTGCCAGAGCTGGAGGCCCAGCACTTGCTCAGTGCAGCTCCTGGCCATTTGTAGCCTTGCTGACCCAGCACAGGGCTCAGAGGCAAAGCCACAAAGAGGTTGTGTCCCCGAAGTACCTCTGCTGATTAGAGGCCTATCTAAATTTAGTTTATTAAACAGAACCAATGTTCCAAGCAAAAATGTAGTTCCTCTACTCTCCTGTGTTCCCTGGCCGGTAATGTGTGTGATCCTGGAGGTGATGAGTTGATTACGGAGACTTTGATGAAAAGTATGTTATGTTAATAGTTTGGTATTAATTTTTTTATTAATTTATTTATTTTTGGCTGTATTGGGTCTTCGTTGCTGCTCGCAGGCTTTCTCTAGTTGCGGCAAGCGGGGGCTACTCTTCATTGCGGCGCGCAGGCTGCTTACTGCTGCGGCTTCTCTTGTTGTGGAACATGGGCTCCGGACACGTGGTCTTCAGTAGTTGTGGCGTATGGGCTCAGTAGTTGTGGCTCGTGGGCTCTAGAGCATAGGCTCAGCAGTTGCGGTGTGCAGGCTTAGTTGCTCCGCAGCATGTGGGATCTTCCCGGACAAGGACTCGAACCTGTGTCCCCAGCATTGGCAGGCGGATTCTTAACCATTGTGCCACCAGGGAAGTCCCAGTATTAATTTTTATATGCATTAAGAAACTATAACTAGCCCAGCAATCCCACTACTGGGCATATACCCAGAGAAAACCATAATTCAAAAAGACACATGCACCCCAATGTTCACTGCAGAACTATTTACAATAGCCAGGACATGGAAGCAACCTAAATGCCCATCAACAGATGAATGGATAAAGAAGATGTGGCACATATATACAATGGAATATTACTCGACCATAAAAAGGAACGAAATTGGGTCATTTGTAGAGACGTGGATGGACCTAGAGACTGTCATACAGAGTGAAGTAAGTCAGAAAGAGAAAAACAAATATCGTATATTAATGCATATATGTGGAATCTAGAAAAATGGTACAGATGAACTGGTTTTCAGGGCAGAAATAGAGACACAGATGTAGAGAACAAACGTATGGACACCAAGGGGGGAAAGTGGCGGTGGGGTGGAGGTGGTGTGATGAATTGGGAGATTGGGATTGACACATATACACTAATATGTATAAAATTGATAACTAATAAGAACCTGCTGTATAAAAAAATAAAATAAAATTTAAATATAAGAAAAAGAAAATATAACTAGCAAAATATTACTATTATAGAAAGAATGATTAGATTCAAAGTCAAATCAGAGAAAACTGTTAAGAAAAATAGAATTAAAACATAGATAGCCATGACAAACACGACGAGTTATAGGCCAGTGACTAATGCTGGGAAATGCAGGGTGTGTGTATGTGTGTGGCAGGGCGTGGTCTTTTGCAAGTCTCGCACAGGCCAGTCCATCAGATAGCACATAGCGAGCTAGCTCTTTCACTCCAAGGCCCCTGCTTCCACCCTCTCCAGCTCCCTACACTTTATCTCTTGATTTGTTTAGTTTAGGGTTTTTCATTAGAAGAATCTCCTGCAGTTTTACCTCTCTTACACACCACTATTTTCAGTTCCCTTCCAGGAAGAGGCCACTTAAATTAGGCTATTTGCATGCATATTTTTCCATGGTTGTTGTTATCATGCAGATAGTTTGCATACGGCTTTATTTCGTTCAATATTATATCAGAAGCATTCTCCATGTTGCATATAGTTTTCATTTTTAAGGGTTAGTTGTTTCCATTTTTTTAAACTAAATATTATTGGACACATAGCTCTTGCCTTCTACTGAAATTTTAGGGGTTTGGGGGAATAAATTCAGGTAAGTGGCAAAAATGGGTCAGAGCATATAAATTTTCATCAAATCTTAATTGTCCACACCCACTAACCTTGAGGCTTCTTAGCCCATAAAAATGATGATCACTTTGTTCTTATATGCAAAAAAAGTTTTCAAAAAAAGGGATAAAAAAACACTCAGCGGAGGGGGGACCTTGAAGATGGCGGAAGAGTAAGATGCGGAGATCGCCTTCCTCCCCACAGATACACCAGAAATACATCTACACGTGGAACAACTCCTACAGAACACCTACTGAAGGCTGGCAGAAGACCTCAGACCTCCCCAAAGGCAAGAAACTCCCCACATACCTGGGTAGGGCAAAAGAAAAAAAGAAAAAACAGAGACAAAATAATAAGGACGGCACCTGCACCAATGGGAGGGAGCTGTGAAGGAGGAACGGTTTCCACACACTAGAAGCCCCTTCGCGGGCGGAGACTGCGGGAGGCGGAGTGGGGAGCTTCGGGACCGCGGAGGAGTGCACAGCGACGGGTGCGGAGGGCAAAGCGAGGAGATTCCCGCACAGAGGATCGGTGCCGACCGGCACTCACCAGCCCGAGAGGCTTGTCTGCTCACCAGCCGGGGCGGGCGGGGCTGCGAGCTGAGGCTCGGGTTTCGGTTTCGGACGGAGCGCAGGGAGAGGACTGGGGTTGGCGGCTTGAACATAGCCTGAAGGGGTTAATGCACCAAGGCTAGCCGGGAGGGAGTCCGGGCAAAAGTCTGCACCTGCCGAAGAGGCAAGAGACTTTTTCTTCCCTCTTTGTTTCCTGGTGCGCGAGGAGAGGGGTTTAAGAGCACTGCTTAAAGGAACTCCAGAGACGGGCGCGAGCCGCGGCTAAAAGCGCGAACCCCAGAGACGGGCGCGAGCCGTGGCTAAAAGCGCGAACCCCAGAGACGGGCGCGAGCCGCGGCTAAAAGCGCGAACCCCAGAGACGGGCGCGAGCCGCGACTAAAAGCGCGGACCCCAGAGACGGGCGGGAGACGCTAAGGCTGCTGCTGCCGCCACCAAGGGGCCTGTGTGCGAGCACAGGTCACTCTCCACACCACTCTTCCGCGGAGCCTGTGCAGCCCGCCACTGCCAGGTTCCCGGGATCCAGGGACAACTTCCCCGGGAGAACGCACGGCGGGCCTCAGGCTGGAGCAACGTCACGCCGGCCTCTGCCGCCGCAGGCCCACCCCGCACGCAGTGCCCCTCCCCCCCACCCACCCCCGGCCTGAGTGAGCCGGAGCCCCCGAATCAGCGGCTCCTTTAACCCCGTCCTGTCTGAGCAAAAAACAGACGCCCTCCAGCGACCTACACGCAGAGGCAGGGCCAAATCCAAAGCTGAGCTCCTGTGAGCTGTGAGAACAAAGAAGAGAAAGGAAAATCTCTCCCAGCAGCCTCAGAAGCAGCGGATTAAAGCTCCACAATCAACTTGATATACCCTGCATCTGTGGAATACCTGAATAGACAAGGAATGATCCCAAATTGAAGAGGTGGACTTTAGGAGCGAGATCTATGATTTTTTTCCCTTTTCCTCTTTTTGTGAATGTGTACGTGTATGCTTCTGTGTGATATCTTGTCTGTATAGTCTTGCTTCCACCATTTGTCCTAGGGCTCTATCCGTCCATGTTTTTATTTTTTTTAAATTTTTTTTCTTAATAATTAATTTTAATTGTAATAACTTTATTATACTTTACCTTCGTTCTTTCTTTCTTTCTTTCCTTCCTTCCTTCCCTCCTTTAGACAACGAATCACCCCAAATTGAGGAGGTGGTCTCTGAGAGCAAGATTTATGATTTTTCCCCCTTTACCTCTTTTTGTGAGGGTGTATGTGTATGCTTCTGTGTAAGATTTTCTCTGTAGAGCTTTGCTTCCAACATTTGTCCTAAGGTTCTATCCGTCCCTTTTTTTTTTTTCTAAATATTTTTTAATTCAATAACTATATTATACTTTATTTTATTTTTACTGTATCTTCTTTCTTTCTGTCTTTTTTCCTTCTTTCCCTCCCTCCTTCCTTCCTTCCTCCCTCCCTCCCTCCTTTCTTTCCTTCTTTGCTTCTTTCTTCCTTCCTTCCTTTCCTCCTTTCCTTCTTTCTTTCCTCATACTTCTACTAATTCTCTCTACTTTTTCTCCCTTTTATTCTGAGCCGTGTGGATGAAAGGCTCTTGGTGCTCCAGCCAGGAGTCAGGGCTCTGCCTCTGAGGTAGGAGAGGCAACTTCAGGACACTGGTCAACAAGAGACCTCCCAGCTCCACATAATATTAAACGGCGGAAATCTCCCAGAGACCTCCATCTTAACACCAGCACCCAGCTTCACTCAACGACCAGCAAGCCACAGTGCTGGACAACCTATGCCAAACAACTAGCAAAACGGGAACACAACCCCATCCATTAGCAGAGAGGCTGCCTAAAATCATAATAAGGCCACAGACACCCCAAAACACACCACCAGACGTGAACCTGCCCACTAGAGAGACGAGATCCAGCCTCATCCACCACAACACAGGCACTAGTCCCCTCCACCAGGAAGCCTACACAACCCACTGAAACAACCTTAGCCACTGGAGACAGACATCAAAAACAACGGGAACTACGAACCTGCAGCCGGCAAAAAGGAGACCCCAAACACAGTAAGATAAGCAAAATGAGAAGACAGAAAAACACACAGCAGATGAAGGAGCAAGATAAAAATGCACCAGACCTAACAAATGAAGAGGAAATAGGCAGTCTACCTGAAAAAGAATTCAGAATAATGATAGTAAGGATGATCCGAAATCTTGGAAATAGAATGGACAAAATGCAAGAATCAGTTAACAAGGTCCTAGAAGAAATAAAGATGAAACAAGCAACGATGAACAATGTAATAAATGAAATTAAAAGTACTCTAGATGGGATCAATAGCAGAATAACTGAGGCAGAAGAACGGATAAGTGACCTGGAAGATAAAATAGTGGAAATAACTACTGCAGAGCAGAATAAAGAAAAAAGAATCAAAAGAACTGAGGACAGTCTCAGAGACCTCTGGGACAACATTAAACGCACCAACATTCGAATTATAGGGGTTCCAGAAGAAGAAGAGAAAAAGAAAGGGACTGAGAAAATATTTGAAGAGATTATAGTTGAAAACTTCCCTAATATGGGAAAGGAAATAGTTAATCAAGTCCAGGAAGCACAGAGAGTCCCATACAGGATAAATACAAGGAGAAATACGCAAAGACACATATTAATCAAACTGTCAAAAATTAAATACAAAGAAAGCATATTAAAAGCAGCAAGGGAAAAACAACAAATAACACACAAGGGAATCCCCATAAGGTTAACAGCTGATCTCTCAGCAGAAACCCTACAAGCCAGAAGGGAGTGGCAGGACATACTGAAAGTGATGAAGGAGAAAAACCTGCAACCAAGACTACTCTACCCAGCAAGGATCTCATTCAGATTTGATGGAGAAATTAAAACCTTTACAGACAAGCAAAAGCTGAGAGAGTTCAGCACCACCAAACCAGCTTTACAGCAAATGCTAAAGGATCCTCTCTAGGCCTGAAACACAAGAGAAGGAAAAGACCTATAATAACAAACCCAAAACAATTAAGAAAATGGGAATAGGAACATACATATCAATAATTACCTTAAACATGAATGGATTAAATGCTCCCACCAAAAGACACAGACTGCCTGAATGGATACAAAAACAAGACCCATATATATGCTGTCTACAAGAGACCCACTTCAGACCTAGAGACACATACAGACTGAAAGTAAAGGGATGGAAAAAGATATTCCATGCAAATGGAAACCAAAAGAAAGCTGGAGTAGCAATTCTTATATCAGACAAAATAGACTTTAAAATAAGGACTATTAAAAGAGACAAAGAAGGACACTACATAATGATCAAGGGATCGATCCAAGAAGAAGATATAACAATTGTAAATATTTATGCACCCAACATAGGAGCACCTCAATACATAAGGCAAATACTAACAGCCATAAAAGGGGAGATCGACAGTAACACATTCATAGTAGGGGACTTTAACACCCCACTTTCACCCATGGACAGATCATCCAAAATGAAAATAAATAAGGAAACACAAGCTTTAAATGATACATTAAACAAGATGGACTTAATTGATATTTATAGGACATTCCATCCAAAAACAACAGAATACATGTTTTTCTCAAGTGCTCATGGAACATTCTCCAGGATAGATCATATCTTGGGTCACAAATCAAGCCTTGGTAAATTTAAGAAAATTGAAATTGTATCAAGTATCTTTTCTGACCACAACGCCATGAGACTAGATATCAATTACAGGAAAAGATCTGTAAAAAATACAAACACATGGAGGCTAAACAATACACTACTTAATAATGAAGTGATCACTGAAGAAATCAAAGAGGAAATAAAAAAATACCTAGAAACAAATGACAATGGAGACACAACGACCCAAAACCTATGGGATGCAGCAAAAGCAGTTCTAAGGGGGAAGTTTATAGCAATACAAGCCCACCTTAAGAAGCAGGAAACATCTCGAATAAACAACCTAACCTTGCACCTCAAGCAATTAGAGAAAGAAGAACAAAAAAACCCCAAAGCTAGCAGAAGGAAAGAAATAAAAATCAGATCAGAAATAAATGAAAAAGAAATGAAGGAAACGATAGCAAAGATCAATAAAACTAAAAGCTGGTTCTTTGAGAAGATAAACAAAATAGATAAACCACTAGCCAGACTCATCAAGAAAAAAAGGGAGAAGACTCAAATCAATAGAATTAGAAATGAAAAAGGAGAAGTAACAACTGACACTGCAGAAATAAAAAAAATCATGAGAGATTACTACAAGCAACTCTATGCCAATAAAATGGACAATCTGGAAGAAATGGACAAATTCTTAGAAATGCACAACCTGCCAAGACTGAATCAGGAAGAAATAGAAAATATGAACAGACCAATCACAAGCACTGAAATTGAAACTGTGATTTAAAATCTTCCAACAAACAAAAGCCCAGGACCAGATGGCTTCACAGGTGAATTCTATCAAACGTTTAGAGAAGAGCTAACACCTATCCTTCTCGAACTCTTCCAAAATATAGCAGAGGGAGGAACACTCCCAAATTCCTTCTACGAGGCCACCATCACCTTGATACCAAAACCAGACAAGGATGTCACAAAGAAAGAAAACTACAGGCCAATATCACTGATGAACATAGATGCAAAAATCCTCAACAAAATACTAGCAAACAGAATCCAACAGCACATTAAAAGGATCATACACCATGATCAAGTGGGGTTTATTCCAGGAATGCAAGGATTCTTCAATATACGCAAATCTATCAATGTGATAAACCATATTAACAAATTGAAGGAGAAAAACCATATGATCATCTCAATAGATGCAGAGAAAGCTTTCGACAAAATTCAACACCCATTTATGATAAAAACCCTGCAGAAAGTAGGCATAGAGGGAACTTTCCTCAACATAATAAAGGCCATATATGACAAGCCCACAGCAAAAATCATCCTCAATAGTGAAAAACTGAAAGCATTTCCACTAAGATCAGGAACAAGACAAGGTTGCCCACTCTCACCACTCTTATTCAACATAGTTTTGGAAGTTTTAGCCAGAGCAATCAGAGAAGAAAAGGAAATAAAAGGAATCCAAATCAGAAAAGAAGAAGTAAAGCTGTCACTGTTGGCAGATGACATGATACTATACATAGAGAATCCTAAAGATGCTACCAGAAAACTACTAGAGCTAATCAATGAATTTGGTAAAGTAGCAGGATACAAAATTAATGCACAGAAATCTCTTGCATTCCTATATACTAATGATGAAAAATCTGAAAGTGAAATCAAGAAAACACTCCCATTTACCAGTGCAACACAAAGAATAAAATACCTAGGAATAAACCTACCTAAGGAGACAAAAGACCTGTATGCAGAAAATTATAAGACACTGATAAAAGAAATTAAAGATGATACAAATAGATGGAGAGATATACCATGTTCTTGGATGGGAAGAATCAACATTGTGAAAATGACTCTACTACCCAAAGCAATCTACAGATTCAATGCAATCCCTATCAAACTACCACTGGCATTTTTCAGAGAACTAGAACAAAAAATTTCGCAATTTGTATGGAAACACAAAAGACCCCGAATAGCCAAAGCAATCTTGAGAACGAAAAAAGGAGCTGGAGGAATCAGGCTCCCTGACTTCAGACTATACTACAAAGCTACAGTAATCAAGACAGTATGGTACTGGCACAAAAACAGAAAGATAGATCAATGGAACAGGATAGAAAGCCCAGAGATAAACCCACGCACATATGGACACCTTATCTTTGATAAAGGTGGCAGGAAAGTACAGTGGAGAAAGGACAGCCTCTTCAATAAATGGTGCTGGGAAAACTGGACAGGTACATGTAAAAGTATGAGATTAGATCACTCCCTAACACCATACACAAAAATAAGCTCAAAATGGATGAAAGACCTAAATGTAAGGCCAGAAACTATCAAACTCTTAGAGGAAAACATAGGCAGAACACTCTATGACATAAATCACAGCAAGATCCTTTCTGACCCACCTCCTAGAGTAATGGAAATAAAAACAAAAATAAACAAATGGGACCTAATGAAACTTCAAAGCTTTTGCACAGCAAAGGAAACCATAAACAAGACCAAAAGACAACCCTCAGAATGGGAGAAAATATTTGCAAATGAAGCAACTGACAAAGGATTAATCTCCAAAATTTACAAGCAGCTCATGCAGCTCGATAACAAAAAAACAAACGACCCAATCCAAAAATGGGCAGAAGACCTAAATAGACATTTCTCCAAAGAAGATATACAGAATGCCAAGAAACACATGAAAGAATGCTCAACATCATTAATCATTAGAGAAATGTAAATCAAAACTACAATGAGATATCATCTCACACCAGTCAGAATGGCCATCATCAAAAAATCTAGAAACAATAAATGCTGGAGAGGGCGTGGAGAAAAGGGAACACTCTTGCACTGCTGGTGGGAATGTGAATTGGTTCAGCCACTATGGAGAACAGTATGGAGGTTCCTTAAAAAACTACAAATAGAATTACCATATGACCCAGCAATCCCACTACTGGGCATATACCCTGAGAAAACCAAAATTCAAAAAGAGTCATGTACCAAAATGTTTATTGCAGCTCTATTTACAATAGCCCGGAGATGGAAACAACCTAAGTGCCCATCATCGGATGAATGGATAAAGAAGATGTGGCACATATATACAATGGAATATTACTCAGCCTTAAAAAGAAACGAAATTGAGCTATTTGTAATGAGATGGATAGACCTAGAGTCTGTCATACAGAGTGAAGTAAGTCAGAAAGAAAAAGACAAATACCGTATGCTAACACATATATATGGAATTTAAGGGAAAAAAATGTCATGAAGAACCTAGGGGTAAGACAGGAATAAAGACGCAGACCTACTGGAGAACGGACTTGAGGATATGGAGAGGGGGAAGGGTGAGCTTTGACAGGGCGAGAGAGAGTTATGGACATATACACACTAACAAACGTAGTAAGGTAGATAGCTAGTGGGAAGCAGCCGCATGGCACAGGGATATTAGCTCGGTGCTTTGTGACAGCCTGGAGGGGTGGGATAGGGAGAGTGGGAGGGAGGGAGACGCAAGAGGGAAGACATATGGGAACATATGTATATGTATAACTGATTCACTTTGTTATAAAGCAGAAACTAACACACCATTGTAAAGCAATTATACCCCAATAAAGATGTTAAAAAAAAAAAACACTCAGCAGAAAGACGACAAAAGATATGAATGTTATCTCAGAGAAGAAGAAATACATTTGGCTATAGGCATATGATAAATTCTCAACCTCATTGATCATTAAAAATTTGCAAATTCAAGCAAAAAAAAAGATACCTAGCAAGGTCTGAAAAGTTTGAGGAAGGTAAGCTTGGAGAAACAGCCACTTTCATTAAATTTCTGCAGACATGTCAATTGACAAGATTTTAGGGGAGGATAATTTGACAATCGCTGCCGAAACTTAAAATGTGTATGCCTTCTGACCCAGCAATTCTACTTCTAAGACGAGATCTTGCAGACTCACAAAAGTACACAAAGGTAAATTAGCAACTGTATCTGCATCAATATAAGTTTTAATAGGGAAAACTGGAAGGACTTTAAATCTCCACCCATAGGAGACCTAGTTGAATAAATCAGGGTACAAGTACTTCAAAAGCACTGCCACTGACAGGAGGAGGGGTCTGCAAGTGTAGTACAGACATTTGCCAGGGTAAAACCCAGGAGAGGCCGCTGGTGCTTGTAATGTGAGCACAGTTGAGCCCATTTGTATTAGCATGGGGAGAGGGAAGCTTGTATGATTCTTCACTTTATATGCTTCATATTATTTGAATTATGTATAAAAAGAACATAATACTTTTGAAATATAAAACATTAAAGAAAAAAGGAAGCCTCTTAAGAACAATCAATAACATATATATTTTTTTAATGTATTTAGGAGTCACTTGGAAAATTATTGACGAAGGGACCACAGTATTTTCTTTCTCATTAGAACTTGCCAGTGAGCACATTCTTTTTCCCTTAGTGAGGCCTCTAGTGACCAAAGTACTAGCCTAGTTATGAGAAAACTAGCATTCTGCTGCTCTCACTGATCAAGTCACTGGATTCCACACTGTGCTAGAAGCTGGCTGAGAAATAAAAAAATCTTGTCATTTATGGATGAGAAAAATTGCAACACAAAGAATGCGGCTGACTGCCAGAGGGCATTGAGAATGCAGTCTGGGAATGCTGGCCAGCGCTGGGTCCAGGGTTTCTCTAGCCTTATTCTCCACTGCAGGGAAACAGTACTTGTGTGCCAGACCCAACTTTATGTGCATGGTAGCCTCCAAGCTCTGGCCACTGTCTACAGAGGTTAGATGCAAGCCCACGTGCAAACGTTGCTGTGTCCCCTGTCCTGAGACCCTTTGCTACACCTCTGACTGACTCCACCTAGATCTGGGCCGGCCAAAGGCCAGCCTCCAGAGCAGTGCTGCTGTCCAGTATCACTTCTGACCATGATGGAATGTCCTGGACCTGCATTCAACAGGCTACCACAAACCACAGATGCTTACTGAGCACCTGAAATGTGGGTAGTGCAACTGAGGGACTAGGTTTTTGGTTTTTTTCTTAATTTTAATAAATATACTTTAAAATAGCCACGCGTGGTTACTGGCTACTGTATTGGATAAGTGACGCTCTAGAAGTGCACTGGGGGTGCACTTCTAGGGTCTGCTTTGAGAACTCTGACAAATCCAACAACACCATGTTGGATTGTGGTTAGCTGGACCAAGTAAATCAATTATCAGGGAATTCTGTATGCAGTACAAGAAGGAAGAATAGAAAGCAAAGAATTAATGGGAGAAACAGAAGAGAGGAATGAGAGAGTGCCTGTTTTTGAAGTGTGGCAAAATCATGGGGCCCCCAGGTTTTGTGGTTACATCTGAATGGCCATGGTCAGTGCCCCAGGCCTGTGTGAAGTCTGGTTTTGCAGCCACCAAGAAAAGTCTTTGCTGCTTCCGGCCTCTCAGCATAAACTGTCAGAACTAGAGCTCATGTCTGTGCCTTGCAGTGGGATCAGCCTAACCAGCACTCTCTGTACCTAGATATGCAACCCAAAATGTTATTGGATAGTTTGGTAAAAAGAGTCATTACCTCCCATATGATGGCTTATAAATCTTGATGTGCATAGAATGGATTTGCACAAAATGAAGAATAGTTTAGTTTCTCCATGATCCCGTCTGGTGTAGAGTGGGGATGATGTTTGCAATAACAACAATAGGGGGCGGTAGAGGAGTGACCAGCTCTACCAGTCAGCTCTTGTTTCTCCCTTGGGTTCCTGTACCATCTGTGGTATGCATCAATATTTCCCAAAATGAGCAACGAAGGGGACCATTTTCAAGGCAGGCACTCTTGAGAACAACTGAGAGTTCATGCAGGGACCCCATTTGAGATAAGACTTCTCCAATTTGAGAGTTGAATTGTAAGCCAATTTCAGTTTACTTATTTTTTCACATTTAAAAAATGCACCCATTCTTATTCATTTGTTTTGGTCACATGTGTAACTTACAAATATAGTCGTAAGGTAGATGATAGGTATATAGGTAGCCATTTTCTACCTTTATAATTTTTTAAATGTTTAATTTTTTAATATTTGTGAAATTTATATTTGTTAATGGTGGGAAAGAGAGCTGCCAATTTTTTTCCCCAAATTTGTAATCAGTTCTCTAAACATTAATCTATTCCTTTTTTCCACCCATATAAGACACCTCCTTCAACATTTACCATATTCCCAGATGTACATAGGCTTTTTCTAGATCTAAGATTTTTGTTCCATTGCTCCATCTATCTCTGCCAATTTAATTGATATAGTTTTCAAAATTCCTCAAATTCTCCTAGTTCATTTTCTCTCCCAGATGAATATTAGTATCAGTTTGTCAAGTTTAATTTTAAAATCCTTTAGGTAATTTGATTGGTGATGTAGCATTTTCTAAGCCTACAAAGAAAACAATATGGTGGGAAGCTAAAGGTCACCATGGATCTTGCCTCCTCCTCCCCTACCAACCACCATTTCCACACAGCCTCCTGCTGACCCTGACACACCACACATCGCTGGCAGAGAACAGCACTCCTCACGCAGAGCACATCCTGTTTCTACTCACCCTGTGTTCCACAGGAGGACATCAGGGCGCCGCTGTGACGCCAGGCCAGCCCCTGCATGTCATGGCTGCTGTGGTCTTTCTTGCTGCCTTTTAACCCAAGGAGTCCACTTTTGGGGATCGATCCTAAGCAAACACATATTCATGCAAGTGAACATGTATGTACACCTCAACATTATTAATAGAGAAAATACCCCCTAAACATAGGCACAGTAAAGATGTCCTGTGAAGCAAATATATGCCACTAGCCATGCTGGGCAGACCAAGTGTGGACCAGCCGGTGGAGTGCTCAGCCATAAGTGGCCACCGTCATATGGAGCTTGGTGCTGCCCTCATAGTGATGTCTACAAAGACTGCAGATGGCCTGGAGACACTTCAAGAATAATGTTAAATAGAAAAGTGAGGCATACAGCTATAGGTATAAATATATAAACATACATAATTATATCAACAATGTAAAAGGAACTTATTTATTCATTCAATAAATATTTCTTGAGTATTGACTCTCTAGGGGAGGGATCCACTCCTAGTCCATCTTTTTCTCGGTGACTTATGGTGATATTAAATGGAGATGGCACAGAATGTCCTTAAGGAGAGGCTAGCTAAGCTCCTGGACAAGGCTTTGTGAGGTGTCACCACCAGCTGTTCAGGTCCAGAAACTGGATTTTTTTCCCCAGGTACCCAAAATTGTTGAGGCTTCTGAGGACCAAATAATGATGGTAAACTCATAAGTCAATAATTGCCAAGATGGCTTGTGTATCACTTTCTTCAGTGCTAATGGGGACTGAATTCTCCAAAAAGTGGAGAACTCAGTGATTCCTCAGGAGATTTCTGGTCCCAGAATAACCTAACTCAGCCTTGGAAGAGACCTGGCTGACCCTGAATTGGAGCCAAATGAGTGTCATGGAGGAAAGCCACGCAGGCCCCAGTGGAAGAGAGATCAAGCCCCGTGGCAGGGCTCCTGATCTAAAAGATCCACTTTGAGGGGGCTGCAAACAGACCATGTCCTATCAGGTAACACATTGTGTATTTTACCTCTGCTGTGTAAAGCAAATCATCCAAACTTAGAAACGTAAACAGTAACACTCCCTATCTCAGTTTCCCTGAGTCAGGAATCTGGGTGTAGCATTGCTGGCTCCTCCAGGACAAAGTGGCTCCAGTGGCTCAGGCCACAACCTTGGGTCTGTGTCCATACATCATCTACGATGTATATTTTATACTTTGCATACTTATTTCCAGCAAAGCCTTTCCGTGACTAGACATCGAAGCACCGGAAGTTTCAACGCTAGCTTTTAAAGTCTGAGTATTCAAATAATTCCTGACCCGCCCAGTGGATTCGATGAGATCCGACCATGCACGTGGCAGGTTAGCACCCTGGCCGCAGTCTGGCCAGGGGGGTCGGTATGGGTGGGCTGAGTGTGCTCTCCCAGCACCCTGCACAGCACTCCCTTCCTCCCAAGCCTCGCTCAGACGGTAGAGCGTCTTGCTCCTGGAGGGTGCCTAGTGCTTGAGGTCTGTATCTCTTAGTGCCAAAACCCTGTCTTACAGTCCAGAGGCCAGACTGGAGCAGAGGCTGAGCACAGTCACTCCCCCCACCCCTCCACGCACCACTGCCTCACGCCCCGCACTCTTCCCTTCACACATCTGAGGCGCTGGCCCTGTGAGTGTGAACGTGGGGACAAGACTCAGCGTGGCCAAAGGTGCTGAAGCCAATTCTATTCCTTAACTTAGAGTACACCCCGTGGAACCAGAAACAAGGCTGGCAACTCTGACACTGGAAGCCTCCCGCCTCTGCTCTGCTCTCCCTCAGCCAGGACTCAGGTGCAGCCTCGCCGGGCGTACTGCAAGAGGCCGCCAAGGATGTGGGCTTGTTTCCTGCCCACATGCTGGGAACATCTTCCCTGGCCATCCTCAAAACACATACAAATTGCAGTATGAATGAGACTGATTAATCAGTCAGTCCTGCTAGCCCTAGACCCACAGGACAATACCTCCTGCTCTTTCTGCCCTGAGGGGCAAATATGCTCTGTGAAAAATGCACTCTGCCTCTATCAGTGTCAGCTGCCAGGAACTCAACTCATGAACCTGATTGCCTACAAGCGACCATCCCGAGTAAGGCAACCAGGCTCCTTTCCAGACTGCAACTGCACTCCCATTGCTGTGCCCTCATCCTCGTTCACATCCACTGATGCCTGTCTCCCAAATGATGTCTTTGTCACCTCTACCTGCCTCCTTCTCTCCCAGTTCCCTCATCCAGAAAATATGGTTGTTGCTAGTTCGAACATACCATGATTTTTTATCTTTCCCTTCCCCAAACACCATGCCCTCAATTCCACATTAGAGCTAAATTCATCTTAGAATCACAAAACTCAGTTGCTTAAAAGAAAACAATAACATGGGTCTCTTTGAAAAACTGAACATATCAAGAAACTTAGAATTTGGGGAAAATGCAGAAGTAGCTGCCCACAAAGGTATGGCATGGCCTCAGAAGGACGCTGTGCAGGAGCTCTGTAGGTTTTAGCTTCTCCTCTGAAATAGGAAAGGGGGGCACGGGTGACGGCTGATCCAGTGCACACCTGAGTCTCCCCAGTGGGCCGCCAGCTCACACAGACAAGTCTGCCTTTCATGATACTTCCAGGAGAGTGTTTTATTCGGCTGCTTTTAGCAATCACACAGCACTGTCCCAGAGAGTGTGACCCCCTTCACGGCCAGACCCTCCCCACACCTCAACTCCAGAGAAAACCATTTTTAGTTAACTTTTGAGAATACATCCAGAGAGTAGACTCCTAGTGAACTGGTTTGTTAAAGGGTAGGCATTATCTAATAATTATTGAAAACAGTTACCTCAATATATTTTCCTGTTGGCAATATATGAAAGGACCAACTCACATGTTATGGGGTCCCTGTGGTGCCGTTTCAATGACCAGCTTTCACTGGTAATTAACTTAGCCCACAAGTAACTGAACTCAGTGAGTACAGCTCAGCCCAGGTGTCATTTCCTCAGGAGTCCCTTCCTGACCCACCCCTCCTTTCTCATTTTTTACTGGACCAAGATACACTCACCTTTGCTCCCCTGCATTGTTTATTGTACTTTTCATACAGAATGGAAAGTGCTTCCTTGTCTTTCTCCTCCCCTCCTCCTTCTGTCCTGTGGACACTGTAGAGGTTTCCCCCACATAGGACCCATGTTAGTGTCCCTTTCCTCACATCTAAATACATCTGTCATATTTGGGGGAAACAAAAATATGGCTGAGCATTCTCTCCTAAGCTGGGATGTATTGATCATGAAGATTTCTTCCACCCCCAAGGACAAACCCAAACTGAGAAACAAGAAGCCAACTAGAATATTCAAAGCAATTGTTTCCGATGTGTTTTTTCCAATACCACCAAACAATTCTGCAATTCTCAGCCGGCACTGATTAGGTGTCCCACAAATTAAGCTCAATTCTGACATCAACCTGCAGATGGCATCAGACCCCACAGTTTAAGGGCTCAGTCTTACCGAGACTGCCCCCCACTTGAAATGCCAATCGCAAGTCCAGGCTGTTACCCGTGCTTCTGACCAACCGGCGATCAGCTGGAGGTTCCCCAAACCCCCTACTTGGGCTCAATTAATTTGCTAGAGTGGCTCACAGAACTCAGGGAAACAGTTTACTTACTAGATTACTGATTACAAAGGATACGAAAGGATAGGAATAAACAGCCAAAACAAAGAGATACACAGGGTGAGATCTGAAAGGGTCCTGAACACAGAAGCTTCTGTCCCTGTGGAGTTTGAGGTGTGCCACTCTCCCAGCATGGGGATGCATTCTGGGTAACCAGTCTGGAAGCTTTCCAAAGCCAGAAGTTCAGGGATTTTTATGGAGGCTTCATTATGTGGGCATAATTGGTTATATCATTGATCACTAACGATTGAACTCAATTTCCAGTCACCCCCTATCCCCCCACACCGCCTTCCCAGGTGAGAGGTTGGTGCTGAATGTCCCAGCCCTCTAATCATCTGATTGGTTTCCATGGCAACCAGCCTCCAACCTTAGTTACCTAGGGGTTTTCCAAAAGTCACCTCATTAATCTAAACTCAGGTGTAGTAGAAAGGGGCTTGCTATGAATAACATGACACCTATTTCACCTTTATGGCCCTGAAGCACTTCAGGAACTGATGGCAAAAGACCAAATATTATAATAAAAGGTGCTCCCCTTGCTCTTATTGCTTAGGAAATTCCAAGAGTTTGGGGAGCTGGGAGCCAGAAACAATAGAGAAGTCCAAAATAAATATTTATTACGAATCACAATGTCACATTGTTGATAATTTTGATGTTCCTTGATTTTAAAGCATCCACTGTACACGTGACAATGCAAACTTGAACCATTTTTTGGTAGCTGTAGAGCTGCTGATCCCACACTCTCACTGGGGCCCTTGACCTATTCCAAGGTCAGGGTGGAGAAAGTTCAACTTTAGGTTTTTAGGCATGACTACACTGTAGAGTTCTTCCTCACCAACAGCTCTTATTAAATTCAATAAATATTTATTGACCCCAAACTCTGCTAAACCTGTGGGGGAACCCAAAGACTTTTAAAACCGGGGTCTTGCTCACCACAATAAGTTTAACAAGATAAAGTAAAATTCCTATGTCTGCCACTCGGAAAAAAGTCATGGTAGTCAGCCTGTTAACGTTGTCAGTAGTCATCAATCCCCAGATAGCCAGCCAGATAGATAGACTTCTTGGAGAAGTCATCCTCAGAAGGAAGGCTGCAGGGCCATAGGTTTGCTTGAGACCTGTGGAATCCATTGAAATCCCTTTTCAAGCGCATTTTGTATTTATGTTTGGACACTCTTCTTAGCTCTTAAAGCCTATGAAATTGATCAGAATGCTGGTGTGGCTTTACAAACCCTTGTCTTTCTCATATTTTCTTAAGGATTCATGTCCCCTGGACCAGTTTGTATATTTTAAAAGAAATGTGCCGTAAAGTAAGTAAATAAAACAATTCCCACTTACTAGATAATTTATTCATATGTTGACCTTGTTTTTGGACTAAATTTAGCTATTATCAAACACTGACCAATGAACAATAGCTGCCTAGTGATTTCTTCCATGACTTTCACTGAGGCTGCAATTGGCATTCTGCAAGCTTTCCAACAAGGCCAATTTGCAGGAACATGATTGATCAATTCCACTTTCTGAATAGAAATCCACACTCCAAACATGCTCCAAACATGTAGGCAGCAAAGAGGAGCAAGACACATCCCTGACACACAGAACTGTCCTGCATCCCCAGGATCCTGCCAGCCCAGGGAGGGATATGACAAGGGCTGACACCAGGTGCTCTGGGGAATAGAAGCCGAGGGGTAGGGTGAGAGAATGCTCCATCCTTCACTGGGCAGGTGAAATGGGAGCTGGGTCCTGTGGGATGAGAGAAACTGTGACTGAAGGAGGAGAGTAGGGAACCCTGGGGAGACAGTGCATTTTGCCGGAAGTGCTGGCTTTGCGTGTGAGGGTGAGTAGAAGGTGAGAAGAGGAAGTGGGACCAGGCCCAGGCCAGCCCAGTTACGAAAGGCTGTTAGACTCTCAGCAGCTCCAGACCTCAGCAACCCCCTTCTATGTTAAGATTTGAGAAGTTCGCTGAGGACCCAAGGGCTAAACAGAAATTCTTCACCTCTTTCTTTTGGCTGCATGAGATCAGATATCCACTGCCCAAAGTCTGGCAGCATCTTTTAGTACCATGTGTTGCTTCTGAAGGTAATGAGATACATGTGCATAGGGGGTGACTGAAAAGAGCATTGAATTAAGAGTTAGGAAACCAAAACAAAGTTTCCATCACTGTGTAAAACACCTCTGCACCACTGGGATTAAAAACAACACATGTAGCCACAGATAGAGCCTCGTTTTTTTTCTCAGAGACATCACAATCTAAAATAAGAAACAAACACCTTATATAGAGAAGAAGTAAAGTCAGAAGATGTTGAACACAGAAAGGAGGGAGGAATCACCATGGGGTGTGTGGAGGAGGTGTCACCTGATACCACCCTACTTATACACTGACGACAGTGCATCCCTGTTTCATGGGTGCTGGCGGAAGACATGAGACTACCGATGAGAGACCAAGGGGCCCCCATCATGCTTGCATACCCTGACCCCACATCCCACTGAGGCATGTGAGAGACAGGTACCACTCACACAAAGGGCTGTATCCCAGCTGAGGAACACTGAGCTCAGAGGGAGCCATTGCCTCCCTGAAATTTTCCTGCTGCAAACATAGCTCTGAGAAGGGCTATTCTTGGCACACCCAATATATGAGTTTCCTGTGGCTGCCATAACACATGACCATAAACCGGTGGTTTAAAACAACATGTCTGGAGTCCAGAGGTCTTTACTGGAGGTGTCAGCAGGGCTGGTTTCTTCCGGAGGCTCCATGGGAGAATCTGTTCCAGGCCTCTCTGCCAGCTCCTGGTGTTTTCTTTGGTGTTGCTTGGCTTGTAGATGCCTCAGTTCAATCTGTCTCCATCTTCAATAGCCTTTTCTCTCTGTCTCTGTGTCTCAAATCTCCCTCCCCTTTCTCTTGTAAGGACGTCAGTCAGTGGGTTTAGGGCGCATCCTAAATCCAGGATGATCTCAGGGCACTTAACTTAATTACACCTGCAAAGACCCTTTTTCCAAATAAGGTCACCTTCACACGTACCCAGAGCTAGGATTTAGACATCTGGGACAGGGGAGGGGCAATATTCCACTCACAGCCAGCAAAGATGTTCAGGAAAGGAAGAGCCCCGCAGAGGATGGCTCTCCCAATGCTGAGTACCTTCTCAACAAGAGGAGGGCTGTGTGTCAGCCTGAGGCAGTCACTAACATGGAAAGGCTAAGGGCACATTTGAGACAAAGTGTGATATTTTCCTAGAAATTGGGAAGCCTAGGAATAGTGTGACATAAATTAACTTGCACACCTACTAAGTGCTACACACTGTTCTAGGAACCAGGCATAGAGCTGTTAACAAAACAAAAATTCCTGTCCTCATGGAGCTTACATTCTGGTCAGGAGAGACAGATAGAAAACAACATAAAGAGGTAAAATTTCTAATATACTAGAAGTGGAATGTGAGAGAAAAGCTTCCCAGGCAAAGAGAATAGCCAGTGCAAACACCTGAAACAGGAGTGCACTTGTGAACAGACAAGGAAGGAGGCCAGTGGTGAATCCATGAAGCCTCTAAGGGTGGCCCTTCCTTGCGAGCTGTCAGGTTAGCTGCCCCAGTTTCGTCTATATATGACATCAGACCTCTGAATCAGAGAAACAGCTTATCACTCGCAGTAAAAACAGCAGCCTGAATAAGCATCTTGAGTCAGCTTCCCACGCCCCTGCTCCCCACAAGGGGATGCTGGTGTCACCTGTGCATGCCAGGGGTTTGCATCACAGGACAGAAACCCTGAACTAAGGAGGCTTTGAGATTTTATCAAGAGGGCTGCTGCTGACCTGCCCATCCTCTCCCCAAAACAGAACTCATTCACTGTCCTGTGATGTAAGTATCTTTGGGAAAGAGAGAAAAGGGTCTCTCAGCATATTATACTGGGATACATATATATTACCCAAGGAAAGAGGACTTCCCTCCTGGACAGCTGGGTGGAAGGTGGCAGGGTGGGGATTCACTCCAAGGCACTTTTTCTCCCCAAGGATGTGGGCAGGTGGAGGCAGGAAGGCCAGTCCTCACTCAGAACAGGGCATAACTGTGCTGGATGTGGGACCCTGGGGCACCACAGCAGTGCCAGTAGGACCTGAGCCCACCATACACAAATACCTAAGCGTGGAAGGTCTGAGCAAGTGAAAGGAAGGCAGAGTGGTGGGTGGGAGCACCTGGCCCCCAGACAGTCAGTCCTCTGTCAAGTTTCTTGTGCTTTTTTTCAATCATACTTTTTGCATATCCAAGGAAAACATATCTATATATAAAAATATAAAAGTATTTTTTTCTTTTTTTTAATGTAAGTTAAATTGCATACACTTTTCTTTCTTTTTAAAAAAATTATCGAGATTCGTTCAAGATGGCGGAGTAGAAGGACATGCTCTCACTCCCTCTATCACAACTAAATGCTGAACACTCATCGACAGGAAGACACTGGAACTCACCAAAAAAGCTACCCCACATCCAAAGACAAAGGAGAAGCCACAATGAGACGGTAGGAGGGGCGCAATCACAATAAAGTCAAATCCCATAACTGCTGGATGGGTGACTCACAAATTGAAGAACACTTATACCACAGAAGTCCACCGACTGGAGTGAAGGTTCTGAGCCCCACGTCAGGCTTCTCAACCTGGGGGTCCGGCAACGGGAGGAGGAATTCCTAGAGAATCAGACTTTGAAGCTTGTGGGATTTGATTGCAGGACTTCGACAGGACTGGGGGAAACAGAGACTCCACTCTTGGAGGGCACACACAAAGTAGTGAGTGCATTGGGACCAAGGGAAAGGAGGAGTGACCACACAGGACACTGAACCAGACCTACCTGCTAGTGCTGGAGGGTCTCCTGTAGAGGCGGAGGTGGCTGTGTCTCACCATGAGGACAAGGACAGTGGCAGCAGAAGTTCTGGGAAGTACTCCTTGGTGTGAGCCCTCCCAGAGTCTGCCATTAGTTCCACCAAAGAGCCGGAGTAGGCTCCAGTGTTGGGTTGCCTCAGGCCAAACAACCAACAGGGAGGGAACCCAGCCCCACCCATCAGCAGATAAGTGGATTAAACTTTTACTCAGCTCTGCCCACGAGAGCAGCAGTCAGCTCTACCCACCACCAGTCCCTCCCATCAGGAAACTTGCACAAGTCTCTTAGACAGCCTCATCCACCAGAGGGCAGACAGCAGAAGCAAGAAGAACTACAATCCTGCAGCCTGTGGAACAAAAAACATATTCACAGAAAGACAGACAAGATGAAAAGGAAGAGGGCTATGTACCAGATGAAGGAACAAGATAAAACCCCAGAAAAACAACTAAATGAAGTGGAGATAGGAAACCTTCCAGGAAAAGAATAAAGAATAATGATAGTGAAGATGACCCAGGACCTCAGAAAACGAATAGAGGCAAAGATCGAGAAGATGCAAGAAATGTTTAACAAAGACCTAGAAGAATTAAAGAACAAACAAACAGAGATGAACAATACAATAACTGAAATGAAAAATACACTAAAAGGACTCAATAGCAGAATAACTGAGGCAGAAGAACGGATAAGTGATCTGGAAGACAGAATGGTGGAATTCACTGCTGCGGAAAAGAATAAAGAAAAAAGAATGAAAAGAAATGAAGACAGACTAAGAGACCTCTGGGACAACATTAAACGCAACAACATTCGCATTATAGGGGTCCCAGAAGGAGAAGAGACAGAGAAAGGACCCGAGAAAATATTTGAAGAGATTATAGTCGAAAACGTCCCTAACATGGGAAAGGAAATAGCCACTCAAGTCCAGGAAGCGCAGAGAGTCCCATACAGGATAAACCCAAGGAGAAACATGCCAATACACATAATAATCAAGCTAGCAAAAATTAAAGACAAAGAAAAATTATTGAAAGCAGCAAGGGAAAAATGACAAATGACATATGACAAATAACATAACCCATAAGGTTAACAGCTGATTTCTCAGCAGAAACTCTACAAGCCAGAATGGAGTTGCATGACATATTTAAAGTGATGAAGGAGAAAAACCTGCAACCAAGATTACTCTACCCAGCAAGGATCTCATTCAGATTTGATGGAGAAATTAAAAGCTTTACAGACAAGCAAAAGCTAAGAGAATTCAGCACCACCAAACCAGCTCTACAACAAATGCCAAAGGAACTTCTCTAAGTGGAAAACACAAGAGAAGAAAAGGACCTACAAAAACAAACCTGAAACAATTAAGAAAATGGTAACAGGAACATACATATCAATAATTACCTTAAACATGAATGGATTAAATGCTCCAACCAAAAGACACAGGCTCACTGAATGGATACAAAAACAAGACCCATATATATGCTGTCTACAAGAGACCCACTTCAGACCTAGGGACACATACAGACTGAAAGCGAGGGGATGGAAAAAGATATTCCATGCAAATGGAAATCAAAAGAAAGCTGGAGTAGCAATACTCATAGCTGATAAAATACACTTTAAAATAATGTTACAAGAAACAAGGAAAGACACTACATAATGATCAAGGGATCAATCCAAGAAGAAGATATAACAATTACAAATATATATGCACCCAACAGAGGAGCACCACAATACATAAGGCAACTGCTAACAGCTATAAAAGAGGAAATCGACAGTAACACAATAATAGTGGGGGACTTTAACACCTCACTTACACCAATGGACAGATCATCCAAAATGAAAATAAATAAGGAAACAGAAGCTTTAAATGACATAATAGACCAGATAGATTTAACTGATATTTATAGAACATTCCATCCAAAAACAGCAGATTACACTTTCTTCTCAAGTGTGCATGGAACATTCTGGAGGACAGATCACATCCTGGGTCACAAATCAAGCCTCAGTAAATTTAAGAAAATTGAAATCATATCAAGCATCTTTTCTGACCACAACGCTATGAGATTAGAAATGAATTACAGGGAAAAAAACGTAAGAAAGACAAACACATGGAAGCTAAACAATATGTTACTAAATAACCAAGAGATCACTGAAGAAATCAAAGAGGAAATCAAAAAATACCTAGAGACAAATGACAACGAAAACATGATGATCCAAAACCTATGGGATGCAGCAAAAGCAGAACTAAGAGGGAAGTTTATAGCAATACAATCGTACCTCATGAAACAACAAACATCTCAAATAAACAATCTAACCTTACACCTAAAGGAACTAGAGAAAGAAGAAAAAACAAAACTCAAAGTTAGTAGAAGGAAAGAAATCATAAAGATCAGAGCAGAAATAAATGAAATAGAAACAAAGAAAACAATAGCAAAGATCAATAAAACTAAAAGCTGGTTCTTTGAGAAGATAAACAAAATTGATAAACCATTAGCCAGACTCATCAAGAAAAAGAGGGAGAGGACTCAAATCAATAAAATTAGAAATGAAAAAGGAGAATTTATAACAGACACAGCAGAAATACAAAGCATCCTAACAGACTACTACAAACAACCCTATGCAAATAAAATGGACAACCTGGAAGAAATGGACAAATTCTTAGAAAGGTATAACCTTCCAAGACTGAACCAGGAATAAATAGAAAATATGCACAGACCAATCACAAGTAAAGAAATTGAAACTGTGATTAAAAATCTTCTAACAGGGCTTCCCTGGTGGCACAGTGGTTGAGAGCCCGCCTGCCGATGCAGGGGACACAGGTTCGTGCCCTGGTCCGGGAAGATCCCACATGCCATGGAGCGGCTGGGCCCTTGAGCCATGGCCGCTGAGCCTGTGCGTCCGGAGCCTGTGCTCCACAATGGGAGAGGCCACAACAGTGAGAGGCCCGCGTACCGCAAAAAAAAAAAAAAAAAAAAAATCTTCCAACAAACAGAAGTCCAGGACAAGATGGCTTCACGGGTGAATTCTATCAAACATTTAGAGAAGCGCTAACACCCATCCTTCTCAAACTCTTCCAAAAAACTGCAGAGGAAGGAACACTCCCAAACTCATTCTTTGAGGCCACCATCACCCTGATACCAAAACCAGACAAAGATACTACAAAAAAAGAAAATTATAGACCAATATCACTGATGAATAAGGATGCAAAAACCCTCAACAAAATACTAGCAAACAGAATCCAACAACAATTAAAAGGATCATACACCATGATCAAGTGGGATTTCTCCCAGGGATGCAAGGATTCTTCAATATATGCAAATCAATCAATTTCATAAACCATACTAACAAACTGAAGAAGAAAAACCGTATGATCATCTCAATAGATGCAGAAAAAGCTTTTGACAAAATTCCACACCCATTTATGATAAAAACTCTCCAGAAAGTGGGCATAGAGGGAACCTACCTCAACATAATAAAGGCCATATACAACAAACCCACAGCTAACAACATTCACAATGGTGAAAAACTGAAAGCATTTCCTCCAAGATCAGGAACAAGACAAAGATGCCCACTCTCACCACTATTATTCAACATAGTTTTGGAAGTCCTAGCCACAGCAATCAGAGAAGAAAAAGAAATAAAAGGAATCCAAATTAGCAAAGAAGAAGGAAAACTGTCACTGTTTGCAGATGACATGATACTATACATAGAGAATCCTAAAGATGCTACCAGAAAACTAATACAGCTAATCAATGAATGTGGTAAAGTAGCAGGATACAAATTAATGCACAGAAATCTCTTGCATTCCTATACACTAATGATGAAAACTCTGAAAGGGAAATTAAGGAAACACTTCCATTTACCACCGCAACAAAAAGAATAAAATACCTAGGAATAAACCTACCTAGGGAGACAAAAGACCTGTATGCAGAAAACTATAAGACACTGATGAAATAAATTAAAAATGATACAAACAGATGGAGAGATATACCATGTTCTTGGATTGGAAGAGTAAATACTGCAAAAATGACTATACTACCCAAAGCAGTCTACAGATTGAATGCAATCCCTGTCAAATTACCAATGGCATTTTTTACAGAACTAGAACCAAAAAAATCTTAAAATTTGTATGGAACAAAAGACCCCTAATAGCCAAAGTGGTCTTGAGGGAAAAAAAATGGAGTTGGAGGAATCAGGCTCCCTGACTTCAGACTATACTACAAAGCTACAGTAATCAAGACAATATGGTACTGGCACAAAAACAGAAATATAGATCAATGGAACAGGATAGAAAGCCCAGAGATAAACCCACACACCTATGGTCAACTAATCTATGACAAAGGAGGCAAGGATATGCACTGGAGAAAAGACAGTCTCTTCAATAAGTGGTGCTGGGAAAACTGGACAGCTACATGTAAAAGAATGAAATTAGAACACTCCCTAACTCCATACATAAAAATAAACTCAAAACGGATTAGAGGGCTTCCCTGGTGGCACAGTGGTTGAGAGTCCGCCTGCTGATGCAGGGGACACGGGTTCGTGCCCCGGTCCAGGAAGATCCCACATGCCGTGGAGCAGCTGGGCCCGTGAGCCATGGCCACTGAGCCTGCGCGTCTGGAGCCTGTGCTCTGCAACGGGAGAGGCCACAACAGTGAGAGGCCCGCGTACCGCAAAAAAAAAAAAAAAAAAAAAAAAACCCTAAAAATAGAATTACCATATGACCCAGCAATCCCACTACTGGGCATATACCCAGAGAAAACCATAATTCAAAAAGACACATGCACCCCAGTGTTCAGTGCAGCACTATTTACAATAGCCAGGTCGTGGAAGCAACCTAAATGCCCATCGACAGACGAATGGATAAAGAAGATGTGGCACATATATACTATGGAATATTACTCAGCCATAAAAAGGAACGAAACTGGGTCATTTGTAGAGACATGGATGGATCTAGAGACTGTCATACAGAGTGAAGTAAGTCAGAAAGAGAAAAACAAATATCGTATATCAATGCATATATGTGGAACCTAGATAAATGGTACAAATGAACTGGTTTGCAGGGCAGAAACTGAGACACAGATGTAGAGAACAAATGTATGGGCACCAAGGGGGGAAAACGGCAGGTGTGTGTGTGTGTGTGTGATGAACTGGGAGATTGGGATTGACATATATATACTAACATGTATAAAATAGATAACTAATAAGAACCTGCTGTCTAAAAAATAAATAAAATAAAATTCAAAAAATATATATTTATTTATCTTTTAGCTGCTTTGGGTCTTCATTGCTGCGCACAGGCTTTTTCTCTAGTTGTGGCGAGTGGGGTCTACTCTTCGTTCCTGTGCACGGGCTTCTCATTTTGGTGGCTTCTCTTGTTGCGGAGCACCAGCTCTAGATGCACAGGCTTCAGTAGTTATGGTGCGTGGGATCAGCAGTTGTGGCTCGCGGGCTCTAGAGCACAGGCTCAGCAGTTGTGGTGCACGAGCTTAGTTGCTCCATGGCATGTGGGATCTTCCCGGACCAGGGATTGAACCCATGTCCCTTGCATTGGCAGGGGGATTCTTAGCCACTGTGCCACCAGGTAAGTCCCTTTTTTTTCATTTTTCCATGTGATCTGGAGATTCGTCCACACCAGTGCATAGAGGAGTTCCTTTTTTAAACAGCTGCATAAGATTCCATCACAGCATTTATTTAACCAGGATCCCAGGGAGAACATTTAAAATGTTTCCAGGACTTCTCTGGTGGCGCAGTGGTTAAGAATCCGCCTGCCAATGCAGGGGACATGGGTTCGAGCCCTGGTCTGGGAAGATCCCATCTGCCAAGGAGCAACTAAGCTCGTGTGCCACAACTACTGAGCCCACATGCCACAACTACTAAGGCCCGCACGCCTAGAGCCTGAAAAGAAGCTACCGCAATGAGAAGCCTGCGCACCACAACGAAGAGTAGCCCCCACTCGCCACAACTAGAGAAAGCTCGCACAGAAATAAAGACACAATGCATCCATGAATTAATTAATTGTTTCCAATCTTCTGCTACTACAGTGAATAACATGGTGTAACAGGGGTTAATATTTTACATTTAAATCTTTGATGCATTTGGAATTTATCTTGCTGTAAGGTATATGGCTAAAACTTCTTTTTTCCTAAATGACTACTTATCATCTCAATAACCTATGTTGAATAAAACATTTTTCTGCCCACTGATTTAAAATGCAACAGTAATCAAAGACTGGAGCCACTAGATTTTAAGCAGGAGAATGTATAATTAAATTTGCTTTCATTTATTTTTGTCTTGGGTAAAGGGTGCTTTTTTGTTTTGTTTTTTGTGGTTTTTTTGTTTGTCTGGTTGGCTTTCAGGTTTTTTTTCTGGAATCTTAGTTCCCCCACCAGGGATCAAACCTGTGCCCACTGCAGTGGAAGCGTGGAGTCCTATCCTCTGGACAACCAGGGAAGTCCCATGTCTTAGTCAGAGCTTTTGATATAATTATTTCAACTGTATGGAATTCTGTTTTATTCTGGGCATAAGCCCTGAAAAAATAAGAAATCTTCCTTTCTATGTCCATTGTAAAAATCCAGATTCACAGTCATATATGTGGCAACCCTATGATAAATATAACTTTATTGTCCCATTTTAGAGACTGGAAAACTGAAGCAGTGAGAAATTAAGAAAGTTGCTCAATATCACACTAGTAAGTGACTGAGTCCAAGCTATTCACCATTATGATACAGACCTGCTTAGTTTAAAGAAACATCAAATGATGGAAAGATGCCTCTTCCTTCTACCATTAGCCCCCTCTACTCTGAGACACTACTGCTTTTCCCCTCTGGTCTCCGGAGTGCAATGACTTAATATTTCTGGCTTTGAGGTTGGTTTACACTCTAAATGACACCTTCGGCCTCCTCTGCTATCAGCAGCCCCGGGGCCTCCTTCCTGCCTCTTTCCATCAAGATCTGCTCCAACTTTCACCTGTTTCCCATTGAACTGGGGAATCTCTAGTTTCTCTGCAATTCCTGGTTTCTGCTGGTCGAACTGCTTCTTGTGCAGAGACTTTACATACTTGAAAAATTAAGTCACTGTCACCAAGCACTTTGTGGTCAGGGAAGGCAAGTTTCATCCTCCTTCTACCACCACTCAAAGGGCAAATGATTTGTCTCAGGACCTGTATTGAATGCAGGGCCCTGGAGCTAATTATGGCTGAACACTTATTGAGCAGATGGTAGGCTCTTTATATTCTCTTTCACTGAATTCTCACAGTAACTGTGTGAGGGATGTGGCCTGGCTGAGCAGGTGGAGGCCTTGGTGGTCCACGCTCGTCACAGACACAGGCCAGCTTTCCGACAGCCTGGGAAAGGCACTGTGTTGGGGAGGAATGACTGGGAGTCCTCCTAGATAAACCTGACATTGTCAGACAGACACTGCCAGAAGGAAGATCACGTCGGGAGGGAGGCTTACAGAGCAGGATCAGGATTTTGAAGCATCAAGTGTAAACTTACTCATCTTTTTGTCTACCTGGCGTTCCATCTCATTTGAAGGTTATCTGGCTGGGTGGCCCAGTGTCTGTCTGTCCAGCTGGAGATCTGTGTGGCTCACTGAGTATCTACCTGTCTAGATGGGGTCTGTCTGGCTGCTGTCTTTCTGGCTGGGGGTCTGCATGTCTGTCCAGTCATGGGTTTGTCTGAGGATCTTTTCAAGTTGGGAGTCGGTCTGTCCGGAGTTTATTTTTCCAGCTGAGTCTACTTGGAGGTTTACCAGTCTATCAGTATGAGGTCAGTCCATGTGACTGTGAGGCTAGAGGGCTGTCTTGCTGGCTGCAGATTTGTCTGCCAAGCTGGTGGTCTGTGTGCATCTGCTGTCCAGATCAAGGGCTGGAGGCTTGTCTGGCTAGAAGCCTGTGTGAACAGCTAGGGGTCTGACTTGTTGGGGTCCAGTCATCTGTCCAGATGGGGGTCTACCCGTTCATCTGGTTTGGGGGTCTGTTCATCCAACTTGGGATCTAGCTGGCCAGTTGGCTTGGGGTCCATTTATTTCTCTGGCTGAGGATGGTGTGTCATTGTGGCTGGGAATCTATCTGTCCGACTAGGAGTCCACCCATCCAATGGGGTCCTATGTATCTGAGGGCTAGGAGCCCATCTGGCTAGCAGGGATTCCATCTACCTGAAGACTTGCAGTGTGTGTCCAACTGGCAGATGGTCTGGGTAGTGGAGGATCTGTCTGGCTCATGATGCTTTTTCTATATGAGGGTCCATCTGCCTATCTGATCAGTTGACTGCCTGAGTGTCCACCTGGGTGTCTTCCCAGCAGAAGATATATCAACTTCTCTGCCAAAATGGGGGGTCTGCTCACCTGTCTGCCTAGTTGGAAGTCTGGCTGGCTGGGTGGGGTGTCTGTGCAATCAAGGGTCCGTGTGGCTAGTATCTGCCTGGCTGGAGTCCAGTTGGCTAGTTGGGAGTCTGTGTGACTAGGTCTGTCAGGCTGTCTGCCCACATGGGGGTGGGTCTGTGTAGCTGGGAGGTCTGTCTAGCTGAGAGGACATCTGTGTCTATTCAGCTGAGATCTCTTTACATCTGCCTGGGAGTCTGTCCAGCCAAGGGTTTATTTGGCTGATGTCTGTCTAGCTGCTTAGCTGGGGGAAGTGGTCTGTCTTTTGGGTGGTCTGTTTTGCATGGAGTGGTCTGTTAGGCTGTCAGTGGGTCACTCTCTCTGGCTGGAGGTCCACCCATGGACTGTCCCTCTGAAGGTCTGGCTGTCTAAGGGAATTGCTATATGTCTGTCCAGGTTGGGATTCCATCTGTCTGCCTGCCCATCTGGGGATCTTTTCACCTGTCTGAAATCAGTCCGCTTGGCTGTTGTTATGCCTGGCTTCCATCTGTCTGAATGGTGGAGGTCAACGGGGGTCCATCCATCTCCCTGTGTTATAAGCTGAGTGTCTGAGTGAGGGAGGCTCAGATACTGAGATGAACCAGTCCTTCAAGTGGTGAAGGGGACAGTCTCCAAAAGCCTATCTGTCCATCCTTCCCTTCACAGCCGGGAGCCCTGCCCAGACTCTTGGGGTTGAATTTATTCTTGAATATGCTCAGTGTAACCTCACCAGCCATCGTCAACCAACTACCTCCCCAAGCCTCACGCCTTGAACGTTATGATCACTGAGGCAAAGCCCCCATATTTTCCACACTGAGAAACTTTTATTTTGATTCAGCCCAGCAACCCCATTCCCAGCACGTCACAGAGTAGAGCACGGCCCTCAGCAGTCCAGGAACCCACGTGGACCAGGCACCCAACAGGCAGGCAAGGGCGCTGCACTCACACGCGGGTCCACTCAGCAGGCGGGTCCCGGGGTCCTTTAGGCCTTCCAATGCGCAGGTTGAAGCCTGGAAAAGGAAGGGCACCGTAGGGATCACGGAGAAGCTGAGGTGCAGAGAGGTAGGCAACTCGTGGAAAGTCACCCCCAAGCCTCCAGGCCCTCACGGTTTGCTGCTGACACATCCACAGGACTCCGAGGGCGTGTGTTTTCCTAACACCATCTTAAAGCCCCAAATGCCTGGGATTCAGTTAAAACTGTAGAGTCCCAGCGACCCAGGCTGTCTGACTTACCTAGCCCACCAGTCTGAGCTCCATCTACCACGTCCTCGTAGGCGCCAGGCCCTGCTGGGCTTTGGTCAACAGGAACTGCGGGCAGAAAACCACCTAACAGATCGGCTCAGGCCGCCCCTCGAAGTTCCGGAGAGCCACTCGGAGGCAAATGCGCATCCTCCCAGGCCAGAGAAGGCAGGCTGGGGGCCGGGCGCCGGGGCCCAGCAGGAGGGTGCGCGGCCAGGGTCGTGACCAAATCGGAGACCTCCGCCCAGACTAGGTGGTCGGGCCAGAGACCGCGGTTTGGCCCGGGACGCTTCCGGGCGTGACCAGAGGACGGGCGGTTGTCCCAGAGGCGTGGCCGGGGAAGCCAGGACGTCAGCCTCCGGGGCGTGACCGGGCCGGACTCGGTGGAGCGGGGGGTGGGGGTCCTCGTGGCCTCCAGACCCTCCAGACCGCAGCCACAGGGGGTCGGGAGACGGAGCAGGTCGGGGCCAGCCCTCCCCAGCCCCGCGCCCGGGCCGCGTCGACTTACCGCGGCCGGGCAGCGGCCCGCGCCCGTCCTCCGCGTGCGCCTGGGGCCGCCGGGCGCGCGGCATCACCTGGCTGTAGAGGGGCGTCTCCTCCGCGCCGCGCGCCCGCGCGCCCGCCCCTGTCCCGGTGCCCGCGGGGGCCGCGCGCTTCTGCACCACAGCGTACGTGTCGGCCATGGCGAGGCCCGGGGGCCCGGGTACCGAGATGCTCCTGCGGGTGGGGAGGAAGTGAAGCGGCGGCGCCGAGGCTGGGGAGGGAGGGGGCAGCGCGCTCGGCGTGCAAACCACCGGCTTCCTTCCCGCCCGAGGCGGCGCGCAGTTACGGAGCGAGGAGGTGGAGGTGGTAGCGTCTCTGGGGAAAGGGGTCTCGTCTCTGTGTCCCTAGCGCCCAGCAGGTTGGGTGGATGAAGGAAGGAAGGGGCCAGCCTGGCAGGTGAATGGGGCAAGATATTGGTATTGAGGGTTGGTCATTTCTGTGTAGTTGTCTGTTGAATAAATGAATGAGGAAGTGACATCTAAAGAGAAGCAAGGGAGAGTCTCAAAATGGAGGGCTGGTCTCCGGGACCAAGGGCTGAAGTCTCTGCTGCACCCGGCATGAGGCCTTACAGTTGGGTGGCCTCAAAAAAAATCTGCTGAATTAATGAGTGGAAAAGCGAGGAGAGAACTAACATCGGGAGCTAGCCTGAGGGGCAGAGGCAATGGGATCTCCGGGATTAAAGAATCATCTTGGGGAGGGTTCCCAGAGCTCAGCTGCAAGAAAGGGCCAGTGAATATTTGGTGAACTGAACGGCAAGGAAGGGGCTGGTGTTTCAAGGGTGAGGAAAGGGCCAGCCTCCAAGGACGAGAAAGTGAAAATGGAAGACTGAGGAGAGGGGGCTGGGTACCTGAGGACCCCGCCAGATGGGCGGGCTGTGGCAGGAAGGGTGTGGGAAGTCCGGAGGGAGAAGGCATCATCGTAGAGTGGGGCACAATTCTGGGGAAAGGCAGGAGGGAAAGGCATGAGGCTTCGGAGGACGCTCTCCAGGCTCCTAGTGGTGCGAGGTCACTGTGGGCTCTGTGGGGGAAGCTTAAGAGGGGACAGTGATAAGGGAGCAAGGAGGAGGACAAAGGTAGATATCATAGTGCGTCAGTCCCTGCTCCCGGAGGGAGTCCAAGGGCTGGATGCTGGCGCTGGTGGTGACCATAGACCTCTGCTCTGGGTCCTGGTCTCTGAGGATTGGAAGGGGGCCTTGGTACCTCCTTGAGGTTCTGGTAGTGAGGGCTGGCATTTTGGAGCGCTGAGAGGAACATCTGAGCCACTGTGTGGTACAGGAACCTGTACTGCTCCTGAGGGGGTGGGAGAGGGAAGAGGGGTCATCGAGAAGGGAAGACCAGAACAGGAGGGATATGTCCTTGGAATGAGGAGACCCGGCTCCCACCTCTGTCTGTATGGCTGCAGGCCGCTGCCTCCGAATCTCGAGGACCACACTGAAGAGGCTGAAGTTAGGTGGGATCATCTAGGGCAGAGAGATGGGCACTTGAGCAGGACCTCATAGGCACAGGACCCACACTGCGCTTGTACGCCCTCTTCATACCTGGGTCAGGAGCAACTGTCTCACATAATCCAGGGTGCACAGGACACCTGTTCGCCCACAGCCCGCGCTGACAAGTGAGAATCAGAGTGAGCTTGGTCAGGGCCTGCCTGCAACCCCTTTTAAAGGGGGCATTTGGGGCTGGGGGTGAGGGCCTTAATGGAGTGTCCCCTGCAGCACTTTTTGATTCCCAGAATCCCAGATTATAATTTGAAAGGAAAACCTTTCTAATTGCTTATATTTGTTGAGCATCAACTGTGTACTTACTCCCTAGCAGACAGTCTGTGCTCAATAAATACTAACCATTTCAGCTGCAACTTGAGCAAGTGTGGCCTCAGGTTTCTTGAAACAGGCACTCAGACTGTAAGACTGGCTCCAAGCCCTGCACTATCCTCCCTGTCCCCTCTCCACCACCATCCCCTCTGTCTCACCAGACCCCCATAAAGCCCATTTTCCTAAACCTGCAGTGGACACAGAGGGGGCTGGGGCCAGATCCCTGGAGGCGCCGGGCTTCCTCCACCATGGCGAGCACGTGGTCGGGATTGCTAGGGACCCCTCTGTCTGGCCAGGACATATACTGCAGCTGGTACACAGAGCGGGATTCCTGAAACACAGGAAATGAGGGGCAAAGAATGAAAAAAGAAAGAAATGCATTTATTGAGCCCCTGTTACATATCAGCCCTAGTTCTCCACATCCTCCGTTTAAATGCAACAGATAATAACTGAAGAGATGGGTACTATTGTTAATGCACATTTTGCAGATGAGAAAACAGAGACAGGAAACAGCTCTCCCTATGTAGGAGTCTCCTCCTCCCCTTTCAGTACCTTCTGGAAGGTGACCTGAAGGGTCCTGAGCGTGGTGTCTGCATTCAGCCATGTCTCCCTTGTCTGTGGATATGGGGCATGTGAGAAGAGGGCAGAGAACAAAGATCACAGATGCCAAAAGACATATTTACAAAAAACAAAGCGTTTCTGATTAAAAATCAAATACAGGGAGTTCCCTGGTGGCCTAGTGGTTAGGATTCTGGGCTTTCACTGCCATGGCCTGGGTTCAATCCCTGGTCAGGGAACTGAGATCCTGCAAGCCATGCAGCATGGCCCCCCCAAAAAAAACAAAAGAAAAATCAAATACAAACAACACATTTTAAAAAATTAATTTAGCCCGAATATCTCCCATGGCTTTTGTGAAGGAAACATTTCACAAAGGGAAGAAAGAGGAACTATGATTAAATATCCAACAAGCTCATTTACAGTGAAACAAAGAAACGTCTTTTGTTCTAAAACAAGTTTCATTGTATTTATTAAATACCAATTGTATTTATGACTTATGAGAGATTTTCCTGAGTTCTTTTGAAAGGGTAAGGGAAATAAGAATTTTAAGAACCTAACCAGGCACATGAACATTTACAGAGATAACCATGATAGTAGTTAAAATGCAAAAACAGTGTATAATGAGTTCTGACTATTTGCAATGCTAATACCAGAGGGCTCCCTGCAGTGTGAGTGGGACTGTGGGAAAACTGTTCAGGCCCAGCCCAAAAGCTTTCCACTCAGAATCATCTGTGAAATCTTCCACAACATCCGAGACTTCATAAAGTGCTGTTTCCACCTCTGCCCCAGCTCACCAGAGTGATGCAGAAAAGCCCAATCTGCAGTGGCTCCTGTTCTTGGGCCCAATAACGCTCACACTTTTTCTGCAAAAGGCAAGGGGAAAAGGGCAGAGAGTGAAGAGGAGGAGTCTGCCTCAAAGTTCAGATCAACACGTGCACACCCCACATGGGACAGCTCAGGTTGCTGGTGGAAGCACAGACAGCTGAAACTTCAAAGGAGGCCAGGCAGCAGAACCTCATCAGAGTAAACACAGACAGACTCAATGGAGATGTGAGCTTCTGACTGTGCAGGAGGAAGACAGTCCAGAATATTCTACTTCTGTAAGCAACTGAAAACCTGGACAAAATATATGAGCCACTATTTTCAGACACTGGTCCACAGCCTTGCAGGACTGTGATCACTGAACAACGGGAAACACATGAGTCAAACCTTATGACCTCCCCAGCTTACTGCCAAGAGGCAGTAACCAGGCTGCAGAACCTGGAGAGTTTGATGAGCCCACTGAGTTGAGGAACCAGAGATCTTGGCTCGGGGAGGCCAAGGCAGAGGTCTTGAGAGAACAGCACTATGCAAACAAAAGCAAAGAACTCCAGAAGTCTGCATAGGGGTCCCCTTAAGTCTTTAGCTGAATAATGATCTGGGCACATATGACACGAAACCCCATGAAGCTAGGAAGGAATAACTTCCCTTGAAGGAATAATAGCTAGGGAACTATAAGATGAACATTTCCTAGGGCTCACAGTGGGACAGAAATAATTTACATTTCCTCCAGCCACAGTGGAGAGACCTGAGTGATTAAAAGGGGCATTCAGTAGGGAACCTGAAGGATCAAACACTGAAAGTAGAAGAACTTAGTTCTAGAATAAAGGCTTCTCTAGACTCGCCCTACAAAAGCTTAGAAACAAACCTTAAAATGATCAAATATCTAAAAGTTACTTAACTGCCTTCCACAAAAAGTCCAACACTTTTTAAAGGAAGGTAAAAAATCCAAAATTTACTTTTGTAAAATTTAAAATATTGAGCATCCAATAAAAATTTACTAGACATACAAAGAAGCAAGAAAATATGACCTATACCCAGGAGAAAAAGCAGCAGAAAAAGACCCAATAGAGATGAGGAAACAAGCAGACAAAGACTTTGAAACAGCCTTTATAAATATTATAAATATGTTCAAAGATGAAAAGGGAACCACTAAAGGGATGAAAGTGAAATAAAAGATATAAAAAAGACCTTAATGGAACTTCTAGAGAGGAAAAATAAAATATATGAAATAAAAAATTCACTGTCTAAGACCCATGAAAAGATGTTCAACATCAGTAATTATTAGAGAAATGCAAATCAAAACTACAATGAGGTACCGCCTCACACTGGTCAGAATGGCCATCATGAAAATGTCTACAAATAACAAATGCTGGAGAGGGTGTGGAGAAAAGAGAACCCTCCCACATTGCTGGTGGGAATGTAAATTGATGCAGCCACTATGGAAGACAGTATGGAGGTTCCTCAAAAAACTAAAAGTAGAGTTACCATATGATCCAGCAATCTCACTCCTGGGCATACATCCGGACAAAGCTGTAATTTGAAGAGATACATGCACCCCTGTGTTCATAGCAGTACTACTCAAAATAGCTAAGACATGGAAACAACCTAAATGTCTATTGACAGATGAATGGGTAAAGAAGATGAGGTATATATATACAATATACTCAGCCATAAAAAAGAATGAAATAATGCTATTTGCAGCAACATGGATGGGCCTAGAGATTATCATACTAAGGGAAGTAAGTCAGAAAGAGAAAGACAAATACCATAGGATATCACTAAATATCTAACATATGACACAAATAAATTTATCTACAAAACAGAAACAGACTCACAGAGATACAGAACAGACTTGTAGTTGCTGTGGGCAAGGGGGTGGGGAGGGATGGACTGGAAGTTTGGGATTAGCAAATGCAAACTATTATATATAGAATGGATAAACAACAAGGTCCTACTGTACAGCACAGGAACTGTATTCAATATCCTGTGATAAACCATCATGGAAAAGAATATGAAAAAAAATTCACTCTCTAATAGCAGATTAGACACCAGAAGATCAGTGAACACAAAGGTATAGCAATAGAAACTATTCAAAATGAAAAAGAGAGAGAGAAAATGGGGAAAAAAACTAAGAGAGAGAATCAGATACCTGTGGAAATATATATCAAGTGGCCTAATGTATGTGTACCTGGAGTCCAGAAGGAGAGGAGAGGGGAGAATAGAAGCTATTTTTGAATAAACAATAGCTGGAAAATTTTCCAAATTTGATGAAACTATGAACCCACAGATCCAAGAAGGTCAATGAACCAGAGGGAGAATAATCATAAAGAAAGCCACACCAAGGTAGCTTATGATCAAATTGCTGAAAAACAATGATAAAGAAAAAAATCTTAAAAGTATCACACATAAAAAAGACACATTACATACTGAGGAATAAGGATGACAGCAGAATTTTGTTAGAAACTCTGCAAGCCAGAGATCAATGCTGTGACACCCTAAAAATGCTGAAATTAAAAAAAAATAACTTTCAGACAAAAGCTGAGAGACTTTGTCACAAGCAAAACTGCACTATGAGAAATATTATAGTAAGCTTTTCATACAAAAGGAACCAGGTGGAATACAGACCTACACAAAGGGATGAAGAGTAAAGAAAAAGGTAAATATGTAGCTAAATGTAAAAGGTATTTCTCATTTTTAACATCTTTAAAAGATAATCTAGTGAATTTTACCAAAAAAGGAGGAATTAATAGCAATCCTTCACAAACTTTTCCAAAAAATTGAAGGAACATTTGCCAACATATTTTATGAGACCAGTATTACTCTGCTACCAAAACCAGACAGATATCACAAGAAAAGAAAACTACTAAGCAGCGTCTCAAGAATATAGACAGAAGAATCCTCAACACAATATTAACAAAGGATTTTACACAGGATCAGGTGGGATTAATCCCAGGAACACATATACGAAAATCAATACATGAAGGTCAATCAATATCATATACCATAATAATAGAAAATGAAACAAAAACACATGATCAACTTAATAGATGCAGAAAAAAAATCTGAACAAAATCCAATACATTTTCATATAAAAATATGAAAGGAACTAGACATAGAAAGGAAATTCCCCATCTTGATTTAAAAAGCAAAACCAACAACAACAAAAAATATCTACCAAAACCTACAGCTAACCTAATACTTAATGGTGAAAGACTGAATGTTTTGTGCTTAAGATCAGGAACAAGACAAGAATGTTTGCACTTTTTTGTACTGGAAGTTGTAGACAGTGCAATTAGGAAAAAAGAAATGAAGGAAGGAAAGGAGGGAAGGTGGGAGGGAGGAAGCAAGAGAGAGAAAAAAGGAAAGGAAAGGAAAGAAAAGAAAAAGAAAGATAGGGAGAGAAGGAAGAAGAAAGAAAGGAAGGGAGGTTACCCAGATTGGAAAGGAAGAAGCAAAAGTATGTCAACTTGCAGATAGCATGATATTATATATAGAAAACCCTAAAGAATGCACACACACACACACACACACACACACTATTAGAACTAATAAGCGAGTTCGGCAAGGTTGCAGGATACAAAATCAATACAGAAAAATCAACTGTATTTTCATATTTAAAAAACTATTATTTGCAATACCTCCCACCCACCCCCAGAATTGATAGATTCAATGAAATCCTTATCAGAATCCTAGAAGGCTTTTTGAAGATATGGGCAAGCTGATCTTAACATTAATATATAAACAATATGTTAACATTAATAAATGTGTTATGGATTCCCAAGACTGCCCTCAGGTTTGATGACTCAATAGGAGGGCTCACAGGACTCAGCATAGAGTTGTACTTGTGGCTACAATTTATCGCATTGAAAGGTTACAGGATAAAACAGCAAAGGGGGAAGGCGCACAGGGTGAAGTCTGAAGGAAACAGGGTGCCAGCTTCCAAGGGTCTTCTCCCAGTGGAGTCACATAGAATATGCTTAATTCCTCCAGAATGAGTTGTGACCACACATGTGAAATGTCCACAGGGACATTTAGGAATTCAGTGCCCAGGGTTTTTACTGGGGGACTCTATGTGGTATGTAGGCACCTCTGACTAGCATGTGACAAAACTTCAGACTCCCAGAGGGAAAGCAGATGTTCACATAAACCTACTGTCACATAGACACGTTGTTTGTATAAACAGTTTAGGCATGGTGAGCCACTCTTATTAGAAATCCAATTTCCAGTCAAGAGCCAACCTTGCAGGAAGTTCTTTTTAAGCATAAGCATTTATGCCTGGTATGTTAACTCTTTTCTGCATGGCAAGTGACCCAGAATAGCCCAAAAAACCTTGCAAAAAGAAGAACAAATTTGGAGGACTCACACTTCCTGATTTCAAAACTTACCACAAACCTACAATACCGTGTAGTACTGGCACAAAGATAGACATGTCGATCAATGGAATAGAATTGAGAGTCCAGAAATAAACCTTTACATGTACACTCAATTGATTTTCAACAAAGTACCAAGACCATTCAATGGGGAAAGCACAGTCTTTTTAACAAATGATGCTAGGACAACTGGGTATCTATAAACAAAAGAATGAATTTGGACCGCTGTCTTACACCATATACAAAAATTAACTCAAAATGAATCAGAGACCTAAACATAAGAGAGAAAACTATAAAACACTTAGAAGAAAACATAGGAGTAAATCTTTTTGACCTTTCGTTAGACAATGACTTGTTAGATACAACATCAAAAGCACATCAAAACAATAGATTGGAAGTCTTCAAAATTAAAAATTGTTTGTGCTTCAAAGGACACTATAAAGAAAATGAAAAGACACCCACACAATGGAAAAAAATATTTCTAAATCATATACTGATAAGGGACTTGTATTCAGAAGAATTCTTACAACCCAATAATAAAAAGACAAATAACCCAATTAAAAAATTGGCAAAGGACCGAAACAAATATTTCTTCAAAGAAGACATACAAATGGAAAAATAAGCACATGAAAAGATGTTTGGTAAATGTAAACCAAATCCACAAATCCACCTCATTAGGCAAATGCAAACCAAAACTGCAATGAGATACCACTTCCCATCCATTAGGATGGCTAATAAAAACAAAAGTGAAAACAGAAGATAACATGTCTTGGTGAGTGTATGGAAAAATGGAACACTTGTGCATTGCTGGTGAGAATATAAGGTGGTCCAGCCACTGTGGAAAGCAACAACAACAAAATTAAACACAGAATTGCCATATGATCCAGTAATTAATTCTACTACCCAAAAGAATTGAAAACAAGGACTCAAAACAGATACTTATGTACTCATGTTCATAGCAGCACTATCACAGTAACCAAAAGGTAGAAACAACCCAAATGTCCATCAATAGGTGAATGGATAAACAAAATGTGGTACATACATACAATGAAATGTTATTCAGCCTTAAAAAGAATGAAATTCTGATACACTCTACAACATGGATGAACCTTGAAAACCTGATAAATGAAATAAGTCAGACACAAAAGAACAAGTATTGTATGACTCCACTGATATGAGGTACCTAGAAGAGGCAAATTAATAGAGACAGAAAGTAGAATAAAGGCTACCAACAGCTGCAGGAAGGGGAAATGGGAAGAAACTGTTAAATGGATACAGAGTTTCTGTTTGGGATGATGAACAAGTTCTGGAATTGGACAGTGATAACGGTTTGCAACACTGTGAGTGTACTTAATGTTCCCAAATTGTACACTTGAGATCGTTAAAATGGCAAAATTTATGTTATGTATATTTTACCACAACTGAAAAAAAAAAAGACCCAATGAGTACAACTTCACATCAAACAGGATAGCAAAAATGAAAAAGACAGACAATAACACGTGTTGGTAAGAATGTGGAGAAATTGGAACCTTCATACATTGCTGGTTGAAATGTAAAATGATATAGCCACTGTGGAAAACAGTTTGGTAGTTCCTCAAAATGTTAAAAATAGAGTTTACCATATGACCCAGCAATTCCACTTCTAGGTATATATCCAAGAGAAATGAAAACATACTTCTACACAAAAACTTTCACATGAATGTTTATAGCAGCAATATTCATAATCACCAAAAAGTGGAAACAGCTCAAATTCTATGAAGTGATTAATGGATATATAAAATGTGGTAGATCCATTCAATGGAATGTTATTCAGCAATAAGAATGGGTGAAGTATTGATACATGCTACAATATACATTAGCCTTAAAACACAACCTTAGTGAAAGAAGCCAGTCATGAAAGACAACATATCATATGATTCCAGTTATAGGAAAAGTCCAGAGTGGGCAAATCTACAGAGACCAAAAATAGATTAGTAGTCGCCTAGGGTGGAGTTTGGTAGGAAATGCAGCATGACTGCTAATAGATACAAGGCTTCATTATGGGGTGATGAAAAGGTTCTGAAATTCATTGTGGTGATGACTGTATAACTCAGGAATATACTAACAACAATTGAATTGCACACTTTAGATGGATGAATTGTATCTCAATAAAGTTTTTTTTAAAGATAATCTGTAGGAAAAATAATAGCAGTGTGTTGTGTAGTATATTTTAAATTTGGAATCAAACCTAGGGCAACAACAGCTTGAAGCATGGAAAGAGAAAATTGAAATATGCTATTGTAAAGTTCTCACATTTTACATGAAATGATATATTATTTGAATATAGACTGTGATAAGTACACATTCCACTAAGAGCACAAGCACATAATACAAAGAGGTATAACTAATAAGTGAATAATGACTGTGAAACAGAGTCATAAAAATTCTCAGTAAAAAAGAAGACAGAAAATAAGAAAGGAACAAAGAACCGATGGAACAAATAGAAAACAAATAGCAAAATCATAGATTTAGACACATTATTGACACATTAAAGACTAAATACTCCAATTAAAGGCAGAGATTGTCAGACTGGATAAAAAAGTAAGTACCCACAATATACCAGCTATAACAAACACAGTTTAAAAATAAAAATGGGGAATTCCCTGGAAGTCCAGTGGTTAGGACTCTGCACTTCCATTGCAGGGGGCATGGGTTCAATCCCTGCTCAGGGAACTAAGAGGCTGCAAGCCCCGTGGTGCAGCCAAAAAAATAAATAAAATAAATAAAAATGAACACAGATAAAAAGTAAAAGAATTAAAATAGAGATATCATGCACACTCTAATCTAAAGAAGTTTAAATGGCTATATTAATATCAAAGTACACTTTAGAGAAAGGGATATTACCCTTTTCCTTTTAGAGATAAAAGGGACATTACATATTGAAAACAGGATTGATTCATCAGGAAGACATAATCCTAACTGTATAAGCACTCAATTATAGAGCTGTAAAATATCTGAAGCAAAAACTGACAGAACTGAAAGGAGAAATAGATAAATCTAAAATCAGAGTTAGAGATTTCAACGCTCCTCTTTCAGCAAATAATAGGACAAGTAGATGAAAAAAAGTAAGAATAGGGACTTCCCTGGTAGTCCAGTGGTTAAGACTCTGCCCTTCCACTGCAGGGGGCACCCTTCCAGTGCAGTGGGCACAGGTTCGGTCCCTGGTCAGGGAACTATGATCCCACATGCCACATGGCCAAAAAGAAAAAAATAAAGGTAAGAATAATAAGATTTGAATAATACTATTGAGAAACTTGTCCTAATTCACAGTTATAGAACAGTTGGAAGTTTCAACACTCCTCTCTTGGCAATTGATGGAACATTTAGAGAAAAGAAATCAGTAAGGATATAGAAGATACAGTAAAGATATAGAAGATATTAAAGTGTCTTTCAAAAAGACACACTCAATTTGACCTAACTGATATTTATAGAACACTCCACTCAACAAAGCAGAATACACATTCTTTTCAAGTGCACACAAAACATTTACCAAGATAGATCACATTCATGGCCACAAAACAAGTTTCAGTACATTTGAATCATATAAAGTTGTTCTTTGACCACAATGGAACTGAAAATTAATAACAGGAAGATATATGGAAAAGCCCTCAAATATTTGGAATTTAAGCACAGCCATGGTCAAATACCATTGGTCAAAGAAGAAATCACAAGGGAAAGTAGAAAATATTTTGAGCTAACTGAAGAAAAAGACACTACATAGCAGTTTGTGAGATGTAGCTAGAGCACTGCGTAGAAAAAAATGAATGATATTAAACACTTATATGTGGGGACTTCCCTGGTGGTCCAGTGGTTAAGAATCCATTTTGCAATGCAAGGGATGCCGGTTTGATCCCTGGTCGGGGAACTAAAATCCCACATGCCACAGGGCAACTAAGCCCACGTGCCGCAACTAGAGAGCCCACGTACTGCAACTAGAGAGCCCATGTGCCACAACTACAGCCCACGCACTTTGGAGCCCATGCGCCACAGCTACAGAGCCCACATGCTCCAGAGCCCGCATGCCGCAACTACTGAGCCTGCGCACCACAACTAGAGAGAAGCTTGTGCACCGCAACTAAGAGCCCACGCACTGCAACAAAAAGATCCCCAATGCCGCAATTAAGACCCCATGCAGCCAAAAAGTAAATAAATATTTTTTAAAATACTTATATGTGAAAAAAATCACAAATCTATTATCTAAGCTTAAGGAACTAGAAAAAAAAAAGAGCAAGTTAAACCTAAACCAGAAGGAAGGAAATGATAAAGGGAAGAAATTAATGAAATAAACATGAAAAAAATAGAGAAAATGAATAAAACTCAAAGCTGCTTCTTTGAAAAAATAATAAAATTGATAAGCCTCTAGCCCAGAGATTGGCTAACTTTCTATAAATGGCCAGATAATAATGGTTTAGACTTTGTGAGCCATACAATGTACTTAACTTGCAACTACTGAACTTGGCCATTGTAGCATGAAAGCAGGTATACACACTATGTAAACAAATGAGTGTGGCTATGTTCTTATACATTTTTATTTACAAACACAGGCAGCAGGACAGATTTAGTACAACAACTAAAGTTTTCTTGTCTTTATTCTTGCCAGACCAATGTAGGAGAGAGAGACAGACAGACGACCAACTATCAAAATTAGGAATGAAGAAGGTACATCACTACAGATTGTACAGACTCCATGATCAGCCAGCCATCCCGGGGCAGTACTTACCCCACCCCCAGCCCTGTCCATGGAGCACGCCAGGATGCAGAAACCATGTGCCTTCAATGTTGACATACATTCTTTGAGTAACTAATTTATGCTAATGGGCAAAACAAAGATCCCTGCCCTCATGGAACTTTTCTTCTTATCAGGGAGACAGAATAAACAATATACATAACACATTTGTAGATTATCTTGTATGTTAGAAGTTGGTAAGAACTGTGAAGAAAAAAATGAAAGTAGGACAAGGGAAGGAGAGTGAGAGTGCTTGGAGTTCCAAATGGGTGAGATCCAGGAAGATCTCATTGAGGAAGTAGCATTTGAGCCAAGACCTGGAGGTGGTGATGGAGCAGGCCAAGGGGAAAATGTCCCAGGCAGTGGGAACAAAGCATAGGACCCAAGGCAGAACAAAGGCCAGGGTGGTTGGAGTGGAGTGAATAAAGGGGAGAAAGGTGGAAAGAGAGATCAGAGCTGTACTGGGGAAGCCACAATTATAGGGCCTTATGGTCTATGGTATGGAATGGGGCGGGAAGACCAGCAGGAGAGGGGTTGAGCCCCACGAATAAAAGGTAAAAGATCAACAAAAAAATTAAAGATAGTAATAGTGGGCTTAGCAGAGGTACAGTGAGGGTCACACCAAGAACTGGGCCATTGAGTCATGGCATCAGGGAAGAGCTAGCAAGATTTCTCCTGTCTCCTCTCTGCACAAGGATATGCATTCTAGGGGCTGAGGACACCTACCCGCCCATTTTCAATCTCCTGACAGGCCATCAGGATCACCTAGACAAGAGGGGTAAGGGGAAAGGGAGGAGATTTGGTTTAGGGGGTGTGGTTATCAGGGCCAAGGGAGGACCCAGAATATTGGACATACCTCACCCCCCCCAAAGCTGACCTTGACCCCAAACTCCCAGATCAGGCGCCAGAAGTCTAGCAAGGTGTGAGGCAGGGGTCCTTGCGTGGCGATGTAGGCCTGGCTTCCATCTGTGCCCTGGTAAAGGCTAAGTTCACTATGGAGATCCCGCTGTCCTCTCCACCACCTCTGCCCCTTCCCTAATGCCCAGTCTGACCCTGATGAAGTTGCCATTGATGTAGTCTCCATGTCCCTCTTCCTGGAGCAGGGAAAGGATCACTCGTGTCTTATCGTCTGCCAGCGGGAGAGGTGAGAAACGTGGAGTTTGTGGGTGACAGGGGCCTTGACGGCCTCCCAGATGAAAGCCAGCAGGGGACAGCATACCTAGCAGGGATCCCATCGAGGTGCACTAGCAGACTGCTGGAGAGAAATGCAGCCACAGCAAGGCCCTGGGAGGGAGAGTTCTGGGGGCCCAGTGGTGGCACGGGAATCCGGGCTAACACCTGCACTGCCTCGGGGTGCGGGCATGCAAAGCAGCACCGACTCCCTCCAGAAGGTCCCCACTCCCACCCCCAACTTACATGGCAGCACATCTTTGTAGCGGTTCTTCCTCACATTTTCTGGTCGACTGCCGGCCTCAGTGGAACACATGCTGTCTGTCTTCCAGGAGGCTGAGCGGGCCTGGATGTCCTGGTGGGAGGACAGAAAGAAGACCCGGGGGAGGGAGAAGAGAGCAAGAGAGGAGCCAGGTCAGGGTCCTGGGACACTGAGACTCTCACAGGGATACACAGCACGTGGCCTGTGAGAGGTGAGTGCAGTGCCCAGATAGCACAGGGCCTGCTAATTATGATTCCATAATAGTAGCGACTCAGAGTGCCTTCTCTGTGCCAGGCTCTGGGTGAGGGCATTGAACCACCTGCAGGGTCCCTCCGAAGTGGGTACTATTATTGACGTCCCCATCATGCCGGTGAGAAAGCTGAGGCACCACATGTTTGAGTGACTTGCTGAAAGTCCCACCCAGGAAGTGGCACAGTGAGTGAGTGAGTATTGAATTCAGACCTCTGAGCATCTACCCCCTGTACACTCAATGTGTATTTACATTGTATTGTGAACAATAATTGTAATATATTATGCATTTAAAATAACAAACATGGTGATACACAATATATAAGACAATATACAATGCATATGAATTATAATGAATAACATTACTTATGTAACTAGATACTATAGGTGCTTTACTACTGTTCCATTATTATAATTAGTGAATAGCACGTTACCATCATCAAGTATTCATAATCATGATGATAATAAGTAACACCTACCAAGCCCCCTGATGAGTGCAAGCCACAATTCTAAGTGTTTTATGCCCATCAAGTCATTTACATCCTCGTGGACACACTAGTGTAGTGGGTACCACTATTAATATTTTTACTATATAGATGAGGAAACCAAGGCCTAGAGATACCCAAAGACTCTTGAGAGTACAGGAGGCTGCCTGCAGGAGGGTGGCCTCCAGCAGCTGGCACTGCTTACTGTCCCAGACTGGACCCAGACCCGGATGGACATGATGTCAGGTACTACCTGGATATTATGTTTACATTTATTATGTACATTTTCATATTGAATAAATTATATATTTTGCATTTATTATGCATTTCTTATATATGATATTTATTTTTATATTTGTGTAAATTTAGATTTATCTTAAACTTCTTTTATCTATTTATTACATATTTTATTACTTAGGAACTTCAATAACTGCTTATTTGATAAATTATAATTCTATGTTGTATTTATGTGTATTCTGCTTTAAGAAGTTAACTAATGTTATTGTGTAAATTATAGTTTACAATCATATTTATACATATTCACTATATATTTTCTATTTATTAATAAAATTATTTCATAAATGTTTCTGTTATCTATTTTTATTATACTCAACGATATATAGTCATTTATTAAATACATACATATATTTACCAAACTTATTTCTAAATTTGAGATGTCACCATATATTGTATTTGCATAGCACGTTTCCATGTTATTATATTTAAAATACCTCAGTACATGTAGATGCGATGCCTACGACGCTGCTGCGTTAGCATTCTTTACATACGGCTTGCACTACCCCATTGTAAAGTTTAGAATATTTAAAACTAGTGACAAAGGCGCCTACAAAGTGAGAGCTCAAGATGTGCTAAGCGCTTTTTACCCACACCGGTTGTTTTAATCCTCAGGCCAGTTGAGTCATCAATGTCCGCATTTCACCCAAGGAGAAACTGAGGCCAGAGGGACCGGATAAAGCGCCACAGGCCACAGCGCCTATTAGAGCCGGCGTCCACACCCTCGCCTCAGCGGGGCCTCTTGGTTCCTCTTTCCCCAGCCCCTTCCTCCCCAGGACCACAGGAGTGACTGCCTGGTCGCCTGGAGCGGCCGGGCGTCGCGTGCCCAGCGCAGGTGAGCGCCCGCCCTGCTCAGCAACCGGACGATTCTGGGAGCACGGCAAGGGCGCAGGGACCCGAGGGCGTGTGCGGCCCCGCCCGACCCGGCCGTGGACATCGCCCTCTGGGACCCTACTGGCAGAGGGTGAAGACAGACAGGGAGAGAGTGAGACAGAGAGAGGTGCTGGGGAGAGAAAAACAGAGAGATCTCGAGGCGAGGAGATGCCCTGGAGGCCGAGAGAGAGACAGAGAGAGAGAGAGAGACAGAGAGAAAGAGGCAAAGCGCAGCAGGGCGCACAGGAGAACAGACGTCTGGACCGTCCAGGGCAAGGAGCCGAAGCGCGGCGCGCTGCCGGCCAACTCGGCCACTCACGCTGAACTCGTAGGCGAGGACCGCCCCCTCCCGGCCTCCCCGTGCCTCCAGTTGCTCCAAGAAGCTCCTCGCCGCGTCCAAGCTGCAGCTCATGGCGCTGCCGGCCAGCGGTGCCCAGTCCACCTGTGGCGCTCCGCGCTCCCACCTAGTGTAGACTCCGTGGGAGGCTGCCGAGGCCCCGCCTCAGATCTCGCCAGCCAATGGAAGTGCGCAGCGGCGGACAGGGCCCTCCCCTCGGCCAATGACACTCAGAGCCCGCCCCAGCCTCGCCTACAGGCTCCCGGACCGGGGCGGCTGCCTGAGCGCTTGGTTCACCCGGGGTGGGCCAGGGACGTGGATCCTGCGCTGGCTCTTCCCTTTTTTATGGCCTCCGCGTGAGCTGGCTGAGTCCGCACGGTCCCATGGCCACTTCCTCTCTCTTGGACCCGGGGTCCGCGCCCGGGCAGGGCGGATGGCTGCACGTCCTCGCCCGGCCTCCCCGGCTCTGTCTTCTGGGAGCTAGGCTGTGTCCGGATCCGAGCCGGGGTGGCGTGGCAGCTGTGAGTAAAGACGGTCGCCGAGACCGAGCTGCAACTCCTGCCTGGGGGACCCCGGGTGGGGACCATCCCGCGCTTTGCGCTTCGGCGGGGTCCGAAGGAGGTCGGGGGAGGTTGCCGCGGGGGAAAATGACACCCGGACACCTGGGCTGTGAGAAAGACTGAATCCGTGTATTTCCTGAGTCTCCTTCTTTTTCTGGGTCGGGCTAGGATGAACTGGGGGCGCCAGCATCCAGTCCTAATTTGAGGATTTCAACCCGCATAAACCTTCTGGGAAACTGAGAATCGAGGCTCTGGGAGTGGGTTCCAAGGGACTAGGTGTTCTCAATGCTTTTAAGGGGCTTATTTTCTTTCGTCCCCACACTCTTGTCTTCAGAAAGTGTGGAGAAGACTGGAGGACAGCTGCTTTCCCAGCTCCCAGGGCCACCAAGGGGAGGCTGGAGAGAGCAGAGAGAAGCCTACGGCCCCTGCCGAGGATTGGCCAGTGTAGATGGGCTAGCCCATCCTTCACCTCGGGGGTGAGGAGTGTGGACCTAGTTCATCAGTGTTAAGTCAAGAACAGGCAAACTGTTTCTTAAAGGGCTTGGGTCTCTGGTCCTTGTCCCAGCTACTCAATTCTGCTATGCAGGGTGAAAGCAACCATAGGCAACATGTAAAGGAATGAGCATGGCTGTGTCCCAAACTTTGTAGACTTTAAATTTTAATTTCATGTGTCACGATTTGTGTGTGTGTGTCCTGCAGGCTGTGGGTTGCTGACCCCAGTTTAAGTGACTGAGAGGTCAAAAAGCCAGTTAGTGGGGATGTTTCACTTATTGAGGGGTCAGTAGGAGTCACTGTTGACTCAGTGTTTATCACTGTCATCTTTGAGAGTTCAAAGGTGGTCAGCAGTGATCACTGAGGATGGACATTGATAGTGAATTCATTGGAGGCCAGTGAGAGTTCCTTGGATGTTCATGGAGACTGTCAGTAGACGTCAATTGCAGTCACTGGGAGGTCAGTGAGAGACTGAAAGTAACTGAGGAGCCATTGGGACTTGGAATGTTAGTTTACTAAATAACTGAGGGGTCAAAAGAGTCAGGGAAGGTCATTGAGGACCCCTAACCAGGGCTCAATAGTGAATGTCAGTGGAATCACTGAGATTTCTTGGATGGTCATGGGTTCTTGGAGACTCAGGGTGGCAGGATACAGAAGTATCAGTGAACTCTGAGAAAATATGGAGGCCCACTGGAGGAGTCACAGAGACTCGAGTCCCTGAGTAATCATGGATACTAACGGCAGTCATTTGGGTATAGTGGATACCAGAGTAAAGGGGGAACAGCCACTATGGGATCAAGAAAGGGCTTTATGGACCCTGCTGGTAGTGAATGTCATTGGATGTCAATGATGACTGGAAACCAGTGCTACCTGGGGAGCAGAGGCAACATTGAGGGTCAGTGAGCCATCCATATCACCTATGGTGATGACTGGGAGGCAGGGCAACTAACCCAACAACTGGGTTCTGGCACTCTGGGATCTTCTGTTCCACTAGGGGCTGAGGGTCTATTTGTCTGACAGGGTGGGGTGTATATGTCTATCTGTCCCCCTGGCTTAGGAGACATCTGTCTATCCTGAGGACCTACCTGCCTTTCTCATAGGCTGGGTCCTACTGGCAAAGAGTAAGTCTGTCAAGCTGAAGGTCTGGCTGGCTAGTTGACTGGGTAGTGGAATGTCTCTCCATTGAGTTAATGGTCTCTCTGTACAATTGTGGGGCTCTATCCTTGAGGAATTCTGTCTTTTGGTTGGCTGGAAGTAGGGTGGGAGGGGTGTCCATGTGTCTGGACACAGGTCTTTCTGGATCCCTGGCTGAGCACCTTCCCACCTGTCCAATAATCTGTCCATTTGTCTGGCTGTCCTGCTGTAGTCTCTCTCTCCCTGGGACTCTATCTAGAAGTCTGTCTTGCCAGGGATCTATGTGTCTGTTTGCCTGCCTGTTTGGGAATCTTTCTGCCTATCTGGCCTGTGAACAGAGTGGCTGAGACTTTAGTCCACCTGCCATGCTTCCACCAGGGTTGGGTGTCTGTCCTTCTAGCTGCACGTCCACCTCCTACTACACACCCTCCTCTTGTTTAACCGGACCACCATCCTGACACTGACCATCCCTCCATGTCTCTCCAACATCCAAATTCTCCTGGCTTGCCCTCTTCTCAGCTCAGGCTGGGTGTAGGGGATGGAAAGACCCCCCAAGACCTCCACCAGCAGCCCTGGCTCACCCCTCTCCATTGTCCCAGAGAACTGCAAGCTGTGTTCCTGCAGTGGGACTCACTGCTGCTGCTGGCCCTCTTGCGCACCCTACTGGCAGCAGTCCCAAGCAGTGGGAGCAGCTGGCACTGCCCTGAAGATCCTGAGCACCCCAGCGCCCACATGCCACATGCCAGTCTGCCACCTGCTTCCCAGCTCAGAGTGCTAGGCCACCCAACAGAGCCAAGTGGACAGGATGCTGGAAGGTACTCGGAGAAGCTTTTGCAATACTGTGAATAACCCAGCCTGTGCTGATGTTGCAAAGGGGAAATAGTAACTTTTAAACAGTGGAGAAACCTGGCAGACACCACCCTCACCTAGAAGGCCTATGCGGAGATAGTCTGAGACTACTGACATCCCTATTGAACAGTTCTTCTGACTTCCTTTTTTGCTAGGCCACAAAAGGGAACAAAAAATTTGAAAAAATTCTCCCACTTCTCCACTCTGTTACAAACTTTTGGATTGGGTGTGGGCTGACCTGTTGGCCCACCTACAAGTCTGGCATTTGGCAAAAAAGGAAAAATGCCAGTCTCTCCAGTTACAAGTGGCAGCTTGCATCCACCAGTGATTGGAGGTAACTGCCTTTGGGAGGGCTTTTGTTCCAGACTCTGGAAGCTCCACAAGACAAACCAATTTCCTAACTGAATAAATTACAAAGAAAAAAAATTAAAAGGAGAGAATTCTATAGGATAAAAGAGACTTAGAACTTATACACAGATGCTCATAACAGCATTATCAAAATAGCCCAAAACTGAAAAACAAACCAAATTTCATAAAGTGATGGATAAATAAGGTATACACACGCAGTAGAATACTGTTTAGCAATAAAAAAAGGAATGAAGTACTGACACATGCTACAACATGGATAAATTTTGAAAACAATGCTAAATAACACCACATATCATATGATTCCGTTCCGTTACGAAGTTGAAGCTCATACTGCTCGCCGCACGACAGGCCAATAATCGAGAGACGAGTTGTTTGGACAAGAAGTAAGACTTTATTTGGAAAGCCAGCAAACTGAGAAGATGGTGGGCTCATGCCCCAAAGAAACATCTTGCCTGAGTTAGAATTCAGGCTCCTTTTATACTAAAAGAGGAGGAAGTAAAATCAAACACTTCCTGGTTCCCATCAGCCTCTGGAGAGGATGTGTTAATTTCTTCCTCCCTGCAGTCATTTACAGGTGGACCTGGTCAGGATGTTTCCTGTAGGTTAAACAAAGGTATTTTAGCTCATTACCTGGGAAGCAGGGTTCCCAGAGATGAGCCATTATGTATAACTCAAGCTTATAGGCAACATCCCTTTAGTGATTAGCTTGTAATAGAATACAAAAGGTTCTTTCCTATTACAGTTCCTATGGAATGTCCAGAATAGGCAAGTCTATAGAAACCAAAAGTAGATTAGTGGCTACAAGGGGCTGGGGGCTGGGAGTTGGGAGATGGTTGGAGAGGAATGGGAAGTGACAGCTAAAGGGTACGGAGTTTCTTTTAGGAGGGACAAAAATGCTCTAAAGTTAGACTGTGGTGATGGTTGTACAACCCTGTGAATATGATAAAAAAATATTTAATTGTACACTTTAAACAGGTGAACTGTGTGGGACATGTGCATTATATCTCAATAAAGCTGTTTTAAAAAAGACAAGAGACTTGTCAATCATTTGCAATGAATGGACCCAAGTTGGATCCTAGTTCAAACAAACGTAAGGTAACCAGGGAAAACTGAACATTAACATGTAGAATTCGGAATAATTGTTGACTTTTTAGGTGCGACAGTGGTATTATTATTCCTGTTGAGTCTTATCTTTCAGAGATATATGGAAATATTTATGGATGAAATGATATGGTGTCTGGGATTTGCTTCAAAATAAACGAATGGAGTGGATAAAGGGAGTGGGTGGGGCTATGAAGGAAACCAGACTGGTCAACATTGAGATGAGCTCATGGACTCACTGTACAGTCCTCTCAGCTCTTATGTTTGGAATTCTCCACAATTAAAAGACTTAATCAATCAACATAGAGGTGAACAACTGTTTCTATAAAGAGCTAACAGGTCACAGAGAATACACATACACTAATAGTCAATGAGTATTTGAAGATGCATAACCTCTGTCATAATTAAAGAAATGCAAATTCAACTGAGGACCCATTTTGCACCAAGAGCTCGGGCAAGATGCAAAGTCTGCCAGTTCACAGTGCCTACAAGGACACAGGAAACACTCAGATCTGATGATAGTGGCTGGGAGAGACAGCCTCCTGGAGGACAATTCTGCAGCATCTATAATCATTTTCAAGACACAATTCCACTTGCAGTAGTTTACTCATCAGATATACTCGCATAAATATGCACAGAGGTGTGTTCAATGTTCTTGAAGCAATGTTTGTGGTAGTAAAAATAGGAAACAACTTGAGTGTGCGACCATCAAAGAGTGGTGAATCCACACATACCAGACATCCTAGATAACCTAGAAATATCCTCGGTAATCCAGGGAGAGCCTAAGGAGATCCTTAAAGGGAAAGATGGTCATTATAAAGCTTTCCACTACTAGTGAGTCCAAGTGCACTGGGTTCTCTGAGGAACTTTAATTACACTCAAAGGAGGCCACAATGAAGTGAATAAATGGTTTGCCTCTTGTTTATTTTCTGTCTGTCTCTGGCTGAGAGCTGGCCCCAGCGCCAAGCCCTGCTCTAAGTGAGACTTCCGTGCTCACATTATTATCCCCACTCCCAGATGATGAAGTCACAGGCCCCCGACTCCTGAGTGACAGAGAGCAGCACCAAATCTCCCAGGGTAGCACCAAACCCTCTGCGGCCCAGGGGCAAGCCAGCACATCAGGCCTGCCTTGTCCTAGACACGATGTCACCACCAGGCCTGAGAATGTCCCAGAGCTATCAGGTCCCCAGCTGAGGGGACCCCGCATCCTTCACGCTCAGCCTGACAGCCCTGTCCTGGCCACTCAGAGGCTAGCAGGGTGCTGTGGCAAGCAGACTTTATTCTGACCTCTCCCCAGCTCCCGGGTCCAGGTCCACATCCTGACTAGTGAGTGGGCTCACTCAGCACTCAGGAAGACCCTCTTGTGTGCGGTGTTGGTGTAGGGGTGCCAGCGCCACTCCACGTCTGCTGTGGCCTCCTGCTCCAGCGTGCCCAGACGGATCATGTACACTGGCGAAGGGGGATGAGATATGGTCACTTACACAGCCAGCATGCCCCTCACCAGATGTGGGATAAAGCCCCAAACTCACACTTCAGCTCAAAGCGAGGCCCAACCTCGGTCAGCTCCACATTGCGGTGGTCGGTCTTCTTGTACACATGGTGCCTGGGGCAAGGGGGGCAGGGTAGGAGTGAGGGGAGGCAGGGAGCAGCTTCGGGGTCAACAACAAACAGCACAGGGACACAAAGGTCAAGACCCCATTCGGGCCCAGCCCACTGACCCACCGGAAGGAGATGTAGTCGTCCTGGTTGGCGAAGGTGATGACCCGGCGGCTGTCATCTTTGGGCACAGGGAACAGGTAGCGGAGTATGTCAGAGACCTGGGGCAGAAGGAAGAAAAGTGGCAAATGCCCAGCCTGGCACTCCAGGCCCCCAGTCCTCACCCCACGGCCTCAGACTCACCCGCTTACCCAGGCGGGAGGAGAAGCCATGCATAATCAGGTGAGGCTTGGCCTCCGACGCGGTGCCCAGGTCGGGGATGTCATGCCGCATGACCACGTTGCACAGCGTGAAGTACGCGGTTGGGCCAAAGGGCAGGTGGCTGACAATAAGCCCCACTGGCAGGGCCAGGTAAGCCGTCAGAGACCCTCTGCTCCCAGCCAGCCATCATGGCAGCACCCTGCTCCCTCCCTTCAGTCTTACCAGGCGTGCCTCGATGCTCGTGGACAACCAGCAGGTCAGTGACCCCGTTGGCTTTGCAGGCTCGCACCAGCGCCCCTACCTCATGCCGGCCACGGTTCATGCGCTGGGCGCCTGGGAACACCAACTTTAGCTCCTGCATATGAACTCCCTCTGGTTAGGACTGGGGCTCCTGGGGCCTGAGCATCTCCCACTAACTCCCACCTACTGGTACCTTTGCAAACATCTTGAGGCGGGAACTAGGATCTCGGGAAGTAGTGATCATGACCTTGGGATCCTCAACCCCTGCCCATCGATACTCATCATCCATGTGGCTGGTCACACCTGTTAGGAGCACGAGGCGTAAGAACATGACGTTGTCTAGAGAAGTGAAATGCTAACTTGAGGTGGCCAAATCCACCTAGCACTGACGATACCTTCAAGGATGGAAAGGCTCTCTACCTGCTCTGGGCCAACAGGGTGGCCCCCAGCCACACTGGCTACAAACACAAGTGTGACCAAGGAACTGAATCTTTATATTTGATTTAATTTTAGTTCACTGAAGCTGTAGTAATCACATGGAGCTAGTAGCTACCACGTTAGTCCAGATTCTGTTAAGGCCAAAGGTATCAGGCTCCATTCTCTCATAACAAATATTTATAATGTTTGTGATTCCTTTCATATTTGTTGAATGATGCAGTGAATGAGACACCTGAGTGCCAATGAAGTGCTGATAGCTGAGGACACAGCAATGAACAAAATGGACACTGTTCTGCCCCAGCAGAGCCCACCGTCCTAGTAAGGCGGACAATCAACAGACAAAGCAAAGCAGAAAGTGGGGTAATACTGTGCCATGTAAATGGAATTGGAAGCACTCAAGGAGAGGTCCCCTGAGGTGTCATCTGTACAGAGCCACGAGGGCACCTGGGGGACAGTTTCAGGAGTGGGAGCTGCACAACGTTTCTTCAAGGTGTCTGAGGAATGACATGGAAGCCAGTGGGCTCAACGGCAGGGAGTGAAGCTGGCTCACAGGGTCAGGGAACGTCACCTTCACCGCCGGCATCGTCAAACTCCAGGGAACCCTGTAAGGCCAGAGCCTCCCTGCGTAACTCGGTGGGAATCAGGCGGTTCTCTGCAGAGGGAAGACAGAGGGGCTAGTGAGACACATGCATGGAGCCTTCAGTTTATACAACACTGAACAAACTTGATGGGAAAATACCCCTTTTACTCCTTTCTGAGCAGAGAGGTGATACATAACTGGGGGAGAGGGATAAAACTATTTTTGGCTACATGCCAACCTGCTAACAGTGGTTATAGGAGATTTCATTTACTATGGTTCCTGAGTCTCCAGACTTGAAGAGTTTCTAAAATACTTAATCACAAGTATGCACTCCCTTCATAGTTAGAAAAAAACTAACAATTAATTTTTAAAGAATAAATGGAAACTGCTCTTTCTATACAAAGGTGGACCAGAAACCCTGAAACCCTCTTACAATAAAATCATTAATCGTGATGCTCTGGGTCAGAGGTTTCCTCTGTGAACTAATGCTAGACTTGGCAGAGGGACTAGGCTGTGGGCATGCCCACTTTGGAGCATGCCCTTGAACCCAGCAGGTCCCTCCAACATGCCCTGGACAAACTCTTGCACATGGAAGAGAATGTTCACAGCAGCAGGCCTGCCCCAAACTAAAAATAAGCTCAACACCACCCACAGGGAAATGGATGAAGACCCCGTAGAATATTAACCTGCAGGAGCCCCACCTACACTCAATGGATCTTAGAAACAACACTGAACCAAAACAGAAAGCTGCAAAAGAATACACGCAACCTAGTACTACCTTTACAACTAAAAATCGACCAATATGATTTAAGAATACAAACAAGCATGATAATCCTCAAAAAGAACAGCAAGGAAATGGTTCATTTTTAATCAATATTCAATACTGTGTTTATCTAAGTTGGAGGAAATATTTCTGAATTTAAATATATTGATCATTTTTCATTTCTTAACACGGGCAGATAGGTCACAGGTGTTTAACTTTATGCTTGACATAAGTACTACATACACATACCTCATATACTTTATATGTCTAAAACCTAAGAAAATCAAAATAAATCTAAAATAGAGATATGGAGTTGATGTACTATCAGATAGGAAACAGAACTCCACCAACATGAGAACCAACAAAATACGGATAAATACGGCATTTCCAATCCGGCATGTGTGACAGGCTCTTCATTAGTACGGCAAATGGAAAGCGCGGAAAATATTGCAAAGTTAAATTCCTAATTTACAACGCAAATAAAATTCAGTTCTACACGAGTGAACAGTTTCAAAATACAAGGAAGTCATAACAGCACTAAAAGACAATAAGATATTCTTGTTACCTTGTAGTGAAAAAAAGTAGCAAGAATAAAAACGACAGAGGGGAAATAAATATAGGACCACGTGAAATGTTTAAATTTGGGAAGACCTAGACACTGTAAATAAAATCACTACGCAAGTTGTAAAATCTGGATACTGCAGCATAAACGACAAGTAATTCACACCATCATGCAATCGACATTTGCAACCCATCAGGAAGATCCAACAGGAAAGGAAAATGACCAGTAAATACTTGAAAAGATACTCACCATACTAACACAAGTAAATGCTAATTAAAAGCGTTTGACACCACTGGCCTTTTTCCCGTTGGGTTTTAACAGGAAAGCCCAAGGGTCTTTACCGTGACTGGGGGGCGGGGACAGACGTACCCTCGAGCGCACGCCGAACCTTGTCCTTCCTCTCCTGGGCTGTTCGCCGAGCCTCCTCACAGGCCTTGCGATACAGGTACTCGCGGCGAAGGCGGGCCTCGCGGCGCAGCTGGGAAACAGCAGATCCGCTCAGACAAACCTTTTTCGCCGCGCAAAACCGGGCCCGGGAAACACCCGCCCCGAGCCCACGGGCCACATCCCCAGCCTCCGCGAGCCCCCGACCTCCAAAACAGGAGCTTAAACATCCCTATTACCATCCTGGGCGCAACTTCCACGTGAGTCCAGCAGTTCTCTTCTGGCGCCGCCGGCACCACGCAGTCGTCCCTTCCGCCCTCAACCGAGAAGGCCGCTAGAGGCCTCACTAGATTCTGCTGCTGCCGAGAATGCCCAAAGTTAAAATGGCTGGGAGTCGCAAGGCGATTGGCCAGCCCGAAGCTGGAGCAACCACTAGGCGGTGGGGGAGGGAGTTGTCAAGGTGCTGTCACGTGGCTTAGAACGGCCGTTAATAAAGGCGTCGGCCGTGGTTTCACTACCTAACGTGCGGAACGGGATGTTAATTAGAAGACGACGAACAGCTAAAATAATCATAATTGTAGGCTCGAAATAGTGCAGCAACTGTAAAAGCTGCACAGCGATTGACCGGATGATCGCCTAGCGGCCGGTTCTAGAATTGAATTTAAAGCCGCTCCTCCCTTAAAATGGTTGCCGAACAGCTATGCCTCCTTCCATCGCCACTGCGACAGCCGTACTTTAAAAAACGGCCGATTCCAAAAGCGATTCGGAGACACCCACAGCTCCCGCCGACTGTCCGGGTGGCTGGTCCCCTTCCGGTGCTCGCGTGACGAGGCGCTAATAACCTCCCCGGGCCGCTGCTCTGAGGGTGCTTATCCTGAAACGAACTCAGCGAGTAGCCTCCACCCAGTGGGCGTCTCGGCCCAAGGCTGGGAACGCCCCCTCGGGGGACGGACCTCACACGCCTATTGGCTGTCCTTCTGGCACGGCGGACGCTGATTGGGCGACCTGGGGAGCCGGCTACTGACTGTGTGTGGATCCCATGGCGGCGCGGGGCCCGCGAGCCGAGTTGGACTCCCTTCTCCTGCAGCTGCTCGGGGACCTGGAGGAACTGGAGGCGAAGCGGGCGGCGCTGAACGCCCGGGTGGAGGAGGTGGGAGCCTGGGGCGGGCGGGCCGGCACGTGAAGGTTACTGAGTTTCACCGCTCTCCTCTCTCTTCCCAGGGCTGGCTCTCGCTCTCCAAAGCTCGCTACGCCATGGGTGCGAAGTCGGTAGGGCCTCTGCAGTATGCCTCCCGCATGGAGCCACAGGTCCGCGTCTGCACCAGGTGAGGTCCCTTTCACGCTGCAGCGGGTGGGCAGGCAGGGGCCAGGTCGGGGCCGCCAAAGGTCCAGCCTTCCTTCTCGTTCTATAGCGAGGCCCAGGACGGACCCCAGAAGTTCTGGATGGTGAGAGCCGGCACCCAGACTCCAGAGGAGGTGGGACCCCGCGAGGCAGGTGAGTCCCCCCGCCCCTTCTTCCCGTAGGGCCCCTTCCGATGTCAAAGACAAAATGCACAGGACAACAGAGGAGATGATTTTATTTAGGCTGTTACGATAGAGAGAGCACCCCAGACCTGAAGATCGGAATGTAGAATGTCTCAGCAGAGTGGTTTTTTGCTTTAGACTTTTACAGGGAGAGAGAGAAAGTTATAGGTGAGGTCCTTTGTAGTTGGGATTGTTTTGCAATCAGAGGAAGTCTCAGCTGAGCAGAAGATATTTTTGTCTAGCTAGTTTCAGCGGGACAAGCTTCTAATCTCAGTTAATCATTCGTGAGACAAAGAACAGGGAGTTGAAGGGTCTGTCTGGCCTTTCAGCATGTTCAGGCGAAATGGGAAAAGTCAGTGTGTGGCTTTTTCACGGGTAAACAAGGGGTGTCATTTGCTGGTTTTATGATAGTCAAGAGAAAGAGTGGACAGATTCACATGAACCACGAGGGGAAGGGTGGTTCTATGTAGTAAGCTGTTTTCCAGAACATAAAAGGTTGAGAGGATTTTCCAACTATCGGTATTTTCTAGGATCATGAGCTCAAATGAAGTTTAACATTGTGTCACTGAGAAAACAAGGGCCAGGTAACAAGCCCCCCAACCTCCAGCCTTTCTTTTTACAGTTCTGCGCAGGCGCAAGGGTCTCACGAGGACCCCGGAGCCAGACCCCTCCCCAGCTCCCCAGGACCCTCTGAACTGGTTTGGAATCCTGGTTCCTCACAGTCTACGGCAAGCTCAAGCCAGCTTCCGGGAGGGTGAGTGGACCCCCTATCTACAGGGAGCACTTGAGCACTAATGCCAGGGCTGGGATTAGCCTGCAAAGGGCTTTGCAGGTTTTCTCCATTGCAGACTTTTGTTGCACACCTTCTGTGTTTTCAAAAAGCGTTTATTCGCTGTTGGCAGAGTTCCAGGTTCATATTAGGTGCTGGCAGTAAACAAAAGGGGCAAACAGCTTCATGGGATGTTTATTTTATTGAGAACAGAAAAACAACATGCAAACAAATAAGTAGGCCCTAAATATAATACCAGATAATGAGACTTGCTATGAAAAAATAAGGTAGAGTATGGAGTGAGCTGGGGAAGCTGTTTTTTGAATGGTAGCCTGGAAAGGCCTCTGAAGAGATGAAGGAGAGAGCTTTGGTGATCTGGGGGGACAGTGTTCTAGGTGTAGGGACCAGCCAGGGCAGAGCTCTGAGGCAAGGTTGTATCTGGAATGGCAGAGAGGAGGCCAGTGGTCTAGTGGAAGGGGGCGGGGGGAGGGCAGTGGAGGATGGGGTAAGTGGTGGAAAGCTGCCCGTTTTTTCAAGTAAAAGCCACAGGATTTGCTGACAGATTAACTGGGCAGTAAGGGAAGGAGTGAAGTGAAGGATGAGCCCACAGTTTCTAGCCAGAATGCTTGAAAGGGTGGATGTCCTCACCTGGAGTGGGAGGGCTGCGGAGCAGCAACAGCCGAGGGGAAGTCAGGAGTGGTGTGGGGTGTGTTCCTGGTACTGTGTGGTGGAGATTCTGATCAGATGGTTGGCCACATGCACCTGGAGTTTGGAAGAGGACTGGGCTGGAGAGAGAGATTTGGGAGCCCACTGCATAACACTGGTTTTAAATTCCCAAGTTGCTAACAGACACAGCATTAAAGTTGAAATGAGATAAGATCAGCAGAGGTCCTGGGAATGTGGACAGGAAGTAAGAGAAAAAAGAAGGGAAGAAACCAGTCGAGGAGACTTAGAAGCAACAGTGAGGCAGGAGCAACACCAAGAGAGTAAGATGTGCCCTGGAGGGAGGTGATCAGGTGTGTGGCCAGCTCTGCTGCCAGGCAGTTAGGCTGAAGACAGGACTGGCCAGTGGACTGGGTGGTGTGGATGGCCCAGAGGACTTGACAGCAGCTGTTCCAGGAGAAGCATCAGGTGAAAGCAACGTAGAGGTGGATCCAGAGTGTGGACCAATCTTGGGGGCAGAGAAAACAGGTAGAAGGAGAGAGGACAAGAGCAGTGAGGGGCTGTGATAATGGAGAAAAGAAGGAAGGAAATAAGGGCATGAGACTATATTATGATCTGTGAATTTTTAGTTCCTGGTGGGTGATATAAGGGGGTCAAGGAAGTATCTGAGGAGGTGACATTTTAGCAACGACCTGAAGGACATGAGGGTATGGGTCCAGTGAGGTTCTCGAGGAGCCAATGCAAGGCTATACCTGGAATGTTTTAGGAAGTGTGAAGGCCAGAGAGGCCTGGGGATGTCCAGAGCCCCCTGAGTCATTTGTCACCACAGATACATGGTGACAGTCTCTCCTCTTCCTCTAGGTCTGCAGCTGGCTGCAGACATGGCCAGCCTTCAGATCCGCATCGACTGGGGTCGAAGCCAGCTCCAGGGGCTGCAGGAGAAACTCAAGCAGCTGGAGCCCGGGGCTCCCTGACCTGCCACCACAGAAGCAGGGCAGTGAGCACAGCTGTTCTTCGATGTGGCTGCATTATCTCAGGCCTTCTTCCTTCACAGATTGCCCCCCACCCCAGCTATTCCTCCCTCCTTAATACTTCTCTGGTCTGCATGTTTCAAACTTTGTTAGGTGGGGAAGTTTGAAGGGACAAAGTGAGTAATGTTGAAAGCCACTACTCTGAAACCACTTCTAGACTTCTGTTGTCTCAGGACGTATTCATGTGGGGCAGGCACAAACCTGTTAGGTTAGTTCATATCACTGAACAACTGTAACAACCTGATGCATAAATCAGCTGTGGTTTTCCATTAAAGGATGAAATATTGAACAGTTAATGGCAGGGAAGGACAAGAAGTAGGTGCTTTGGTTTCACTAGATCCTTAAAAGTGATTTTGATGGAGGAATAAACCATACACAGCTAACAGATGAGGACAGAATGATTCCTCGTCGATAAAACACACACACACCCGAGTAGATGGGCAGCGCTTGGCAGGTTTTAAGCCAGAAGGTAAAAAAGGATCGGACCTAGATTTTCAAGGGAAATCTTTCAAGAGACCATTCAGGTTTTTAAAAACTTGCCTTTATCTTTCCAAGAGTGAGTCTTTTAATTTGTTGAAGGGTCAGGAACCCTGTGTCAATTCATATTCCTACTGGCTTGTTGATATTTTTAGTAGTTTCTAGGAGCTAATTGTTATGTTTGGTGGATGTTAGTTTTTTGTTCACAATATGAGATGTAAATTTTTTTTCCCAGTTTGTCTGTTAATTTTGCTTATGGTGGTTTTAAAAAAAAACAAAGCAAACTTTTTATTATAAAATAAAACACATTACATTAAACTGCACAGACCAAATGAATAGCTCAAAGAGCAAGGTGAAAGCTATCATGAGCATCTCTCAGCTCTTGTGTTTTTAAGTCAGTTTTCTTAGTACAGTTGAATTTATCACTCAGCTATTTTATGATTTCTTGCTTTGGGATTGTAGTTGATGTGACGGTAAGGGAATTCGCCAGTGTTTTCCTCAAGAACTTTTGTGTTTTCAGGTGAGGTACAGGGTGAGTCCTGCACTCAACTTCCTATTTTCTACCACAGATCCACATACAGGGTACCACCCTTATCGCTGATTTGTGATGCCACCTTTTTCTTTCGATTAATCCCAATGTTGTATACCCGTACCATGTTCTGGCGGTTCCATTGTTTCATTGATCTTAATGTCAGACACAGGAACCACACTGTTTTAATTCTTGAGCCTTTAATACATACTTTAACCGCTGTAAGCGCACATTTTCTGGTTGGAGGGAATTTTTTTTTTTTTGGCCGGTCCGGGGCTGGGCGGGGCACTACGTTGAGCTTGAGTTGTCTGTGAAACAGCCTAATCGAAGCACTGAAAAGGAAACGCTGTGACCGGAGGAAAAAAGGGCATCCCTCCACCCACATAAAAGGTTGAATTTCAGGCCAAAACCTGTTACAAACAAAGTGCCAACCTGTGAGATCTTCAAGCTAAAATGAGTTAAAGATAACACCCCGTTTTTGCTTTCTCAGGAAAAGATTTTCACGGGGAACCCGGTACTGGGGCGGGGGGAGAAGAGGTGTCTTTTGTTTTAGATGTCAGTTGACATCGAAGGACAAGCAATAGCCCTCCGTTATTTACTGCTGAAGTTGGGTTTCGGTGGCGGGGCGGCCAGGGTCCCAGCGGGGTGTGCTAGTGCGGACGGTGGCTACGACTAGCGCCCAGCCACCATCGCTTCGGTTCTTGGGAACACTTCCGGGAGGAGGAGTTCCCGCCCCTGGGAGGGGCCCAGATGTGCCGGCAGGCGCTGCGTAGGCGGGCGGGTCCGTGAAGTCCGGGCTCGCGCAGCCGCAGTCAGCACAGATTTCTACCAGCCGGAGCAAGGCCTGAGGTGCGCAGATGTCGTGTGGTGGTGCTGACGACATGCTGACGCAAATAATATATGTCGCATCGAGGAAAACAAGCTTTCGGAAGTTCCCATATGGTCTAGCGGTTAGGATTCCTGGTTTTCACCCAGGCGGCCCGGGTTCGACTCCCGGTATGGGAACGTTGAGTTATTTTTCTTACTTACTCTTTCAACTTGCCACAGTTTGGTTTTTTTCCACTAGCACACCTCACGTCAAATTAAATGTCTCTCTCCATTTAAACCTGGAGAAATTGAGGCCCGGGAAGCTCTGGGCCCCATCCGTCAGTGTATTAATCGGAAGTGTTGATTTTCATCACGTCATTGACTAGTTCTACCAGTGAGTTACATGCGGTACCATATCCACTACGGGTGTGAGTAATAGTAGTAGTTACAGGTTAAATGTTTACTCCAGTATGTATTAGACCACCGCCGTGAAGGGCGCCCCGGGCCCGGCCCCTCCCTCGAGGGCGGCGCCGCCGCAGCCTGGCTCCCGGGCCTGCGGGGAGGGTGGGGCCGCCGCTGCGGAGCTGTGTCCGCGGAGGGGCGAGCGGCAGGCTGCGGAGGGGACCGGAGCGTTCCCTGACGGTTTTAGCTCTCTTTGGCCCGGCGGCTGCTGTGTTTGCCCTGTGGTCCAGTGGTTAGGGGTCCTGGGTTCTCACGGGGGCAACGCGGGCTTGCGGGCCGGGCCCGCACGCCACGTCCCCCGCACCCCAGCCCGGGCACTCTTCCCTTCGAAAGGGGAGCCAAAGCCACAAACATGAGTCAGGAAACGTCTTCCTCCGTTTTCCGTCCCTTTACCCTGTCGGATCAGTTAATCCAGGGAGCTTACGCGCAGGCCCGAGGCCCTGTCCCCAGTAGCGCACCACCACACGCGTGTATTCATTCACACTTCTGCGCGGGGGGGCGGGGATTATCTCTATAATCATATTAATTTTAAGCGTGGAAGTTACAGTAGGTTACAGTGGTTTCCGATCTGGCATGCACAGAGCTTGGAAGCCATTTCTGTCCTCACAATAAGGAAAAAGCTGAGAAAACTACAGTTTAGCCACTCGTCTTGGATCATGAGGAAATTGAGGTCGCGGGGCCAACTGCTGCCTCGAAAACTGGAGAGAAGAGTGAGGACAGAGAACCAGGCCTCACCAGCCTCAGAAGCGGCTGCCAGAGTCAGCAACTTGTAGGAAAACTTGGAGGCTCACTGAGCGTCACACTTGTGGGTTTTACTCCAGGAGCCCTACCAGGTGCTCCGGGTCAGGACTGGAGAAAAAGCCCCCGGTGCTTCTGGCAAGGGGAGGGGGAAAGGAACCGTTCGGAAACGAACCAGCGCAGCCTGTCCTCCTTAACAAAGGCCCATCCTCAGGGAAACTGTTACCAGAGCATACCCAACCTGGGGGAAGGGAGATACCGAACTCCAGCCCTCTCTCGTCGTAAAGGGAGGAACAGAAGCTCAGAAACACTTGTGAAGGTCACAGCCCACGGGCAGATGCTCAGTAAAAGACTAAGCCCTTAACCATAGGGTTCTAGACACTTCCCCTCCGCCCAGCTCTTACCACCACATAACTAAAGCTCCTGCGTTACAATAATAGGGGACTATAGCCGAAGGAACTGCTAGGCTCAGAATCTGTGTAAGAGGTCTAATGGGAAAGCCAAAGACAACACAAGACACAAAAATAAGAACACTGGAGGAAATTTTAGCCTCTGACACCTACAACTAGAGCAAACAATAAATACAGCCTGGTTCCTAGCCAGAAAAATACAAAAGCTCACACTAAAAGCCTATTTACCTCAGTTCTTTCTACCCGATACATCATGTGTAGCTCTTAACAAAAATTTAAAAGACAGATGATAAAACAGGGACCGTTTCTATGCCCTTGAGCCCCTGAAATTATTCAGACTAGCCAATACTAAATCCCCTTGCCCTGCCTCTGCCTCTTGACTTCCCCTTGGTCATTCTCTGTGTCCCATGCCTCCACATGCGTCCCTACTCCCTCTCTTGGGAATGTTGAGCACAATAAACTATGTTTTCAGTGGCAATTGTCTCCTGATCTGTTGGCCTTACAATACCTAAGTAATAATAATAAAACATTGAAACAATTGGTCCAGCAAGCAGAATGGTTTGATCTCAGACCGAATGACTGATCTTGACTTTCTAACAGGTCTTCCAGATGGCAGCAGCAGGCACGCTGCTGGCTGGCATGTTGTTGCTGTAGCCAAAGCTGCTTTTTTTTTTTTTTTTTTTGCGGTACGCGGGCCTCTCACTGCTGTGGCCTCTCCCATCCGCGTAGGCCCAGCGGCCACGGCTCACGGGACCAGCCGCTCCGCGGCATGTGGGATCTTCCCGGACCGGAGCACGAACCCGCGTCCCCTGCATCGGTAGGCAGACTCTCAACCACTGCGCCACCAGGGAAGCCCCAAAGCTGCTTTTTGTTGCCTCTACCAGATGTTGCTGTGAATCCCGTTCATAAATTTTGGAACTTGTAAACAAAGTCCTCCCCTAGTTCCTATCTGAGTCAAGGTGTCAAGTGTTCAGGACAGAGTACCTGGGGGTAGTTCAAATTAATTGGCTACTTGTGACAGTTGAAAGGCTCCTCCAAGGAGAGTGAGGGGTAACTCTTTCCAAGTGCCATGGGATGGATCTGAGCAGCCCACGAAGTGGTGGGGCCATCAGAGTCATAATATTCTGTAACAGAGTTGGTTTCTTTGGCTTATTCCATATGATGGCAAGGGACTACTCTGAGACTACTGTGTCTCCATGGGGTCAGGGTGAGGGCATCCCAGCTACGATGACACCCCCATGTGTTGCCCAGTGGAGTATTTGCCCTTACAGAATTTGAAATGAAATCTTTCCAAAAAATTTCTTTTTTGCGGTACGCGGGCCTCTCACTGTTGCGGCCTCTCCCGTTGCAGAGCACAGGCTCCGGACGCGCAGGCTCAGCGGCCATGGCTCGCGGAGTGCCATGGCTCACGGGCCCAGCCGCTCCGCGGCATGTGGGGTCTTCCCAGTCCAGGGCATGAACCCGTGTCCCCTGCATCGGCAGGCGGACTCTCAACCACTGCGCCACCAGGGAAGCCCTAAAAAAAATTTTTATTGTGATAAAATATACTTCATAAAATTTACCATCATAACCATTTTTTTGTTTTAAAAAATTTATTGAAATATAGTTTATTTAAAATGTTGTGTTAGTTTCTGGTGTACAGCAAAGTGATTCAGTTATACATATATAAAATATTTTTAAATATTTATTTATATTTTATTCGGCCGTGTGAGGTTTTAGTTGTGGCATGCGGGATCTTCGTTGTGGCGTGCAGGATCTTTAGCTGCAGCATGCTAACTCTTAGTTGCGGCAGGTGGGATCTAGTTCCCTGATTAGGGATTGAACCTGGGCCCCCTGCATTGGGAGTGCAGAGTCTTAGCCATTGGACCACCAGGGAAGTCTCTAGTTATACATATATATATTATAATAGTTTGCATCTGCTAATCCCAAACTCCCAATCCATCCCTCCCCCACCCCCCTTCCGCTTGGCAAACATATGTCTGTTCTGAGTCTATTTCTGTTTTGTAGACAAGTTCATTTATGTCATATTTTAAATTCCACATATAAGTGATATCACATGGTATTTGTCTTTCTCATTCTGACTTACTTCACTTAGTATGATAATCTCTGGGTCCATCCATGTTGCTGCAAATGGCCTTATTTCATTCTTTTTTATGGCTGAGCACTATTCCATTGTGTGTGTGTGTGTGTGTGTGTGTGTGTGTGTATGCCACATCTTCTTTATCCATTCATCTGTCAATGAACGTTTAGGTTGTTTCCATGTCTTGGCTATTGTAAATAGTGCTGCTATGAACATAGGGGTGCATGTATCTTTTCAAATTAGAGTTTGAACTTGTCCAGATATATGCCCAGGAGTGGGATTGCTGGATCACATGGTAACTCTATTTTTAGTTTTTTGAGGAACCTCCATACTGTTTTCCATAGGGGCTGCACCAGTTTACATTCCCACCGACAATGCAGGAGGGTTCACTTTTCTCCAACATCCTCTCCAGCATTTGTTATTTGTAGACTTTTTAATGATGGCCATGTTGACTAGTGTGAGGTGGTACCTCATGGTAGTTTTGATTTGCATGTCTCTAATAATTAGCGATGTTGAGCATCTTTTCATGTGCCTGTTGGCCATCTGTATGTCTTCTTTGGAGAAATGTCTAGTTAGGTCTTCTGCCCATTTTTTGATTGAGTTGTTTGGTTTTATGTTATTGAGTTGTATGAGCTGTTTGTATATTTTGGAAATTAAGCCCTTGTCAGTCACATTGTTTGCAAATATTTTTCTCCCAATCTGTAGGTTGTCTTTTCATTTTGTTTATGGTTTCCTTTGCTGTGCAAAAACTTGTAAGTTTGATTAGGTCCCATTTGTTTATTTCTGCTTTTATTTCTATTGCCTTCATAGACTGACCTAAGAAAACATTGGTATGATTTATGTCAAAGAGTGTTTTGCCTGTGTTCAGTTCCCTCAGCATGGGTCTTTGCTTGAGTGGAAAGGACAGATGCCAGGACCCTAATGATCTTTCTAGCTCTAACAGCCTGTAATTCCAGTTAAATAAAAAGGAAGGAAATCATTTTAGCCCCCCTCTCAATGTTAATTTTTTAAATAATTAGCAGGAAATCTTCAGGACCAGTCCCCAGAACTGGTGGGCTTGTCTTCTGTGGAGGTTTGGCACTGTTCTGGGTGGGCCAGAACTTTCAGCCCAGCCTATGCTCCTAGAGAATGTATGCTGGGCTCAAGAGAATGAGATTAAGTGGGCAGTGAAGTTAGCTGTATCCTCTATAGAGGCATAGCAAACTCCTGGAGGGTGGCCCTTGGCACCTCAAAATCCTTACCAGACCTTGGTCCAGCATCTGGAAACTCTTGTTTCCAATTTTTTTCAAAATTCAAAACTTTTTCTCCCTGTTTTCTACTAGCCTCTGAAATTTCTAAAGTAGAATTTGGACCCAGCTGGGGGGAAAATTTTTTTTTAAGGTACATCTACATCTTGCTTACCCAGAAATAACTTTTCACTTTCATTTCTACCCATCAGAAATATGGTTTAAAAAGAAAGTTCTGAATATGTTTGGAGAGGAGTGAGCAGTTTGGGGTGGAGGCATATTTTGGGCCAGCATGACCCAGGGGTCCCTGCATCTGAGAGTCCTACTTCATTACTGGAGAGACCAGCCAAATACTCATAGAACAACTAGAAAATGACCAAGTGCTAAACAGGCTTCCAGAGCAAGAGAAAGGCCTGGACTGGACAGAGCTCACAGAGCTCCTTAGGTTTCAATAAGCCTCGAAGGGGAGTGAGAGTTCAGGCAGAGAAGGTTCTTGAAGAACAGCCTCTCAGAACACTGTGCAAGGACAGGTCGACAAGGTAACCCAGGTTATGTAAGGTCTGGGGTTGCTCATTCCTTCATCATTCAGTTCTGCCTGTTCTGGTGGAAAGAGAAGAAGGGAATGAAAAAGAAAAGTGGGGAAGGGCCCTAGAGCTGGGCTGTGCCCTCTGCGCCCTGCTGGCTCCAGGTGGGTTGGGGCAAGTGGCGCCCTGCAGTAGAGGCTGTCAGGGCTCTGGCTGGGCTGCATGACAGCCCGGCGGATGCTCATATGACCAAGGGCCCAAGGCCCTGAAGTCCCTACCCCCTCAGCCCCAGCAGCTGGACCTCGTGAGCTCTCGGAACCCAGCAGGGCCGGATCTGGAGTATCCCGTGATGGGAGGGCACGGAGAACACCAGGACCTCGAAATGCTGGAGGCCCTGGTCTCAGGCACACAGCAGGCTGGCCTGCCTCCTACTTTCCAGACGCAGCTGGTAGGAGGCATGGGCAGCAGAAGCGAGGCCTAGCGCCTGGGCCAGCTGGTGGTGCGCCCAGACCTGGCAAGTAGGGACCTCGCTGTGCCTGGTCCAGAGCCACGTGGGAAGCCAGAGTGGCCAGAGCAGGCCATGGGCTTCTGGGGCCCTGGTGTCAGAACATATCACCTGGAACATGCCCAATCTCCCCTGACCTCAGGAGCAGGGTTACTGACATGGTTATTACTTGGTTTGCAGACCTCCTGGGGACACCAGCTGCTGAAGGCTTTAGCCTTCCACCCCCTCCCTCTCCCGCAGCTCTTTCCAAAGACCCCCCCGTCCCTCCTCCCTCCCCGCCCTCCAGCCACTGCCCTCCCCATCCTAAAATCCCACCTGCCTGCTACATCCCAGTGGCCTTCGTTGGCCCCCTATGGCAACACTGGCAGGAGGCAGCATTCCAGCCCCTCAACCTCACAGCCCCACCCAGACTCAGGGCAATGGGGTGGGCGGGGGCACTGACTGAGGGGACCCCTAACGTGCGGGCAGCAGGCTCCCTACGTCCTTGAGTTCTTCCTATACTGGGAGCTCCGAGAAATTCACAAGGCAGGGGCTGCAGGCCACAGCCGACTCCAACACAGTCATTCCCTTTCCCAAGGGAAAGACGTTCCCTTGGCAAGACAGGGACAAGCCAAGAGAACGAATGTCCTTTTGCACCTGGACCCCATAGTACAAACTTTGTGTGCCCTTAGGTCCCAAGGACATAAGACCTAACTGAGGCCTCAGGCCCCGCTGGCGTGCTCCTGGATATTGCTCTTACAGAGCAGCGGGTGGGGCTGGCAGGCACCCTGCGAGGGGCAGCCACAACACTTCCTGGCCCAGCTGGAGCAGACAGCCCTCCCTCGGGGAGCTGCCCTCTCCCCCACAGCCTGCCCTCTCTCCCTCTCTCTCTCTCCCCTCCTCTCTCCTCTTTTGGCCACCTGTGGGCAGGGTTCTGGTCTGGGTGGGTTGCATGGTGGGTTTGCAGGAAAGGCTGGGCTACTGCCCTCTGGACTTCCTGGCTGGCTTCCATTGGGTGGAGCAAGTCTGAGCTGAACTGGAACACAGTACTCAATGCTAGCAAACTGTATGCTCAAAATGGACCAATGGCTGATGTGAAATTTGGAATACTTCTTACAACTACCATTAAATATGTAGTTTCCATGTGCTGAAAGTGACCTCCATCCCACATCTTCAAATTAAGGGGAATAAAATGGTTCATATGTGACTCATATAATTGCAGTGATAAGTGCAGGCAATTTAGTCATGAAGGAGAATGACCCTGTGTGATTCTCTTTGTTTCAGTTCCATGAGTCTCTGAGGACTTTGTGAAGTGTCACACTTTAAGTATCATTACTGCAGTTCAAGAGAGCATTTGAACTGCAATTTATAGATGAGTAAATGAAAGTATGAGAGATGAGTCCAAGGTCAACAGATCCAGAATAAGAAACCAGCTAGTTACGTTTTTTTCAAAGGCATGCATCAGCCACTTGGATACTTGATATGCTAACACTGTCCACCTAGACTTTAAAACCAACCTCACTGACCCATATATGAGGTGGTCGAGAAACATTCGGGTGCTTACTTGAATTCTTATTTAAAAAGTACCCTTAGGGCTTTCCAGGGCTTCCCTGGTGCGCAGTGGTTGAGAGTCTGCTTGCCGATGCAGGGCACACGGGTTCGTGCCCCGGTCCGGGAACGTGCCGCGGAGCGGCTGGGCCCGTGGGCCATGGCTGCTGGGCCTGCGCGTCCGGAGCCTGTGCTCCGCAGCGGGAGAGGCAGCGACATTGAGAGGCCCGCGTACCACAAAAAGTACCCTTTACTGCTGCAACAGTGAAGTACAGTTCCTTAGTACATAACACTCCTTTTTTTTCTGGTCTACATTCTGGTTCCTTGTCACTATCCTGGGTTCCAAGTGAATATGAAAACACAAGGGGAAATAGTTTCCTTAAAATCACTAGTTCAACTGGTTTAACCTATTTACAAAAACAGGAAGGTCTGTCAGAATGAGAAAGTTCTTAGAGACCAAGGAGTTGGTACATGGGCACTCCAGCAGGTGACCACTACACACCAACCATTCTTTTTTCAGATCATTATTCCTAGGGGTTTATTGATTTTATAAATCAAGTTTGGGCTTTGTTAATTTTCTCTATGGTTATTCATTTTCTATTTAACTAATTTCTGCTCTTTTTATTTACTTCACTTACTTGGGTTTGATTTGCTCTTTTTTTTTTTCTAGCTTCTTAAGAGGAAACTTGGATAACTGGTTTTAAACTTATCTTTTTTCTTTTTCTAATGTAAGTATTTAAAGCTACACATTTCCCTCTAAGCACCACTGTAGCTACATCTTACCAAATTTGATGTTACCTTTTTATTATCATTATTTGAAATATTATATAATTTCTTTGTTATTTCTTCTCTAAAGCATGGAGTTTTATAAAGTGTATTGTTCAATTTCCAAATATTTAGGGCTTTTCTAGACATCTTATTATTACTGTTTTCTAATTTAATTCCAGTGTGGTCAGAGAACATAATTTGTAATATTTTAATATATTGGTATACATTGACCCAGAATATCTCAGTGAATTTTCCATGTTTACTATGAAAAAATGTTATTTTTTTCTACAGTAGTTAGGTGGAATAGCCGATAAAAGTCAATTGTGTCAAGATTAATAGTGTCATTCAGAAACCTTCTATGTACATATTGATTTTTTGTGTAGATGTTCTATCAGCAAACTTTAATTATATATTTTATTCTTCCAACTTCTTTTCCAATATACACTTTTATATTCCATGTTAGTAGTTCACTAAAATTATATAACTCATCTTTGGAATTTCATAAGCAATTTTAAACTGTAAACAATACTTATTAAAATTCAATAAATACATATAGGTGGTAGCCAAACCAACTTAATTATTAATTAACTAATTCATAGTGATCATTAAATAGGTAATGTTTTAACATTACAATTCCCTTCTAAGTGTTTTTATTTCCAGGTAACCCAAGTCTTTATAATAAGTTTATGAAATTTCAGTTTCTCATTTGGTCAGTCAGTGTTTCTAACAGGGCATTTTTAATTACTATTAAGAAATAACAATAATAAAGTAATGAAGTTGCAAAGAAAAGAAATAACATAGCATAAATTGTTCACCAACTTCTGTTTTACATCCAAAATATTGACCTTCCTTCAATCCAAAATATTGATAGCCTTTACTTTGTTTTTTCCCCTTTGCTTACTGATATATCTGAAAATTAGATTGAAGGATAGCTGAGTCCCTTACATTTGATCTCTTTTAGAACACTAAAGATAAGGCTTAAAAAGTCAACACTTAGAGCTTCCCTGGTGGCGCAGTGGTTGAGAGTCCGCCTGCCGATGCTAGGCGACACGGGTTCGTACCCCGGTCCAGGAAGACCCCACATGCCGCGGAACAGCTGGCCCCGTGAGTCATGGCCACTGAGCTTGCGCGTCTGGAGCCTGTGCTCCGCAACGAGAGAGGCCACAACAGTGAGAGGCCCGCGTACCGTAAAAAAAAAAAAAAGAGAGAAAATCAACACTCACATTTTCACTGAGTTCAGGTTTTCCTCTACATTTTCACTGAGTTCAGGTTTTCCTCTACATTTTCACTGAGTTCAGGTTTTCCTCTACATTTTCACTGAGTTCAGGTTTTCCTCTATGTCTATAGGGACTAATTTTCCAACAGAATGTCCATGTCTTTTATCCATTAAACTAACATCAGTCGAGCACCTAAACTGTGTCAGGCACTGAGGTGGAGGGAGGACCTGCACAGCTACCAGCTAAAAGGTCACAGAGGCCATCCTGACTTCTCCATTTAAATTAGCCTCCTTTCCGCATAAGGGGTGTGTAGAAGTTCTCTTTGAGGGAATGATAACACCTGCGGATGTGCAGGTGATGAGCAGGAAAAAGAATATTCTAAGCAGAGAGGATAGTACCAGAGATAGGAAAGAACTTGGTGTGTTCAAGAAGCTGCAAGAAAGTTGGCATGATCAGAGGATAGTGAACGATGGAGAGAGGGTCAAAAGGTGAGATGCAGACACAGGATACAAATCAGGCAGGGTATGATCAAGGATTTGTGGATAATGCATTCTTTTATCCCATGATATTCTTCTCATGCATTGGTTTGAAAAGAGACATTTATTTTCTACTGCTGAAAGACAGAGAGAAAACATAAACAGGGAAGAGAATATATATCTGTATGTATGCAAGAGGGATCATAGCATCTCTGTGCCTGAAACTAAGGGATGTGGTAAGAGTGAACCAGAAAATAAGAACATAACTCTGCCATCCCATCACAGAGAAAAAACAACTAGCAAGACCCTGCAAATAGACAGTTCAATAATTCAGTGCAACAAATATTTATGATTTCGTCTGGGCAGGTCCCTTTGTTAGACACTGTGTGAAATCCTGAAAAGAGTGGCCACAGCCCCTGTGCTCTGGTAAACATTTGTGAGGGGGGTTCAGTGGGAAAAGTCTAGCAAGAGATGGATGGGAGAGACAAGAGAGGAAAACCCATTAGAATCTAGCATTGCTGATTGGAATACAGCCATTCAAATATAATGAAGTCTAGAGGAAGGATTCTTGGTGAGGATAGGAGAGGTTTGTGTCTGTGTGTTTATGTTTTGGAGACAGAAGGGACAAAGTAGAGATAACAAACATAGTTTTAAAAGTTGAGATCGGCTACACTTTTCTTATCCTCTCGCTCCGAGTTTAGTGGTTCTCATCCCTGTCTTCCCATTAGAATCACCCAGGGGAAACTAACAAAAACAGACAAACAAATAAAGCTTAATATAAGACTCCATCCCATCCCATCATATACCATCAAATCACATCACATCACATTACAATTAGAGCAGTCTCCAGCACTGTGGCTGGATAGCAGCATATTTAAATATTTATCCTGAGTACTTTAAATTGCAGCCAGAGTAGAGAACCATGAGCCTAGCCTCTACTTTGGAAGAAAGTCTAAAACGATGAAAACCTCAATATTTGAATTACTTTCTGGATATTTTTTATTGTTTCTGGAATTTCAATAAATGGTCTCAAAATACACGATGTGACCAACTGAATGATTGCCTTAGAGACTAAAAGGCTTTCAATGCATATACACTTTACTAATGCTTTTCCCTTAATTTACAAAACTACTTTCTAATGGAAATAAAATCAATGTAGTTCAGATTAAAGTAGACACAAATCTTTCAGTTATGGTATGTATAAAAGTTTTTTACAGTTAAAAAACCCTCCTGATTTTTTTAAAAAACAGGATACTACAGAAGGAGGAGATAAATTGCATAACACAACTTCAACAATTCTTTCCTTTTTCTCCCCTAAGAACTGGACAGTAATGGTAATAATCTGAAACCAGAAAGGAAAAGATAATTTACTTCTCTTAGACCTCTCAGAGCAAAACTCCATCCCATTAAGGTAATAAAACCAATTGAGATAATCACTAAAATAGTAATGATTGTGATAATAGTTACGGACTGAACACTTTGGGCCTCAAATTTACTTTTTTAAGTTAGTTTATCCCTTCACAAAACTATTAGTAACCTCCAATGTACATGAGTGTATGTGTATGAGTTGGAAGGGGGCGGGATCAGAGCTGGAGGATGAATAATGTATGCACAACCACAGGGAGCCTTTTCACACATGTAGATCTAAACATTGGATTACCCGGGTGGGGTGGGGAGTGGGGTCTTCTGCACTTTAAAAAGTTAGCTTATTAATTCTGGTACATTTTCCTTCTGTACGGTTGAAAACTACCATTTAAAACTACGAGCCATTCAAGATGAATAAAAATCAAATAACATAAAAATATTTAAAAGTTTTCATTTTAATAGTAAAACTGGGAAAGTCCCAAGCAAACTGGAATGATCAGTCACTCTAGTATAATCATCTATGGTACATTTTAACCCATATGCACCTTGAGAAATTTCTACTGTGGAGTGATGTCAGCATCATGGCAGAATAAAATGTCTCATTTTTGTGCCCCTCTCAACAAGAATTATTTGGCATCTGTCCATGGATGCAAGTGCCTTTGAGGGAGCTGTGGAATTCAGCACCATATATCAAGAGACCTGGGAAGAATCTCACCCACCCATGAATCGGGTAATAGGCATACAGACCTCGGTCCTACCTGTGGTCCTAGCCCGTGGATCAGCTCTAACCCCTCTTGGCCATGGTCCAGTACCCTCTGGAAAACAATATTTTAGACAATGACCCAAGAATGAGAGAGCTTTTGTGGAAATCCAGGTTTCCAGAAGAGAAGTTCCAGCACACCACTGGAACAAAAACAAAAACATATGAGTTTGGGTGCAATGGAGAGGAATAGAGTCATGAGCCGCAAGAATGGATGGTGGGAAAAGACTAGGAGAGTGGCAGATGGCACTCTCTGAGAGAATTAAAGGGCCACCGATCCTACTAACTGCATCACAAGTTCTATCAAGAAGCCTGCCCACAAGCTTCTGGGAGCACCTTGCCTGAAGATACCCTGAATGGCCCACAGGCATCCCAGCACTCAGTATGCCTCACTTTTCCCCTACCTTCACCCCTCCGCCCCTGGAGCTAGCTCCCAACACAGGCACACTCCAGACAGCAGCAGCAAGAGTGAGATTTGGCAGACAGCTGGTGGGCATGCACAGATAATGGAACCAGATCGGGCCAGGAAGAGACCACAGACTTGAGTTTTAGTGCCACCTTATGGAAAACAAAGACTGTCAAAATCCAGGCTGGTGCATTGCAGGATTGAGGGCAGGCATACAATCTTAAGAATTTTACACTCCCCCTACCACCAAGAGGGAAAAAGAGGGGTGGTGAAGGTGTAACCACAAAAGGCTGGAGAAAGCCTCAGAATCACTAGCAGCACTGATAGAAGGTATTTCTCTCCTGAAGGCAGTAAAGACTGAAGGAGGTGACTGCTATTTCAAATGCAAAGACAGCAATGAAAAACTTCAAGGAACATGAAAGATCAAAGAAACATGACACCAGGACTTCCCTGGTGGCGCAGTGTTTAAGAATCCACCTGCCGCTGCAGGAGACACGGGTCAAGCCCTGGTCTGGGAAGATCCCACATGCCACAGAGCAACTAAGCCCAAGCGCCACAACTACTGAGCCTGCGCTCTAGAGCCTGCGAGCCACAATTACTGAGCCCATGTGCCACAACTACTGAAGACCACGCATGTAGAACCTGTGCACCACAACAAGAGAAACCACCACAATGAGAAGCCTGAGCACCACAACAAAGAGTAGCTCCTGCTCACCACAACTAGAGAAAGACTGCATGCAGCTGCAAAGACCCAATGCAGCCATAAATAAATAAATAAATTTATTTAAAAAAAACAAAGAAACATGACACCACCAAAGGAACACAATAATCTTCCAGTAACCAGCACCAAAGACATGGAGATCTGCAATTTACCAAATACAATTTCAAAATAGTTATTTTAAGGAAATTCAGTGAGCTACAAGAAAACACAGAAGACAATTCAACAAAAGAGGGAAAATAATACATTAACAAAATGAGAAGTTTAACAAAGAGATAGAAATCATAAAAAAACACAAATTCTGGACCTGAAGAATAAAATGAATGACATGAAAAATGCCATAGAGAGCATTAACATCAGAATGAATCAAGCAGAAGATAGAATCTGTGAGATAGAAGACTAGAACTTTGGAATTATCCAGTCAGAGGAGAAATAAGAAAAAAAGACTGAAAACGAGTGAGGAAAGCCTATTTGATCTACGGAATGACATCAATAGAGCCAATTTGCAAATTATCAGAGTTCCAAGGGGAGAGGAGAGGGAAAAGGAGACAGAAAGTTTATTTAAAGAAATAATAGCTGAGAATGTCACAAATCTGGGGAGAGATTTGGATAACCAAGCTCATGAAGCTCACAGGTCACCAAACAAAATCAACTTAAAGAGTTCCTCTCAGTGACACATTATAATATAACTCAAAAAACAAAGACAAAGAGAGAATCTTAAAAGCACCGAGACCAAAGAAATTGTAATTTATCAGAGATGAAGAGAACTTAAAGAGATGAAAAAAAGATATTCCATGCAAATGGTAAACAAAAGAGAGAAGAAGTAGCTACATGTATACAAAAATAGATCTTAAACTAAAAACAGTAACAAGAGAAAGACAAATTCTTGATGAACTGACCTCTTTATCATTATATATATAAAACATTCGTAAATATATGTGCACCCAACATCAGAGCACCCAAATACATTAAACAAATACTAACAGAGCTGAAGGGAGAAATAGACAACAACAGTAGGGGATTTCAATTCCTCACTTTTAACAATGGATAGGTCATCCAGACAGAAAATCAATAAGTAAACATTGAATGTGATCTATACTTTATACCAAATGGACCTAACAGACATGTACAGAACATTCCATCCAACAGCACCAGAATACACATTCTTCTTAACGCACATGGAGCCTTCTTTATGATAGGTCATGTGATAGGTCACAAAAGAAGTCTCAGAAAATTTAAGAAGATTGAAATCATACAATGTATCTTTTCCAACCACAATGGCATAAAACTAGAAATCAATAACAGAACAAAAGATGGAAAGTTCTGAAATACTTGGAAATTAAACAACACACCCCTGAATGCGTCAAAGAACAAATCCAAGGGAAAAGTCAAATATCGTGAAAAAATGAAAAATAGAAACAAAAAATATCACAACCTATAGAATGCCATAAAAGCAGTTCTAAGAGGGAAGTTTATAGGGATTAATACCTACATTAATGAAGCAACTGACAAAGATTAATCTCTAAAATTTACAACCAGCTCATGCAGCTCAATGTCAAAAAGCAAATAACCCAATCCAAAAATGGGCAGAAGACCTAAATAGACATTTCTCCAAAGAAGATATACAGATTGCCAACAAATACATGAAAGGATGCTCAACATCACTAATCATTAGAGAAATGCAAATCAAAACTACAATGCGGTATCACCTCACACCAGTCAGAATGGCCATCATCAAAAAATCTACAAACAATAAATGCTGGAGGGACTTCCCTGGTGGCGCAGTGGTTAAGAATCCACCTGCCAATGCAGGGGACACGGGTTCAAGCCCTGGCCTGAGAAGATCCCACATGCCATGGAGCAACTAATCCCGTGTGCCACAACTACTGAGCCCATGTGCCACAACTACTGAAGCCCATGCACCTGGAGCCCGTGCTCCACAACAAGAGAAGCCACTGCAATGAGAAGCCCGTGCACCACAACGAAGAGTAGCCCCCGCTCGCCACAACTAGAGAAAGCCCGTGCGCGGCAACGAAGACCTAAATGCAGCCAAAAATAAATGAAATAAAATAATTTTTAAAAAAATAAATGCTGGAAAGGGTGTGGAGAAAAGGGAACCGTCTTGCACTGTTGGTGGGAATGTAAATTGATACAGCCACTATGAAGAACAGTATGGAGGTTCCTTAAAAAACTAAAAATAGAACTACCATACGACCCAGCAATCCCACTATTGGGCATATACCCTGAAAAAACCATAATTCAGAAAGAGTCATGTACCACAATGTTCACTGCAGCACTATTTACAGTAGCTAGGACATGGAAGCAACCTAAGTGTCCATCGACAGATGAATGGATAAAGAAGATGTGGCACATATATACAATGGACTATTGCTCAGCCATAAAAAGAAATGAAATTGAGTTATTTGTAGTGAGGTAGATGGACCTAGAGTCTGTCATACAGAGTGAAGTAAGTCAGAAAGAGAAAAACAAATACCGGATGCTAACACATACATATGGAATCTACAAATGGTTCTGACAAACCTAGGGGCAGGACAGGAATAAAGACACAGATGTTGAGAATGGACTTGAGGGCACGGGGAGGGGGGAAGGGTAAGCTGGGATGAAGTGAGAGAGTGGCATGGACATCTATACACTACCAAATGTAAAATAGCTAGTGGAAGGCAGCTGCATCGCACAGGGAGATCAGCTCCGTGCTTTGTGACCACATAGAGCGGTGGGATAGGGAGGGTGGGAGGGAGATGCAAGAGGGAGGAGATATGGGGATATATGTATATGTAAAGCTGTTTCACTTTGTTATACAGCAGAAACTAACACACCATTGTAAAGCAATTATACTCCAATAAAGGTGTTAAAAAAAAATAATGCTAGAGAAACAGAGGCCTGTTGCTCAGTGAAAAGGCTTGCTCCTATCTTGAAAGCTGGGGATTGTCACTGAAAGCTTTTAGCATGGGAGTGACATGATCTGTGTTGTAGAAAAATCACTTTTTCTAAATGTAAGACTGACTTGACAAGAGAAAGACTGGTTAGGAGATGGTTGCATCCAGGTGAGGATGGGAGTTAATGAAGTAAGTCAGGGCAGAGGTTTGAACAGGAGCTAATATGAGAGCCACTCAAATCTTCAGGTTCTGGCATTGGGTTGGGCAAAAGTGGTGAGAGGGAGGCACTGAGGACGACCCTGAGGTTTCTGGCATGGGCAAATGAGTAGTGTAGGATGGTGGGTGAGACCTCTAGCCTGGGAGTCAGAGACACTTGGTTCTGGATACAAAAATTAAAAAAAAAAAAGGATCCCTGTCCTGGTGGGGGATACAGACCAAAAAATACTCACTTTCAATACCAAGTAGTCACAGCAAAGATAAAGATAAGCACAGGACCCAGCCTGGGAGGGGGAGGCGTGGCGGGAGAGTGGTTTAAGGCATGCTTGCTAGAATTATACAGCATTGGAGTAAAGAAGGTGAGAAAGGTGCTCAGGATGGAGGGGGCTACATGCCTAAGACACAAAGGAACAAACAGGATGGTGGCCTGGGAGATGTCCCTGACTCTCTGGCTTGGGTTCCACTCACTTGCTAACAGCACCCAGATCTACATTTCAGGCAGACTGCTGCCTCTGTCCACTGGCCACCGCCACATCAAAGTTCCACCTCAAAGCAGTGCATCCGTGAGTCTTCCCTGCACATGCAGCGCCCCCTCCTGAAGTGCCCACTAAATCTGCTCCTCACCCGCCTGGCCCAATGCCACTCCCATCCACACAGGCTACCACTTCTGGGATCCTGAGAACCAGCCTCCACTCCTGTCTCTCCTGCCCCATACCCAACCTGTCACCAAATTCTATTCCACTGTTTCAAAAGTTCTAGAACCTGCTCCATCGCCATTACTACCTTTATTCCAGTTTCCAGCAGCCGTAGGAGCACCTCTCTCTTTTCACATTATTTTAATTGAAATATAGTCTACATACCACAATATATCCTTTTAAAGTGGCCAATTCAGTGTTTTTTTAGTATTTTCACCATGTTGTGCAGCCATCATTCTTATCTAATTCCAGAGCGTTTTCATCGCTGCAAAAGAGAAGCTCTGTACCCATCAGCAGTCCCCATTCCCCCTCCCCCTTCCCTCTGTCAACCACTAATCTACTTTATGGCTCTATAAAGTCCCCTGTTATGGACATTTCACAAAAAGGAAATCGTACAATACGTAGCCTTTTGTGTGTTTGCTCAAGAATCCATCTCAGGAATTTCTCGGATTTCTTCACTATTAACGGCAGTGATTTCAAAGCCTGCTTCACTGTGAATTTCATATCAAAATGAATTAAGCATAATGTTTTTAAGTTTCATCTATGTTGTAGCATGTATTAAACATGTTTTTTATTTTCTGTTTTCTGATGCTTTGACATCTGGGGCCTTGCTGACTCTGGAGGGATGGCCTCTCTCAGGGCTCGCTAATTCCTAGAGATAGTAAATGACTTCTCTGCAAGTGTACCTTTCATTTGCAAACCAACCAACTCACCACTGCCCATCTACTTTATCTGGGTCAATACCAATATCCACCTGTCCTAATCACCCCAGGTCCAGGTACCAGACAACTAGGGACAGCCTCTATGGCCCAGAGCCCGCTGAAATTATTCAAAGTAGTCAATCTTAACCCTGCTTCCCCTGCCTTGCCCATTACTTGCCATGGAAACCACAATAAATGTTTTCTCCTCACTCCCTCTGCCTCTTGAAGCTGGTGCTTCCCCTTGTGACTCCCTGTGGCAGGGTGTGCCCCCTCCTTTTGGGAACTGTGAGTAACAAGTATCTTTTCAATGCTAATTGTCTCCTGATCTGTTGCCCTTACTAAGAACCTCAAATTTTCTACTAATACACTGTATTTTTTAACAGTTGGAAAACCACTTATCTTTATTATCAGTGTCAGGGGTCCACCTTCAAGAAGGTGAGGCTCACCTGCATCACATCAGGATCCCCAAGTGCACCTAGGTACCTAGATCTGACCTTCATTTGTTGAACTTGTTCCAGGGAAATCCTATGGTTTCTTCTTTTGCTTCCTCAGCCCTGATTAACCTGGACAAGAGCGAGATTTTAGCCACTCCGGCTTGTGATGGAATCCAAGATTGATTCAACATTCTTTGTTCTCACCTCTCCTGCACTGACTGACCCAATCAGTCATAATTTGTTTATTTTGTTTTCCAAGCTGGGCTCTAGCACCATCCTGGTGGAGGAAGCACCTTAGCAGACTGTCCAATCTGAGTACAAACATGGAGTAGTCTTTCCATACTGTTGACACACAGCTATCAATCCAGTATATAAATGCTGCTACTTTGCAGCCCGCTTTACCCTCTCTCCAGGGCAGCCAGGGAAGTGAGGGGTTCCAAAGCAGAGGTCCTAGGGACACTAAGTCAGCACACAGTTTTCAGGCTGACCTCCATCCACTCACACAGAAACACATTTCTCTCCTTCAACCATCATCATCCTTGTACCATTTCAATGGTGTGATCTAATCATGACTCAGCATGCTGTTTGTCTATTGTTATGTAACAAACCACCTCCAAATTTGGTGGCTTGAATTGAAAATAGAGTGTCAAATACATATTTCTGTACCCATATTCATAGCTGCATGATTCACAATAGCCAAAAATTAGAAGCAACCCAAGTGTCAATCGGCCAATGGATGGATAAACAAAATGTGGTATATCCATAAAATGGAGCCTTTACAAGGAAGGAAATTCTACACATGCTACAACATGGATGAACCTTGAGGACATTATGCTAAGTGAAATAAGCCAGTCACAAAAGAACAAATACAGGGCTTCCCTGGTGGCACAGTGGTTGAGAGTCCGATGCAGGGGACACGGGTTCGTGCCCCAGTCCGGGAGGATCCCATGTGCCGCGGAGCGGCTGGGCCCGTGAGCCACGGCCGCTGAGCCTGCGCGTCCGGAGCCTGTGCTCCGCAGCGGGAGAGGTCACAGCGGTGAGAGGCCCGCGTACCGCAAAAAAAAAAAGGACAAATACAGTGATTCCAGTTATATAAGGTACCTAGAAGAGTCAAATTCATACAAACAGAAAGGAGAATAGTGATTGCCAGAGCCTTGCGGGAGGAAGGATGGGAAATTATTGCTTAATGGGTCTAAAGTTTCAGCTTTGCAAGGTGAAAGAGTTCTGGAGATGGATGGTGGTGATGGCTGCACAACATTATGAATGTACTTAATGCCACTGAACTGTACACTTTAAAATGGTTAGGATAGTACATTTTATGTTATGCATATTTTACCACAATTTAAAATTTTTACTGGCTTAAAATTATACTCTGTTATTATTTCTCAGAGTTGTGTGGACTGACCGGGCAGGGAGACATATTTGGAGACTAGCTACCACAATCCATCTCAGGGATTTCTCAAGTTTATTCTCTTTTTTTTTGGCTGCATCAGATCTTATTTGCATCACACGGGCTCTTCCTTGTGGTGTGCGGGCTTCTCTCTAGTGTGGCGTGCAGGTTTTCTCTCTCTAGTTGTGGTGCACAGGCTCCAGGGTGCATGGGCTCTGTAGTTTGCGGCAGTCAGGCTCTCTAGTTGAGGCACAAGCTCAGTAGTTGTGGTGCATGGGCTTAGTTGCCCCGCGGCATGTGGAAACTTAGTTCCCTGACCAGGGATCGAACCCGTGTCCCCTGCATCGGAAGGTGGATTCTTTACCAATGTACCAATGGACCACCAGGGAAGTCCTTCAAGTTTATTCAGTATTACAGCAGTGACTTCAAAGCCTGTTTCATTGTGAATTTCACAGCAACAACCAAGTTCCCAGAGAGCTTGTTTCAACTTATAAAGCACTGGAAAAGTTGTGAGCTCTTCTTGGCATATCTGCTACCAACCTCCTTTCCCATTCTAGAAAAAAAAAATCTTAATTTCTTATGAAACTATGTGTCCTTTGAGATTAGGTTAGAAGTCAACTTCTAATTGGTAATTCATGAGGGCATCTTTTAGATAGGGTAACCACTCATATTTCAGAGTATATTTTGTGTTTCTATTATCAATGCCTGGCCCTTTCTCAGTTAGCATCGAATTTCCTGCATCCCAGGGAACCCATCAGCATTAGGCAAACCAGGATGGGTGGTCACTCTACTTTTAGACCTTCTCAATTTTATGAACTCACCTAATGTTACATAAGGCTGATATTCTCAAACCATGTATATGTCTTAAAATTGTGATTCCAATCTTGAGATCTCTACAAAATTCCTTTGTCTTTCTGGTGGTTGTCCCAATCCATGATGCTTTGTGTCTGGTGCACTTGACTCCAGAGCTCTATAAATCCAACAATCTGGCAATAAAGATGCATTTTTAGATTGGGCCTATGGTGATTATTTTAATCTAAGATACACTTGGACACCATATCTTAGATCCACATTCTCACATGATAAGCCAGTGTTAAAATGCAACACATATAAACCAGGGAGTTCACACAACCCAGTCTTGATGGGGTTGTCGTAGTCAAAGAACCAGCAATTTGGCAGGAAAATATAACAAAAAGTAATTCAAATTTTATTTGGCTTGTGAATACTAGTAAACTACTAGTTTTCTCCTTGTTATAATAGCATCAAACATCACAAAGTAGAAAGATTTCTGAGTAGACTAGAATCCTGCTGAGCGGCTCTGTGCCCTGGGTGTGGACAGTGAGGAAGGATACCCAGCTCTGCTCCCTGAGGGCCTCATTAGAATTAGAAGACCCCTCAGAAATCAGTCAGCGTCAGTCCCTTTAAGTAGTTTTCTACGATGTCTCTGTTCAATGAATTCTGGGTGATAATGTTCTTGGATAAATTTAATCTCTTAGCCTCAATGCCTAACATATTTCATATTTTGGTAAAGTTATGAGCATCTATATTCTAAGATTTAAAAAATATAGATAATATATTAAAATTTTAATGACAAATCATGATGATCCTATGGGAACTTTTCCATATGATAACTCTTTTTCATGACTACATTGGCTTCAGCAATATTATGTTTGGAGATAGGCTCTACTTTGACTCTTTGTGTTTCCATTATCAGTACATTGTCTTATCCATAACTGACCCCTATGTCGCCTCATCATTTTTGACTCAAGGAGGCAGACAGCAGCCCACAGGAGGGTAGGTAGAGCTGAATAGTATGAACCTCAAAGGAGGGAGGCTATTGCTTAATGCAAGGTAAATGATGGCTTGAAAGTAAAAAGTGGGAAGGAAAGAAAGACAACAGCCCTGCTGGGCTCATGGAACTTGGGAATACGCAGAAAAATTATCAGGACTTGTTCCAGAGGGCTTCAAGGGAACAATACCCTCAGGGAAAACCAGGAGGTAGAGCAGGACTTTAGGAAATTGGGAAGGAAGTTGAGGACGAGGAGAATTTCAATTGCAGGGAAAGAAAGATTTAAGAGGGCTCATTGGAGCATTGGGAAGAGGAGCATAGAGAGGTGGTGGTGATCCCACAGGCCTGATGTTCCCCAGGACTACAGGCTTTCTCCTCCCCCCATGGTCCAAGGATAGCTGCATCACTGGAGAAGCTGCTTCCTTCTCTTCAGAGACAACCTGAAGCTCCCACCAACCCCATGCTGAGACTGAGGCACTGCCAAGTGAAGATCCAGCCCCCAGGACCTTGAGCTTCCCACCTAGGTAGGCCATTGAATATGATGTGCTGTTCCAAGTCCTCTTTGCATCCTTCCACCCTCACAAAAACATCCCCTGGCCACAGAGAACAGTAACTGAGATCAGAGGCTTTAGAATTAGTAAGACCTGACACATAGCAGCCACAGAACCTACAACAAGTGAGTTGTTAGCCATTCTAACCCTCAGTTTCCTCATCTGAACCATAGGGATAATCATAACTCCTTATAATAGTACTGGCCTCTTTCACTGAGAACTTAATTTGGTTTGGGCAGTGACGCTCTTGTAGAAGGTTGAGGTTTGGGCCTTCTAGCACAGGTATGCAAACTCTGCATTCACAGCCCTGCACCCTCAGGAGCCTCTTCTCCTACCCATTCTTGCTGTCCTTCATGCCTGCCCACTTCAGTTCTGAAGAGGCGAGCACTCGTTTTGGAACTTACTCCCATTGGCTGCTTCCATTTTACTAATGCCTTTTTTTTTTCTCTTTCAGTCATTTCTTTTTTTTTGCAGTACGCGGGCCTCTCACTGTTGTGGCCTCTCCCGTTGCGGAGCACAGGCTCCGGACGCGCAGGCTCAGCAGCCATGGCTCACGGGCCCAGCCGCTCTGCGGCATGTGGGATCTTCCCGGACCGGGGCACGAACCCGTGTCCCCTGCATCGGCAGGCGGACTCTCAACCACTGCACCACCAGGGAAGCCCTCTTTCAGTCATTTCTAATGGAGAAACATATACTACAGCTGCTGCCACTTGATGTTACAGAGCCAAAGGAACTGAAAACCATATTATGATTATGTGTGATATGAAGACAGGCAAGATATTTCTACTTATTTTGGTGCTTCCATAGTACTCATTGGTAGATATAAAATAGTTAAGCAGTCATCCTCTTGGAGCCCTTGCAGAAGACGGCGGGTGGGGATTTTTTAAATGGTACTAAACAGAAAATGTTGTGATGTCCTTCTTTTTGACGGGTTTTCACGTTCAGCTCCTACCCCGAATTGGGAAATTCTTTTTCCTACCAAAGAGTGAACCAGATAAATCCTTTCCTTCACCACAGTACAATAAGAGTTTCACAAAAAGCAGGAATGGCTGGCTATAGGGTCAAACCTCTGACTTCAGCCTCAGGGTCAACAATACAGGGGAGGTGGTGGACACAGAGAGATAGAGGAGGAGAGAGAGGAGACATAGGAGAGAGAGAGAGACAGAAAGCGACAGAGACAGAAAGAGAAAAAGAGAGGCCACTCCCTGGAGAATAAGTAGCAATAAACCTTTGAAAGAACTAGTAGAAGCAGATTTCTCTGTAACACCACAGGTTAGGACTCTGTTCTTAAATTTTGAGCAAACATATAAGCAGAGGCACAATACAGAAACATTCATTAGGAAATTGGAATTGAAACCAGAATCTCTGGGAAAATTGTTTATAGTATGTCTAATATCGTTTCCAAGTTAACTGTACGGACAGTTGCATGTAGCTCCTGTTCTGTTTGAAGACTCTCAGCCACTTTCAACTAATCCTTTTGTTGTCTCCATAAAATCCCAAGTTAAGTCCCCACTCCTTGAATATGCCTTAAGCAGACTAAATGTGGCCTCATTATCCCACCACAAATTCTGATAATAATCTCTGTGCTCTACTGACTTGTCACTAACAGAAAATTATTAAAGTGGCTATTCACATATGGCATGTATTCTGTTTTCTAGTCTAGTTAACTTCTTACCTTAACCCAGGAACTAAAGCCAGGATGGCTCTGACCTCACAGCTGTGGTTGGTCATCACTAATCCCAGACTGAGTGTCTCTGCAGGAGAGAGGGAGGTGGTGGGAAAGGAGGGAAAATAATCAGTATTTACCACGTGACTGCCTCGTCCCTGGCCCTGTGCTACCATGGATGTTCTGATTAATTGTCCCAACCACTTTATATCTACCTTCCAGATGGGGAAACAGGCTTAAAATGTTTGAGTAATTTGCTCAAGATCCCAGGTTAAGGACAGAGGAAAGCCAGAATTCCAACAGAGCTCTGTCCTATTCCAGTGCCTATGGTCTCTTCACGGGAGGTTTGTGCAAATATCACCTAATCTCGAGCCTTTACTCTCAGTCTCAAATCACACAGAGCATTTCTAAATACACTTCTGATAATAGCATTATTCTAAGGCATGCTAAGGAGTCATGGGAATGATGTTTCATTATGGGAAGAGACATAGAGATGGAAAAAGAGTAGACAAAGGCAGACAAGAACTGAAGTGGTTTTACCGGGATAAAGCCAGTGTACCTAAGATTGCCTCAGACCTGTGTATCCTGTACTGCCTGGCCATCCCTCAAGCTTTGGCTCAAAGGCTGCCTGACCCCTGTGCTGTCCCCACTTCATACTCCCCACCCCTGAATCCCTTTGGCTCAATTAAAAGGTATTCATGTACCTGGCTGCCATCCCAGGGTGAATCTATTCCACCATGCCTTCCTTCGCCCCACCCCACAATGCCCCAGGCAGAAATAGCTTCTAAGTGGGTAGAAAGGATCCTGAGCTACTAGGCCTCTGTCCCCATGCCAAAATGAACTCAGAGGTTCAGCCTGTGGCTTCAGTTCAAGGGAGCAGGAAGGACAGGACCAAAGGGGACCTACTAAAATGTAACTTTGAAACAGGTAAAAACCGTGCACATCTTGCCAGATAAACCTATCAGTGTTACTCCCAGACTGGTGGTTCTTAAATTCTTTGAACCTCTAGTAGTAATAGTAGTGGTAGTAAATACTCCAAAGAGGTTTATGTGAGTACAAGAGTTTAGCCAACTCTGAAATTAGAGGGAACACAGTACACAAGATTTCCCTTACTTCTGTCAACAACTGCAAGTTTAGGGGTCCCTAAGATCACCCTTGGGTGTGATATTTCCCTAGAAAGACTCACAGAATTCACTGAAAGCAGTTATACTCATGATTATAGCTTATTACAAGAATACAGATTGAAATCATCTTACTGAAGAGTGCAAAGAGCAGAGTCCAGGAAAAATACCACACCTGGAGCTTCTACAGTCTTCTCGCCATGGGGTCAGGATGCCTCACCTTCCTGGCATGTGTGACAGCATGCACAGAGTGCTACCTACCAGGTGGGCTCACTCAGGTGTCAGTGTTCAGCGTCTTTACTGGGGCTGTATTAAATAGGCATGGGTGATCTTAGGCTCCAGCCCCACTGAGGGTGACACAAAGAAAGACCCCACTCACACATTGATAGTCTTTCTGGTGTAGCCAGCGCCTGGTCTAAATCATATTGTTAGACTATCCAGTGGGACCCAAGGCTTGCAAGCAAACAAAGGTTATCTCCCGGAAGCTAAGGGCAAAGGGCAGACCTTTCTTTGGGCAAGGTTAAATTTTTGACTATGCAGTGGGATATATCTATGGATGTTTACTAAATTAGAAATTAAAACAAAAGTTTTAAAATACTTAGGGATTTGTGTAAAAATTATATATACCAATTACATGTTAACAAAAAATAGTAATTTAATGAAAAGCTATTTTCCCAAAACAAAAAAGAAATCAGTAAGAAGAGTTGCAATGTTTTAAATTTTTGCAAATCTCTTCAATGATTGGCTTACTTTAACTTATCTTTTCAGGTAACTGTGGATACTCTTCTTTGATATGACACTAAAACAAAACTAGCTGTAGTTTCTTAAAGGTTAATTACAGTGTGGAATCTGAAGCCTTAACAATGAACTTTGTGGATTCTGTTATATTACGGTTTGGCTTATCTTGCACTTTAGATGGATTTTTTTACCCATAAATGATTGTAAAACATCACTGTGATGGTTAATTTTATGTATCAACTTGACTGGGCCACAGGGTGCCCAGATATAAGGTTAAACATTATTCTGGGTATGTCTGGATGAAACTAACATTTGAAGCAGTAGACTGAGTAAAGCAGATTGTCCTTACAATGTGGGCAGGCCTCATCCAATTCACTGAAGGTCTGAATAGAACAAAAATTTGAGCAATAGAGAATTGCTCTCTCTGCCTATAGTCTTTGAGCTGGGACAGTTCCTCTGGTCAGACTCAGACTCAGACTAGAATTTACACCATCTGCTCTCCTGGTTTTCAGGTCTCTAGACTTAGACTAGAATGATACATAACTCTCCTGGGTCTCTCTCTAGCCTGCAGATCTTGGGACTTCTCAGCCTCCATAATCGCGTGAGCCAATTTCTTCATAAACATTCTGTTTCTCTGGGGAACCCCAACTAATATAACCATGCATTGATCATTTGAAAAATATGGGTTCACTGAGTTATGCAGATATTCCAAGTATTAATATACTTCCTTATCCAATATCAAAAATTACATTTGCTTCACTGTTGAATAGAAAAGCCTTTAAGGACTGGGAAGCCATCAAGCTCATGGTGAATACAAGTATTTCAAAATTATAATTTTTCCTTCCAAGCCCAGATTTTAACACATTCTTTCAGTTGTTTTCCTTGAAGTCAGAGACTCACTTTAATTATTTTTAAAAAATAACTACCAAACACCCAAGTTTGAATATTCATAGTGTTACTGAGTTTAAGCTCGTACTACTCACCGCACGACAGGCCAATAATCAAGGGACAAGTTTTTGGGACAAGGAATAAGACTTTATTTGGAATGCCAGCAAACCGAGAAGATGGTGGGCTCATGCCCCAAAGAACCATCTTGCCTGAGTTAGAATTCAGGCTCCTTTTATACTAGAAGGGGAGGAAATAAAGTGAAACACTTCCGGGGCTTCCCTGGTGGCGCAGTGGTTGGGAGTCCGCCTGCCGATGCTAGCGGACGCGGGTTCATGCCCGGATCCGGGAAGATCCCACATGCCGCGGAGCGGCTGGGCGCGTGAGCCATGGCCGCTGAGCCTGCGCGTCCGGAACCTGTGCTCCGCAACGGGAGAGGCCACAACAGTGAGAGGCCCGCGTACCGCAAAAAAAAAAAAAAAAAAGTCAAACACTTCCTGGTTCCCATCAGCCTCCAGAGGGAGCGTTTAATTTCTTCCTCTCTGCAGTCATTCACAGGTTGGCCTGGTCGGGATGTTTCCTGTAAGCTAAACAAAGGTATTTGAGCTTTAATACTCATTACCTGGGAAGATTCCCAGAGATGGCCCATTATGTATTATTTAAGCTTATAGGCAACATCCCTGTAGTGATTAGCTTGTAATAGAATACAAAATGTTCTTCGCTATTACAATACTTTATCATAGTTGTTCTTCTGAGTAAAAATGGTGTTTCATTAAAAAAGAAAAAAAAGTACAAATCACAACTCAACAATCACCCCAGTGTGTGCCTCAAGAGCCCATCTGGTCTGGGACAGAAGTAACAGGCACAAGGCTGGCAACATGGAGCCCCTGACCTCAACGGCACTGCACTGCCTAAGCACAGGTAACGTGAACTCACCTAGCAACTGGTACCTAAGCACTTAGGGATTAGGGGCCCATGATGAGCACCCCATTCTCACAAGGGAGCAGAGTGGGGCTGCCCACTTCATGCCATTGAAGGGCTTGATCAGATCACTGAGCCACAAGCAAGCAGCTGGGCATATCTGAGTCAAATTCTAGCTCCCTGTTGCCTGTTCTGATAGAGCACCGGAAGACTGCCCACAGAGCATCTGGAAGCCCTGAGTGGTCCACAGGGGCACCTTTTCCCTGGGATTTGATAGGGCACCTTGGGAAAGAAAACAATGTTGTTGAGGCCAGCAGCTCCTTTGCTGTGTTTACAACAGTGGAAACTCAGGGAAAACTCAGCTTACAAGTGCTACAGTTAGGGTGCAGGTCATGGCAAAACCTCAGACAAACAGCAAACGGTGGCAGTGGTCAAAGCACAAGCACTCCAGCGGGGAGTGATGCCTTCCAGGCTGCCTCCACCGTTCAGCAAATCCTGTTAGTAAGGCAAGAGCAATCAGGTGTCATCTGTCTCTGGGGACAAACCACCCTGCTCACTGCAGATTGTTTTAACCATAAAACCTTGGGTGAGGTGTGGTAAGGTCAAGGGCAGATCAAGGGAGGGAAAATAGGAAGAACTTTACAGTTTGTTATACTCAGAGTCCTCTGAGAGAACGTGCATGCCACACAGGCCCATTCAGGGGAAGTATCGGGTTCAGTCGGGAGGCAGAGGGAGATAGGGGAACTGTGGGCACTTTACTGTGGTTTCCACAGGAAGGAACAGGCAGGGCAAAATAAGCAGGCTCATTAGCTAGTTTGAATACTTTCGCCAGCTCTGGGGCATAGGGGCTGTCCCTGGTTATCTGGTACCTCACCCTGGGTGATTAGGGATTGTCGATAGTCAGAGTGTGAGAGTCAGATAAGGTAGGTAGTTGGGGGTGTGGAATTCATTGGCTGCTCAAGAAGGGAAACTGACCAGCCTCTAGCCAGGGTCTCAAAACTGGGTCAAGAAGGCATTTATAAAATCTTTATTACAAGTGGCATTGAGTATATTCACAATGTTGTGTAACCATCACCACCATCTTTTTCCAGGACATTTTAATCATCCTAAACAGTAACTCTGCACCCATTAAACAATAACCCTCCACTCTTCACTACACACACACCCCCAGTTAACCCCTATTCTACAATACTTCTGGCTCTATGAATTCGCCTATCTTAGATGCCTCATATAAGTGGAATCATACAATATTTGTTCTTTTTAATGTTCGAGGTCCATCCATGTTGTAGCATTCTCTTCGGTTCCTTTATGATTTTTATCTCTTTACTGATATTCTCTATTTGGTGAGAAATGTTTCTCCTGGTTTCCTTCATTTCTTTGTGGATGGTTTCCTTTCATTCTTTGAGCATATATAAGACAGTTGGTTTAAAGTCTTTGTCTATTATGTCCAATGTTTGAGCTTCCTTGGGGACAGTTTCTGTTAATTTCTTTTTTCCTATTAACAGACCATACTTTCTTGTTTCTTTACATGCTTCACAATTTTTTTGTTAAAAACTGGACATTTTGAATATTATAATGTGGCAAATCTAGAAATCAGATATTCCCTCCTCTCCAGAGTTTCTTGTTGCTACTTACTGTAGAGTGTTTGCTTAGTGACTTTTCTAAACTATATTTGTAAAGACTATATTCTTTGTTATGTGAAATGCCTGAAAAGAAGAAAGAAAAAAGAAAAGCCTCTTTACAAACTTTTAAGATTCTGGCAGGCAGAGATCTACACTTGTCTTATGGGCTCCAAGACAAGCCTGGTATGTAAGTTCCCTTGCTTATGAAACCTGTCACTTACCAGTCTGGAGTGGTCTGCCTCTTTCTTCAGTTTCTCTCTGCCCTCCATGCAAGGGGGCAGGTTTCAGATTTTACCCAGGAAGCCCCTGAGTGTGTGAACCAACGAAATGCTAGCAAACATAATTTAACAGACTATTAAAAGGATTATATAATGGTGTTGGGAAAACTGGATATCCGCATGTAAAAGAATGAGGCTGAGGGCTTCCCTGGTGGCGCAGTGGTTGAGAGTCCGCCTGCCGATGCAGGGGACGCGGGTTCGTGCTCCGGTCCGGGAAGATCCCACATGCCGCGGAGCGGCTGGGCCCAGGAGCCATGGCCGCTGAGCCTGTGCCTCCGGAGCCTGTGCTGCGCAACGGGAGACGCCACAACAGTGAGAGGCCCGCGTACCGCAAAAAAAAAAAAAAAAAAAAAAAAGAATGAGGCTGAAATCTTCCCTTACACTACATACAAAAATCAACTCAAAATGGGTCAAAGAACTCAACATAGAGCTAAATGTATAAAACTCAGAAGAAAACACAGGGGAAAACCTCATGGCATTGAATATGACACCAAGAGCATAGGCAACAAAAGGAAAAAATAGACAAATTGGACCCCATAAAAATTAAAAACTTCAAAGTTTTTGTTTATTTTTTATTTTTTAATAAATTTATTTATTTTATTTATTTATTTTTGGCTGAGTTGGATCTTCGTTGCTGTGCATAGGCTTTCTCTAGTTGGTATGAGCAGGGGCTACTCTTCATTGCGGTGTGTGGGCTTCTCATTGCAGTGGCTTCTCTTGTTGCGGAGTACGGGCTCTAGGTGTGTGGGCTTCAGTAGTTGTGGCTCACGGGCTCAGTAGTTGTGGCGCATGGGTTTTGTTGCTCTGCGGCATGTGGGATCTTCCCGGACCAGGGATCAAACCCATGTCCCCTGCATTGACAGGCAGACTTTTAACCACTGTGCCACCAGGGAAGTCTCGAAGGAAAGTTCTTATGAGACACTGTTTCTTTGTGAGAGGCTCTACCTGGAAAAGCATTGTGCTAGGAGGTATTGCTCTATGGGGATATATTGTGTTTCTGCCCCCTTCCAGAGCTGAGACCTCTCTGGAGGCCTGAGAGGTACTCTCTCTTTGGTTGTGTCTGCCCCAGTGCCCAACACATACCTTCCAGAGTCACAGATACATCTAATTCAAGTGGTACCCCTGACTGGGAGGTGCTTAGAGCTTTAATCAGCTTCACTAGCATCTTTCCCTTGTCAAAGGTGGCCTGTTGCTCTGATACCCAGTCCTATATGTGCCTTTCTTTACCAGATGGTGAGAGATGGAGGCATTGTGCCAGATGGGGAATGAAAGTCCTCCAAACCCCAAAATTCCTACAAAAGCTTGCACCTCTTTTACATTCTTAGGGATTGGATAGATTTGTACCTTACCGATCACAGCTTCTGAGACAATGTACATCTTATCCAACAAAACAACTCCCCAAAACTTTATCATGTTGCCTGGGCCTTGAATTTTCTGTGGGCTCACCACCCATCTTCTCCCTTGCCAACGTTAGCAAAGTCTGCAGAGTGTCCTGCAGCACAGGCAAGTCTTCACATTCAACATAATATCATCAATGTAAGGGGCCTGTTTTACTGATGTGGGAAGGAGAACAGGGGCAGGTCTCAGGCTACCATCCATGACATATGGTGGGGCTGTGCAGGCAGCCTTGGGGAACCACTTGAAAGGCCCACTATTGTCCCTCTCACATGAAGGCAAATTGATCTTAGTTACAGAAACCTGTATTTGTCAGAGTCTTTTCCATGAATCTCCTTGAAGATGAAGCACTTTTGCAGGAACTTTTGCAAAAGCAGCAAAATAAACAATAACTGTCTATAAATGAGAAAAGACTTAAAAAATAGCCATGGTTAAAGATCTGATGAGAGTTCATTATAATGCAATTGACAAGGAAACTTCGTTATCTCTGTAACATACAATTAAAAATTATGAATGATAACATCATACCAGGATATATCAGATTTTTAGGAATTTCATACAAATATACCCTAAAGAAAGTTTAGCATCTGCTTCCCAGGTAATTTAACATATAAAATAAGCCCAATTAGTTTAATATCTCTCTTTTATAAGGAAAAAGAACATATCTTTTGAGATAGTTCAGGGACCCTCTGGAAAATGCCAAAGTTAGTTCAAGGTCAACAAGACCTCATTTAGAATTTGATTTTGGGGAAGCTTGTCAAAAATATCAAAAGGTTTTAAAACACTTGATTAAATAGGATCATCGTTCACTGTGAAACAATACTTAGTTATCCATTTATCTAGGCAAATATAGAAAGTTACATAGTTGTAAAAAAAGTAACTCTTTTAACAGTTTTCTTAAGTAATCAAAAACCTGATAAAGACAACATGAAGCACAGGAAATTATTTTACTAGAACACAGAATCTTTGTTTTTAGGCAAATTACTTAAAAGGTAAAAAAAAAAAAAGCCATTCCAAATCCCATCAAGAACAGACCAATAGTCCAATAAAAGTTTGTGCTTCTAGCAGATGAAAGAAAATTAACTTCTTAGTTTTACATAAGTGCACTATTGATATCAAAGCTTATTTTTCCTTTAAACCAATTAGAGACCTTTTACAAATTAATTTTGGCAATACCCTCTGAAGGTTAAAAAAAATCACATATACATAATATATATCCATAGATACACATAAACGTAGAGACAGACATGGAGACCCCATAGCATTCGTTCCAAAACCTTAGCCATACATCAGGTATAACAATACAAAACTCATTAGTTTATAAATAACAGTTGAATCCAAATTGTGTCCCTAGCAGGCAGAATGAGTTAAGGTTACCCATTCATACAGCTAAAGATTTTACTAATATTTATAGAGAAGACTTAATATTTGTATTTGCTCATGACAAATAATCTTATGGAGGCTGTGGACTAAATCTGGGATGAGAAAGCTTCTGTATTTTAAAAAGTCTCTTTACCCCCTTTTTCCCTGAGAATCTGTGGGCAGTGTTTGAGTTATCTCCTGGCATGTTTACATTTCAAAGACATGATGAGATTTACAACTGCAAAGGACAGAGAAACAATGAGGTTTTCTCCCAAGAATTTTGGGGTATATTCCTGTACTATCAGAAGTCTAGGGAAATTACTATTTAAATTTTTCCTTTGTATTAGGGCACAGGGCGCTCCAACCATTTCACTGTTAATATAACAATTCACCCTCCTCACTTTCCCAGGGATTTCACTTCTTAGTGTCCCAATCAGGATTTAACACAAATGCTTGGATTTTCATCCGTAGCAACTTGCACCCTCCTAGCTTTGCAAAACAACACACTAAGGTCTGCAACTTATTATCCTGCTTTCCCACCTAGTCTGCTAACCCTGAAGCCAGCAGAGCAGTGGACACCGCAAGTCATTCTCTAACCTCAGCTCTTCTTCCAACATTCTAACTCGACCTTCAGCTTCTAGCTGAGCATTGGTGGCCAGCCCACTGTGCAGCCATGCATTCCACTTCTCTGCCACAGTGAGCTCTGCACAGTTCCTCAAACAAGTGAATTAGACCAGCCGGCATCTGGTGTATCCCCATATACATGTGGCAGTCCACAAGCACCTAACATACAGATCACCCTCCCCACATAGAGACTGATGGGCAACTCAGGATTTCCCCTGAGTATGCCTCTTTCCCAAGGCCCATTACTTTGGTCGCCTGGCTGGCTCACCAATTGTTAGTTCACACACTCAGAAGTTTCCTGGGTGAAACCTGAAATGGGCCCCCATATACAGATGGTACAGAGAGACTAAAGAAAGAGGCAGACACTCTAAATTGGTAGGTAGCAGGTTTAATAAAGAAGGGAACTTGCATACAAGGCTTGTCTTGGGCAGCCACAAGTAGACCTCCATACTCACCCACTAGAATCTTAAAAGTTTATATAGATGTCTTAACTGAGTTCCGTCAGGCGTATGCCATCCAGATGGTCTCAACAGCACTTTATTATCTGAAAGCTGTGTCCCTGTGGAAACTTCTAGTATGGGGAAGGCAAGTGAATAAACAATCCAAGGACTGGGTAGAAGGTGAGGAGCCTCAGATTGCCTGGGTCTAGCTCACGGGTCAACCAGCAGTGACATCTTCTCAATGACTTCCTCCAGCACATTTTGTGGAGAGCCTTTGCATCAATAGTCATAAGGAATATTGGTCTGTAGTTTTCTTTTCTTACAGTTTCTTTGTCCAGTGTTAGTAAAAAAGGAATTCTGGCTTCAGAATGAGTTTGGAAGTATCCCCACCTCTTCAATTTTTTAAAGAGTTTGAGAAGGATTGGTGTTTATTCTTCTTTAAATGTTGGGTAGAATTCTGCCAGTGAAGTTACCTGGTCCAGGCCTTTTCTTTGTTGGGAGGTTTTGGTGATTGTTTAAAAAATTGTGTGTATTTTCATTCTTTGTTGGGAAGTTTTTGATTACTGTTTCAATCTCCTTACTAGTAATAGGTCTATTCAGATTTTCCATTTCTTCATGATTCAGTTTTGGTAGATTGTTTTTCTAGAAATTTGTCCATTTCGTCTAGGTTATCCAGTTTTTGGCATACAACTGTCCATGGTACAGTTGTGTACCTCTCTAATAACCCTTTTCATTTCTGTAAAATCCATATTAATATCCCCACTTTCATTTTAGTTATTTGAATTTTTGTTATCTGAGTCTTCTTTTTTCTTAATCTAGCTAAAAAATGTTTATCGCTTTTGTTGACCTGTTCAAATAACTAACTTTTGGTTGTATTGATCTCTCTACTGTTTTCCTATTTTCTATTTCATTTATCTCTGCACTAATTTTCATTATTTCCTTCCCTCTACTATCTTTGAGTTTAGTTTGTTCTTCTTTTTCTAGTTCCTTAATGTGTGAAGTTAAGTTGCTGATTTGAGATCTTCCTTCTTTTTTAATGTAAGCATTTAAAGCTATGAATTTCCCACTGAGCACTGTTTTTGCTGCTTTCCATAAGGTTTTTTAAATATAAAATTTATTTATTTATTTTTGGCTGCGTTAGGTCTTCGTTGCTGCGTGAGGGCTTTTCTCTAGTAGTGGTGAGGAGGGCCTACTCTTTGTTGTGGTGCACGGGTTTCTCATTGCAGTGGCTTCTCTTGTTGTAGAGCATGGGCTCTAGGCACGTGGGCTTCAGTAGTTGTAGCACATGGGTTTAGTTGCTCCGTGGCATGTGGGATCTTCCCGGACCAGGGCTCGAACCCGTGTCCCCTGCATTGGCAGGCGGATTCTTATCCACTGTGCCACCAGGAAAGTCCCTTCCATAAGGTTTTGCATGCGCTGTTTTTGTTTTATTTTGTCTCAAGATATTTTCTAATTTCCCTTGTGATTTTTTCTTTGACTCATGGGTTTTTTGGAGTATGTTGTTCAATTTCCACATATTGTGAAATTTTCAGTTTTCCTTTTGCTATTGATTTCTAGTTTCATTCTACTGCAATCAGAAAATATACTTTGTATGGTTTCAATTTTTTTAATTTTTAAGATTTGTGTATCCTAACATATGGTCTATCCTGGAGAGTGTTTCATGTGTACCTGAGAAGAATGTGTATTCTGCTTTTCTTGGGCAGAGTGTTCTGTATATACCTGTTATGTTCTAACTGTTATTGAAAGTAGGGTATTTCAGTATCCAACTACTGTTGTAGAACTATTTCTCCTTTCAATTCTGTTAATGTTTGCTTCACATATTTAGGAGCTCTGATGTTTGGTGCACATATATTTATAATTGTTAATATTTTCTTGGTGATTTGACCCTTTTATCAATATATTATGTCCTTTTTTGTCTCAGACAACAGTTTTTGACTTAAAGTCTATTTTGTCTGATATTAGATAGCCACCTCTGCTCTCTTTTGATTACCGTTTGCACGGAATACCTTTTCTATCCTTTCACTTTCTACCTATACATGTCTTTTAAACACAGGTATGCAGGTCTAATTCAACAAGTAATTGATATTTGAAATATCAATGTAATTCATCACATCAACAGGCAAAAGATAAAATCATATGATTATATCAATAGATGCAGAAAAAGCATTTGACAAAATCCAACACCAATTCTTTTTTTTTTTTTTCAGCCATGCTGCGTGGCTTGTGGGATCTTAGTTCCATGACCAGGGATTGAACCCGGGCTCTGGGCAGTGAAAGTGCAGAGTCTTAACCACTGGACTGCCAGGGAATTCCCTAACACCAATTCATATTAAAAACTCTCAGTAAAATAAGAATAGAGGGAAATTCCTTAACTTGATAATAAACATCTACAAAAAACCCTACAGCTAACATTATACTTAATGGTGAGAAACCAGATACAAAGAACTCTTAAAACTCAACAATAAGAAAACAAAAACTCAATAAAAATGGGCAAAAGATCTGAACAGAACTTCACCAAAGAAAGTATATAGATGGCAAATAAGCACGTGAAAAGATGCTCAACATGATAACTGCCAAAAATGGAAACAGGTGAATGTCCTAGGTGAATGGATTAAAAAAACATGATACATACATACAATGGGATATTATTCAGCAATAAAAAGAAATGAACTATTAAGCCATGAAAAGACATGGGGGAAACTTGAATGCATATTACTAAGTGAAAGGAACCAATCTGAAAAGGCTACATACTGTGTGATTCCAACTATATGATACTCATGAAGAGACAAAACTATAAAGACAGTAAAAGTACCAGTGCTTGCCAAAGGTTTCCGGGAAGGGAGGGGTGAATAGTTGGAGCACAGGGGATTTTTAGGGCAGTTAAACTATTCTGTAAGATACTATAATGGTGGACAAGTGACATACATATTTGTCAGAATCCATAAACTATTTAATGCAAAGAATGAACCCTAATGTAAATGATGGACTTTAGTTAATAATAATGTATAAATATCATTTCTTCAATTGTAACAAATGTGCCACACTAATACAAAATGTCAATAAGAGGGAAACTGTATGGGGGTGAGGAGAGATGGGGTACACTTTCTGTACTTTCCCTTAATAATCCAGAAATTCCACTCCTAGGCATATACCCAAGAGAAATAAAAACATATAGCCACACAAAAACTTGTACACAATTATGCATAGCAAGATTATTCATAAGAGCTAGTAAGTGGAAACAACTCAAATGTTTATCAACTGATGAATGGGTAAATAAAAAGTGGTATCATAGGGCTTCCCTGGTGGCGCAGTGGTTGAGAGTCCGCCTGCCGATGCAGGGGATGCGGGTTCGTGCTCTGGTCCGGGAGGATCCCACATGCCGCGGAGAGGCTGGGCCTGTGAGCCATGGCCGCTGGGCCTGTGCGTCCGGAGCCTGTGCTCCGCAACGGGAGAGGCCACAACAGTGAGAGACCCGCGTACTGCAAAAAAAAAAAAAAAAAAAAGTGGTATCATAAAATTATTTGGAAAAAAAGAAATTAAGTATTGATAGTTAATATATGCTACATGGATAAACCTAAAAACATTATGCCAAGTGAAAAAAGCCAGTCATCAAGGACAATTTATTGCATGAATCCATTTATATAAAGTGTCCAGAATAAGCAAACAAAAAAGTAGATTGGTGGCTGCCTAAAGCTGGAGGGAATGGAGGTTGCGAGATAATAGCTAAGAGATCCAGGATTTCCTTTAGAAAATTAAATTTTCTAAAACTGTTTATGGTGAGGATGCACAACTCTATACTAAAATAGCCATTGAATCATATGGTTTAAATGGGTGAAGTATATGTAGATGAGTTAATATCTTACTATAACTGTTTAAAAAAACAGAATGGCAGATGAACTTATGAATACAAAAATAGGTTTAAAACTGACAGATGAACAGAAAGATAGTTGAAAGATGGACAGTCAGATAAACAAATAGTGTAAAGGTAGACAAAGACAGATGGACAAGTGGCCACATAGAAACACATACAGAAAGAGAGATAGGTTATAGGTAGATACCTATCATAGGGAGTATGTAGATACTCCCTACATACTTGCATAGGGAGTTAGATAGATAGAGAGACAGGCAGATGGCTAGATAGAGGGATAGATAGATGGACATACAAGCATTCACACAGACAGACAGGTAGGTAAATAGGAAGAAAGAAACAAAAACAGAGATGATAGAAAGTAGGCATAAATATAGACAAAAAGATAGGTAGAAAGCCAAAATGACAGACATACAGAGACCTGCAGATAGACAGTTACTAGGATTGACAGACAGAAAGACAGATCTAGACAAACAGAATGACAGAGATACAGACACACAGAAAGATACAGAAACAGAAAAAAATCAGGAAAAAAAGAGACAGAAGGACAGATCAATATTATGATAGAGTGATAGATGATGAAATGGATAAATAGACGTATTGACAGATGGACAGAGAGACATATTGACAGCTATATAGATAGACAGGGAGCAGAGAGAGACTTAGAAATAGAGAAACAGAAAAATAGGCAGACAGAGAATCAGACAGAAAACCAACAGAGTAAACAGACGGTCAGATAGGTGAACAGAGATTAAGACATCTAGACAGACAGAAGACAGACACATTGAAGGGATATAGACAAATAGATGTATAAATGGATGGACAGAGAAACAGAATACAGACGCAGATAAATAGAAAATAACTAAGCATTCAGACACACAGACAAGTAGATAAATCAGAAAGAAAGATGGACAAGGGTTCCACTTATGTGATGCTGGCATGAGAGGCTCTGTGGGCCATCAAAACAAGCGGAGCTGTGAAAACATTTAAAATATCTGAAAATAGTCCTAAGGACATACTGTACAGGAAATGAAGAAACTTTTGTTTTTTTAATTTTTGGCTGTGCCGTGTGGCTTGCAGGATCTTAGTTCCCTGACCAGGGATCGAACCTATGCCCTTGGCAGTAAAAGCTCAGAGTCCTAACCACCGCCAGGAAATTCCCAACATTTTTAAAATCAATTAACACTCAATAAAAACAGCAACAGTCTACAGCATTTGAGGCACAACCAGCTCTCTTCCTCCCCAGCCTTCTCAGTGTGCTGAAAGCTCCTCTCCAGGTGGTGGCCAAGAAGGCAGGGCTCCTCTCCCCTCAGCCCCCAACTGACCAGCATTTCACTGGGAGAATCAGCATTTCTCATCCCCTGCAACTCCAAGTAAAGAAGCTAACTTCCTGGTTTGTGCAGCTGAGCAGTTGGGGGATCCCTTTGTCCACCCATCACCCAGAGAAATGACCAAGGATACTTGAAAACAATCACCCTCTTAATTAAGAGCAAGGAGCAAACTATGGCCAGCTGGCTCACCACCCAAAGCAGGGTGGAGACAGCTAAAAGGTCCCTCCTGGGATCAAAACACAGTGATCACAAATACACAAACCACTCAACACAGTGTCTCTCTCTTTCTCACACACCCCCCCACTCCAATAAGCTTCGAGCCCTCATATACTCACAGTGTCTCACACACAAAGCCCACCCAACACAGTGTCTGCCACAAACACACAACACTAAATACAGTTTCATATACATGTGTTTCTAAACAGTGAGTTGGAAACATCTTCTGAAGGTGGTTCAATAAAAAGGGCCACGTGGACACTTCTCGCCCCGTCTTGGCTGGCTTCATCTCCCCTCTGAAGCAACACAGAAAACCTTCTGGAGGTGCATCCTGCAACAGGGTCCCACATCCTCCTACAGCCGACACAAGCTGACTTTGGTGGAGTCCCTACCACCTTCCCCAGAACTTCCTGACCCCCCTCCAGAGGGAGACAGAGACATCTTCATGGTGTGCAACCACCTGCACCCTGTGAAGGGTTGTGGTGGGACTGGGGCACCTCCTTGGCCCAGTCCTGGCCCTCTCTGAACAGTCCTGGTCCTCCCCCCCCACCATTTGGACATTTTTTGGTGGAGGCTGCTCATTACTGAGACCCCACAGGACTGAGGCATGACCAGGTGTGCAACCTCTAGGACCCCTGGCCAACCCAGACCACTGTCCCCACTCCAGGGGGTGGCCTGGAAATGGTAAGGGAGAGTCATACGCTCACCAGGGCCCAGGTGGAACCGTGCCCAGCCCCTCACCTCACCTTGGTGCCCCCAGGGCCTGCCTGTCCATCCTGGGTTGTCCCCACCACCAGACGGGGACAGAAAACATTGGGAAACGCACTGACCAAGCAGAGTCAGCCAGGCCCGGGTGCCCCCTGTCAAAGATAAACGCAGCGAGACATTAGTTAAAGCCAGAAAACAGGTTTTACTCAGTAACTTCTGACAATAGGGGATAGAGCTGAGCTCTGTTCCAATAAGTGCAGAGCTGATTTGGGCATTTTAGGGGAGAATGATGGAGGGGCGTGTGACGGCTGGGCACAGTCAGAGAGCTGAAGAAGTACACAGGGTTGCTCAGTGCAGATGCAACGTGTTCATCTGTGTTTGTTCACTGGCAGTTTTGGAAGTTAGGACAGAGACTGGGAGACAGAGACCTTATCTTAGTGATTACATTTCCAAGGAATGGCTCTCAGGTCCTTGAGAGAGATGCTTCTGAGTTGCAAGAGATAGATACAATTACAGACTCCTTTCAGTAAGTCCTCTAAGAAAGGGAGGGCAGGGGCCAATCGTCAGGTGTCGGCTGGAACACTTCATGTCAGCACTGGGCGTTCCCAAGCAGGTATTTTGTTTGGGGTGGGTGCTGGGTGGGACCTGGGATCATCCTAGAGACACATGCTGCCAAAAGACAAGCCACAGTTTGCTCAAGTCTTTTAGTGGAAGGGTTTGAATGGAGTTGTTCTGTGCCATGAGTTCTTGCAGTTCTTACTCTCTGGGCCTCAGAGGGTGGGCCCTGTGCAGCGGTGTGGTGTGTGCATGGACAGCTTCCACAGTCACCCCTTTCTGCCTGAATCATTCCAGGACTATACAAAACATTGTGTGAGGTGCTCCCAATGCTGGGGAAGCCAGTCCCAGACTTCCTCTCCAAGCCTCCCTAGGTCCAGAAGTGGACATGGAAACATTTTCTAAAGGGGCGTGTGATGACAGGGGCCCATGCGGGACTGTGGCTGGACCATCTGCCCCTCCACAGGCATCTCTGGCTGGCCACTCCAGAGACACACATCTCTGTGTGTCCCTGGAGGCACATCTGACCACCGAGCCACACCTAGGACTGTGGTCAGGACAGTGCTATCACTGGGCCTCCCTGTCCAACCCAGATCAGTCTCTGACTCCAAAAGGGACTTGGTAAAAATTTCAACAGACACATGTGGTAACCAGGCCCCACGCAGGACTGTGTCTCGGCCCCAGTACCACCCCATGGCATCCCTACCCAGTGCTACGCACAGAGAAGACTTGGAGATATTTTCCACAGTTGACCAGGGCCCATGCCTGACCATGCTCAGGACATTCCGTGGGGCTCCCTGGCCATTCCAGGCCAGCCTCCACCACTGATGAGAGATTAGGAAAGTGGTTGGGTGCCGCCTCCAGTGACCTGCCCTACAGAGGACCTTATGGAGTCTCGGTGGGATCTCAGGGTGCATCTGACCTGCCTGCAGTGCCCCCTTCTCTGGTCGGGACATGAAAACATTTGGGGGGCTGCATGAAACGACCAGGCCCACATGGGATACCACCAGGCCTGGGCACATCCTTCTTGATTCTCACTGGCTCCCCATCATTGGAATGGGTCTTAGGAATGTTTTAGGAGTGCCTTCTATGACTGGGCCCCATAAGGCACCCTTCCAGGGGCCTCTCTGGCCAGCTCAGACCAATCCCCATTTGTAAGGGGGATACAGAAAAAACAGCTGAGATGAAGACTCCCTCTTGGAGCCTCCATGTCAGTCACAGGCTGGTGTTCACCACCAAAGTGGGACATAAAATTTTCCGGGGGCACATCAAAAACTGGACCTCACACATTAATTTCCCTGGGCAGCCCTTGCTGACCTGGGCCAGTGCCCACGTCCTTCAGAGGTGAACATCCAGAGGCCATCCAATGACCAGACCCACACAGGACCAGGGCCTGACCCTTAGTGCCCTTTCAGACCTCCCTGGCAGGCTCATGGTGGCACACACCCACCCTCTGAGGGGAACTTGGAAATGTTTTTGGAGGCACACTAATGACTTGGGCCCATGCAGGACCAGAGCTGTGTCCACGCTGCCCTCCCCTGCTTCCCATCTGGCTCGGGCCAGTCTCGGCCAGAGCGGGGCTAGGAACACTCAGGTGGGTGCTGCTGACAGCCGGGCCTCTGTGGGACTGTGGCAGAGCCCAGAGCCCTCCCCAGGCCTCCCTGGCAGGCCGTTCACATCTCAGCCACTGGAGGGGGATTGAGAAACGTTTTGGGGAGGCACCCTTTTCATTCAGAGTCAGGTACCAACCCAGGTCAACAGGGAGGCCACAGGAGGCACCCCAGTTCTGGACATGGTCCCACTTGGAGACTAAAAGGTGGGTGCACATTCTGAAGATATTGATGTCTCCCTCTTGAGGAGGGTCATCACCAAGACAAGCCTGGAGGCTGCAGAGGCACCTTGGCCCTGGCTGTGCTCCTGCCTAGTGACTGGTCCTTGGAGATACCTCAAAACATTTCTAAGCCTCTCTCTGGTGTGGAAAGGCCTGGGCAGGCCATGGAGGCCTGGAGAAGGAGCCTGGATAGGTCCTGGTATTGGGATCCCCACCCCCAAAGTTTCTAATTGCCCTTCCAAGGCCAGGACCAGCCCCATTAGTACAGACAGGCCTGGGGAGGGCACTCTGACCACAATCCTGCATCAGTCCTGGTCACTGGCTATATCTCCCCCAAACATTTCCAATTTCACCTCCAGAGATGGCCATCACCTCAGGCTGGCCATGGATGAAGGGAAGGGCATTGGACCTTCCCCAAATTTTTGTAAGTTCCCTCTAAAAGCCAGTCCAACTTGGCTGGGCATGTAGATCTGTGGTAGGCATCCCTAGACTGGCACAGTCCCATATATGGCACATTCGACAGAAACACCCCTTAAATATCTCTAAGTCCCTCCAAAGGGGACATTGGGACAGGCTGGACAGGAGGATGGGGATGGCACCCTTAGACAGGCTGCGGTGGTGCCTGGGGCCTATTCTTTGCATGCACTTCCAGAAAATTTATCCAAGGGCCATTCTGAAGGGCTGCACTGGCCTAGGCCAGCAAGGGACACATGGCAGTGCACCCAGCCTGTTTGCTATCCTGTCTTTGTATGTTATTTCCAAAAATGTTTCCACATCCCCTGCAGAGTGGGTGACCAGCCTTTGAGGCCCACAGAGGATATCTGGGGGCCAACTGTATTTTGAATGGGGCTCAGTCATCAGAGGCACCTCTAGAAAAAATTTCCAATTCCCCTTCCAGAATGGGAACATTGGCCCAGGCCAGCCAGGGAGGACTGGGAGAGTAGCTCAGTCCCTACTGGGTCCAAGTCATTGGGAGCGCCCTGTGGAAAGTTTTCTAAGTATCCCTCCAGAGGTCAAGACCAACCAGCTACATAGCGAGGCAGGAAAGACACATGTAAGTGTGTATGTATACTTTGATTTTGGAGATGTACAATAAGCAATTATAGATTTGGAGTGCTAAGGAAAATATGAGCTGCATACACAAATTTGAGAGTTATAAACACACAGATGATAGTTGAGACTGGAGTAGAAAAGACTGCCTAGGGAGAGAGTATAAATTCCATTTCACAGAATCATTTCTACTTCTATGATTTTCACCTTCTTGTGGGATTTGTGCAGTTGTGTGCAGCCTATGTTTTAGGTAGTTGTTTGTGTCCCCTCAAAATTCATAATTTGAAATCCTAATGCCCAATATGCTGGTATTCGGGAGGTGATTAGAAAAGGAGGGTGGAGCCCTCAAGAATGGAATTAGTGCCCTTATAAAAGAGGCCCCAGTGAGCTCCCTTACCCCTTTCACCATGTGAGGACACAACCAGAAGTCAGCTTACAGCAAGCGGGCCCTCACCCAATCATGCTGGCACCCTGATCTCAAAATCCAGCCTCCAGAACTATGAGAAATAAGTTTCTGTTGTTTATAAGCCACCCAGTATGTGGTACTTTGTTACAGCAGCCCAAACAGACTGAGACAGTGGTGTATCAGCTATCTTTTACTATGGTAATGCAATGTAATAAACCACATGAAAACCCAGTAGATCCCTAAAAGAAAAAATTAAAGAGTTCTATGTAACAAGTCTTGGAATGGTTACGAGCAATTCTTAACGGAAACAGCTTTAAAGTACAGTTTTAATTACGAACAACAGCAAAGACATTACTCTACCTCTGGCCAACGAGGTTTACCAAATTCTCCTTTGGCCACTGGGAGTCACTGGCAAGAGCAGGAGGTGTAGCACTCGGCCTGTGTGTGGGACAACGCACTTTCCTTACACCTGCCGGAGCGTGGGCCATGTACTGTGGCCCTTGTAGGCAGAGAGGGACCGAAAGATCACTGGCGATCACCTCTAGGAGAAACTGAAGCTTAGAGAAAAATGGGCAACTAACGGATCATGGTACCCGAAAGTTCAGGTGCAAACAGATACACCAAATGAGAAGTGGCTGCTCTCAAAACATTAGGAGTTAAACCATCAACCAAGGTTAGCCAGAGACTATTATTAATAAAACTACTAATAACGTCTACCCCTTTTAAGACGTTCCTAAACTTAACCACGTGAGACCGAAGCCACCAACAAAACTCAGAGCCAGGGCTCAACGCGATTGCAGCGCGAACTCTCGCGAGAGAGGCCGCAGCCTCGCTCAACTAGGCGGTAGCTCGAACACTCGCGAGAGCGGGCGCGACCGGGCGAAGGACTGCGGGAGCGCCGGAGGTATGGCGTCTCCGGCGCCGTCTTGGAGCCGCCTGGACCGACGGCAAGAACGCGACGTGCGCGAGCTCGTCCGCCTTGTGGCGGGCGTCCAGGACGAGGCGGACCCCAACTTCCAGCTCGCCTTGCACTTCGCTTGGTCCAACTTCAGGTGCGGGCGCGGCACCGGAGCCGGGGACGGAAGGGGTCTGGCGAGGTGTGCGGCGCGTGGCGCGACCGGCAGAGCCCCAGCGCGCCTTGCCGCTCCAGCTGCTTGGTGACCTCGCGCCTTCTGGGTCCCTGACGCAGTGACACACGCAAGCTCGAACAGTGGGTTGTGCGTTGCTGGGGGTCGTCCTCCAGTCTTAGAAGTGCGCCCCTAGGGAAGGGTTCTGTCTATCCAGTTCCCTGCCCCGCCCACTGCGCTTAGCGCGGGCCACTGCCCATCAAACAGTTTTTTGAATGGATGGGTGAGTAACGTTTTAGAGCAAAATAATGGCCATACCCAATTTAAAACTGTATTCTCGCTGACTCTCCCTCCCTGCTTGGGCCACTCCAGATCTCTTTTACCCTGCTCTTTTTCTTTTTCCAAAACGCGTAGCATGACGCATGGGATAACTTACCTGTTTGTTACTGTTTGTCGTCTCCTCCCCCACCTTCATGCAGAATACAGCTTCCACCAGGGTAGGGATCTTCGTCTGTTTTGTTCAGTTCTTATTCCAGCACCTAGAACAGTTCTTGGCATAGAGCACACCAGGCCACCTAATGCAACTTCTAATACAGTTTTTCATGTAATTAATTTTTAAAGATTTATTCAGTTTAGGTACTTAGGTGAAGTCAGAGCTCCCATTTTTCTTTATGGAACATGTAAATTAGACGATACTGTTTTGATCATTACCTGTAATTAAATTATTATTTTTAAAAAATTATCAGAAGAATGTTAGTCATTGTTAATATTCTACCTGTTTAATTTCAATAGAAATCTTCTTGAATAGTAAACAGTTTTGCAAAATCTGTAATCTTGATTATCAGCCTTAATGATCATAAAGTGCCTACCTGGTTTATAATAAGAATAGATGAGTCTAACAGCCCCCCCAAGTTTCTGAAATAAAATACTCAGTTCTTAAATGTAACATATAAATATAACAATGCCTGAATAGGTGATATAAATAGAGAAATTTAAATGCTGTATCTCAAATAATTTTTATATTAATATTTCTAAATGGCAGTAGATAAGTAGACATCATTTTAGAGTTGAGAGAGACATTAGCAGTTATTATCTACTTTTGCACACTGAGAAACTAAATTATTATAAGTAAAGTGGTATTCCACTCAGCCATTTACTGGGTTAGAATTAGATATGTTATTTAGTAGTATAATTTACTTCAAGTACAGATTATGTGGCTTTGATACTAAAAGATGAAAAACAACAGTTGAATGAGCTATACTATAATTTCATGATGCTTTAATCCATCAGAAAAATGAACAATTCATGTTTGTTTTTTAAAAAACTGACCACATTCTAGGCCTTAGAAATTCATAGATAGGCAAAATAAAGCTTCTGTCCTTCAGTAGGACAGACAAAAATTAATTACATATGATGTAGAATAGGACTTCTTAACCTGAGGGCCTGAAGATAGAATTCAGATGTTATGGATTTGGACAAGAAAAAAATTACACTAATCTCTAACTAAAAAGTAGCATTTCCTTCAACTATGAATGAAAGCAACAAGCAGTTACTTATTATATGACTGTGTCACCAGCAGAAATCACATATTTCACTGCCATATTGTAGTTATTGCAGATATTTTTAAATGTCATTTACTGTTACATAGTTATGAACCCACTGCTAGATTTTGTTATTTAATGCTGTAACAAAGATATATGTTTCTTACTGTATCACAAACTTTAAAAAAATATTTCACAAATAAATAAATAAATAAAAATAAAAATATAGGGCTTCCCTGGGGGTTCGTGCCCCAGTCCGGGAAGATCCCACATGCCACAGAGCGGCTGGGCCCGTGAGCCATGGCTGCTGAGCCTGCACGTCCGGAGCCTGTGCTCCGCAATGGGAGAGGCCACAACAGTGAGAGGCCCGCGTACCGCAAAAAAAATAAAAAGTAAAAAAAATATTTCACAACTGTATTTCACTATGCTTGGCTTCTTTTGTATTTCATTTTATGATTAAAAGCATTATCCTGAGAAGGGGTCCCTAGGATTCACTGGGCTTCGCTGGCATAAAAAGTTTAGGAACCCCTGCTATAGAATGTATTGTGCTGGACTTAGACACATGGCATTATGAAAAGACAGAGGAGCCAGAGGACAGGGTTGGGTAGCTCAGGACAGCCTGTGTCCTATGGAAAGAATGCTTGAGCAGTCTCTCAGGTTCAGTGGTTGTTTGCATGAATGATAGAGGTGATACAGGGAGAGAGGTGCACTCACTGGAAACATAGCTGAGGATAGGGTGTCGGGGAGATGTGCATGGTTGTGAGACTAACCTGCATAGCTATATGACAAGATTGTTATAAGAATTACATTTTCTCGTTTAGATTTCATCGTTTCTTAGATGTCAACAGCCACAAAGTAGAAAAGACAATAGAAGGGTAAGTTTATATGTGTGTATATATATGTGCATGTTCAGATATATATGAATTTTCTTATAGACCTTTTTGTTAATATAGCTTTACAGTTACCGGTTGATATTTTTTTAACGTTTTAGGATTTATGAAAAATTCATCATTCATTCTGATCTCAGCAAAGCTGCTAGTTGGAAGAGATTAACTGAGGAATTTCTAAATGCATCACTTCCAAGCATAAAGGAAATCAAGGTATGCTATATTGTGAGATCTCTGTTGTATTTTACTGTTTCTAATCTGATTATTGTCAGCCTGTTTCTATTAACATTTAAACATTCATTCTGTTTTAGTATTGTCTACTAACTAGAACTAGAATCTCCTGGAAATTGACTTAAGCGTTGCCATCAAATCCAGTGTGTCTCAAGCTTGTGATGAAAGAAGTATGTTCTTGTTTAATCATCTTAGCCCCAACCTACTATGGAAATTGAGATCAGAGATTGGCAGAAATAATAGCACTCTCTGGCTATCCTTAAACTTTTAAATGACTTCTCTGCACTTGGCAATAATAATTATCCATATATTGCTCACTAGATGCCAGGTGCTTTTCTAAGGACTTCCATATTCTGTCATGGGTCCCCAAGACCACCTTTAGGCTCAATGATTCACTGGAAGGATTCACAGAGCTCCCCCCAAAAAAATTGCTCTCCTTTTTGTTATGGTTTATTACACTGAAAGTATACAGATTTAAAATGAGCAAAGGGAAAAGGCATGGGGTGAAGTCCGGGAGAAACCAGGCACAAGCTTCCAGATGTCCCTTCCCAGTGAACTTGCATGGGGATGCACTTAACTCTCCCAGTGACAAAATGTTGCAAACTAGGGAAACTCTCCTGAGTCTTGGTGTCCAGGATTTTCTTGGTGTCCAGGATTTTCTTGCCCATGTGGCTGACCTTAGCTACTCAATCTCCAGCACTCCCAGAGGTCAAACCAAGGACTTCAGGCCTACAAAATCGTTCACCATAAGTCACATTGTTAGCATAAACTGTCTGGTCAGGATGATAACAGTGTGGCCCAAAGAATGGCATACAAATATACTGTACTAGCAGGATATTCCAAGGGCTCAGAGGATATCTCAGGAGCCGGTCAAGGGCCAGTCCTGAAGATCTTTGAGATGTTCAGGGTTTGGGCAACCCAGGCCTCCTGAGTTAACCCTTTAGTGCGTACATATATTAACTCAATCTTCACAATAACTTCTGTGGAGTATTCTGTTATTGATAGACTTTCCCTTTGTCTGCACTGAGTTGGTGGCCTAAGAAAGAAAGCTCTAGATAATTTTTAAAACTGTCCATAAATTTAAGGAAGGGCTATAAAGGTATTTCTGGAGGAGAGAACTGCAGTGCTATGAACCCATGCCCTAAGGATTAGAAATACACTTCTGTGTACTGTTCCTGCAAGGATCATTTTGAAAGAGAAGGAGGCAAATCTTTTTTTATATCTCTTCTTGATTCATTTTGTATAGCTTTCTGGATAGACTATAGAACTTAATAATTTAGGCACTATGACACCATAATATTAATAATAAACATAAAAGCAAGCATTTTTAGGGCATTTACTACGTGCCAGGCACTGTTAGTCCAATAAAGACCATCTTCAGTACATACTGTTACTATCATTTTGCCAGGCAAATGCCCTAATCTCAGTTTCATCTGTACCAATGAAAATACCTATGTGGTGCAGAATAATTAAATGAAACATTGAGTGTCACTTCTGATTCCTACTTTGACCTTTTTGTTGCCATCTTTGGTTATTTTTCTGTACACCCCCAGTCACAGGACTCACTGAACACAGTGAAACCACATACCCTAGTTCTTCTGTGGCACATCCTATGTCCTGTACCTGCCCTTCCCCTTGTGCCTGAGGAATCTCATCATTTAATGTTAAATTCAGATATTGTCTATACATACTTTTAACTTGTTTACCATGTTTGTTATTGTTTATTTCCTATCTTCCCATTAACATAGGAGTTTTACAGGTGTAGACTTTGCTTCTGTTGTGTTCTCAGGCACCTAGAACAGAGTAGACAATAGATATTTGTTGAGGAAATAAACCTGTGTATTCCTTTCTGCCTTGCTGTCCCTCTCTGTCCTTGGCTTCTTCCCCACTTACACAGGCAAAGTTGGTTGGTTGCCCTTTTCTCCTTTGCTGTGGTGTCTTTGACACCTCTCTTGTAGTGCAGCTATAATGTCACATTTTTTCAGCTTTATTGATATATAACTTACTATAAAATTCCTCCATTTTGAATGTACAGTTCACTGATTTTTAGTAGATACGTAGTTATGCAACCACAGTCCAGTTTTAAAACATTTCCGTCACCCCAGGAGTTCTCCTCAAGCCCAGTTTTTTTGCAGTCAATGCCTGCTCTCACCCCAACCCCACACAACTACTGATCTACTTACTGTATATATAAATTTGCCCTTCTGGACATTTCATATAAATGAGATTGTACAATATCCAGTTTTTGTGTCTGCTTTACTTTCATGATGTTTTTGAGGTTCATCCATGTGTAGCATGTGGCCATATTCTATTCCTTTTAATTACTGAATGGTATTCCATTGTATGGATATGGCCACATTTTGCTTAATCACCAGTGGATGACATTTGGATTGTTGCCAGTTTTTGGTTAGTATGAGTAATGAACTGCTGTGAATATTCTCATATGAGCTTTCTTCACGCTTCTTGGTAGATTTCTAGGAGTGGAAGGGCTGGTTTAAATGGTAAGCTTAGGTTTAACCATTAAAAAAACTGCAAAATTATTTCCCAAAGTGGCTGTATCATTTTATATTCCCACTAACAGTGTTTAAGTGTTCCAGTTTCTCCACATCCTTTCCAACACTTGTTATAGTTTGTCTTTTTGATTGTAGACATCCTAGAGAGTAGGTAGTAATGTCTCCTATGGTTTGATTTACATTTCCTGAGTGACTAACGATGTTGAGCATTTTTTCATGTGCTTTTTAGCCATTTGTATGCCTCTGTGATATTCATTCGAGTCTTTTAACCATTTTTAAATTGGATTGTTTGTCTTCTTATTAAATCCTCAGAGTTGTTTGTGTATTTCTCATGCAACTTCTTCATCAGGAAAATGATTTACAAATATTTCCCTCTAGACCCTACCTTATCTTTTCATTTTCTGAGTGATGTTTTTTTGAAACTCAAAAAATTTTTTCATTTTAATGAAGTCCGTTTTAGCTATTTGTTTCTTTCATGACTCATGCTTTTGATGTCATATCTAAGAACTCTTTGCCTAACCCAAAGATATACTTTTCTCCTCTGTTTTCTTCTAGCACTTTTAGTACTTGCACATAGATTCGTGACCCACTTTGAGTAAATTGTTGTATATGTTGTGAGGAAAGGATCTAAGTTTGTTTTTTTGTTTTTGCCTACGAATATATTCTTCTGTCCTATCACCATTTGTTGAAAAGATTATTCTTTTCCTATTGAATTGTCGTGGCAACTTTGTCAAAAACAAATTTACCATATAAGGATTTACGGGCTTTCAATTATTTCATTAATCTTGTATGCTTGTCCTTACACAAATACTACATACTATACTGTCTTTATTACTGTAGCTTTATAGTAAGTTTTGGAATTGGGTGATATAAATCCTCCAACTTGTTTCTTTTCCAAAACTGTTTTGTCTATTCTAGACCCTTTGAATTTCCATACACATTTTAGGGTCAACTAAACTTATGCAGAAGCCAGCTGGGGTTTTGGCAGGGATTGCATTGAATCCATAAATCAGTTTGGGAAATATTGCCATTTGTTAGGTTGAATTGTGTCCCCCAGATAGATATGTTCAAATCCTATCCCCTGATAATCTGTGCATGTGACCTTACTATAGGGTCTTTGACAATGTAAGCAAGTTAAAATGAAGTCATACTGGATTAATTCATTGATTGGTGTCCTTATAAGAAAATAGAAATTTTAATACAGAGATACACATGGGGCAACACCATGCAGTGAAAGAGGCAGAGATTGGAACAATGCAGCTATGAGCCAAGGAACGCCAAAGATGGACAGCAACCATGAGAAGCTAGGAAGTCAAGGAAGAATTCTTCCCTTGAGCCTTCAGAGGAAGCATAGACTGCCAGCACCTTGATTTCAGACTTCTAGCCTCCAGAACTGAGAGGGAATAAATTCCTTTTGTTTTAAATCACATGGTTTGTAGTATTTTAAGGAAACCCTAGGAAACTAACACACAATCTTAACAATATTAAATCTTTTTTTCTTTAATAATGCAGTGTATTTATTTTATTTATTTATTTATTTATTTTTGGCTGTGTTGGGTCTTCGTTTTCATCACGGTACGCAGGGCCTCTCACTATCGTGGCCTCTCTCGTTGCGGAGCACAGGCTCCAGACACGCAGACTCAGTAGTTGTGGCTCACGGGCCTAGTTGCTCCGCGGCATGTGGGATCTTCCCAGACCAGGATTCGAACCCGTGTCGAACCCTCCATTAGCAGGCAGATGCTCAACCACTGCGCCACCAGGGAAGCCCCCAATATTAAATCTTTTAATCCACAAATATGAACTCTCCATTTACTTAGACCATTTTTAATTTTTTCACCAATTACCTCATTTCTTTTACATTTATTCCTAAATATTTTATTCTGTTTGGTGCTATTATGAATGGAATTGTCTTAATTTCATTTGTGGTTTGCTTATTGCTAGCATGTAAAAAATAGAACTCATTTTTATATTGATTTTTTTTATGCCTAGCCTTGCTAAACTCATTTATTCTAGTAATTTTCTTCTGGATTTCCTTAGTATTTTCTACACTTAGGATTGTGTCATCTCTGAATAAAAACAGTTTGACTTCCTCCATTCCAATGGGAGGTGTCTTTTTGTTTTTTTGTCTTATTGCACTGGTATCAATACAATGCTGAACAGAAGCCAAAGTTCACATCTTTGCCTTGTTCCCAGTCTTAAAGGGAAAGCTTTAGTTTCAACCATTTATTATGATGTTAGTTTTAGGATTTTCACAGATGCCCTTTATCTGAAGGAGGATGTTCCTTTGTATTCCTAGTTTGGTGAAAGTTTTTACCATGAATGAGTGTTGGATTTTGTCAAATTTTTTTCTGTGTCTTTGAGATATCATATCTTTTTTTGCCTTGAATCCTATTCATGTGTCTTAGCTCAGGTTGCCGTAACAAAATACCACACACTGGTATTTTGGTGGCTTAAAAAAACAAATTTATTTTCTCACACTTCTGGAGACTGGGAGTCTAAGGTCAAGGTGCTGGCCAATTCGGTTCCTGGTAAGGACTGTTCCTGGCTTGTAGGTGGCTGCCTTCTCACATGGTGGAGAGAGAGAGAGAGCTCTCTGGTCTTATCCCATTGGATCAGTTGCTCCACCCTCATGACCTGATTACCTCCCAAAGGCCCCATCTCCAAATACCATCACAATAGGAGTTCGATTTTCAACATATAAATTTGAGGGGGACATAATTCAGTTCATAAGATATAGTGTATTACATTAAATGATTTTTGGTTGTTAATCTGATTTACTTGTGTGTGGACTGAGAAGTACATTCCTACTTAAGCTCTTTTCAAGACTGTCCTGGCTTATACTCTGTGTGGGCTCTCTCATCTCTGCACATGAACTCAGTCTCCATCGGCCAAAGATGTGGGTGGCTTGGGTCCACTCCAGTCTCTGCTGTGCACATCACAGCTTCTAGTCAACCCAAGACATGTGGAGAGCTTAGCAAGCCCCCTTTCATTGTCTTGCATCCAGGAGCTCCCTGATAAACCCTCAACTGTTCTGCTGGTCCACTGCTTGCCCGACACTCAGGCCTGCAACTACTGGTTTCCCCACTCACTTGCCACTGCGATCACCACTAAGACAATGGCAGCAAAGCTGCTAGTGTTCACTTGCTGTCCAGCCCTGGTTGAAGTACCACTCTGATGGAGCTGGTGGGAGAAGGGAGATAGCTTTAGGCGTACATGCTTCAAACTCACACTGTTCTTACCTGAGGTTACTTTCATGGATAAACACTGCATTTGTATACCTATGCTTGATCCAGAGCGCTGAAATGGCTGTCTTTGGCAATCTTGTCCAGACTTACAGTTACTTTTTGGGGAGAAGATCTGAAGGCCATCTTCCTCCCTCATGCCAGAAGCGAATCTCTAACCCCACTTTACTTAGATTTACAAATAGATAGACATAGTTTCCATAGGAGTTACTCAGTAAATGACACCTTACTTCCAGGCTTGAAACGATGTTTGTCAAAGGAGAATTTAGGGTTATTTGTTATTCTAGAAGAAATAAGCAAAGACTTTGGCATATCTGTAAAACCCCACTGGAACTAGGAATTCTGGCTCTTTGTAGCTTTGGACTTCAGAGGATGTGGAAGTAGAAAATTATTTCTAACTTTGAGATTCAAGGCCACCTCTGATATAATGAATGTATAGCACATGGAATTGCTCTTTCAATATATATGTACATGTATTTCTTGACTTTCCATAGAGTAGCAGGGATTGTGCAGGTCTTCATAAGACAGACTATGAAGGGACACATGACTGATTTAGAGATGAAGCTCTAACTCTTTACTTTCATCTCTTTGCGAACAGGTAGCATAAAAGAGCAAATTAACCCGTGTTTTAAAGGTTAATTGAAGTATAATTGACCTACAACACTATGTTAGTTCCATGTGCACAGTACAGTGGTTTGATATTTCTAGTTACCGTATGTCACCATACAAAGTTATTACAATATTATTCCTATGTTCCCAATAGGGTACATTTCTTCCCCATGACTCATTTATTTTGTAACTGGAAGTTTGTACCTCTTGATCTCCCTCACCTATGTCACTTATTCCCCATCCCTCTTCCCTCTGGTGACCACCTCTTTTTCTCTGTATCTGTGACTCAGTTTCTGTTTTGTATGTTTGTTTTGGTTTTCATTTATTTTGCTTTTCGATTCCACATATAAGTGAAATCATACAGTCTTTGTCTTTCTCTGTCTGACTTACTTCACTTAAGCGTAGTATCCTCTGGATCCATCCCTGTTGTCGAAAAAGGCAAGATTTCATTCTTTTTAATGGCTGAGTAATAGTCCATTAATACCACATCTTTTTTATCCATTCATCTGTCAATGAACACTTAAATTTCTTCCATATCTTGGCTATTGTAAATAATGCTGCAATAAACACAGGGGTGCGTATATTCTTTGAATTTAGTGTTTCTGTTTAGTGGAATTGCCGGATCTTATGGTAGTTTTTGTTTTTTTTTTTTTTTTCTTTTTTGGTTGTGCTGCGCAGCTTGCAGGATCTCAGTTCCCCAACCAGGGATTGAACCTGGGCCATGGCAGTGAAAGCCCAGAAACCTAACCACTAGGCCACCAGGGAGCTCCCTATTTTTTATTTTTTGAGGAAGCTTCATACTGTTTTCCATAGTGACTATACCAATTTACATTCCCACCACCAGTATACAAGAATTCTTTTTTCCACATCCTCGCCAACACGTCTTATTTGTTTTCTTTTTCATAATAGCCAGTCTGACAAGTGTGAGGTGATATCTTGTGGTTTTAATTTGTATTTCCCTGATGATGACTGACATTGAGCATGTTTTCCTGTGTCTGGCCATTTCTTTGTCTTCTTTGGAAAAATGTGTATTCAGATCCTCTGCCCATTTTTTAATCTGATTGTTTTTTTTAATATTGGCTGTATGAGTTCTTTGTGTATTTTGGATATAAATCCATATTGGGTATATGGTTTGTAAATATCTTCTCCCATTCAGTAGGTGGCGTTTTCATTTTGTTGATATTATCTTTCATTGTATAAAAGCTTTTTATTTTGTGTAGTCCCATTTGTTTATTTTTGCTTTTGTTTCCCTTGCCTGAGGAAACATATCCAAAAAATATTGCTAAGACTGATGTCAAAGAGTGTACTACCTATTTTTTTTTAGGGATTTTATGGTTTCAGTTCTTATATTTAGTCTTTAATTCATTTTGAATTTATTTTTGTTCATGATGTAAGAAAGTTGTCCACTTTGATTCTTTTGCATGTAGCTGTCCAGTTTTCCCAACACCATTTATTGAAGAGACTGTCTTTCCCCATTGTATATTCTTGCTTTCTTTGTCATAGAATAATAGCCCATATAAATGTGGGTTTATTTCTGGGCTGTCTGTTCTGTTCCATTGATCTGTGTGTCTGTTTTTGTGCCAGTACCATACTGTTTTGATTACTATCACTTTGTAATATAGTTTGAAATCAGGGCATGTGATACCTCAAACTTTGTTTTTCTTTTTCAAGATTCTTTTGGCTATTTAGAGTCTGTTGTGTTGCTGTACAAATTTCAGAATTATTTGTGCTAGTTCTGTGAAAAATGCCTTGGTATTTTCATAGGGATTACATTGAATCTGCAGATTGCTGGGTAGTGTGGTCATTTTAACAGTATTAATTCTTCCAGTACATGACCACTGTAGATCTTTGCATTTCTTTGTGTCATCTTCAGTTTCATTCACCAGTGTGTTATAGTTTTCCAAGTATAGGTCTTTTACCTTCTTAGTTAGATTCATTCCTAAGTATTTTATTCTTCTTGATGCAACTGTAAATGGGATTGAGTTCCTAATTTTTCCTTCATTAGTTCATTGTTAGTGTATAGAAATGCAACAGATTTCTGTATATTAATTTTGTATCCTGCAACTTTAGTGATTTCATGAAATAGTTTTAACAGTGTTTTGGTGGCATCTTTAGGATTTTCTTATATATATTACCATGTCATCTGCAAACAGTGACAGTTTTACTTCTTCCTTTCCAATTTAGATTCCTTTTATTTCTTTTCCTTCTCTGATTGCTGTGGCTAGGACTACATTGTATGAAAGTGACAAAAGTGGGCATCCTTGTCTTGTGTCTGATGTTAGAGGAAGTGCTTTTGCCTTTTTTTTTTAACATTTTTTTTATTCAAACAAAGTCACAAAAATTATAATCATCCTCATCAGTTCACTCAGTCCCATTAATTAATTTTTTTTTTCATCTTGATCTTTTGTTAGCACTTTTATGAATTCATCAGTTTTCCATTAGAGTTCTGAAAATGCTTATTCATTCAGCAGTATATTTCAGCAGTATAGTCAGTTGCCAGAAACCTGTACTTGTCAGAGTCTTTTCCATGAATTCCTTGAAGATGAAACCCTGTTACAGGAACATTTTTGCAAAAGCATCAGAGTACACCCAGAACTGTCTGTAAATGACAAAACACTTAAAAATGACCATGGTTAAAGATTTGTTGAAAGTTCATAATAATACAATTGACAAGGAGATTTAGTTATTTCTGAGATATACATTTTAAAGTAATAACTAGAATTATGATTTATAACATTATACCAGAATATATAAGATTTTTAGGAATTTCATGTAACGGCTGAAACATTTATATTGATATATTTCCATACAAATAACCCAAAGAAAGTTTAGTATTAGTTTTTTTGTTTGTTTTATACAGCAGGTTCTTATTAGTCATCAGTTTTATACACATCAGTGTATACATGTCAATCCCAATCACCCAGTTCACACCACCATCCCCACCCCCGCCATGGTTTTCCCCCTTGGTGTCCATACGTTTGTTCTCTCCATCTCTGTCTCAACTTCTGCCCTGCAACCCAGCTCATCTGTACCATTTTTCTAGATTCCACATACATGCGTTAATATACGATATTTGTTTTTCTCTTTTTGACTTACTTCATTATGTATGACAGTCTCTAGATCCATTGACATCTCAACAAATGACTCAATTTCGTTCCTTTTTATGGCTGAGTAATATTCCATTGTATATATGTACCACAACTTCTTTATCCATTCATCTGTCGATGGGCATTTAGGTTGCTTCCATGACCTGGCTATTGTAAATAGTGCTGCAGTGAACATTGCGGTGCATGTGTCTTTTTGAATTATGGTTTTCTCTGGGTATATGCCCAGTAGTGGGATTGCTGGATCATATGGTAATTCTATTTTTAGTTTTTTAAGGAACCTCCATTCTGTTCTCCATAGTGGCTGTATCAGTTTACATTCCCCCCAACAGTGCAAGAGGGTTCCCTTTTCTCCACACCCTCTCCAGCATTTGTTGTTTGTAGATTTTCTGATGATGCCCATTCTAACTGGTGTGAGGTGATACCTCATTGTACTTTTGATTTGCATTTCTCTGATAATTAGTGATGTTGAGCAGCTTTCCATGTGCTTCTTGGCCATCTGTATGTCTTCTTTGGAGAAATGTCTATTTAGGTCCTCTGCCCATTTTTGGATTGGGTTGTTTGTTTCTTTAATATTGAGCTGCATGAGCTGTTTATATATTTTGCAGATTAATCCTTTGTCCGTTGATTCGTTTGCAAATATTTTCTCCCATTCTGAGGGTTGCCTTTTGGTCTTTTTTATGGTATCCTTTGCTGTGCAAAAGCTTTGACGTTTCATTAGGTCCCATTTGTTTATTTTTGTTTTTATTTCCATTACTCTAGGAGGTGGATCAAAAAAGATCTTGCTATGATTTATGTCAAAGAGTGTTCTTCCTATGTTTTCCTCTAAGAGTTTTATAGTGTCCGGTCTTACATTTAGGTCTCGAGTCCATTTTGAGTTTATTTTTGTGTATGGTGTTAGGGAGTGTTCTAATTTCATTCTTTTACATGTAGCTGTCCAGTTTTCCCAGCACCACTTATTGAAGAGACTGTCTTTTCTCCATTATATATCTTTGCCTCCTTTGTCATAGATTAGTTGACCATAGGTGCATGGGTTTACCTCTGGGGTGTCTATCTTGTTCCATTGATCTGTGTTTCTGTTTTTGTGTCAATACCATATTCTCTTGATTACTGTAGCTTTGTAGTATAGTCTGAAGTCATGGATTCTGATTCCTCTAGCTCCATTTTTTTCCCTCAAGACTGCTTTGGCTATTCGGGGTCTTTTGTATCTCCATACAAATTTTAAGATTATTTGTTCTAGTTCCATAAAAAATGCCATTGGTAATGTCATAGGAATTGCATTGAATCTGTAGATTTCTTTGGGTAGTATAGTCATTTTCACATTATTGATTCTTCCAATCCAAGAACATGGTATATCTCTCCATCTGTTGGTATCATCTTTAATTTCTTTCATCAGTGTCATATAGTTTTCTGCACACAGGTCTTTTGTCCTCCTAGGTAGGTTTATTCCTAGATATTTTATTCTTTTTGTTGCAGTGGTAAATGGGAGTGTGTCCTTAATTTCTCTTTCAGATTTTTCATCATTAGTGTATAGGAATGCCAGAGATTTCTGTGCATTAATTTTGTATCCTGCAACTTTACCAAATTCATTGATTAGCTCTAGTAGTTTTCTGGTGGCATTTTTGGGATTCTCTATGTATATTATCATGTCATCTGCAAACAGTGACAGTTTTACTTCTTTTCCAATTTGGATTCCTTTTATTTCTTTTTCTTCTCTGATTGCCGTGGCTAGGACTTCCAAAACTATGTTGAATAGCAGTGGTGAGAGTGGACATCCTTGTCTTGTTCCTGATCTTAGAGGAAATGCTTTCAGTTTTTCACCATTGAGAATGATGTTTTCTGTGGGTTTGTCGTATATGGCCTTTATTATGTTGAGGCAGGTTCCCTCTATGCCCAATTTCTGGAGAGTTTTTATCATAAAAGTGTGTGGAATTTTGTCAAAAGCTTTTTCTGCCTCTATTGAGATGATCATGTGGTTTTTTTCTTCAATTTGTTAATATGGTGTATCACATTGATTTGCGTATATTGAAGAATCCTTGCATGCCTGGGAGAAATCCGACCTGATCATGGTGTAGGATCCTTTTAATGTGTTGTTGGATTCTGTTTGCTAGTATTTTGCTGGGGATTTTTGCATCTATATTCATCAGTGATATAAGTCTGTAATTTTCCTTTTTTGTAGTATCTTTGTCTGGTTTTAGTCTCAGGGTGATGGTGGCCTCATAGAATGAGTTTGCGAGTGTTCCTTCCTCTGCAGTTTTTTGGAAGAGTTTGAGAAGGATGGGTGTTAGCTCTTCTCTAAATGTTTGATAGAATTCACCTGTGAAGCCATCTGGTCCTGGACTTCTGTTTGTTGGAAGATTTTTAATCACAGTATCAATTTCATTACTTATGATTGGTCTGTGCATATTTTCTATTTCTTCCTGGTTCAGTCTTGGAAGGTTATACCTTTCTAAGAATTTGTCCATTTCTTCCACATTGTCCATTTTATTGGCATAGAGTTGCTTGTAGTAGTCTCTTAGGATGCTTTGTATTTCTGCAGTGTCTGTTGTAACTTCTCCTTTTTCATTTCTAATTTTATTGATTTGAGTCCTCTCCCTCTTTTTCTTGATGAGTCTGGCTAATGGTTTATCAATTTGTTTATCTTGTCAAAGAACCAGCTTTTAGTTTTATTGATCTTTGCTTTTGTTTTCTGTGTTTCTGTTTCGTTTATTTCTGCTCTGATCTTTATGATTTCTTTCCTTCTTCTAACTTTGGGTTTTGTTTGTTCTTCTTTCTCTAGTTCCTTTAGGTTTAAGGTTAGATTGTTTATTTGCTTTTTCTTATTTCTTGAGGGTGGCTTGTATAGATATAAACTTCCCGCTTAGAACTGCTTTTGCTGCATCCCATAGGTTTTGGATCGTCGTGTTTTCATTGTCATTTGTCTCTAGGTTTTTTTTTTTTTTTCTGGGTTTAAACTGTCTTTTTTTTTTTTTAACATCTTTATTGGGGTATAATTGCTTTACAATGGTGTGTTAGTTTCTGCTTTATAACAAAGTGAATCAGTTATACATATGTTCCCAGATCTCTTCCCTCTTGCATCTCCCTCCCTCCCACCCTCCCTATCCCACGCCCCCAGGCGGTCACAAAGCACCGAGCCAATATCCCTGTGCCATGCGGCTGCTTCCCACTAGCTATCTACCTTACGTTTGTTAGTGTGTATATGTCCATGACTCTCTCTCGCCCTGACACAGCTCACCCTTCCCCCTCCCCATATCCTCAAGTCCGTTCTCCAGTAGGTCTGTGTCTTTATTCCTGTCTTACCCCTAGGTTCTTCATGACATTTTTTTTTCTTCTTAAATTCCACATATATGTGTTAGCATACGGTATTTGTCTTTTTCTTTCTGACTTACTTCACTCTGTATGACAGACTCTAGGTCTATCCACCTCATTACAAATAGCTCAATTTCGTTTCTTTTTATGGCTGAGTAATATTCCATTGTATATATGTGCACATCTTCTTTATCCATTCATCCGATGATGGGCACTTAGGTTGTTTCCATCTCCGGGCTATTGTAAATAGAACTGCAATGAACATTTTGGTACATGACTCTTTTTGAATTTTGGTTTTCTCAGGGTATATGCCCAGTAGTGGGATTGCTGGGTCATATGGTAGTTCTATTTGTAGTTTTTTAAGGAACCTCCATACTGTTCTCCATAGTGGCTGAACCAATTCACATTCCCACCAGCAGTGCAAGAGTGTTCCCTTTTCTCCACACTCTCTCCAGCATTTATTGTTTCTAGATTTTTTGGTGATGGCCATTCTGACTGGTGTGAGATGATATCTCATTGTAGTTTTGATTTGCATTTCTCTAATGATTAATGATGTTGAGCATTCTTTCATGTGTTTGTTGGCAGTCTGTATATCTTCTTTGGAGAAATGCCTATTTAGGTCTTTTGCCCATTTTTGGATTGGGTTGTTTGTTTTTTTTGTTATCAAGCTGCATGAGCTGCTTGTAAATTTTGGAGATTAATCCTTTGTCAGTTGCTTCATTTGCAAATATGTTCTCCCATTCTGAGGGTTGTCTTTTGGTCTTTTTTATGGTTTCCTTTGCTGTGCAAAAGCTTTGAAGTTTCATTAGGTCCCATTTGTTTATTTTTGTTTTTATTTCCATTACTCTAGGAGGTGGGTCAGAAAGGATCTTGCTGTGATTTATGTCATAGAGTGTTCTGCCTGTGTTTTCCTCTAAGAGTTTGATAGTTTCTGGCCTTACATTTAGGTCTTTCATCCATTTTGAGCTTATTTTTGTGTATGGTGTTAGGGAGTGATCTAATCTCATACTTTTACATGTATCTGTCCAGTTTTCCCAGCACCACTTATTGAAGAGGCTGTCCTTTCTCCACTGTACATTCCTGCCACCTTTATCAAAGATAAGGTGTCCATATGTGCGTGGGTTTATCTCTGGGCTTTCTATCCTGTTCCATTGATCTATCTTTCTGTTTTTGTGCCAGTACCATACTGTCTTGATTACTGTAGCTTTGTAGTATAGTCTGAAGTCAGGGAGCCTGTTTCCTCCAGCTCATTTTCTTCGTTCTCAAGATTGCTTTGGCTATTCAGGGTCTTTTGTGTTTCCATAGAAGTTGTGAAATTTTTTGTTCTAGTTCTGTGAAAAATGCCAGTGGTAGTTTGATAGGGATTGCATTGAATCTATAGATTGCTTTGGGTAGTAGAGTCATTTTCACAATATTGATTCTTCCAATCCAAGAACATGGTATATCTCACCATCTATTTGTATCATCTTTAATTTCTTTCATCAGTGTCTTATAATTTTCTGCATACAGGTCTTTTGTCTCCTTAGGTAGGTTTATTCCTAGATATTTTATTATTTTTGTTGCAGTGGTAAATGGGAGTGTTTTCTTAATTTCAATTTCAGATTTTTCATCATTAGTATATAGGAATGCCAGAGATTTCTGTGCATTAATTTTGTATCCTGCTACTTTACCAAATTCATTGATTAGCTCTAGTAGTTTTCTGGTAGCATCTTTAGGATTCTCTATGTATAGTATCATGTCATCTGCAAACAGTGACAGCTTTACTTCTTCTTTTCCGATTTGGATTCCTTTTATTTCCTTTTCTTCCCTGATTGCTGTGGCTAAACTTCCAAAACTATGTTAAATAAGACTGGTGAGAGTGGGCAACCTTGTCTTGTTCCTGATCTTAGTGGAAATGCTTTCAGTTTTTCACCATTGAGGAGGATGCTGGCTGTGGGCTTGTCATATATGGCCTTTATTATGTTGAGGAAAGTTCCTTCTATGCCTACTTTCTGCAGGGTTTTTATCATAAATGGGTGTTGAATTTTGTCAAAAACTTCCTCTGTATCTATTGAGATGATCACATGGTTTTTCTCCTTCAATTTGTTAATATGGTTTATCACATTGATAGATTGGCGTATATTGAAGAATCCTTGCATTCCTGGAATAAACCCCACTTGATCATGGTGTATGATCCTTTTAATGTGCTGTTGGATTCTGTTTGCTAGTATTTTGTTGAGGATTTTTGCATCTATGTTCATCAGTGATATTGGCCTGTAGTTTTCTTTCTTTGTGACATCCTTGTCTGGTTTTGGTATCAAGGTGATGGTGGCCTCGTAGAAGGAATTTGGGAGTGTTCCTCCCTCTGCTATATTTTGGAAGAGTTTGAGAAGGATAGGTGTTAGCTCTTCTCTAAATGTTTGATAGAATTCGCCTGTGAAGCCATCTGGTACTGGGCTTTTGTTTGTTGGAAGATTTTAAATCACAGTTTCAATTTCAGTGCTTGTGATTGGTCTGTTCATATTTTCTATTTCTTCCTGATTCAGTCTTGGCACGTTGTGCATTTCTAAGAATTTGTCCATTTCTTCCAGATTGTCCATTTTATTGGCATAGAGTTGCTTGTAGTAATCTCTCATGATCTTTTTTATTTCTGCAGTGTCAGTTGTTACTTCTCCTTTTTCATTTCTAATTCTATTGATTTGAGTGTTCTCCCTTTTTTTCTTGATGAGTCTGGCTGGTGGTTTATCAATTTTGTTTATCTTCTCAAAGAACCAGCTTTTAGTTTTGATCTTTGCTATTGTTTCCTTCATTTCTTTTTCATTTATTTCTGATCTGATTTTTATGATTTCTTTCCTTCTGCTAGCTTTGGGGTTTTTTTGTTCTTCTTTCTCTAATTGCTTGAGGTGCAAGGTTAGGTTGTTTATTCGAGATGTTTCCTGCTTCTTAAGGTGGGCTTGTATTGCTATAAACTTCCCCCTTAGAACTGCTTTTGCTGCATCCCATAGGTTTTGGGTCATTGTGTCCCACTTGTCATTTGTTTCTAGGTATTTTTTTATTTCCTCTTTGATTTCTTCAGTGATCTCTTGGTTATTTAGTAACGTATTGTTTAGCCTCCATGTGTTTGTGTTTTTTACGTTTTTTTCCCTGTAATTCGTTTCTAATCTCATAGCGTTGTGGTCAGAAAAGATGCTTGATATGATTTCAGTTTCCTTAAATTTACTGAGGCTTGATTTGTGACCCAAGATGTGATCTGTCCTGGAGAATGTTCCATGTGCACTTGAGAAGAAAGTGTAATCTGCTGTTTTTGGATGGAATGTCCTATAAATATCAATTAAATCTATCTGGTCTGTTGTGTCACTTAAAGCTTCTGTTTTCTTATTTATTTTCATTTTGGATGTTCTGTCTGTTGGTGTAAGTGAGGTGTTAAAGTCCCTCACTATTATTGTGTTACTGTCAATTTCCTCTCTCTTTTATAGCTGTTAGCAGTTGCCTTATGTATTGAGGTGCTCCTCTGTTGGGTGCATATATGTTTGTAATTGTTATATCTTCTTCTTGGATTGATCCCTTGATCATTATGTAGTGTCCTTCCTTGTCTCTTGTAACATTCTTTGTTTTAAAGCCTATTTTATCTGATATGAGTATAGCTACTCCAGCTTTCTTTTGATTTCCATTTGCATGGAATATCTCTTTCCATCCCCTCACTTTCAGTCTGTATGTGTCCCTAGGTCTGAAGTGGGTCTCTTGTAGACAGCATATATATAGGTTTGTTTTTGTATCCATTCAGCAAGCCTGTGTCTTTTGGTTGGAGCATTTAATGCATTCACGTTTAAGGTAATTATCGATATGTATGTTCCTATTACCATTTTCTTAATTATTTTGGGTTTGTTTTTGTAGGTCCTTTTCTTCTCTTGTGTTTCCCACTTAGAGAAGTTCCTTTAGCATTTGTTGTAGAGCTGGTTTGGTGGTGCTGAATTGTTAGCTTTTGCTTGTCTGTAAAGCTTTTGATTTCTCCATCAAATCTGAATGAGATCCTTGCCAGGTAGAGTAATCTTGGTCATAGGTTCTTCCCTTTCATCACTTTAAGTATATCATGCCACTCCCTTCTGGCTTGTAGAGTCTGCTGAGAAATCAGCTGTTAACCTTGTGGGAGTTGCCTTGTATGTAACTTGTCATTTTTCCCTTGCTACTTTCAATAATTTTTCTTTGTCTTTAATTTTTGCCAGTTTGATTACTGTGTGTCTCGGCGTGTTTCTTCTTGGGTTTATCCTGTATGGGACTTGCTGCGCTTCCTGGACTCGGGTGGCTATTTCCTTTCCCATGTTAGGGAAGTTTTCAAGTATAATCTCTTCAAATATTTTCTCTGGTCCTTTCTCTCTCTCTTTTCCTTCTGGGACCCCTATAATGCGAATGTTGTTGTGTTTAACAACAGAGGTCTCTTAGGCTGTCTTCATTTCTTTTCATTCTTTTTTTTTTAATCCTGTTCCGCAGCAGTGAATTCCACCATTCTGTCTTCCAGGTCACTTATCCATTCTTCTGCCTCAGTTATTCTGCTATCGATTCCTTCTATGTAGTTTTCATTTCAGTTATTGTATTGTTCATCTCTGTTTGTTTGTTCTTTAATTCTTCTAGGTCTTTGTTAAACATTTCTTGCATCTTCTCGATCTTTGCCTCTATTCGTTATCTGAGGTCCTGGGTCATCTTCACTATCATTCTTTATTCTTTTCCTGGAAGGTTTCCTATCTCCACTTCATTTAGTTGTTTTTCCTGGGTTTTATCTTGTTCCTTCATCTGGCACATAGCCCTCTTCCTTTTCATCTTGTCTATCTTTCTGTGAATGTGTTTTTTGTTCCACAGGCTGCAGGATTGTAGTTCTTCTTGCTTCCGCTGTTTGCCCTCTGGTGGACGAGGCTATCTAAGAGGCTTGTGTGTTTCCTGATGGGAGGGACTGGTGGTAGGTAGAGCTGACTGTTGCTCTGGTAGGCAGAGCTCAGTAAAATTTTAATGCGCTTGACTGTTGATGGGTGGGGCTGGGTTCCCTCCCTGTTGGTTGTTTGGCCTGAGGCAACCCAACCCTGGAGCCTACCTGGGCTCTTTGGTGGGGCTAATGACAGACTCTGGGAGGGCTCACGCCAAGGAGTACTTCCCAGAACTTCTGCTGCCAGTGTCCTTGTCCACATGGTGAGCCACAGCCAACCCCCGCCTCTGCAGGAGACCCTCCAACACTAGCAGGTAGGTCTGGTTCAGTCTCTTATGGGGTCACTGTTCCTTCCCCTGGGTCCTGGTGCCCACACTACTTTATGTGTGCCCTCCAAGAGTGGAGTCTCTGTTTCCCCCAGTCCTGTTGAAGTCCTGCAGTCAAATCCCACGAGCCTTCAAAGTCTGATTCTCTAGGAATTCCTCCTCGCGTTGCTGGACCCCCAGGTTGGGAAGCCTGACGTGGGGCTCAGAACCTTCACTCCAGTGGGTGGACTTCTGCGGTATAAATGTTCACCAGTCTGTGAGTCACCCACCCAGCAGTTAGGGGATTTGATTTTACTGTGATTGTGCGCCTCCTACCATCTCATTGTGGCTTCTCCTTTGTCTTTGGATGTGGGGTATCTTTTTTTGGTGAGTTCCAGTGTCTTCCTGTCGATGATTGTCCAGAAGTTAGTTGTGATTCTGGTGTTCTTGCTAGAGGAAGTGAGAGCATGTCCTTCTACTCCGCCATCTTGGTTCCTCCCCTGCTTTTGCCTCTGAGTATGATAGCTGGGCATATCATATATGGCCTTTATTATGTTGAGATATGTTCCCTCTGTACCCATTTTTTCAAGAGTTTTTATCATAAATGGATGTTGAATTTTGCCAAAAGCTTTTTCTGCATCTATTGAGATGGTCATGTAATTTTTATTCTTCAATTTATTAATGTGATGTATCACATTGATTTGCAGATGTTGAATCATCCTTGCATCCCTGGGATAAACCCCACTTGATCATGGTATATGATCCTTTTAATGTATTGTTCAAGTCAGTTTGCTAGTATTTTGCTGAGGACTTTTGCATCTGTGTTCATCAGTGATATTGGCCTGTAATTTTCTTTTTTTGTGTGATATCTTTGTCTGGTTTTGGTGTCAGGGTCATGGTGGCCTCGTAGAATGAGGTCAGAAGTGTTCCTTCCTCTCCAATTTTTTGGAATAGTTTCAGAAGGATACATGTTAACTCTTGTCTAAATGTTTGGTAGACTTCACCTGTGAAGCCATCTGGTCCTGGACTTTTGTTCATTGGGGCTTTTTTTGATTACTGATCCAATTTAATTATTGGAAATTGATCTGTTCATATTTTCTATTTCTTCCTGATTCAGTCTTGGGAGATTGTACATTCCCAGGAATTTGTCCATTTCTTCTAGGTTGTTCATTTTATTAGGCGTACAGTTGCTCATAGTAGTCTCTTGTGACCCTTTGTATTTCTGTGGTGTCAGTTGTAACTTATTCATTTCTGATTTTATTGATTTGGGCCTTCTCTCTCTTTTTTTCTTTTTTTTTTTTTGATGAGTCTGATAAGCAAATTACCAAATTTGTTTATCTTTTCAAGGAACCAGCTCTTAGTTTCATTGATCTTTTCTATTATGTTTTTGTCTTTATTTCATTTACTTCTGCTGTAGAGCTTTATGATTTTTCATTTTAGTAACTTTGCGTTTTATTTGTTCTTCTTTTCCTAGTTCCTTTAGGTGTGAGGTTAGGTTGTTTATTTGAGATTTTTCTTTTTTCCTGAGTTAGGTTTGTATTACTATAAACATCCCTCTTAGAACTGCTTTTGCTGTGTCCAGTAGATTTGGATTGTTGTGTCTCCGCTTTCATTTGTCTCCAAGTATTTTTTAATTTCCTCTTTGATTTCATCAGTGACCCATTGGTTCTTTAGTGGCATGTTGTTTAGCCTTCATGTGGTTGTGGTTTTTGCAAATTTTTTCTTGTAGTTGATTTCTAGTCTCTTAGCAGCATGGTCGGAAAAGATATTTGATATGATTTTAGTCCTCTTAATTTTACTGAGACTTGTTTGGCCTAGTATGTGATGTATCCTGGAGAATGTTCTATGTGCACTTGAAAGAATGTGTATTCTGCTTTTTTGGATGGAATGTCCTACATATATCTATTTAGTCCATCTGATCTAACGTATCATTTATGCTACTGTTTCCTGATTGATTGTTGTCTGGATGATCTGTCCATTTATGTAAGTGGGCTGTTAATGTTCCCTACAATTATCATGTTATTGTCAGTTTCTCCCTCTATGTTTGTTATTATTTGCTTTCTGTATTTAGGTGCTCCTATGTTGGGTGCATATATATTTACAGGTATTGTATATTCTTGGGTTGATCCCTTGATCATTATGTAATGTACTTTGTCTCCTTTTACAGTCTTCGTTTTAAAGTCTGTTTTTGTCTGATTTAAGTATTGCTACCCCAGCTTTCATTTCCATTTGCATGGAAAACCTTTTTCTATTTCCTCACTTTCAGTCTGCCTGTGTCTTTGGATCTGAAATGAGACTCTTAGGAGTGGCATATATATGGGTATTTTTGTATCCCTTCAGCCACTCTGTATCCTTAGATTGGAGCATTTAGTCCACTTACATTTAAAGTAATTATTGATAGGTAAGTTCTCATTGCCATTTTGTTAATTGTTTTGGGATTGTTTTTTAATTTCTTTTTTGTTCCTTCTTTTGTTCTCTTCTCTTGTGATTTGATGACTATCTTTAGTGTTATGTTTGGATTCCTTTCTCTTTTTGTGTGTGTGTATCTATTATAGGTTTTTGGTGTGTGATTACCATGAGGTTTGTATATAGCAAGCTAATATATACACGTGATTATTTTAAGTTGCTGATTTCTTAAGTTTGAACACATTTTCACAACCCTGCATTTTTCCTCTCCCCATAACATTTAATGTTTTTGACATCATGATATATCTTTTTGTTTTGTGTATCCCTTAATTTACTTATTGTGGATATAGATCATTTTACTACTTTTATCTTTTAACCTTCCTGCTAGCTTTATAAGTGGTTGATCTACTACCTTTACTGTATATTCGCCTTTATCACTGAGGCTTTTACTTTTGTAATTTTCTTATTTCTAGTTGTGACCTTTTCTTTTCCAGTTAAAGAAGTCCCTTTAACAATTCTTGAAAAGCTGGTTTGGTGGTACTGAACTCTTTAAGCTTTTGCTTGTCTGTAAAACTTTTGCTCTCTCCTTCAAATCTGAATGATAGCCTTGCTGGGTAGAGTATTCTTGGTTGTAGGTTTTTTTCCTTCCATCACTTTAAATGCATCATGCCACTCCCTTCTGGCCTGCAAAGTTTCTGCAGAAAAGTCAAATGATAGCCTTATGGGAATTCCTTTGTAAGTAACTTGTTTTTCCCTTGCTGCCTTTAAGATTCTCTCTTTAACTTTTTTTTTTTAATTTTATTTATTTTTGGCTGCATTGGGTCTTCATTGCTGTGCACAGGCTTTCTCTAGTTGTGGTGAGTTGGAGCTACTCTTCATTGCGGTGCACGGGCTTCTCATTGCGGTGGCTTCTCTTGTTGTGACGCACAGGCTCTAGGCACATGGGCCTCAGTAGTTGTGGCTTGCGGGCTCTAGAGCGCAGGCTCAGTAGTTGTGGCGAACAGGCTTAGTTGCTCCGCGGCATGTGGGATCTTCCCAGACCAGGGATTGAACCCATGTCCGCTGCATTGGCAGGCAGTTTCTTAACCACTGCGCCACCAGGGAAGTCCATCTGTCTTTAACTTTAATTTTCGCATTTTAATTACAATGTGTCTTGGTGTGGACCTCTTCGGGTTGATCTTGTTTAGAGCTCTCTTTGCTTTTTGGACCTGGATGTCTGTTTCCTTTCTCCCAGGTTAAAGAATTTTGCAGCTATTATCCTTCAAATAAGTTCTCTGCCCCTTTCTCCTTCTTCTGGGGCCCCTATAATGTGAATATTAGTACTCTTGATATTGTCCCAGAAGTGTCTTAAACAGTCCTTATTTTTAATTTTTTTTGTTCAGTTTGCATGATTTCCACTACAGTCAGTTCACTGATCCATTCCTCTGTATCATCTAATCTACTGTGAATTCCTTCTAGTATATTTTTTATTTCAGTTATTGTATTCTTCACCTATGTTTGGTTTTTCTTTGTATTTTTTAACTTTTTGTTATGCTTCTCATTGTGTTCAATCTTCTCCCAAGTTTGTTGAGCATCTTTACAGTCATTGCCTTGGAAACTTTACCACTTTGCTTCTTTCTTCTGGCCTTTTATTGTGTTCTATCATTTGGAACATGTTTCTCTGTCACCTCATTTTGCCTAATTCTCTGTTTTCACTTCTGTTCATTAGGTGGAATGCTTATGTTTCCCAAACTTGAACAAGTGGCCTTATATAAGAGATGCCCTATAGGGCCCAGCAGACTACTCCCCTCTCGTCACCAGAGCTATTTGTTCTATGGGTGCCCCCTCTATGGGCTGCATGGACCCTTCTGTTGTGGTGGGCTGACTACTGTGGGTTCAGTGGTACACAGGATGGTCCTCAGCACAGTTGGCTGCCAGACTCAGCCTCAGTTAGGTCTGCCCGGATGCTGGTGGGCAATGCCGGGTCCTGGCACAGCTGGCTGCAGGACCCAGGAGGTCCTGGGGCTGGGTCTTGCCCACTGGTGGGTGGGGTTGGGTCGTGGGCACACTGGTAGACAAGGCTGGGTCTCCACATGGCTGGCAGCTGGCCTGGGGGCCCTGGGATTGTTACAGACTGGCTGGTGGGCAGGTAAGCCCCCTGTGCTAATAAGCTAGAGGAGGACTCCAAAATGGTGCTTGCCCACACTAATGTCCTTGTGGTAGAACAAGCTCCCCACGATGGCTGCCAGCAGCATCTGTGTCCCCAGGATGAGACCCAGTTACCTCCTGCCTCTCTGGGAGGTTCTCCAAGATCAGCAGGTGGGTTTGACCCAGGCTCCTTTCAAATTAGTGCTTCTGCCCTGGGTCCCAGAGCATGTGAGATTTTGTGTGTGCCATTTAAGAGTGGAGTCTATATTTCCCACAGCCTTCTGGGTCACCTGAATATAAGCCCTACTAGCCTTAAAGCCAAACATTCTGGGGGCTTGTCTTCCCAATGCAGGACCCCCAGGCAGGGAGCTCAGTAGGGGGCTTAGACCCCACACTCCTTGGGAAGAACTTTTGCAGTTATAATTATCCTCCTATTTGTGGGTCACTGACCTGGGATGGGAGCATGGGTCTTGACTATACCATGTCTCCACCCCTCTTAACCATCTCATTGTGGTTCCTTCTTCGTATCTTTAGCTTCAGAAGATCTGTTCTGCTAGTCTGCAGAGCATTCTCACTGATAGTTGCTCTGTAAATAGTTGTAATTTTGGTGTGCCCGTAGGAGGAGGTGAGTGCGGGTCTTCCCAATCTGCCATCTTGGACGGTCTCCTGTATCATCTAAATGTTAAGTTCCAGGGCCCTAACTTTTAGCAGCAGTCTTCTTTGTTCTTTAATGCTATTAGTGACTTCAGTTAAAACGTGATATTAGCTGATTGATAGGTTATGTTTTAGCCATTAATGCTAATTTTTAGTTCAGTGATTACCTCAATTAATCAGTCTTCTAGGTGTCAAGCTCCCTTATAGATGTTAGCAAAAAAATGAACAAGGGGTAGGGGAATGGCCTCATCCAGGTCCTCTTCCCAGGACCATGTGCTGCTTTTGTGCATCACCATGCAGCTACAGGGCGGTAGTTCTGGTCCTTGGCAAAGTAGGGAGGTCTGCAAGGGCACTGTGTGTGCTCTTGCTTTTACTGTACATAGTTCTCTCCTCTTTCACTGGTAACATTCAACTGTTTCAGGTGTACAAAGTTCTTCCAAAATAAACAATCTGATGTTAGCAATTATTACTAAATGATAGATTTATATATTGGGAGTTATTTTCTTCAAGTATTTACATTTTAGACTACTCTTCTCTATGGAATGAAAATTATTTTTTTTTGTTAAAGGAATTTAACGCATTTCTAAGCAGAGAATTCGTGATATGTTGCCTTATCATTCCCAGGAAAGTTTACCAAGTGTCTACTGTGTCCCTGTCATCACTGGGTGGTAGGAATACGGAATAAACAAGACATGATCATCACTACCCAAGTAGTTGTGAATAGCTATTTAATTATAATTACGATAAACACTATGAAGCTGTACATAAAGTACTATAGAACATATAATAGGGAGAGGTAACCTGAGACTTCCTTACCTTCCTTGATTTTAATTCACCTCCTCTCTCCTTTCCATGCATAGTTTATGACTATTCGGAGTATTTTTCATTTTTGGCAGCTTTTTTAAAATGTGATTTTTAAAATACAACTAAATACAACTAAGTTTTAAAAAAACTTAGAAGTTGAAGAATACTAAAAGGAACTCCTGTGTACTTTTTGCGTGGGTTCACCAATTGGTGTCCTTTGATCTGGAACATTCCTCACCCTTTCTTTTTTTGACCGTGACATTATTGAAGAGAGCAGGCTAATTATTTGGTAGCTTGTCCCTCAGTTTAGGTTTGTCTGAGATTCCTCATTATGACTCAGGTAGTGCATTATTTGACAGGTTCCTTATCTGTACATGTTTGAACTATAAAAACAAGTTTAGAGTTTGAGATTTATTTAGGTATGATTTGTGTTTTCTTAAACCAGGAAAAAAAATTGAGGACATAACTGTCATGGGGTTATCTTTTCTTTACTCAGACTAGTTTAGAAAACTCTTACAAACCTCAGTGATTCATATTTTTCATTTTTTGTTTTAAAGACAGATGCACATTATTCCATACTGTCACTTCTTCTATGTCTGTCTGATTCTCCTTCAAACAGCAATTATGTGGAAACACCAAGAGATAAAGAAGTGGGTATGTTACCAAATGCTTTTCATATATATAACAAATAAAAGAGAAATTGGTTTTATGACTTAATTACCAGACTTTGAGATTTTATAAAAAGTTGTAAAAAAAAATCTGAAACTAAAATATTTCTGTTGTCTTAAGTGCAATGGTAGTTGTAAATTTTCTTTTAAAATATGAGTTCTGACTTTGTAAGTTAAACTTTCAGTTATATAAAGAGAAAAATCACTTTTGAAGATAAAGAAATTAAATTTTTAAATGTATTAGAATGTCAACTTATTGAGTGTGTCAATATTTTTGAACTTTCATTTCCCAAGTGTATTTTATTATGAGTTTTGTTAGACTTTTTACTGTAATTTGGGGGTTTTTTCCCACATATTTTTGATCAAGCTGATGAAATTCTTCTGATGTATTTTAGAAAAGAAAGACGATTTCGACTGGGGAAAATACTTGATGGAAGGTGAAGAAATTGACCTTGGCCCAAATGTAGACACACCAGTAAGTAGCAGTGGTTTTGCTACTGAAAATATAAATACATGCCAAGTTATTTAGATGATTTTTATGGGTCCTTCTGCCCTACAGCAACTTATCTAAAACAGGAACACTCTTCACTAAATTAGAGTGGTTTATTATGGAAGTTTTATTAAGATTTTGCACCCAAACATCGGTACTAGGAAGTTGATCAGAAAATATATGTATCCCTTAAGGAGCTGTAAATCTTGGGATTTTGCCACCAAAACGAATTCCATCCTATAATAGTAACTTTCAAGACATGTAGAAAAAGGTTTTATTTGATAAAGTTTTTGCTTTTCTTCTGAAATTTTCTTGATCTTTTAGTCTAAATAGCTCCAGTTGTTAGGTGCTCTAAGGGTAAGGTGTATTGCCTTCTTTTAATCAGAATTGGTCTGAAGAAAGTGAAGATGAAGATGATCAACAGCCTTTAAGCAGAGAGGACTCTGGGATTCAGGTGGACAGAACACCATTAGAAGAACAAGATCAAAACAAAAAGCTGGGACTTCAAGTCAGCTGGAAAGGTAGTGTGTGTTCTTAGATACTGGCATCATTTTCTGATAGAAGAATTCTCTAGAAGGAAAGGCAAGCTTTGAGAATCAGTTCCATGTGGTTTAAAATATTGGTAAGCTCTGCCGTCCTTAAAAACAAACCTTTTTAAACCATTAGTAGATCTTTCTTCTGTAGTGCCTAAGAAGTAGCTGTATAGAATTAGTGTTGAAAGGGCATTTACAGTGCAATTTTGGTCTTTTTTTAATATAGTTCTGAGAACTTTGTTAGTCCTAAATGGTTGTTTCTTTTCTTTTCTTTCTCTTTTTTTTTTTTTTGAGAAGGATTGGCTTTGCTAAAGTTAGTGACTAAATAAAAGGAAAAGATCCATACAATTTAATTTTAAATTTGAATGTCTGCTTTTCCAGTTTTTAGTAAAAAAAAATATGAATTGGTAGAATCCAGAAAGAGCTGGAAACAACCTTAGAGATTAGAACATCTAATCCTACTTCTCATTTTGTAGATAAAAAACAGAGGCGTGGTTACAGTGTTTTTCCCACGGTCACAGCCGGGAAGCTAACCCCAGAAGCTGCGGTCTGTGACCTAGCCCTGTTCTTTGTACCTGAACCTTGCCAAATGCACATAAAGTAGTTAAAGCTGATTTAGCATGCTAACGATTTTCTGCTTTCTTTTCTCTTCCCTTTCTTTTTCATTCTTGAATTGGACCTTTAGGGTAGAGTGTGGGTTAATCAGCTCAGAGCGTGTGAGCAGCAGCAGCAGCCCGTGCAGGGCCTTTTGGTTTAGTTTATTTCTTTTCTTCTGCCCTTTCTGATTCTCACTCCCCTTTCCTTTTCTCTGCCAGCCCAGTGACAGGCTCCTGTTCTAATGTATTTGATATCTGTTCTCAAACATGTTGAGTTCTTGTAAAGTACATTGTTTTGGTTGGTTGTATTCCTTTTTAAAAATTACATACTGGTATTATGCTATGTGTAAACTCTGTTCTGTTCTTCTTTTCATTTAACTCTGTTTTAATCTGTCCATGTCACTCTGTGAATATCTCTTCTGTTGCTCCTAATGGCTGAGTAGGATGCTGCAGTTTGCAGTACCTCATTTCTGTAATTGCTTCTCTTGTGGACAGGCCTGAGCTGCCTTCAGCCATTCTCCCTAATGCCATGCCCAATTATGGACCTGGTCCACAATCTCATCCCTACTTGATTAGGACCCCGCCTCTGATTTGGTCTGCTGTTTTCATTTGCATTTGTCTGACTACACAGGATAAGTACTTGGGATCAGTCTTGCCCCTTCTACGATGTATCCATTGACATCCTTTGCTTGCTTTTCTTTGGAGTTTCATGTCGTTCTTGCCCATCCCCACACTTCAGAGTTCTTTGTATATCTAGATAGTAATTCCTAGGTTTTAGACATTGCAATTTTCTTCCTCTAGTTAGTCACCTGTATGTTCATGGTATCCTTGAAACAGAATCTGTGATTTTAAAAAATATCTTATTGTACTCAAATCTGAATTTTTCATGGTATGGTTAGAATTTGGGCCTTGATATTTTTCTCTAAAAGAACATTCCCCTGTATTTTCCTTCTGTTTGCTTTTTTAGAGCTTGTGTTTAGCTCTTTAGTGACCACCAGATCCTCTTTTATGTATGAAGTGAGGTTAAAAGGTCCAGCTTATTTTTCTCCCGTGTCATGAGCAGATTTCCCAACAGTCCATTCTTTCCACATTGCTTTGTGGTTCTAACATCATTATGTATCTATACACTTATTTATTTCTGAACATTCAGTTCTCTTCCCTGAGTGTGAGTTGTGGAGGAACAGACTTTTTATTTTATATGGCTTTGTACTATGTTTCAACACATAGAAGGCAAGTTTCCCCCTCACCGCCTTTACTCTTTTTCAAAATAGGCTTAGCTATTTGTGGGCTTTTATTCTTCTAAAGACATTTTAAAAGTTCCTTTTTAAAAATCCAGCTGGAATTTTTATTGGGATTGCATTGAATTTATAGATTTAGCTTGGGGAGATCTGACATCGTTACTATGAAAATATCTGCATTTATTCTAATTTTTTAATGTCTTACCAGATTTTGGAAATTTTCTTTGTAAAGACCTTAAGTCTTTGTTAATTTCTATGTATGTTAATAGTTCTTATTGTGAATAGTGTCTTTTTTTGTTTTATTTATTGCTGGAGTAGGGGGACACTTGTTTTTTGTAAATTGTTCTTATATCCAGCATTCTTGCTGAACTCTCATACTGCTTATATATTGTTGATTCCATTAGGTTTTTTGTGTAGACAATCAGTATTGTTTGCAAATATTGACAGTTTTATCTCCTGCCAGTTCTTTTTTTTTTTAATAAATTTATTTTATTTATTTATTTATTTTTGGCTGTGTTGGGTCTTCGTTGCTTTGTGGGCTTTCTCTAGTTGCGACGAGCAGGGGCTACTCTTTGTTGTGGTGCACAGGTTTCTCATTGCAGTGGCTTCTCTTGTTGCAGAGCACGGGCTGTAGGCTTGTGGCCTTCAGTAGTTGTGGCGCGTGGGCTCAGTAGTTGTGGCGCACGGGCTCTAGAGCACAGGCTCAGTAGTTGTGGTACACGGGCTTAGTTGCTCTGCGGCATGTAGGATCTTCCCAGACCGGGGCTCAAACCCGTGTCCCCTGCATTGGCAGGCAGATTCTTAACTACTGTGCCACTAGGGAAGCCCCTCCTGCCAGTTCTTATACCTTATATCTTCTTAATGACATGTTAACCATGTCTCTTTCCTGGCCAGCCCTCTAGTCTGCAGAGGAAGCAGTGGCAATGAGCGTGGGTTTCCTGGAGTGGTTTTTATCCCAAGAGGGTTGCCCCTGAAATTCCTTAATTAAGTGTGATAGTTTTTGGCATAGGTTCTGGATATGTGTCCTTTGTAAAATTAAGACTTTTATTCCTGTTTTTCTAGGAGTCTTTAATTATAAATAAGTATTGAACTTTATCAAGTGCTGTTCTTTATCTGTGAGATAATTCTATAATTCATCACTTTTACTCTAGTACTTTACTGATAGATTTTTTTGATAGTGAATCATCCTTGAATTCCTGAGCTAAACTTCCTTGATCATTCTGTTATTTTTTTACTATAGTATTGGATTGGGTTAGCCTTTTTTAATTTAGAATTTTTAATCTTTATTCTTCGATGAATTACTTTTTCTATCATGTCTTTATCTGGTTTTAGAAGCAGGGTTATATTGGCCTCATAAAATGTTAGACAGCTCTCCCTTTTTCTGTTTTCTACAACAATGTGTATAAGATAGCTAATCCTTCAAACCCTACTACTAGTCCTGAGGCTTTGGGGGTGCTTGGGGACATCTTAGGTTACCATTTTCAATTTCTTTTATGATTATTGAATTATTCAAGTATACTGATTGTGTCTTTTTATTCATGGGTCATTTTAAAATCGAGTAATTTTTTTTTTTTTTTTTTACTTTCTAGCAGTGACAATTAAATTTTGTATGTCTGTGTGTGTGTGTGTGTGTGTGTGTGTGTGTGTGTGTGTGTGTGTATGGTTTTAAGTAAATGATTATATATATAAATGTTGTTGGGTAGCTGTTATTTTAAAGACCCTTTGTCAATTGAATATTTGAATGGAATCATAAGTCCAGATATTGTAGCAAAGCTGATCAAGTATTTTGTTGTTAACTCTTATAACTTAAATGTAAATAAATTCCCTTCCACTAGATGAATCAGATGCCCGAAGCTGGCTGGAACAACATGTGGTCCGTCAGTACTGGACAGTCAGGTCCTCGAGGTTTCCTCATAGTTTACATTTGCACTCCAATCTAGCTGCTGTCTGGTAAGAAGCTATTTTCCATTTCATGTGTTGATAGAGGAAACTTGGATGTTTTAATATTTGGTTTTGAATTATGACTTAAATGCTTTCTTGAACTTTTTTTTAACAGTTTTCAAAATTGAAGTATTGAATTTACAGTGTTGTGTTAGTTTCAGGTATACAGCAAAGTGATTGTTATACATACGTACATTTATATATGTGTGTGTGTGTGTATATAATCCTTTTTCAGATTCTTTTCCATTATGAGTTATTACAAGATGTTTAATATAATTCCTTATCCTATACAGTAGGTCCTTGTTGTTTACCTGTTTTATATGTAGTAGGGTGTATATGTTAATCCCAAACTCCTAATTTATCTCTCCCCCCGTCTGCTATCCCCTTTGGTAGCAGTTTCTACTCTATGCCTATGAGTGCAATTATGTCTTATAAATAAGTTCATTTCTATCATTTTTTTAGATTCCACATATAAGTGATATCGTGATATTTGCCTTTCGCTGTCTGACTTATTTCACTTAGTATGATAATCTCTAGGTCCATCCATGTTGCTGCAAATGGCAGTGTTTCATTCTTTTTATGGCTGAGTAATATTCCATTGTGTGTATATGTGTGTGTGTGTGTGTGTGTGTACCACATCTTCTTTTATCCATTCATCTGTCCATCTTTTGATGTACATGTAGGTTGATTCCCTGTCTTATCTATTGTAAATAGTGCTGCTATGAACATTGGGGCTCTGTTTTTAGTTTTTTAAGGAACCTCTGCACTGTTCTCCATAGTGGCTGCACCAATTTACATTCCCACCAGCAGGGGAGGAGGGTTCCTTTTTCTCCAAATCCTCTCCAGCATTTATTATTTGTAGACTTTTTTTTTTTTTTTGGTAGGACGCGGGCCTCTTACTGTTGTGGCCTCTCCCGTTGCGGAGCACAGGCTCCAGATGCACAGGCTCAGCAGCCATGGCTCACGGGCCCAGCCGCTCCGCGGCATGTGGGATCTTCCTGGACCGGGGCACGAACCCGTGTCCCCTACATTGGCAGGCGGACTCTCAACCACTGCGCCACCAGGGAAGCCCTATTTGTAGACTTTTTAATGATGGCTATTCTGACTGGTATGAGGTGATACCTCGTAGTTTTGATTTGCATTTCTCTAATAATTAGTGTATTGAGCATTTTTTCACGTGCCTGTTGGCCACTTGTATGTCTTTGGAGAAGTGTCTTTAGGTTTTCTACCCATTTTTTGATTGGGTTGTTTGTTTTTTTTCAAATTAAGCTGTATGAGCTGTTTATATATTTTGGAAATTAACCCCTTGTCATTTGCATCATTTGCAAATATTTTCTCCCTGTCAGTAGGTTGTCTTTTTGATTTGCTTATGGTTTCCTTTACTGTACAAAAACTTTTGAATTTAATTAGGTCCCATTTGTTTATGTTTCTCTTTATTTCCATTACTCTAGGAGACGGATCCAAAAAAATATTGCTGCGATTTATGTCAAAGAGTTTTCTGCCTATGTTTACCTCTAGGAGTTTTGTAGTGTCCAGTTTTATATTTAGGTCTTTAATCCATTTTGAGTTTATTTGTGTATATGGTGTTAGAGTCTGTTCTAAATTCATTCTTTTACATGTAGCTGTCCAGTTTTCCCAGCACCAGTTATTGAAGCGACTGTTTTTCTCCATTGCATATTCTTGCCTCCTTTGTCGTAGATTAATTAACCATGAGTGTGTAGGTTTATTTCTGGGCTTTCTATCCTGTTCCATTGATCTATGTGTCTGTTTTTGTGCCAGTACCATACTGTATTAATTACTGTAATTTTGTAATATAGTCTGAAGTCAGGGAGCCTGATTCCTCCACCTTCATTTTTCTTTCTCAAGATTGTTTTGGCTATTCAAGGTCTTTTGTGTCTCCATACACATTTAAAATTTTCTTGTTCTGGTTCTGTGAAAAATGCCATTGGTAATTCGATAGGGATTGCATTCTGTAGATTGCCTTAGGTAGTATGGTCATTTTAACAATATTGATTCTTCCAGTCCAAGAATACAGTATATCTTTCCAGCTGTTTGTGTCCTCTTCAGTTTCTTTCATCAGTGTCTTACAGTTTTTGGAGTACAGGTCTTTGCCTCCTTAGGTAGGTTTATTCAGAGGTATTTTATTCTTTTTGATGCAATGGTAAATGGGATTGTTTCTTTAATTTCTCTTTCTGATATTTCATTGTTAGTGTATAGAAATACAACAGATTTCTATATACTAATTTTGTGTCCAGCAACTTTACTGAATTCATTGATAAGCTCTAGTTGTTTTCTGGTAGCATCTTTAGGATTTTCTTATATATATTATCATGTCATCTGCAAACAGTGACAGTTTTACTTCTTTTCCAATTTGGATTCCTTTTATTTCTTTTTCTTCTCTGATGCTGTGGCTAGGACTTCCAAAATTATGTTGAATAAATGTGGCAAGAGTGGGCATCCTTGTCTTGTGTCTAATGTTAGAGGAAGTGCTTTCGCCTTTGAGTATGATGTTACTGGGCTTATCGTATATGGCCTTTATTATGTTGAGGTATGTTCCCTCCAGACCCATTTTTTTTAGAGTTTTTATCATAAATGGATGTTGAATTTTGTCAAAAGCTTTTTCTGCATCTATTGAGATGGTCATGTAATTTTTATTCTTCAATTTATTAATGTGATGTATCACATTGATTTGCAAATGTTGAATCATCCTTGCATCCCTGGGATAAACCCCACTTGATCATGGTATATGATCCTTTTAATGTATTGTTCAAGTCAGTTTGCTAGTATTTTGCTGAGGACTTTTGCATCTGTGTTCATCAGTGATATTGGCCTGTAATTTTCTTTTTTTGTGATATCTTTGTCTGGTTTTGGTATCAGGGTGATGGTGGCCTCGTAGAATGAGGTCAGAAGTGTTCCTTCCTCTCCAATTTTTTGGAATAGTTTCAGAAGGATACGTGTTAACGCTTGTGTTAACGCTTGTCTAAATGTTTGGTAGACTTCACCTGTGAAGCCATCTGGTCCTGGACTTTTGTTCGTTGGAACTTTTTTAAATTACTGATCCAATTTAATTATTGGAAATTGATCTGTTCATATTTTCTATTTCTTCCTGATTCAGTCTTGGGAGATTGTACATTCCCAGGAATTTGTCCATTTCTTCTAGGTTGTTTTATTTTATTAGGCATACAGTTGCTTGTGGTAGTCTCTTGTGACCCTTTGTATTTCTGTGGTGTCAGTTGTAACTTCTTGTTCATTTCTGATTTTATTGATTTGGGCCTTCTCTCTCTTTTTTTCTTTTTTTTTTTTGATGAGTCTGATAAGCAGATTACCAAATTTGTTTATCTTTTCAAGGAACCAGTTCTAAGTTTCATTGATCTTTTCTATTATGTTTTTGTCTCTATTTCATTTACTTCCACTGTGGAGCTTTATGATTTTTCCTTTTACTAACTTTGGGTTTTATTTGTTCTTCTTTGAGTTAGGTTTGTATCACTATAAACATCCCTCTTAGAACTGCTTTTGCTGTGTCCAGTAGATTTGGATCGTTGTGTTTCCACTTTCATTTGTCTCCAGGTATTTTTTTATTTCCTCTTTGATTTCATCAGTGAGCTGTTGCAGACTGTGGTTTTCTTGCTTCTGGTGTCTGCCCCCTGGTGGGTAAGACTGGTCCAGGGGCTTCTTCAGGCTTCCTGCAGGAGGTACTGGTGCCTGCCCACTGATGTGTGAAGCTGGGTCTTGTCCCTCTTGTGCGCAGGGTTGTATCTGTGGGCATGTGTAGGGGTGGCTGTGGGCTCAGGAAGTCTAGGCAGCCTGTCTGCTGAGGCGAGGGGCTGTGTCCCTGCCCAGTTTGTTTCATCTGTGGCATCCCCACACTGGAGTCTACAGCCTACTGGGTGGGACCAGGTCTTGGTGCCAAGAGGTCAGCCTCCATGAGAGCTCACACAGGTGAATGCTCCCTGATATAGCCACCACCAGTGTCTTTGTCCCCAGGATGAGTCACCAGCCATCCCCCACCTCCCCAGGAAACCCTCCAAGACCAGCAGGTAGGTCTGGCCCGGGCTCCTATCATATTGCTGCCTTTGCCCTCAGTCTCGGTGCTCATGAGATTTTGTTTGTGCCCTTAAGAGTGGAGTCTCTATTTCCCTCCATCCTGTGGAGCTCCTGCAGTCAAGCCCCACTGACCTTCAGAGCCAAATGCTCTGGGGGCTCCTCTTCCCGGTGCCAGACCCCCCAGACTAGGGCATGACTCACGTGTGGGAGAACCTCTATAATATAATTATTCTCCGGTTTGTGGGTCACCCACCTGAGGAGTATCAGATTTGATTATATCATGAGTCTGCCTCTCCTACCTGTCTTGTTGTGGTTCCTTCTTTAATATTTTCTGGTATGTTTCAGTGTTTTTTATCAGTTTTTCTTTCCACAGTTAGTTGTAATTTTTCTGTGCTCATGAGAGGATGTGAGCTTAGGGTCCTTCTACTCTGCCATCTTGGCCGCTCTCCTCAGTCACTTATTCTTCATAACACTTTGCACTTGCCACTTAACCTGTGATCAGTTCCTCATCGAACTAGCTCCGTTTGCCTGATGAGCAGCAAGCCAAATGCTGAAACTCCAAGGTTTGCAGCAGAAAGGGTTTATTCACAAGACAGCCAAGTGAGAAGGGAAAACAAATCTCAAATCTGCTTTTCCTTGAAATTTTTAACAATTCCAATTAAGCAAGTTTTTTTGTTTGTTTGTTTCTTTGTTTTTTTGCGCTACGGGGGCCTCTCACTGTTGTGGCCTCTCCCATTGCGGAGCACAGGCTCCGGACGCGCAGGCTCAGTGGCCATGGCTCACGGGCCCAGCCGCTCTGCGGCATGTGGGATCTTCCTGGACCGGGGCATGAACCCGTGTCCCCTGCATCGGCAGGCGGACTCTCAACCACTGCGCCACCAGGGAAGCCCTAAGCAGTTTTGTTATTTAATTATTATTTTTAAAGTGAAATTATTTAGCTATAATCTGTCTTTTGATTTGTTATTTTCAAAGTGAATGGATTGGTTTATATTAGGCCATTTATTTGATTTCTGTTTTAGTGTACTTACTGCAAAAATAGTTACTATTTTTCCAAAACAACAATACATAGTTTTAAATATTTGCCTAAGTCAGCAATACACTTAAAATTGCTCTGAAAGTGCTTCTCTGAAAGTATTTCAGTTGACTTGTGAAAATGAATATGGGAGGAAATTTAAAGTATGTATTATGTTTATTTGCTTATCGATTGCTGGTTAAATTACCACTAAATTACACATATTCTTTGAGACTTCTACTTTTACTTAATGAGAAATCTTCTCATTGACATTTGATGTTTGTTATTTAATAGGGACCAACACTTGTACACCAGTGACCCATTATATGTTCCAGATGACAGAGTTTTTGTTACTGAAACGCAGGTTATTCGGGAAACCCTGTGGTAAGACCTGTTAACCTAATTCATAGTCTAAAGACTTTATTAATGAGAAGCAGAATTTTGGTTTTCTGAAGAAAGGTGTTTGAGGGTTTTTCACATGCATATTAGAAATAGGCCATTAGGTATGAACCCAAGTCAGATCCCTGTGGACACCTAAATTTGGATTGGGAGACTCAGTAAGCCCAAACTTTAGAGTCGACCATGGAGATTTTGGTATATTTACCTCTTTTCCATTTAAATACTGTCATATATGATTTAACCAAGATTAGACTATCACTTTTTAGATATCTGAATTCAAGTTAAGGTTTCTAATTTTCTGCTTGCTGCTTTTTAGGCAGAGCACATCAGTGAGAGTTACCTGTGCCCTGTACCTAGGAACCAGGAATCTCAGAATTTAGACTGTGTTCACACAAAAATGAAGATGAAGAATGTAACATGTAGTGCTGTTACTACTGAGATTTCCAGTTTCTGGTTCTCTCTGCCGTAAAATTAATACTGACATGCTTAAAAGTGGGAAGATCTGTTTGGACCATCACGTATGTGAGGAAATGTTTCGACAATACTGTTTTGTACTTTCTTAAAGATGGTATTGAAATAATCAGTCTTAAAGTAATCAGATAAAAAGACTGATGTCTTCTATTTTCTAATTATCTGACCTCTTTGTCCTCCCTTACCCTCCCCTTCTGAATCTTTTATTAAAATTTCTTAGGCATTACTGTAGTGTATATTTTTCTAAACTTAAAGTACATTCATCTTTTTATTTCAGGTTACTTTCAGGGGTAAAAAAGCTCTTTATATTTCAGCTGATAGATGGAAAGGTAACTGTGAGGAACAACATTATAGTAACTCATTTGACAAATGTAAGTTATTTGTATTTATTGTAATTAAAATTAAATAATAAGATTTATGTAAATCATGGTTATGTAACTTTAGAACATTTTGCAAAATTAAAATTAACTATTAAATATATTTAAGTTCCAAAAGGCAAAATTAAGTTTGTATTTTTATAGTGCTTAGAGAATTCTTTTATATTGTTTGTGGTGTTCATATTTAGTTTTGATTTGTATTTTCTGTCATTCTTTATTGGGAAAGCTGTCTACTGTAATTTTTTTGCCTACAGTACATTTACTTTATGTGTTTTTAAAGAGTGTAAGCCACAGTTCTATATTTTATAAAAATTAATGCTTACACTGTTTCCTCTGAATGTAAAACTAAATACTCGTTTTATTACTTTGTCTTTTACTAAGCATACTGTTTAAAAAAAATCACAAAAGAAATATTTTACAGTGAGGGGATATTAATTAGAATGCCTACAGAAGACTGACTTTAAATCATTCTGGTTTGCTTCTGTTGTAGAGCTGTTTACGATCAGTGCTAGAACAAATAGCAGCATATGGCCAGGTTGTGTTTCGACTCCAGGAGTTTATTGATGAAATCATGGGGCACAGCTCTGAAAGCATGTTACCTGGAAATGGTTCCGTTCCTAAGAAGTCGACAGAAGCACCTTTTAGAACATACCAGGCTTTCATGTGGGCCCTGTACAAATACTTCATTAGTTTCAAAGAGGAACTTACAGAAATTGAGAAGTGCATCATCAATAATGGTATTTAAATATTCTTCCCTTTTACGCATAACACACGTAACTCATATTTTGAATGCCATTTAGGTTAATAATTGATATAAGATTTGAAAATTACCTGGCAAATAAGTAATTCTCCTGAATACACTCATTTTTTTAAATTATTTTAAATTTGTATTTTTAAGCCATTCATATCTCTAAAAATCCAAGCAGTATAGAAAGATTTACAGTGAAATTTTTTCGTGCTGCGTTAGTTCCCCAGCCCAGAGACAACCAACTGATCTATTTCTTGTACATCCTTCCAGAAATAATTTAGACATATGCAAGCAACATGTATTCATATACACATGCCTAGTAGTCTTTTAACTGCTCTCTTCAAATTGCTTTCTAATTTAAATTTTGAGGAATATACCGTACAAGTATTTAAAGAGCCTCCTCATTCTTTTTTACATATTGAGCATCTTATTGTATGGATGTATCATAGACCAGTCCCCTTTTGATGGACATTTGGGCTGTACCTGATCTTTTCCTGTTGGCAACAGTGCTGCAGTGATAACCACTTACATATAAGTAATTGTACACATGTGCACCAAGTTAGCTATAGCACAAATTCTTAAGAGTGGAATTGCTAAGTCAAAGGGTATGTGATGTCATATGTGATTTTAGTAGATATTGCCACATTGTTCTCCACGGAGGTACAGATAAATAACTTTACACCCTTGCCAGCAATATATATGAGTACCCGTTTGTTCCCAGTCTTGCCAGCAGTGTGTTATCAAACTTTTGGGTCTTCATCAATATGACAGGTGAAAATGGTAACCCAGTACAGGTTTTCCCCCTCAACTTTTATTTACAACTAATGCAAAAAATAGTGCATTGAAGTCCCATGTTCCCATCACCCAGCATCCTCCAGTGTTGACACCTATAGGACGTTATCAAAACTAGGAAATTGACATTGGCACAGTACATTAACTAGTCTGCAGGTCTGACATGGGTTTCACCAGTTTTGCAGGGCCTTGTTTTTTGCAAGGAGGTATCTTTCTGCCGTTCTTTTACATTTTATCACGTGTGTAGATCTCTATGACTGCCTCCATATTTAGGGTTCAGAGCTGTGCCATCCTGACGAAGGGACTTGCTCTTGTTGCCTTTAGTAGTCACCCTCTCCGCCTCCCCTCACTAAAACAGGAGCCCATTGTAGTCTGTTTTGTATTTGCCCAGAGTAGTTTTATTCTGCATTCATTTTTCATAAGTGAGGTTGAGTATCTTTCTGTATGTTTAAGAATTGCTTGAATTTCCTTTTCCATGAATTGTCACTTCCTTTATTCATTATTTTTCTGCTGAGTTGTCTTTTCCTTCTTTAGGGGGTTCTTTTTGGGGAGAAATCAGTTCCTTGTAACATGAGATTAAAACCTGCCATCCTGGGCTTCCCTGGTGGCGCAGTGGTTGAGAGTCCACCTGCCGATGCAGGGGACACAGGTTCGTGCCCTGGTCTGGGAAGATCCCACATGCCGCGGAGCGGCTGGGCCTGTGAGCCATGGCCACCGAGCCTGCGCATCCGGAGCCTGTCTTCTGCAACGGGGGAGGCCACAACAGTGAGGGGCCCGCGTACTGGAAAAAAAAAACAAAAAACCAAAAAAAAACCTGCCATCCTCCGGTTTGCCATGCCTTTCCATAAGTAGGTTAGCATTTATATCACATTTTGAATGCAGATATTTTTCCTTGCTAATGAGTTTGATTTCTTGATATTTGCAGATACTACAATAACTCTTGCAATAGTGGTGGACAAGTTGTCACCTCGATTGGCTCAGCTCAAGGTTCTGCACAAAGTGTTTAGTACTGGAGTAGCAGAAGTTCCACCTGACACTCGAAATGTCGTTCGAGCATCTCACCTGCTCAACACCCTGTACAAAGCCATCCTTGAATATGACAATGTTGGAGAAGCCTCTGAGCAAACTGTATGTGGGGATCCTTGTCTAGTCCACCGTGTGTGACTAATTCTGCTCAGCCATAGGAGTGGTCAATAGCCTGTCATAGATATTTGTAAAAATAGTATGTCAGACAGTTGTTGTGAGTTTTCAAATTAGATTCTAAATTTGAGGCTGTAGGAAACTAGCTTTTCATCTATAATTGCCAAGATCACCAGATGGATGAGGCAAGAATAAAACAACATAAAAGCAAGATGTGAAAAATACCTAGCTGATTTTTATAGATATTTGTGATAACTCTTTCTTAAATAAAAATACAGATCTATTATATGAGGTATCTAGAGTAGTCAAATTCATAGAAACAGAGAAGAGAATGGTGGTTACCAGGGACCGGGGGAGAGGAGAAAATGGGATAGGTAATGGGTACAGAGTTTCAGTTTTGTAGCCTGAAAAAGGTTTAGGAGGTCTGTTTTCAAAACAATATGAATACATTTAACACTACCAAACTGTACACTTTAAAATGGTTAAGACAGTGTAGTTTATATTATGTATTTTTTTACCATAATTTTAAAAAATACAAATCAAGACTTTAATCTAGAAAGCCGCATGTTTCTTTGGGCATATAATTTAGGCGTTTTGCCTAGTTTATTGGTGTGACTCTTTTTCCTCACCATTTTGATACTGCATTTCAGTAAAAAGTTGATTTCTTTCAGCTCTGTAATTTCTTTTTATTAGGAACTATAGTAGAACAGAATCACTTCCTTGTTGTTAATGGACATTTTGCTAATAGCACTATTTGGATAGGATAACCATATACCAGTTTGGACTGTCCAGTTTAGACCTGTTGTCCCTGGGTAACTTTCACTCCTAAGAGGGTCCTGCTATGGACAATATGGTCTTCTCATATTTAGGTGAGGTTTTTCATAAGGATTTTATAGCATATGGTTAGGATTTTTAATTTCTTACTTTGTTTCAAAAAACATAGAAATTGGATCACTTTTTAAAAGGTGCTTCAGAAACGCTCGAACCTCATTTAATCCAGAGACGAGGGAGTTCTGAGAATGGATGTGCGTGCTGCGCTGTCTCCTCAGGTCTCCTTGCTGTTCTCACTCTGGGTGGAGACCGTGCGGCCCTACCTGCAGACTGTAGATGAGTGGATCGTGCATGGGCACCTGTGCGACTGTGCCCGGGAGTTCATCATCCAGAGGTGAGGGAGGCACAGCAGGAGCTGGCTTTACCTCTCTTCTCCCATGTGGAGATCGTACACTTCTGTTAGCTTCACCTGATCCATAGGCAGGTTCTCTTGCATTTTTATAGAAGACATCAGGTACCAGTGCAAAAATATTTTTCAAGTTTTATGTCAATCACAGCTTTGCTTATTAGCAGATTATATATTTGAGTGATAGTGTGTTTTTGGCTGGCTGGTATGGTGAAAGACACACTGAGTTCCTTAAAATGAATTAGGTGATGTCAGATGGCTTCATTAAAGGGAACCAATGGGAATAAATTATCTATGAGACAAAAGGTGTGAAAATATTACAGAATATGCCTCTAATATATTTATTTCTCCTAATTAGCTGCTCTTTTTACCTTTTTAGTATAATATTTAATAAAACAATTAAGGAAAATCTTGATCATCATAAAATCTATGATGATTCCCCTTCACTTAATTGATTTTTCTGAACAGAATCATGGAAACTGCAATGTAGAACTATTTGCACTCTCTTAACTCAGTCTTAAGTTCTGCACTCTGTACAGATACATGTTTATTGTTTTGTTTTAATTTATTTATTTATTTTATTTTTGGCTGCGTTGGGTCTTTGTTGCTGCATGTGAGCTTTCTCTAGTTGTGACGAGTGGGGCCTACTCTTCGTTGCAGTGCATGGGCTTCTCATTGCGGCGGCTTCTCTTGTTGCAGAGCACGGGCTCTAGGCATGCGAGCTTCAGTAGTTGTGGCTCGCGGGCTCTAGAGCACAGGCTCAGTAGTTGTGGTGCATGAGCTTAGTTGCTCCACAGCATGTGGGATCTTCCCAGACCAGGGCTCGAACCCATGTACGCTGCATTAGCAGGCAGATTCTTAACCACTGCGCCACCAGGGAAGTCCCTGGATACATGTTTTTATTGATAGCTATCCATTTAACTCATCAGGGAGAGTAACTTAGAGCTACAGAAAGGTAACCCTGTTTACACAGTGCTCATATAAGAGAACTGGCCTTTCTTTAGCTGAATCTTGGGTCTCATTATGTCTTGTTTCTTCTGTTGCACATGAGGATTTTTGTAAAAACGGGATTCTGGCTATCCTTAGGGGTGATGAGTACACCTTGTTTCATTGTTAAAATAGTCCAGTGGAAATAGTTGTGGAAAAAAAGATGTGGAATTCTGGAGTTTACTTTCAGAGGAGATGGGTAAACTTTTATTCTACCTTTAAAGAGAACCAAATTAATTATATTTTGTTTAATTCCAATTCAGGAAACTTTCTGCATAGTTAGATTTTACCTATGCCATTCAGAGTATTTGTCCACTTTTCTATGTTAAGCTGAAGTCAGGTAAAACATCTGTCCCATTTTACCTAAAGATTGCATTGTTTTACTAATAATTGATATTACTGTGTTTTGGAATGTTTGGACAACATGACTAAGCTAGAATAGATATACTGTTGTTTTTAAGGAAGAGAAGTTAAAGTTTAAAATTCTTTTGAATCCCTGTAGAAACAAGAATGTTCCGGTAAATCACAGAGACTTTTGGTATGCAACTTACACGCTATACAGTGTATCAGAAAAGACAGAAAACGAAGAAAAAATGAGTGATAACGCTAGTGCGAGTTCTGGCAGTGATCAAGGGCCCTCCAGCAGGCAGCACACCATGGTGTCCTTCCTGAAACCCGTCCTTAAGCAGATCATAATGGCTGGCAAGTCAATGCAGCTGCTGAAGAACCTGCAATGCATGGAGAGCACCACGTGCCAAGCCACAGCCAGAGGTAACCCCTTAGTGATGGAGCAGCTGCTCCAATCTTCACGCTTGCCATTCTGAGATATGACATTATTTTGCAGTTTGAAAATTATCAAAGCCTTTTATTTTCATGGAACTGATCACCATGATCAAATTGATAGATCATGCTGCTCTGACTGAAAAAAGATTGTCCTCGTTGGAAACATTTATCACGGTGTTTGAAAGGCAGTGATAATACGTTCCACATGCATTTTACTTATTCTTGATGCCTTAGGACTGGTCCTTTAACAATAATTCTCTGGTATTTCTTAATGCAGAGCAGCATTTGGCACCTGAGGACATGAACTCTTTCAGATAGGAATTTGTTGGTGAGCGGTTCAGACTTGAACATAGATTTTGAGAAAATCTTGATATAATTTCTGGTCTTTTTGGATGTAATTTAAGCAGTATACTTAAGGTTTTATCAACTGACTAAAAAGGCTTTGAGAGGTATAGATGTGACCCTAGTTGTTTTGTTTGTAAATCATCTTAATGTTACGTTAATTAGTTTAAATTATTATATCTACTTTAAGTAATATTTTCACTTTGTGGAATGTTTCCTTTTTAACTGAATACTAAAACGTAAACAACTTTCCAGGGCCACTGTTCAAAGTGTTTTTCCCAATGTAATTATGACTCCTATTAGTGTTATCATAGTGCTATCTAGTATAATGGTAACTTTACTTTCAGGCTTCCTGCTTAAGCTGTTACTCTGTTCAGAAAAAAACTAGCTTATACTTTGAATGTTTAACCATGAACTTCGCAATTGTCTAACAGAGGTTATAAAAATGTTTAGTTGTACTAAGGGTACTATACTGTAAGGGTAACAAAACAGGGATAGACCTTCATAGGCCAAAGGAAAAATACCAGGCTATAATATATTTAGATAAGTTTACTTAATATTTCTTAATGTTAGTTATTTACTAGAACATAATGCACCTTACACATTTCTTTATGTTTCAGATGCAGAAAGAAAAAGTCTGTATACCCTGTTTCTGGAGTCTGTGCAGTCTCGTCTTCGACACGGAGAAGACTCCACTGCACAGGCCCTCACTGAGCAGCAGGCCACCAGAGAGACCCTCATTAAGATGCAGTCCATTGCCGAGAGGCATCTTGAACTGGATGATGTTCATGATCCGCTGCTGGCGATTAATTTTGCAAGGTGATATGCACCTGCAGGATTTTCAATGATTGAAATGGCAGAATCTGTGCTGCAATATTTAGTAACTGTTTATCTCTGCCAGGTAGGGCTTTCCAGCCTTAAAAATAGAAACCTTTGTAGCCTCTCCTTTCTGATGAATGAAATATAAGAATATATTGCGTTCACTTATTTCAGATACATAACTTAGCCTCCTTATTATTTGTGAAAGTCCACAGATTATCATGAGCCCTAGGCCCATGGGAAGCGCTGTCACTCATACAGAAGACGCTCATGGAAGTTAGGGGTCCTGGGACATGTTGAGTCAGACCCTCCCGATGTATCTTGGCCCTTAGGGGCTTTTAGATAATTGCCCCAATGAAATAAATTATTAATACCCACACAATACCCTGTTTATTGTCTAATGGCCGTCATTCACTACTTTCAACCCTAAGGGCTAGAAAGACCTACTCAGTACTTGATTTTTTAGGCAGAAGCAACTCTGTGAAGGTCTGCTTCACACAAAGAATACTTTGAGGAAAAAGATTTTTATTTCTGTAATAGTTGGTAATTTTACGACTAAAGGTAAATATGGGACTCCAGAGTTTTGATTTAAGAGAGTTCTATTGAGATGAATGAATAAAGAACATGTGGTGTATATGTATACAGTGGAATACTACTCAGTCATTAAAAAGAATGAAATTCTGCCATTTGCAGCAATATGGATGGACTTAGAGGGTATTATGCTTAGTGAAGTAAGTCAGATGGAGAAAAACAAATAATGTATGATATCACTTATATGGGAAATCTAAAAAATACAGGGCTTCCCTGGTGGGTCAGTGGTTAAGAATCCACCTGCCAATGCAGGGGACATGGGTTCAATCCCTGGTCCAGGAAGATCCCACATGCTGCGGAGCAGCTAAGCCCATGAGCCACAACTACTGAGCCCGTGTGCCACAGCTTCTGAAGCGCACGTGCCTAGAGCCCACGCTCCGCAACAAGAGAAGCCACCGCAATGAGAAGCCTGTGCACCGCAATGAAGAGTAGCACCTACTTGCCACAACTAGAGAAAGCCCACGCGCAGCAACAAAGACCCAACGCAGCCAAAAAATAAATAAATAAATTTTAAAAATAAAAAATACAAGAAACTGGTGAATATGACAAAAAAGAAACAGACTGACAGATATAAAGAACAAAATATTGGTTTACCAGTAGGGAGAGGGAAGGGGGAGGGGCGAGATAGGGGTGAGGAATTAAGAGATAACAAATTACTATGTATAAAATAAATAAGCTACAAGGATATATTGTACAGCACAGGGAATATGCCAATATTTTATAATAACTATAGAGTATAACCTTTAAAAATTGTGAATCACTATGTTGTACACCTGAAACTTACATAATATTGTAAATCAGCTGTACCTCCATTAAAAGACAAAAGAAGAATTGATGTCTTTTTTTAAAAAGAGTATTCTGTTGACAGCAACTCTTAAAAAGAAGACTCATTTTTATATTAAAGGTTGTATTTGGAACAGAGTGACTTTCACGAGAAGTTTGCTGGTGGAGACATATGTGTGGATAGATCATCAGAATCTGTGACTTGCCAGACTTTTGAATTAACACTGAGATCTTGCCTCTATCCTCATATTGACAAACAGTATCTAGATTGCTGTGGAAACCTCATGCGAACTCTAAAAAAAGATTACAGGTATGAGGAGTGGTTTCATTTGGGAGGTAGTCGGTAGTTTATTGTACTTTAAGAATAGCTGAAGTTATTTTTAAACCTAGATTTCAAGCTAATTAGAGTAGGGAATGGATAGGCAATAAACAATTTTCTTTTGAGAAGATCAGTAGACCATCAGTGTTTTCCTAACTTTATTGTGAAATTTGTTTCTGAGAATTTATCCCAAATGAAATACAGAAAAAGCTTGTTACACAAAAATGCTTGTCACGAAGTTTGCTATCAGAGAAAAAACATGAAATTACTTAGTCATGGATGACTAGTTCTTTAAATTGTGGCATATCCATAAATATGCACATCCATATTAAAATATGGCATATTCATTTCCATGTATGAACTTTGTAAAGTTCATACAAATTATGTTTATACAGAGTTTTAAATAATGTAAAGTTTCTTAAATCTTAAAAAATAGGATATATAATATGGTAGGAACTATTTTTTTTAATGCATGGAAAAAAGACTGGGAAGAAATACCCTAAATATTAACGATGGAAATTCATCATGAATAGTAGATTTGGATTAACTTTTTTTATTACACTTTTGTGACTTTGCCAAATTTTCTTCAATGTTATAGAAAAATAACTTCTTTCTGATTATTAAAAGTAAACCATATGCTGTTTTTATTATTTTTGAAAATCTTTAAGATGTATTAGTATTTCTAATTTTAGTAAATATACAGTGTAAACACGTTTCACTAAAAATGATACCTGATCCTGATCTAGAATCCTATCTTATGAGCCTAAGATTTTTCTGTCACTTATTTTCTCTTCATTCAGGTTGGTTGAGTACTTACAGGCCATGAGGAATTTCTTCTTAATGGAAGGGGGAGATACCATGTATGACTTCTACACGTCAATTTTTGATAAAATAAGAGAAAAGGAAACCTGGCAGAATGTGTCTTTTCTTAATGTCCAGCTTCAAGAAGCAGTAGGACAGCGTTATCCTGAAGACAGTTCACGGTAAAATATGGGAGGACCTTTTATTTTAAATATTATAAGATAATCCATGTGTCACGAACTCTTCTCTTTTATATGTTATCTTATTTAATCCTCACACCAACCCCTATGAGTTTTACTAATGTTATTTTACACATTAGAAAACTGAGGCAGGGACTTCCCTGGTGGTCCAGTGGGTAAGACTCCAGGCTCCCAGTGCAGGGAGCCCAGGTTCGATCCCTGGTCAGGGAACTAGATCCCGCATACCGCAACTAATAGTTCATATGCCGTAACAAAAAAGATCCCTCATGCCACAGCAAAGATCCCACGTGCTACGACTAAGACCTGACACAGCCAAATAAATAAATATTTTGAGGAAAAAAAAAAGCTGAGACAGCAGTGACTTGCCCACTGAATGAGAGGAGATGTGAGATGGCACCGTGTGGTCTCTCAGGGTCTGATGGCCTTGCTCACATGGCTGGAGTCCATACTGGCAGCCTTCCTGCCCCACCCTTGCCCTCCAGCCGGCTGCACCAGCCTTCATTGTGATGTCACAGGCGGTGTTCTGAGAGAGTGAGAGCAGAGCCCTTGGCACTGGCCAAGGCCTGAGCTGCAGGCCTCACCTCACAGACCCTTACTTCCACCACAGACCAAGTCAGAGGCCAGCCCAGTTAGAGGGGAAATAGATTCCACCACTTTTCACAGACAGGGTTGCCTGTTTTCAAGCTGTTGTACTGGTTTATCCCCAGCTCAGGAACTCACCTTCCCTCCTCCCTGTCAGTCGGCCTGCTGAGCACCTGGGCCACGTCTGTGGGTTGGTGCCATTAAATCTTTGTATAACAGAGGCTCATTTTCCACCCTGCTTGTTCGTCCTTTTTCCTGTTCCGTGTCCTTGCTTGGCTACCTTTCTTGGCTCCCTCAGTGGCCCTTGAGAAGTAATAATGATAATAATCAACATTTATTACATGCCACTTAGGACATTATTTTCCTCACAGCCATGCCAGGTTACTGACTGTCTACTACTTAGTAGTAGATAAAATAATTCCTTTTATTTATGTCATGTGTTACCTTTGATGATTCCATAAAAGTAGAATTTTCATCAATTATATGATTAGTAAAAGCAGGGTAACCGCTAGATTCTTTTCATAGTAAGGAATTAGTGCCTAGTAATCCCCAGGGGGGCCAGGGAAGGCTAAAGTTATATTTTTCACTATCAATAGAAACTCATGAATTTTGTTATTTTTAGTATGTTTCAATCTATTACAGTTATTCCTTTTTTCTTGCTCAGACTGTCTCATCTTTACCCAGACGGAACTCCTTCACTTGACTCTAGTAATCTTGGAGAGCATCTTTGCTTTCAGGACTGGATGTCTGGACTCATCCTGTGCACTTCCTGCCCCAGGCTCTGCACCTCTTCCAGGATCACTGGTCCTGTCTGTTCTGTGGCTTTAAAAGCCCTTGATCTGTGTCCCAGAGTGTTCGTCTATACTGGATTATCAGTACTTCTGGGCTCACTCAGTGGATGGAGCTAGGAAATATGTAGAAAGAGGAAGATGAATCATAAGCTCATATTGATATTTCCAGTATGTATTAAAGATTATAGGATTTCACTTTTTTGATTTTCTTTTGTATCTTCCCTTGAGTGCTTACTAACTCATGAACATAAATATTTATTATATTTATTCTATAATAAATCATAATAGTTCCAATGTAACAATAACAGCAACAAGCCCACTGAGAGTTTAAAACATGCTTGTGACTATATTCTCTTCCTGTACTTTCAAGTCATCAGAATCCTGTATTTCAAGGTCACCTGGAACAATTCTCAATGTGATTATACCACAAATGTAGGGCTGGGTTCATTTGTTTTATTTTCTACTTTTAGGAATCACTTCATTTTTATTTTTCTTGATTCTATTTTGTTTTTTAATTGTATAAAACAGCTATATATTTCTTAAGTTAAAATCATTGATACAAAATTACTTTTAGGGAGCTCTGGCTTCTGTTCCTATTCCTGTCCATTTTCTCCCTTTCCTCATAACCTTTTTTATTAGATTTTATTTTATCCTTCCAGTGTTTATTTTTTGGAACCAAAACCGTATGTGTACATATTCCTTTTTCTCCTCACATGTTACAGAAAAGGAAGCACACAGTGTGCACTCTGTAACACCTGCTTAACTTTTCTTAAGTAGATAATACATCCCAGACCCACTGCATTGCAGGCTAGAGAGCTTGTCCTCACTTCTTTACAGCTGATTGTGTTCATTCAACCAGGTGTCCTGTTGGTGGACACGTGGATTCTGTTCTTCTGCGATGTATGTATGCAGTGACTGGTCTTGTGCATTTCACTTCTTATTTTTGCCTGTGTAACTTTGGAGTATTTTTCTAGAATGGGATCGCCAGGTAAAAGGGTAAACACCTGTGTAACTCTGCTAGCTGTTACCAAATTCCTCTTCATAAAGGCCGTATTTTTTCTAATTCCCACCAGCAAGGAGGCTTTCTCCACAGCCTCACCAACAGAGTATGTTGTCAGACTTTCGGATTTCTGCCAGTCTGATGATGAAAAATGATGTCTCAGTGTAGTTTTAATTTACATTTTTCCATGTGAGCGTAGTTATCTTTTCATATGCTTATTTTTGCATTTGTTTAAAAGTGAACTCTCCATATCTTTTGCCACTATTTTTGTCAGTATCAAGTTGTTGGTCTTCATCCTCTCCGTTTTTAGAAGCTCTTTTTTTCTTTTGGCTGTGCCACGTGGCTTGTGGGATCTTAGTTCCCCAACCAGGGGTCAAACCCACGCCCCCTGCAGTGGAAGTGCGGAGTCCTGACCACTGGACTGCCAGGGAATTCCCTAGAAGCTCTTTTTATAGGTTTCCCAGTTTGGCATTTGTCTTTTTGTTCTGCTTATGGTATAACAATTTCTTGTTTTGTCATGAAGATATTTTTTAGTTTTATAATGTATCTATCTTTTTTATTACTTCTGAATTTTAAGTGATAGTTAAGAAAGTTTTACTGTATCCAAGTGTATAAAGAAATTCACCCATGTTTTCTTTTAATGCTTGAATGGATTTTTTTACATTTAGGTGTTGATCCATTTGGAATTTATTCAGCTAAAAAACATGAGAAATAGATCCAGTTTTATCTTTTTTCCAAATGACTGATTGGTTGCCGTCACTTATTTCTTTAAAAAAAAAAATCCACCTTTCCCCATTTATTTGATACCCCTTTATCATTAAATTTTCATATGCACTTGAGTTATATGCATTGGGTCTCTCTCTGAATTTTCCATCCTATTTCACTGTTCTATTTATTCACATGCCAATAGCTTTCTGTTTTATTAATAGGGTTTTCCTGGCTATTCTTGCTTATTTATTTTAACAAATGTACTTTATTTATCATCTTGTCTAGCTCCATCCACCAAAACAAAATCAAAAACATTCGTGATATTTTTATTGAGATTCCCACTCATAGATTAACTCAGGACAAATGCGCCACCCCATTGGGACCCCTTCTCCTATGGCTTCCATGTGTTCTAGGTGCCTGTCTGTGCCCTCAGGCTCCCTGAGTCTGCACCTACAGGTCTCCTTCCCGGTTCCAAGCTCCCCTGCCCTGCCCATACCCCTCCCTTGTCACTGGTGCTCCTTCTGCATCCTCCCTGTGAGCCCCTTGCCCTCCGCCCACCCTTAGCATAGCTTCTCGCTCTCCTGCCTGGGGCACCTTCGTTCCATGTCGATGGCTTCAGCGACCGCTAGTGACCTGCAGGTCAGTACCTTTAGCCCAGGTGTCTGCATAACCAGTGCCTCATGACTTTCCTCAGATGCCATGTGTCCAAAACTGAGCTTCATCGTTTTCTCAGCCCTTTGTTTCTTCTGGATGGGACCACTGTTCATCCCAGTGCCCAGTGTAGCTCACCTTAGATTCCTTCCTCTCTGCCGGCCCCCACATACCCTGGTCCCTCGGTTCTGCTTCCTGGATGACATTCCCCATGCCCTTCAGCACTCACTGGAGAGCACCTCCCTGCCGCCTGCTAACCAGCTGTCTCGGCGTCTCTCCCTTCCACTTGGCCCTCCAGGGCCACACGGGACACTAGCCGCCCCACCCCCACGCACGCTTGGGCTGCTTGGCGCCTCAGAGCAGATGGGCCGAGCTTCTCTTGAGAGAGAGAGCTTTTCACTGTCTGGCTCCCCACCTCGCTTGTTGTGCACACAGAGACAGACACATCACCTTCTCTCTCCACCATACTTCCCACTTCAGGGATTTGGGACATTTCTGTTTTCCCCGAGAGCTCTACTCTCTCCCCCAGGAGCCTTCACGTGTCTGCACCCTCCAGTTACCTGAGTTAGCTGCTCTCCCATGGGCATGGCCAGCAGTTGTCTGCACTCCTGCAAAGCTCTGCCCCCCTGGCTTGGTGACTGGAGGGTGACTGCACGTTTTGTATGCTCTGGGCTATGAGCCCCTGGAGGGGGGCAGGGATTGGCTTTTTATCACCTGCTTAGTGCAGCACTTGACGAGGTATTCAGTAGCTGCCTACTAAGTACTTGGTAGATGCACGTGTAACAGACTTACAAGCTAAAAAAATTCTGACTAGTCTGTGACATGGAATGAATTGGCTAAACTCGTAAATCACACACCGACCCTTACATCTCTGGTTGTAAGGCTAACTCCTGCCTTGGCCTTCAAGTTAACCTTCCGTGGGCTGCATCCAGGCATCGTCACAGGTGCCTCTGTATCCTGGGAGAGTCACGTCCTTTCTCAGCACAGTGACAGAACTGCTCTGAGGAGTGAAGGAAATAAGTGCCTGGCTCAGGAACATTCCCATGCTCTATGGTAGCTGCATTCTATTGAGAGTCACACTCAGACTAGTTGGGCAGGAGTGGATGAAGCCATGTGTGACACCTTTGCTTTAGAAGCAGACCCCATTCTTTTTGTGTTTGTTTGTTTTTTTAACATCTTTATTGGAGTATAATTGCTTTACAATGGTGTGTTAGTTTCTGCCCCATAACAAAGCGAATTAGCCATACACATACATATATCCCCATATCTCTTCCTTCCTACGCCTCCCTCCCTCCCACCCTCCCTATCTCACCCCTCCAGGTGGTCACAAAGCACTGAGCTGATCTCCCTGTGCTATGCGGCTGCCTCCCACCAGCTATCGGTTTCACACTTGGTAATGTATATATGTACATGCCACTCTCTCACTTTCAGACCCCATTCTTGCCCACACACTTGCATATGCCTGCTCTCCAGGGTGAGAACAGCCTCTCCCGCCACCAGACACACACACACACACACACACACACACACACTCCCTCTCCCTCTCTCTCCCTCTCTCTCTCTGTCTCTCTGTCTCTCCCCACCCTCTCTCCTGCCACCCCCAACAGAGTGTCCGTCTCCTGAGCCTCTCGCTGAACTCTACCAGGACTAGGCACCTGCCAAATACAGTTAACCTTCCCTGACTTTGTCTTTTTTCCTAAGTAATTTACTATAAGTATCTTCTTTTTTATAGCTAAACCCATTATTTAAAAATTTTGCCCCCCCTTCTTTATTTCTAAAACCTGATTTCTATCCTGGAATATATGCTTAGAAAAATATGGAATATCTGCATTCCTTTTATGAAATGTCTTTTTGGAATATATAAATTAAATAACTCAAAGTGCTAAATAACTAAAACTTATATTTCTTTATCTAGTCTATCTATATCTTTTGAAAATGTTGACACAGCTAAGAAGAAACTCCCTGTTCATATCTTAGATGGTCTGACCCTGAGCTATAAGGTATGTGCTGATACTCTAAGAACATTTTCTATTAAAATTAAGGCATACAAGGGACTTCCCTGGCGGTCCAGTGGTTAAGACTCCACACTTCCAATGTAGGGGGCGCGGGTTCGATCCCTGGTCAGGGAACTAAGATCCCACATACTGTGCGGCGCAGCCAAAAAAAAAAAAAAATTTGAGACATATGAGTAATAGGTTACTTTCTATTCTAATTTTCTGTTTTTGTTTTCATAGGTCCCATGGCCTGTGGACATTGTTATAAGTTTGGAATGTCAAAAAATTTATAATCAGGTGTTTCTTCTCTTATTGCAAATAAAATGGGCAAAATATAGTCTGGATGTTTTACTATTTGGTGGTAAGATTTGTTTTCAACAGATAAATTATAATTTAATTTTAGCACTGAAAAAAAGGTTGGTAGTCTTAGGTCATTTTTTATATATACACAAGTGCCAAAATGATATGTATTTATGGCCATAGCTTTACAGACATCAGAATTAACTTTCCTGAATGAGTACAGTTAATCTGAAATATTCAATAACTAAATTAGGAATTTAGCCAGAATAAAAATTCTTAGGTTGGGCTTCCCTGGTGGCGCAGTGGTTGAGAGTCCGCCTGCCGATGCAGGGGACATGGGTTCGTGCCCCAGTCTGGGAATATCACACGTGCCGTGGAGCGGCTGGGCCCGTGAGCCATGGCCGCTGAGCCTGCGCGTCCGGAGCCTGTGCTCCGCGATGGGAGAGGCCACAACAGTGAGAAGCCCGCGTACCGAAAAAAATAAAATAAAGTAATTCTTAGGTTATGTGAAAAAGTTTTAATGACAAGTTAATAGGACTTTGTTTTTATATTTTTGATGACAGTGATAATCCGGGTGATATGGCAGCTTTAACTGCTTCACCTTCCAGATAGGGAGGATGGGGTCCCTGCTGTGCATCCAGCCGAGTGCCCTTTACAGGGCAGACGACCACACCATTGCAAGTCCTGCTCTGTGCAGTGGTGCAGGTGGGGTCTGAGTGGACGCTCTTCCCACCCCCTCTCCTCTTCGTTCCTTTACAGAACTAGCTAGTCCTGCTGAAAAACCACAACTTGAAGGACTCTTAGGTGGACAAGACACAGCTGCTAATTTTGGACCACAGAAGGAGCCAGTAAGACAGCAGATTCATCGTATGTTCCTCTTAAGAGTGAAGCTCATGCACTTTGTTAACAGCTTACACAACTACATCATGACCAGGGTTCGTGTCCATCCACTCAGTTCTGTCACCGTGTATACATCTGTTCGTGGAGAATTACTTGTAATATATTTATAAATACAAACAAGCACACAAGATACTTAATAGACTGTAAATGTGAAGATAGCACATACTAAAAACTTGATCATAAAATAACATGGCAGCAGGGGGAAGTGTTTTTTAAAACATGCCAGAGCACATGTATCCAGACACTGTGTCTCTCCTGTCTAGTGACCCCTTGGGATGACACACCCAGAGTGCCTCTTTTGGACTTGCCATCAGAACTTGCCACATAGTCCTTTAAATGTCAGCAGTGGGAACAGGGCTGTCCCTGGAAAATGGCTTCAGTTTTTTGTAATGGAAGCCTAAAAACAAATCTGTCAGGCTAGTATGGGGTGTAAGGAGGAAAATGCAGCCAGATTATATACTTTTTTTCTTAAATATAAGAAGTAACTCGTAGAGTAAATAAAACTGCTTTTCTTACACATATTAAAACCAGTTCTAGAGGAACTTCTGAAGAGGAGTTCAGATGTTTGAACAGTAGCAGTGTTATTCGAGGACAGTACTCATTGGGATTATAATGGTTGCTAAAAAAGAATTTGTAGTCATTCTGGTAAGAACCCACTTTTGTTTGGATGAAGTGAGCCTTTGAAGCCTGTGTTTTATACATGATACACATGGCAGAGGTGCTCTCTTTCCCGTGCACTAGTGGCCTTCAGAGGACCAACCTTAAGCCCTTAATTGTTGAGAGTAAATGGTTAAGTTTTTGTTTAATTTGTTTTTTGTTTTCTACTTGAAGTACAGTTATGTTCCTTTTAAAGAAAGACCATTATGTAAGCAGTGGAATTTATTAAAACATATAAATTCAATTTATCTGGTGACTTTTTTAAAAAAATCAATGCATATCCTATACAGTTCATATACTTGCCCCTCCACACAGGAGCAGTCTGTTAGTCCAGAGTGAGGCATTCCCTCCCTGTGCAAGTGAATGTAGAAGAGGTTAGTAAAAAAAGTTTTGTGTGTGGCACATTAGTTCTCAAAGAAAAAAATCTATTGATTAAATTTGTCATCTTTCAAGATTCTTCACAGTACAGGGCTGGAGTTTCAACATCAAGTCGAAGAAGCCAAGGATTTAGATCAATTGATTAAAATTCACTATAGATACTTGTCAACCATCCATGATCGATGTCTGCTGAGAGAAAAGGTATGTGAGGTGTCACCTGTGAACTTGGCCACTGAGGCAGGAATGAAGCCAGCCAAGGGAAGTTGTCTCTCTACTTTGGAATTTTATACTTATTAAGCTTCTGATCTGCAAAATATTTTTTTGACATCTTTATTGGGGTATAATTGCTTTACAATGGTGTGTTAGTTTCTGCTTTATAACAAAGTGAATCAGTTATACATATACATATGTTCCCAGATCTCTTCCCTCTTGCGTCTCCCTCCCTCCCACCCTCCCTATCCCACCCCTCTAGGTGGTCACAAAGCACCGAGCTGATCTCCCTGTGCTATGCGGCTGCTTCCCACTAGCTATCTACCTTACGTTTGGTAGTGTATATATGTCCATGCCTCTCTCTCGCTTTGTCACAGCTCACCCTTCCCCCTCCCCATATCCTCAAGTCCGTTCTCTAGTAGGTCTGTGTCTTTATTCCTGTCTTACCCCTAGGTTCTTCATGACATTGCAAAATATTCTTTAAGGAAGGACCAGATCAAATAGGTTACAAATTTGTGCCATATGACTGGAAATTACATATAAGAGAAACAGCTGACAACTTTATTGTGACAGTCTGCACTCAGCACTGTGTTTGGATTCAATAAGAAAATTTTATCCGCAGTTATGGAATAATAGTGCTTTGGTCAGGAAATGTGTCCAGCTTGATGTGAATATATTAAGTCATCTTACAGCCATTGGAATAACTTGCCCCATTTCACTGGTGAATTCAAATGGCTGTCCCAGGAAAAGGTAGTTTGCTGGCTCTGTTGGTCAGACTCTGCTGCTGATATACCTGTACTGTGGGTGCAGTAGGCGTGTGGTCCAATTCCAAGTGCATTTTGTTCAGAGCCTAGTACCCTTCCTTATACCTAGAAGGCAATGATTGCACTGAGCTTTTTCTGTGACTCATTTAAATTAGGTGAAAGTGTTGGTGTCAGTGTCCAAACATGGTCACAGAGCCTATGTTCTTCCATGGCTTTCTCTCCAGGTCAGTTTTGTGAAGGAAGCCATCATGAAGGTGTTGAACTTGGCCCTCATGTTTGCAGACGGTTGGCAGGCTGGCCTGGGGGCATGGCAGTAAGTACGCAGCTTGTGGGGCGCCTCTGTGCTGTGACCATTTCAGTTTCACTTTTAGCTGACTTCATTCTGGGAGCCTTGTTTTTCTTCTTGGCAACACATCACATACACTTATAATTATGGAAAGAATTGAAGAATTGAATTTGTTCATCTAAACTAGGCAACATCAAGAATTATGCAATTCTTTTCTGAGCGGTAAAACAAGAAAAATCTGAAGTCTTTTGATTAGAACAAGCAAATATCCTTAAATTACATTCCTGTTGTATAGGTTTGCTAAATTTTTGTTAATGGATGCCTTCGAGCATACACAGAAGCGGACGGGGAGCATAGCAGACCCTGGGGTCCATCACTCCACTTCAGCAGATGCCAGTGACAATCAGTTCTGTTTTGTGTTTACTGCCCACTCCCACTCCCATTCACTCAATTATTTTAAACCAAATTCTGGACATCATGCTAGATCCTCGTCCAAAATTGTATTTTAGAGAGCTCTAAAAGAATGATTGTATATTTTACTTTTAGGGTGTTTATTATCCACGCCTATCACATAGAAAGAGGACCCAGGACCTCTTTCTTCCTATCCAGAGTACCATCCTCTACTGTTACCTTGAATGTGCAGCTCAATAGTTTGTCCCTGTCTTGTTTATAAAATTAATGTAATGCTGCTATTATTACTTCCTTGAAATATATTTAAAAGAGCAAGTCTGGTTGACTGGGCTGTTGGGATAATAGCTTGTACTTAGTTGGTATTAGTAAGGAGCCGAAAGTTCGTTATAGCACTAATCTAAAATCTTAACATATGGCTGTGTCAGAATACTCTGAATGGTAGATAAAATTCCTCATTGCAGGGGTGAAAACAGAAGTCTTACTTTATTATGTTGTCTCAAGTGTGTGCAGCAGACTTCTGCCTCCATGTCACTGTCAGGTGGAGGAGAAGGTAATAACACTGCTGCATATTGTTGGCTAAAATTGAACTGTTTCTTCAACAAGGGGGTGAGGAGGACTTAAGAGGCATATTAACCATCACAGTTTATGGAAATTAACTGATCTTGATTCACATTTAAAGCAGAAAGTGAAAATTTTTTAAAGCAAGGTGAAATTTTTAGGCAAATGGTATGGTGGCTATGATTTTAAAGGAGTATTTATCTTTAGTGTGTACACACTGAAATATTTATGACTGAAATGCTATGATGTCTCAACTTTGCTTCTAAAGATACGGGGCTAAGGGTATAATTGGGACTGCCTGCAGGGGGGTGACTACTGAAGCTGGGTATGGGTGTTTGCTATTTCCCGTAATAACAGTTTTCTAGTAAGTTTAAAATGTAAGGTTTTATATCTTTAATGTGCTGTTTATTTGAAAGAAGGTGTGCTTGTGAAAAGTAAAAGTATAGAACTGTACAATAGAAAAGGGAATATCCTCAGTTATCCTCACTCTAGAACTCACTACCATCCTGAAGCAGCAGTTTTGTATCCTAATGACACTTTCCTTCAGACTCTTTGAAAGTTTGGCAGGAAATTTTATATTTTATTTTAGAATCTTTAGAGTTAGGATTCTACATAATTAAACTGAAGCACATTTGAAATTACTCCAAAGGTATTTTATAGCCTACCTAGTAACTCCTTATGCATTTACCTAAATTGAAATTTACTTTCTTTCCTAGAATGGAGTCTATAGAGAAAATGGAGTCTGATTTTAAAAACTGCCATATGTTTCTTGTAACCGTCTTAAACAAAGCTGTCTGTAGAGGATCCTTTCCCCATCGTGAGTATTATGTTAAAATATTACTGCTTTTATATTTTCTGGTAACTAAGTCTACCTGTTATTGTTTTGGTACTGATCTCATGAAGAATTAGAATTTTTCACCACTTCGAACCTGGAAAGTCCCTCAGCAGTTGAATTGTTTTTCCCAAATTACAGTGGGGTGAGTGAATCAGTTGTAAAACATTGAGACTGAAGATTTTGCTTTCTAGTATATCATGTGTTACACCAATGGATTTCTAAAACCATTGTTAATTAAAGCAGATGGCAGGATAGGTTTCAGTACACTTCACTGTCATGTGTAGCCTTTGTAACTATTCCTTTTCAAAAGATAGGGTTTGCAGGGGTGGGGGGGTGTTTGTTTTTTGTTTTTTTAGCAATTTTAAAATTCCCAAGGCTGCCTCTTAAACAAGGAAATGCAGGCCTGACGGTTCAGTACACAGACAGTGTGTGAAGCAGACAGAGGTCTGTGGGGTGAGTCATGGGGAGAACACAGTCATTTAATCTACAGACACAAAGGACTAAGTAGTATCTCTTGCAGAGCTTTTTTGGGAAAAGTATGCAGGACTAATTTGTTCCCTATTTCTGTATGTTCAAATTGTGATATGCTCATTAAAAGTAGCTGAACATTTTTTAAAATACTGTTAGAGTAACGAGTGAACATAGAATAAACAAACAAAAACACATCATCAGAAAGTTGTGAATGCAAAGAAATCTAAATAAATTCTGGGATGAGATGAGCCCTTCAGTGCTGACCTGCTGCACCCACAGTTCAGGTAGGCGGGGCAGTGACCGGCCAGAGGCACATAATCTTTGCCAGGATAGAGAAACTCGTTGTTGGCGTGGCAGACTGGAATCCTAGAGGAGCGCACGCAGAGCCAGTCCTGACCCCCAGCCCTCCCCGAATGCTCTGTGTAAGTGGTGAAGAAGCTGGGGGCCTGCCAGGCAGGAAAACAGAGAAAGTTCTGATCTCACAGTGCTTACTTAGATCCCTATATTCCTGTGTCATGTGACTTCTACAACGAAGAGGCATTTGTTTATTACGCAAGTATTTAAAAACAAATTACTGTTGTAAGCCCCTACTGCCACCTCTCAGCCTCCCCCATTTTTACCCCTGGCCAAAAAAAAAAACCATACTGTGTTAGAAATGTGTTAGAGGAAACATTGATACATTTGTCCATTTTTGCACTGGGTGACTGTTAGACAAGGAGATTCCACTCATAGCTCAGAACATGGTGTTTTGTTATGAATTGAGGCCAGATTTTATGACATTTTGAAAAATGTGATTTGCTCAGTGTAATGCCCAGATTTTTTTTGTTTTCAAAACTAAAATGATCTGAAATAGAAATAAATCATACTTTCTCAATTGTATTTAATAAATGATTATCATCTTTATTGTATGTTAAAAGTAATGAGTATTTTAATTAAAAATAGAAAATGTCTCTAAATACTTTTCAAGACATTTATTAGAGCCTATTTAGCCATTTTCAAACATTTAAACCTATTTTATTAACCTATTTTTATTCTTCCCGCAGTGGAATCTCTAGCACTGTCACTCATGGCTGGCATGGAGCAAATATCTTCAGTGTAGTAAATGCCTCAGATTTAATCTTCATACATATACATTTCCACCACATGCAGCTGCGAAACGGGAGTCTATTTTGGTTTGTTTTTAAAACTGTTGTCTACTTTCTAGACAAGTGGGTTTTATGTGTTTTCTCTGGAGATTATTGGTTAGTATATTGGGTTATGCATATAAAACTGTATCAATAATGCAGAATGTGTATAGGCTGTTTACACTTATATTTCCTACTATAAGCTATAGATTTATGGTATTGATACCTTTAAATATAAAATAATTGTTTTTGAAAATGTAATTATTAATATTAAAAATAAATTAAAGCACTTTATTCCCCTTTTGCTTAGTCACAGAAGTTTTGGGTTTTTTTTTGTATGCCTGGGAAGTTCCAAAATGGAAAATAGCTTCCACCAATGTCAATAAATGTAAAAGCCCGCTGTTGATACATCCTATTGTAAGCTAACCACAATTAATTAAAACTATATTTACTGTTCAGTTTTCCTACATTTTCTTTATATACTTCTTGGCATGTCTCTAGCATTTATGACTCAGCACTGTATTTACTAATTTTTTTAAAAACAACTACTGAAGTCCACATAGCCTCAGAGCTGAGCACCAGGGGCCTCTGCCCAATCTCAGTCATTTTACAGCATCAGCATTTCCTGCGTGCAGATGGCAAAGTCGGCTAATAAGCCCTCCTGGGAACAAGCCCAGGTCTCAGGCTTTACTTTGAAGTCTTGGAAGAAATTCACTGAGGAGGCCTTCAAATGCCAGGGATGAATAGTTACTTCCAGGTCTCAAGAAAACACTGCAGTATAATCTAACAGCTATAAGATATGAGAAGTATTTCTTGATCTGGTACTTTAAGTCAAAACCCTGTAGAAACTGATGGAAGCATATGCTCGCATAAAGCAGTCATGATGGAGTCAAGGTTCAAACAATGATGGCCTGGCTCTTTTGGTAAAGTTCTTTATGCATAGCAAAAGCCATCACATCAAGCATACCAAAACATAATTCTTTCATAAACTGAATTACGTTTATTATCAGTGTTTCTAAACCTGGGATAGAAGATACATTTATTTATAGGATATTTAGGAAAGTAAATATTTTCATTTTAAAAAATGAGTATTTGGAATTTGTTGTTATCTTAGACTGATTTTATACTGTATTTGTTCTTTTCTCATGACTTTAAGAGTTTCCAAGGGAAGATTAGCAAAATTTAAATTGGGGGAAGAATAGACTTCACAAAGTGTCCACCAGTTGGTTTCTTTGGGAAGGAGCCTCCAAGATGCAGATGCCCAATGGGAGGAAGGGAAAGGGCGATGAACTGGCTGGAGAGAAAAGCCAGCCCTGCAGGGCTGAGACAATAGGCTTCTATCCCCCACTTTCATCAGTCCTTGGTTGTGGGTCCCTAGGGCAAGCATGACCTCTCCAGCTGAGGCCATGCCAGGAGCAGCGACACTGCAGCTATGTGCTGGCAGTGCACCAGCACATGAGCTACACTCATCAGGTGATTCTTGAGTCATCTAAACAAAGGACTTTTACACTAACTCTAAGTAAGAGCTGCTCCTTAACTAGTTTGTGTGGGAAAGTTAATGCTGTGATGTACATTAAATCGCCTTCTCCTCTGTGTGGAATAGATGGGATCTCTTTTACTTAATTTTTCTTCTGGTTCTGTTTGGACCTTTAATCTTACGGTTTTCCAGTTGAGCATGTTAGGAGCTTGGAAGTCATCACTCCCATCCTTGGAACAAGAAAAAAGCTGAACAAAATGAAGATCAAGGGCTTCCCCGGTGGCACGGTGGTTGAGAGTCCGCCTGCCGATGCAGGAGACGCGGGTTTGCGCCCCGGTCTGGGAGGATCCCACATGCCGTGGAGCGGCTGGGCCCGTGAGCCATGGCCGCTGGGCCTGCGTGTCCGGAGCCTGTGCTCTGCAACGGGAGAGGCCACAACAGTGAGAGGCCCACGTACCACAAAAAAAATAAATAAGATTTAAGAAAGGTCCTCTCCACTCCAAGATTTTATAAAATTTCACATTATTTCCCTTAGGAACTTTTAAGTTTTCATTTTTATATTTAACTGTTCCATCTAGAATTTATCTTGATGTAAAATATAATGTGTAAGATCAGCTTGGGAATGATTTACCATGTGAACGGATCCAGGAAAGCCTCCTTGAGAGGTGACATTTGAAAGTCATGTCTTATCAGTCATGTAAAAGGTGGAGATGGGAAGAATGAGCCTGGTGTGTCCATGACAAAGCAAGACCTGTGTGGCTAGTGCACAGAGAGCAAGGGGCATGTCAGGAGATAGGCTTGGAGAGGTAGTTGGGTGGAGAGGGGAGTCCAGGAGGAGCCCCTGTGGACAGGAGCTGGTGCCACTGACAGGGCTAAAACTGTGTGTGCTACTCTACTCGGCAGTGGCCTTCCAATTGGAGTTTTTGTACCCTGGGGTACATGAAGACTCTCCAGGTATTTTATGGGCATGAAAAATTTAAGGGAATCTCTGTATCTACCAATCCTAGAGTTAGGATTCAGAAGTGACGTGGTTGGCCTGGGCTAACACCTATGAAATTTAAAAATGAAGCCAGACATATTCTGATAGGAAGTAATCTGATTTAGCTCATTAGTTCAGTCAGAGAATGGTTTTGCCAATGAGGACTGGTTTTGCAATTACGTTAAACTTGGGGATATTTGGCATAAATTGCATAGGTAATGTGTAGCTTTAAAAATTTAATGAAGACATATTGAAAGCATTTGTGATAAACCAATAGAGCAGAAACTATAGCCTTTGCAAAGTTAAGAGAAAATGTTTGAAGACCACTGAGTTAGAACATAGGCTCAACTTCTGTAACAAAGAGACCAGAACACATTTCCATGAGGAAAGAGAAGTTCATTTCTCTCCCGTGATAGTGCAGAGGTCCAAGTGGGGTTCAAGGTGGCCGAGTGGTTCTACACCATGAGGTTGAGGACAGAGGTCCCTTCTGGCTTCTTATTGCCAATGATGTTGCCCTTGTTTGAATAGCCAAGGCCAGCTGGCAGCCCTCTGTCTACCTTTCAGCCCACAGAGGAAGAGAGGAAGCAGAGGGCAAGCATCTGTCCTACATGTCACACCTAGTTGCAAGGAGACTGAGAATTTAGTTAAGGTACCTAGAGTTCCGGCCTTTTTCAAATACTGAGATATAATTTACCTACGCTTATTCACTTTTATCAGAGATTGATCTGAGACCTGATCCAAATTCTCTATCTCAGAAAATGCCCTGCATACTTCCACTGGTGCAGGTGTGAGTTTGCAGTAGGACTTCATGTGCCGTAGATGGAGAGAATATACAGTTGAGAAGAAACCAGTTGAGTCTTTGACAAGCAATGTGGTCTGGTAGGATGGATTGGAATGTGAAAGCTGTGAATGAAAGATCAGTCACTTATCCCAACAATTTTTCCCCCAGCCCTGCCCAGATTTTGCTAAGAAGGTGACAGTAGATAAAAAGCTGGGAGTGTAGTAGTCCTGTGCCTTCTCAGAGTGATTGTATTCTGGAGCCCTGTCAAAGCCAAATCCAAACGTGAACCAAAAGTATCTGAAACCGCAGTCCAGCCCCTCCTAGTTCAAATATTCACAAGATTAAAGAGGTGGTGGTATTAGAGGCTAGAGATTGGGAACCACAGCCTCAATATGATTAGTGCAGCTCAGCTGCAATTCAGTTCAAACCTAGGAGGAATCTGTAGAATCCTTTCCTGTCACCAAATATAGGACTCAAGATTCTGACACTCCCATTCTGATGTGTGTGTTTTTCCCCACACTACAATTCTGACACCAACTCGCTGTCATAATTCAACTCAGTTCTGGCATTATCCACCTGCAGGTAGTGTCAGATCCCACAGGTTAAGGGCTCAGTCCTACAGTACTGCTGTGTACCCCACTTCAGATGCCAGTCACAAGTCCGGGTTGTCGCCTGCTCTTCTGACTGGCCGGCTGTAAATCGGAGGTGCCCACGACACCCTCCTTGGGTTTGATTTGCTAGGATGGCTCACAGAACTCAGAGAAACATTTTACTTACTAGATTACCAGTTTATTATGAACTAATATAATTTAGCAGCAGCCAGATGGAAGAGGTGCATAGGGCAATGCATGGGGAAAGGGTGCGGAGCTTCCATGCTCTCTGAGCGCAACACTCTCCCTGCATCTCCATGTGTTCACTAACCTGGAAGCACTCTGAAGCCCATCCTTTTTAGGTTTTTATGGAGGCTTCATTACATAGACGTGATTGATTAAATTATTGGCCATTGGTGATGAACTCAAGTCTCCAGCCGCTCTCCCCTCTAATCACATGGTTGGTTCCTCTGGTGACAAAACTGTCATTCTTAGGTTACCTAGGCTAGGGGCTTTTAAAAAGTCACCTCATTAACAAAAGGAAACTGGAAAAATGTCTTTAAAGTGTTGAGAAAGACTGCAGGTTCTAATGATGGCAGAGTAGTGCATATCGGGCTAATATTTTTACCAGTAGTGATAAAGTCTAGACAAAATGTTTACAGTGGTACTAAAAAATAAAAGACACCTTTGTTGCTGTCATCACAGGAAATCCTAAGGATTTTAGGAGCTCTTTGTCAGGAACAGGGATAAAGACCAAATATATATTTCTTATTATAAAACACAGTATCACAAGGACAGAATTGCATTCTCTAGGAAATTAAATAAAGCAATATTATACTACAGTGTCCAATGTTCTTTTTATAGACAGTATCTAGATTACCATTTTAAAACTTAGAAGATGTGTAACTATCACCATATATAACAATGGGACCCATAATCAAGGAAAAACATAGTCAATAGAAGCACACCCACAGTTAATTCAGTTATTAAAATTACCAGGCAAGTACTTTGAAATAATTTTTTGATTGTGTTGAAGAATTTGCAGGAACAGATGACATACATGGTGAAGAAGACAGGTATTTCAAGTAGATAAATGGGAAGTCTAAAAAAAAAACTAAAATATACCTCCCGAAATTTTAAAATTTATTAGATGGATCTATCAGCAAATCTGCTGAGACTGAAAACAAAAAGGTTAATAAACTTGAAGACATTACTAAAAATTACAGGAAGAAAGAGAAAAATTGGGAATGAAAAAGTATCACTAATTTTGTATGATAATATCATATAATCTAACATACATGTAATTGATGACCCAGAAGGAAAAGACAGAATGTGCCAGAAAAATATTTTAAGAAATAATGGCTGAGGGACTTCCCTGGTGGTCCAGTTGTTAAGACACCGTGCTCCCAATGCAGGGGGCCTGGGTTCCATCCCTGGTCAGGGAACTAGATCCCGCATGCTGCAAGTAAAAGATCCCGTGTGCCGCAACTAAGGCCGTGCATGGCCAAATAAATATTAAAAACAAAAAAGGAATAATGGCCAAGTCCTGGTTGGTTTGGTACCCGGGGACATGGATCTAGGGTGCAGTTGCAGGGTCGCCTGCCTGTTACCACACCCCACCCACCCCGGGAGTGTGACACAAGCAAGCCTGGGTGTGGGGTGCCTGTCTGTCTCTATCTGGGTGTCTGAGTTCCAAAAATGTGTGTCGTTTGTTCCTCCTCATCCTTTTCTAGGACTGTTGTTTTTTCAGAGCTTGATTGTGAGAGAAAAGCTTGTATGAAATCCCCCCTTTGCCTCCGCACCTCCCCCCAAATAAAAGGGGGAATAAACATTGGTCCCCTGAAGAAGCCCTGCCTGGGGGAGGGTGGAGCCAGCCTGCTGAGAGGACAGTGCCGCTGGGGCTGGGGCTGGACTAGGGCTCACACTGGAGCACCTACTTTCTTTGCACACAAAAAGCACCCCATTTCCAACAGCAGAGGGGAGTCCCTGCAAGGTGCCCACACTGCCACAGCTCCAAGCCAAAGAGGTTCACGATTGCCTTGTGTTTGTTGGGCCCAGACTGCTGCCCTGGAACCCATACATGCCAAGCTGTTCTCCTCACTTGATAGCCCTCAAAGCATCACATCTTCACACTGGGTGCCCCTTCCCCTTGCCCGTTATTCAGCAGTGGCTTCGTGGTCACCGTCAGTGGCTCTGGCCCTGCCACAAGGACCCTGCTCCTCCTCTTGCTTTTAGGCAATCTTACCCAGCAAGGTAATTGTCCCAAGCATGTTGGCTTCCCTCTCAAGAGCAAACCCTTTCTGTACACATCTTTGGAGAGGTGAGCTCCTTGCAGAGGCCAGAGCAAGTGCAAGCCATGGAGTAGGGCTGGAAGGAGTCTGTGGTCCTCCCAGGGCCTGGAGGCTCTTAGTACCATTCATCCTGCCTCTTCGTGCTGGTTTGGGTTCTGAGCAAGTCCTAGAACCCCTCTTCTCCCCTGCCTAGTAGGGCGGCAGAGGCTACCCTCTCAAGCTCGGTAGTCTCAGTTCCTCGGACTCTTTCCCAAATGGCAGGCTGCCTCTGGGCAGGACCATCAGTGTCTGGCACACAGGAGGTGAGGCAGGCACCACCCTTAAGGACCTGAGCCCAGTGGGGGAGGCAGAGGGGCTCAGGCTTGAGAAGAGCCTATCTGTGTGCACAGAGTGAGGTGTGTGTGGATGTGTGTGCACGCGTGCATGATTTTATTCTTTTCTCCATGGGGACAGTTGAATTCAGGGCATTTTTCTACAAGAAACAGCCTTCTCTTCCCCCAGCAAGGACTGGCTGTAACCTTAAGTCCATCAAAGACCCTTCCAGCCAAAAGAGAACCTCATGACAGCTGGTGTGGCCTGAGGGTGGCCAAGGTGGGAAGTGGGCATAAGAATAAATGCCTCCCCAAATTCAATGTGAGTCCCAGCAGGAGAGGGTGTCAGGGTTGCCAGGGCCCAGAAATGCAAGCTGACTCCCTGCCTGGCCTTTTCTTTGCTTCCTTGAGTAAACCTGGAGCAGCAGTAGCTGCCTCCTCCACCTGGGTGGACGGTGGCTGGGTGTCTGTGGTGGGGCCTCATGGTGCCTGGGAGGAGATGAAGGTGAAGAGGTTTTTCCTTACTGTATAAATGAATATTTGTATGGTTAAATTAGCGCGCGCGCGCACACACTCACACACACACACCAAAAAAAAAAAGAATGGCCTAAAATTTTCCAGATTTGATGAAAAACATGAACCCGTAGATCCAAGAAGGTGAATGAATCTCAAGTTAGCTAAAGACAAACAAAACCATACCTAGGTCCATCATAGTCAAACTGCTAAAAACAAAAGATAAAATCCTAAAAGCCTGAGGAAAAGAAATACATTACATACAGTGTAACAATGATAAGAGTGATACTGACATATATGAATCAAGGCAACTAAAAGAAACTGGAACAACATCTTTAAAGTATTGAGTAAGATTGCTGGTTCCAGTGACAGCAGAGTAGAGCATTATTAGACTAAAATTTATGCCAATAATAAACTCTGGACAAAATGTTTTTTAAAAAGGTACTAGAGAGTGAACAAAAGCAGAAAATTTGGGGTATTTAGAGAAGGAAACCACATTATTTGAAACCCATATTTACAAGGCTTTCTCTAAGAGCACCCCAGGATACACAGCACTCCAGGATGAACAGACAGAGCTCAGCTGGAAAGCTGAAGTCTCACTGGCTTGGACTCCAGGACTGCCGGGAAGGCTCAAACCCTGAAGGGGAGCCCTGTAATCTGTATTAAACTCCTCTCACATACTTGATTGACTCCTAAGCATGCATGTGTATGACAAGACCTCAAAGAGTGAAGAAGTAAATCAACAGCTGACAGTCAAAAGCACTGAACAAGGACTTTGAAAGATACTTCCAGAAGAAAAGGTGGTAAGTTCAAGACCCATTTGGTTAGACTCAAAAAAGCTGGAGAGGGCTTCCCTGGTGGCGCAGTGGTTGAGAGTCCGCCTGCCGATGCAGGGGACGCGGGTTCGTGCCCTGGTCCGGGAAGATCCCACATGCCGCGGAGTGGCTGGGCCTGTGAGCCATGGCCGCTGAGCCTGCGCGTCTGGAGCCTGTGCTCCGCCACGGGAGAGGCCACAGCAGTGAGAGGCCCGCGTAACGCAAAAAAAAAAAAAAAAAGCTGGAGAGAAAAGAAAGCAAATTAAGCTAAAAGAAATTTGAAGCTAGATAATCAGTAGGATAAAGGCATAAGGGAATAAATAAGAAAAAACATTTTATGAGTTCAACAAAACCCTGATAAAAATTTACAAAGAATTGCAAGAAAATAAAATTACAGAAAAATATCCCTCATGAAATTTAGACCCAGAATTCCCTAATGAAATCAAGTCCTTAAGCAAATCAAGTTCACCACCACAGAGTTGGTTCAACATTTGAAAATCAAACAATGTAATTCACCATATTAACAACATAAAGGGCAAAAATCATCTTATCACCTCAATAGATGTAGAAATGTATTTGAAAAAAGCCATGACCATTCATGGTAAAAGCTCTCAGTAAACTAGGAATAAAAAAGTATTCCTCCACCTAATGAGGAGCATCTTTAAAAAAAAAACAACAAAAAAAACATGATTAACGGGGAAAGACTAGGTGCTTTACCCCTAAGGTTGGGAACAAGGCAAATATGTATGCTTTCAACACTTCTGTACAATATCATGCTGAAGGTCCTAGCCAGTGCAATAATTAGGAAAAAGAAATAAAAGTCACAAAGATTGGAAAGTAAGACGTAGAAATTGTCTTTATTCACAAATGACATGATTGTGTATGTAGAAAATGTAAAGGAATTTCAAACTACTGGAACTATAAAGTGAATTTAATAAGTTCAAAGGATTCAAGGTCAATATAAAAATATTTCTATATAATAATTGTAACGTGAAATTTTAAAATATGAATAAGCAAA